>NC_080552.1:15193354-15830854 GCF_028640845.1 Ahaetulla prasina
AGTTATCCTCTGAAGTCTGTGTCTGCCTTGCTGGGTTGCAGAATGAACTAGTAATTGCAAGGAAGAGACAAATGGTAATTCCAACAACTTAGGAACTTTCCGTGTTATTCTGTTGCCATGCACAGCAAAGACTAAAAACTAACATTAAATTTGGGTAATAACAATGATTTCATTCCCGCACATAAAAGACTAGCAGGCTTAACTAGTAGTGACTCAGGCTTTCAAGAATGCGGCTAGAAATATAAAAGCTCAAAAATACACATATTTTCAAAAATTCATTAAGGAAAAAAAAAACGCTAAGAGATTTTTTTTAACCCTGAAAGATGATGATTCATAACTCTTGCTGGCAAGTACATTATTACTAAATCTATAATTTGAAATCCGGGGAGCTTAAAACAAAGATACATTAAATATTAAAATGGTCTCCAGAGATGGTCAAAAGCTGGTGAGAAGTTCAAGAAAAGTAGTAAATTTCTTACCATTTATGGCAGGAAAAAAAGAGAAGAAGTGGAATAAGGGCCTCTGTGGCTCAGACTGCTAAGACAGTCTGTTATTAACACAGCTGCCTGCAATTACTGCAGGTTCTAGTCCCACCAGGCCCAAGGTTGACTCAGCCTTCCATCCTTTATAAGGTAGGTAAAATGAGGACCTAGATTGTTGGGGGCAATAAGTTGACTTTGTATAAATATACAAATAGGATGAAGACTATTGCTAACATAGTGTAAGCCGCCCTGAGTCTTCGGAGAAGGGCGGGATATAAATGCAAATTAAAAAAAAAAAAGACAGAAAATGACAACAAAATCAGAACAATATGGAACTAAACACACTCAAAACCGTAGAAATGGTGGTAGACTTTAGGAGAAACCCACCCATACTTCCACCTCTTACAATACTAGACAATACAATATCAACAGTAGAGGCCTTCAAGTTTCTAGGTTCTACCATGTCTCAAGACTTAAAATGGACACCTAACATCAAAAACGTCATCAAAAAAAGCACAACAAAGAATGTTCTTTCTGTGCCAACTCTGGAAGCTCAAACTGCGCTTTCGGCACTCAGCACCAAAAAAGTTAACCATCACTGATATAGGTTCTCCTGATTGAGCAGGAACCGGACTAGAAGACCTCCAAGATCCCGTTCTATTCTGTTCCTTTCTGTATTCTATTCCATATTCTATTCCATATTCTGTTCTGTTCTACTCTATCTGTATTCTATATTCTATTCTATATTCTATATGCACCAAAGACTGGGAAGTGGCTCAACAGGCTAATGCAGTCTGTTATTAACACACAGCTGCCTGCGATTACAATTACTGCAGGCTCGAGTCCCACCAGGTCCAAGGTTGACTCAGCCTTCCATCCTTTATAAGGTAGGTAAAATAAGGACCCAGATTGTTGGGGGGGGGGCGCAATACAAGTTGACTTTGTATATAATATACAAATGGATGAGACTATTGCCTTACACAATGTAAGCCGCCCTGAGTCTTCGGAGAAGGGCAGGATATAAATTCCAAAAAAAAAAAAAAGACAAATTCCTTTTGTGTCCAATCAGAGTTGTCCAATAAAGAATTCTCCTCTTCTCTCCTCTCCTCTCCCCTTCTCCTATTCTATTTCGATTCGATTCTATTCTCTTATTCTATTCTATTCTATTCTATTCTATTCTATTCTATTCTATTCTATTCTATTCTTCTCTTGTCTCTTCTCTTCTTTTCTTTTTCTCTTCTCCTTTTCTTCTCTTCTCTTCTTCTGTTCCTCTCTTCTCTTCTCTTCTCTTCTCTTCTCTTTTCTATATTCTATTAAGTTCAGAGCGGTTCTCCTTTGGGCCCACCCAGGCTATCTCTGAGCCACTTATCGCTGGCCGATTGTGTGGAAAGCAAGGTTCATTCCACTGACCTTCCAATTGAGCATGAGGTGCTCCTCTTGTTTGCCATGAGGATAAAGCCTTGAGCTTGTTGGAGTTGCGGGAACGAACTCGCGCATGAATAAGTTCCTGAGATCTTCATCTGCAGGAAATGGTTTTATTGTGAGGAGCCCACGCAGTGCATCCCGTGAGCGTTCTGCCCACTGATGGATTCTTCAGTAATGGAATAAAATATTCCCCTTTTGAACAGGCAATCAAAAGCTACTCCGTAAAGTAAAAGTTCTTTAGAATTGCCTTTATTCTCACACAATGTTATTATTTAACCTTGGATGGAAAATCACGGTCAGATGATCGAAGGTATTGAAGGTACTTCTAAGGGACCTTTCACAAAAGAGCCGTCCTCAAGGTGATCCAAGTTGTCACCTACGAAGGTAAGAAGGAAGGAAGGCACCTCTACAATGTCTACGTTGTTTTCCTTGGTGGGGGGAAATAACCGCCTGGGAAAGGGAGAGAGAAGGAATAAAAGCGAGAGGAAGGCATGCACAAACAACCACAAAAAGAGCTTCAGAAAAGAAGCCCCCAAACAGAGCTTCAGAGGCTTTTTTTTCTGAAGCTGTTTTGGAGGCTTTCAGAGGCAGAAAAAAAAAAGCAAAAAAAAAAAAAGCAAGGCACAGAGCTCACAGCCAAGGAACCTGTTGCTAAAATTCACCTCTGGGAACAGCTGACTGGGGGTATTCCGGGAGGCTGATCCACCCGCCAATCAGCTTTTTTCTTATTTTCCTCCCCAAAAATACGGTCAATGCCACATTTACACACACACACTGCTAGAGAGAAGTTCCTTGAGGATGGGCTCCAGCGTGAGTCCCAAAGTTCAGAAGACCAAACCCTCTGGTTCCGGTGACTGACCCAGATTGGATCCGGCAACATTATCCTGGGACACGTATATTTGCCTTCATTCGTGAACATTTGGGGGAACAACTAAGTTAAAAAATGCAACTCCCCGAAACAAAAGAGCCATCCGGGGAACCAACTAACTCTCTGCAGCAGCTGGTCCGTGTTGACAAAAGCCAGGTTGGCCATTTATATCGCCGCGAACGCTCAGCGAAGACAGGCTCCTGAGAGCCGTCTTCTCAAATTGCCATGTCTCTTGCCAACTTTGTGCCAGATGCGGTTTGGAACCCGGCGAAGACCAAAAAAAGCACCCTCGCCAGCCAGCGATGGGAAGACACGGCCCACCAGGGAAAGCCTTCCCTTTGACGATCAATTGGAAAGCTCTTAGGACCTCCTAGATGCACTTCAGACCGCATTAAGCAGTAAGGGCAATATGTCCTCTGGGTCTGGAACAAAGGCTGTAAGAAAATCTAACCTTCTCCAACAAGATCTCACGGCCTCAACTCGCGGCGCTTGAAGACATTAGCTAGCTAATAGGTGATTCTGCAGGGACACACACACACACACACAACCCGTGGTACTTCATCAGCAGCTGCTCAGATACCCATAAAATCTACTGCTCCGGTGAGGGTCATGCCCCATTCTCCACCACTGTGATTCCTCAGACAAAGATGATTAGGGGACTGGAAGATGAAACACAAGGTTGCAGGAACTGGGTATGTCTAATCTAACAAACGGAAGACTTAGGGAGCATATTCCGGTGTTTGAGGGGCTGTCACAGAAAGAGAGGACATTGACCTGTTCTCCAAAGTAGCTGAGGGAGTAAGTAGCTGAAAGCTGAAGCTCCAAAGTAGCTGAGGGGCGCAGTGGCTCAGTGACTAAGATGCTGAGCTTGTCGATCGAAAGGTCGGCAGTTCAGCGGTTCGAATCCCTAGCGCCGCGTCATGGGGTGAGCTCCCGTTACTTGTCCCAGCTTCTGCCAACCTAGCAGTTCGAAAGCAGGTAAAAAATGCAAGTAGAAAAATAGGGACCACCTTTGGTGGGAAGGGAACAGCGTTCCGTGCGCCTTTGGTGTTGAGTCATGCCAGCCACATGACCACGGAGACGTCTTCGGACAGCGCTGGCTCTCGGCTTTGAAACGGAGATGAGCACCGCCCCCTAGAGTCGGGAACGACTAGCACCTATGTGCAAAGGGAACTTTTACCTTTACCTTACCACAGAAGGAGAGGGCATTGACCTGTTCTCCAAAGTAGCTGAGGGCAGAACAAGAAGTAACGGACCAAAACTTATCAAAGAGAGGTCCAATCGAGGAAGAAGGAGAAATTTCCTGCCAGTGACAGGAATTAATCAGTAGGACAGCTTGCCGCCAGAAGTTGTGGGTGCTCCATCGCTGGAGGCTTTCAACTGGACAGCCCATTTGTCTAAAATGGTAGAGGGTCTCCTGCTTGAGCTGGGGGTTGGACTAGTCCAGGGGTCTCCAACCTTGGTCCCTTTAAGACTTGTGGACTTCAACTCCCAGAGTTCCTCAGTTAGCTTTGCTTATGGGCCGGGATAGCTCAGGCTGTTAAAAGCCTGTTATTAGAACACAGCAGCCTGCAATTACTGCAGGTTCAAGCCCGGCCCAAGGTTGACTCAGCCTTCCATCCTTTATAAGGTAGGTAAAATGAGGATCCAGATTGTTGGGGGGGCAATAAGTTGACTTTGTAAATATACAAATAGAATGAGACTATTGCCTTATACACTGTAAGTCTTCGGAGTCTTGCCTTATACTACCTGAGTCTTCGGAGAAGGGCGGGATATAAATGTAAATTAAAAAAAAAAAAAAACCAAGGTTGGAGACCTCTGGACTAGAAGACCTCCAAGGTCCCTTTAAATTCTGTTAGATTGCTCTCCGGGGAGGGGAATGTTGAAGAAACCTGTTGGCCAATCCCAATAAACTCCAAGCCACAATTTAATTACAGTCGGTTGGAGGATTTTACAGCCTCTGAGAAAGTCCAGGCTCAAATGGCGCCAGACTTCTTCTTTTCCAATAAGACGGTTGAAGAGTTCTGCTTTATTCGCTGGGCATAATTTACAGCGCAGCAGCCTCCTTAAGGAAAGCAAGTAGTCCCCGAAAACTCTGCTTGCTTCGCAGCCTGTCCCATAAATATAGCCACTATAAAGACAGTGAGGAGCTTAAACAGTTTGTGGACATGTCCCTGGCTGCCCTTTTCTCTAACCCAACTGTTCTTGTTCGCCAGTCTTGCCAGAAGTTGATTAACACGGTTCAGCTACTGTGTTAGTGAAGAGAAGCATTGGGGGGAGACAGGAGAGCAGTGTTCCAATACTTGAGAGGCTGTCCCAGAGAAGTGGGGGGTGGGGGCAACCTATTTTCCAAAGCACCCAAAGGCCACACAAGGAATAATGAATGGAAACTAATCAAGGAGAGATTCAACCTGGAAATAAGGAGACATTTTTTGACAGTGAGAGCAATCAACCCATGGAACAGAAGTTGACTTCGGACGTTGTGGGAGCTTCATCACTGGAGGCTTTCAAGAAGAGGCTGGACTGCCATCTGTCAGAAATGGTGTACGGTCTCCCGCTTGGGCAGGGGGTTGGACTAGATGACCTACAAGGTCCCTTCCAACTCTGTTATTCTGTTATTCAGAAATTGTTGTTGTTGTTTTCTATGGTGATAACTTTTGTATAACTCGTTTTTTTCTACGTGTTTCACTTTTCTTCTTTATACCGTAACCGCTATTCTAATAGCAAATCCTTCATAAAAGTTATTGCATTACATTCTTGATTAAAGTATCTTTCCTATTGATATATAGTTTTATGGTACTACTCAAAAAAAAAAAAAGTGGTGTTATTAGCTAGTTTTAGAAAATACACTTTGCCCAAAAGGTTTCCACAATTTTGGCCACTACTGTATATGTTTTAACCTCCAGCCCCCTAATCCTCTTCTCTGCACTCTTTCTAGAGTCTCAAACATCTTTTTTTTTTTAGATTGTGGCGACCAAAACTGGATGCGGTATTCCAACATGCTCTAGAGCAGGGGTCTCCAACCTTGGCCAACTTTAAGACTTGTGGACTTCAACTCCCATTTAAGACTTTAAAGTCTTAAAGTTGCCAAGGTTGGAGACCCCTGCTCTAGAGCTTGTTTCAGAGGGTTCCGTGCTGCAGAGAACAACACACGAGCTAGATGGAACCCTTTTTACTAGCAGATGGGATTTTATTTATTGGGGCAGGGACTACTAGCCCTGATTGATTATGGCCTAATGCAGATGGATGAGGCCAGCTTACTCAGCTATGAAGGACATCATTTTGGTGTTATGAAATGAAAAAGAGAGTTATTGGAGGGTAGTAGAAACCGAGGGACATTTATCTTACCACTCTCTTGATAAAGATTGCTAGGACCAGTTTTATGCTCCTGGTTTTCATGTGCGGTGATAGTCCATAATATATTAATTAGGACCAGCAGCCAGCCCGGCAGAGAAACAGCTTTTTAATGGAAAGAGTTTCTAATAGAAAAACAACACAATGTACACACACACATACACACACACACACACACTTCTGTCTGAAAGCTCCAGCCACAGGGAACAGTTTGAAGGACACAGCTAAACACATTTGCTTGTTCTCTCTCTTTCTCTCTGCCTTGTAAACATGGGCAAATATTATCACAGATTTTTTTTCCCAGAAACGTAGCCACCTAAGCTAAACAGTTAATTTTTTTTTTTTATGTTTTCAATCTTCAAGCCTTCAATTAATGTATGAACATACACACTGATTGAAATTTGAGGGCCGTCAAATCCAGTCCAAATAGAAAAGGATCCATCGTCCATGTCCTTCGTTCACCCTGAAATGCAGGCAACTTGTATGAAGCTTGACCAAAAGCTTGTTGTGTGATTCTGGGCAGCCCAATAAACTCATTGTATTAACTCACTGAATATACAGATAGAACCCATTGCTAACTCAAAGTGATGTTCATTTATTGAAATAAGCTTCTTATCCCAAAAGAATCCTTTCTGAATACACTCCTGAAACTGTGGGAAACTGTTCAGAGCCATAGACACAACCTTGAGAAAAAGCATACGAAAGGTTTTACATTCCTGCAAGAGAAGAAGGGGTGGAAAAAGTAAAAGGACGGGAAAGGGGAGATTAGATTTAGCTCTCTTGTGGCTACAGATTCCTATAGATTCTAGGCAGGTCCCTCTTTTAACACCATCCCTGGTTCTGCCTGGCTTTTTCCTACACTCAGGCTAGAATTAAAATTAATTAGAATTATCTCAAGGTTTCTTGAGCCTTTGTTCAACCCAGGAGGATTTTCTTCAAAGCTTTTCAAATCAATCTGTGCGTTAAAGATGCTGTGTTCACATCCTGTGCTAAGGCATTAGATGATATTTGTTATTGTAAGGTATAGGTAAAGGTTCCCCTTGCACATATGTGCTAGTCCTTCCCGACTAGGGGGCGGTGCTCATCTCCGTTTCAAAACCAAAGAGCCAGCTCTGTCCGAAGACATCTCCATGGTCATGTGGCTGGCATGACTCAATGCCAAAGGCGCACGGAACGCTGTTCCCTTCCCACCAAAGGTAGTCCCTATTTTCCTACTTGCATTTTTTACCTGCTTTCAAACTGCTAGGTTGGCAGAAGCTGGGACAAGTCACGGGAACTCACCCCGTTAAGATTCGAACCGCTGAACTGCCGACCTTTCGATCGACAAGCTCAACGCCTTAGCCCCTGAGCCACCGCATCCCTCACATTCGTTCTTGTAGTTACTTCAATAAACCAAAGTTAAACAACCCTGGCTTAGGTGGATTGCACTGAGAAAGTATTGATTTCTCAGACTCAAGTCTCCTTCAACTGACATATTGCTTAAATTCCAGGTAATGATCTGGACAGCAAAAGGAAGCTCTAAAAGGATTTAGAGCTGACCATGGAGAAGGCTATTAAGGAGGGAGTCAGAGAACAGATGATCCCATCCAGAAATTGAAGAAAGTGTGGGAAATAAACTCTGTTAAGGGTAATTTTGGCTCATAACCAATGTTGTGGACTATTGAGCAGAGTACCCTTACGATTACGCATGAAAGCGACTGAGAATGATTGTGCACAATAACAGTTACTACACAGACAAGCTGGGGTTTGATAATATTTTACTTTTAGGGAAAGAGCAAAATCATAGTCCAAAAACAATCCAGGTCATACACATATTTATTTATTTATTTATTTACATTTCTATACCGCCCTTCTCCGAAGACTCAGGGCGGTTTACAGCCAAGTTAAAAAGACATATACAATAATTAAAACACAATATTTGAATTTAAAAATCTGAATCCATAGGCCGAATATTAAAATAACATATAATAAAACCACCCATGAAAAATTAACCTTAGGCCAACCCTGCTCGGTGAAACAAAAAAGTCTTGAGCTCGTGCTTAAAGGCCCGGAGGTCGGGAAGAAGGCGTAGCCCCAGAGGCAGTTCGTTCCATAGGGTAGGTGCCCCCACAGAGAAGGCTCTTCCCCTGGGGGCCACCAGCCGACATTGTTTAGCTGACGGCACCCTGAGGAGACCCTCCCTGTGGGAGCGCACAGGTCGATGGGAGGCTATTGGCGGCAGTAGGCGGTCCCGTAAGTAACCTGGTCCCATGCCATGGAGCGCTTTAAAGGTTATCACCAACACCTTGAATTGCACCCGGAAGACCACCGGCAACCAGTGCAGCTTGCGCAGGAGAGGTGTTATATGGAAGCTCTGAGATGCTCCCTCTATCCCCCGCGCAGCCACATTCTGTACCAGTTGAAGTCTCCCGGTGCCCTTCAAGGGGAGCCCCATGTAGAGAGCATTGCAGTAATCCACGTGGATTATATAAAGTCAGTCCTGGGATATTTCAAATATCAAGTCTTCTTACCAATCGTAGACTTGCACAACAAACCAGATCTTCTTTAGGTTCAGCCAAGAACACAGTTCAATACACAACAGTCAGTAAATATTAAAGACTCGGTAAACAGCCGTGATCAAGCAATGATCATGCACAGAACTCAAACTCCACCTTGATTTTGGTGGGATAAGAGAGAAACTTGGTCAGGCTTTCGAGATTTGGTTATTACACTCTACGAAAAATCCAGCAATATTCCTGGATTCTTGGCGGTGTCTATTTTTGGGCTGACCTCCCTCAAAGGGCTGACACATGCCTTCAACACGTACTTTCCTCCTTTGCTTCAAGCTTATCTCCAGCCCCCTCATTTGCAACAACCTTCATTTGTCATAGTCGCCACCGTCAGCACTACCCTGGATTGCTCGCAAACCATCTTTTTCGAGCCCACTCACCCAAGCCCATGGACTTTTAACCAGGGGTGGGCTTCAAAAATTTTAGCAAGGGAAAATGGATTGATTATATTCAAAATAAGTATCAAGACTAAAAAGTCTCAGATAGCTTGTGAGAGTGATTGTGGGGAATGTATTGTGTTTGTGTATTTGTTTAAAAGGGAAAGGGGAGTTAAGGGAGCAAAGGGAGAGAAGAAGAGATCATGGGTTATGGTTTTTGTAGTATTCTAGCGTATGCTTGTTAGATGTTATACCCTGTATTTTGCTCTGGGAAGTCTCCAGGGGGGAGGGGGGAGGGGGAAGGGGAGGGGGGAAGGGAGAGGGGAGGGGGGAGGGAGGGAGGAAGATAATCGTTAAAAAAAAATTATTTTTTTTTGAATTTAAAAATCTGAAAGAAAAAAAAAATTATTGATTGGACAATACTGGAAGAAAGAAGAGGCACCTACAATAGAAGAATGGATATTGAAAGTCATTAATTTGGCTGAGATGGCTAAAATCTCAGCTTTTTTGAAAGACAATACGCAGGAAAGATATTTAATTGAATGGAAAAAATGGATTGATTATCTACAAAACAGATATCAGATTAAGAAATATCAGATTGCCTTTGAATAATTAGGAAGTATTATTTTATGTAATGGGGAGGGAGTTGGGAGATGAAAATATTTGGATGAGGTTAATTGGATTAGAAGGGAAAATTTTACTCTATGTTTGGTTTATGTATAACAATACCTTGTGATTGACCCGGGAAGCCAAGGGGGGGGGGGAAGGGGGGGAAGGGGGTTTTCTGGGAGGGAGGGGGGAAAAAGGGGGGGAAATGTTTTTGTTTCTTAAAACTTTTTCAATTTTAAAACTTCTTTAATTAAAAAAAAATTAGCAAGGGGTTCTCGGCCCGGTTGCTGGGTGGGCGTGGCCATGGTGGGCGTGGCCTAGTCGGCCTCCTGCACCATGGCAGAGGGGGGTGTTTTTGCCCTCCATGGGCTCTGGAGGCTTTCCTCGAGCCTCTGGGAGGGCAAAAACGGCCTCCCCAGGCTCTGGAGCAGGGGTCTCCAACCTTGGTCCCTTTAAGACTTGTGGACTTCAACTCCCAGAGTCCTCAGCCAGCAAAGCTGGCTGAGGAACTCTGGGAGTTGAAGTCCACAAGTCTTAAAGGGACCAAGATTGGAGACCCCTGCTCTGGAGGTCCTTTGGAGGCTAGAAATGGACCCACTTCCAGCCTTCCCAAACTTCCAGTAAGGCCATTTTTCGCCCTCCCTGAGCCTCTTTGTTCGTCCTGCACTTACCTGCATGTAAAATGGGCCGCGTGGGGACTCCTGGGAGGGGCAGGGCGGGGTGGGAGGGGCCAGCCAGGAGTGGGATTTGGGGGTTCGCTGAACTGCACAGAATCTTAGCTACAGGTTCTCCCGAACCCCTGCGAACCCCCAGCAGCCCATCCCATGATTTTAACCATCATGGAAGGTTATTTGAGCTATCCTGGAGGAACCAAACACCCACATATTTTGAAGAGGCCACGGGAATTCCTTTCTTTATATACTGCACAAATCAAGAAGAGGGCCGTGAAAATATTTGCAGATCCCTCGCATCCTGGACATAAACTGTTTCAACTCCTACCCTCAAAACGACGCTATAGAGCACTGCACACCAGAACAACTAGACACAAGAGCAGTTTTTTCCCAAACGCCATCACTCTGCTAAACAAATAATTCCATCAACACTGTCAAACTATTTACTGAATCTGCACTACTATTAATCTTCTCATAATTCCCATCACCAATCTCCTTCCATTTATGACTGTATGACTATAACTTGTTACTGGCAATCCTTATGATTTATATTGATATATTGACCATCAATTGTGTTGTAAATGTTGTACCTTGATGAACGTATCTTTTCTTTTATGTACACTGAGAGCATCTGCACCAAGACAAATTCCTTGTGTGTCCAATCACACTTGGCCAATAAAATTCTATTCTATTCTATTCTATTCTATTCTATTCTATTCTATTCTATTCTATTCTTTGCTTTTCTTTGAAGAGGTTTCCCTTCCCATCCGAGAAGCTTCTTCTGTTCTGGCTGAATGGAAAGATTTATATTCCTTGCGGTCATCTGGCCGTTAGTATTCTTTCTGAGAGTCGTTGAGGACACTTGGAGGTTCATCTATGCCCTCAAGGGTCCCTTGAATAGTGCAAATGGGCGTGGAGCCTTTTTGGAACGGCTGAAAGGATTTTGTTGTAAACCAAAGATAGGTGGTGTCGTAGCCCTCCCTCTCTGCTGAAACGACGCCACCTATCTGCTTTTAGCAACATAATCTTTTCAGCCATTCCCAAAAGGTTACCACACCCATTTGCACTACTAGGGCACAGATAAACCTGCAAGTGTCGTCAACGGCTCTGTTCTGTCCCCGCTGGCCTCCATCTGAGCGATGGCTTAATTAGCCGGCACTATCAGCTCTGGCAGCAAACTAGCGAGCATCTGCCAAGTGTCTCTGTTATCTCTCTTGATGCCGATGAGTCACCCGGGAACAAACAGTACTTCAGCTCTTAGTTAAGCAGTGGATTTTTGCTATGAAGAGGCATAGCAGCCCTCGCTGCTTTTATATCCTGTGGGGTGTGGCTCCATGACTCAGCACTTCCTAGGCCTGCCCCACCCCTGCTTCTGTTGTTCCCGCCTCTCCTGCCTACGAAACCTAAGGTCCAGCCAGGCCTGATTGCCATCAGCTGGGTCTGGAGGCGTGGCCTGGGGGGGGAAGAGTCAGGGGATGGAGGCCTCGTTATCTCCTCCACCTGGCCTGCCTCTGGCTCCTGGAGCTGAGCCAGGGGAGCCGGTGCACCCGAGATAAGTCCTGATGGCCCTTCCCCCTCACTTTCCAAGTCACTTTCTGGCAGGAGGCCCGGCTCGGGGGCGCAGACACAACAGGCTCCCAAAAAGAGTGCTAATCACCAGATGGTTGCAAGGAATATATTGTCGAGCCCAGTTCTGGCTCGACACATAACGCTACAGGGATACGGATCATGGGAGCAGCCCCCTAATTAAAGGTCCAAAGGGATGACATATCAAGGACTTGCTTGAGGGTTGCAGGGATCTGCGTTTGGGAAGCATGAGAAAGGAATCTGCACCCTGGTGGCCAGGATAGAGGGAGATGAGGGCTGAGCATTAGGAAAAGCTGCTTTAGTCCCTGGATTTAGCAGATGACGTGGCAGCTGAGGCTGTCAGATGAGGAGGGAGAGAGCGGCCGGGCGTCCAATCAACGGAGCAGTTCAGCCATGGGGCGGGGCACGAGCAGCGCGGGATGTTTAAAAAGGGGCTGAGAGGCAGAAACTCTCAGCGCTGACTTTATACAGGGAGACCTCGACTTTTCCTGAGACCCGGGTTGTAGCAGACCCAATAAACGTAGTCACTATCGGAAAGAAAACCAAGTTGGCTTGTTTCTTCTCACGGCGTCTGACACAACGGTGGCTGAGCAAGCCGAGATATATAAATTTTTCCCTCCTCTACCATTCAGTCAGAACTGAAGAAGCCCCTTGGATGGGAAGCGAAATGTCTTCAAGGAAAAACAAAGAAAGTCCAGTTGCCTCTTGGAAAAAAAAACCAAAAAAACACCTTCGGGACAACCGCGACCTGGATGGCTCTCCGTAGATGAAACACCCCTACCTACAATTACAACCAACATACGAATCCACATGCGCGCAAGCTCAGAAAATGCGATGCCTCAACTGTTCAAGTGTGCATTTTGTGTTTCAGCCCAGCTCCAGATTCAAGTCAGCATTCTTGAATGCCAAAACGATTTCTTCTCGTTTGCGGAGGCAGCTGGTGTTTGCCTGAACTTGACTTTTCAAAGAAACATTCTGTGATTGATTGTCTGCTGAACTCCGATACCCACATACCAGATTTCCTGATATAATTATAGGCTATTGGAAGTTCGGCTCTGGAAATGATTTACGTAAAACTTCTGATTTGGATCAGAAGTCCTGTTATTGGCTTTCCCCATATCATTATGTTTAACACATTTCATAACTACATTTACCCATTGTTCGGTGAATCCCTTCCCGCCAGGACAGCTGTACATCAGATATTTTGGTTCGTTAATTATAAGGTGTTTTTGCGACAATAGATATAATCTAGACATTTAATTTTTTTAAAAAATTGAATGTGCACAATATGATCAGCAAGTGTGTGTGTGTGTACCGTTTCCCCAAAAATAAGACCCAACCGGAAAATAAGTCCTAGCATGATTTTTCAGGATGCTCGTAATATAAGCCCTACCCCCCCCCCAAAATAATATATAATAATATAGATATAAGGTAAAGGTTCCCCTTGCACATATATGCTAGTCGTTCCCGACTCTAGTGGGCGGTGTTCATCTCCGTTTCAAAGCCGAAGAGCCAGCACTGTCCGAAGACGTCTCTGTGGTCATGTGGCCGGCACGACTCAACGCCAAAGGCGCATGGAACGCTGTTCCCTTCCCACCAAAGGTGGTCCCTATTTTTTCTACTTCCATTTTTCACGTGCTTTCGAACTGCTAGGTTGATCAACCCTGACTGCTCTTTAGAAGGCCAGATCCTGAAGAGGAAACTCAAATACTTTGACCACCTAATGAGAAAGAAGGACTCACTGGAGAAGAGCCTAATGCTGGGAACGATTGAGGACAAAAAAAGAAGGGGACGGCAGAGAAGGAGGTGGCTGGATGGAGTCACGGAAGCAGTAGGCATGAGTTTAAATGGACCCAGAGGATGGTAGAGGACAGGAAGGCCTGGAGGAACGTTGTCCATGGGGTCGCAATGGGTCGGACACAACTTCGCAATTAACAACAACAACTTCCAAGATAGGCTGCTTTGAGTTCTGACTGGCATATTTTGGGATTGGAAAGTTCTGGAACATGTTGCTTTCCCCCACCTCCCTCCCCCCCCCCCGCCCCCGTGCAACACATCCGATAACTAGAATGCGATTTGAGACAATTTTAAGGCTAACATTCACTGGGGAGTTTGGGTGGGGATTGTATATTAGAAAGGTCCCTTGTTCCATATTCTCTCAGCTCCGAAGTAATTGCTTGCACTCCTTGACGAGCTTAAAACATCCGAGACCTCTGGGGGGTTGGGGGGGTGGAAGAAAATGTAGAATAATTACAAAACGCCGGGATGATAAATCTCAGCTATTAACTAATTCTTTGGATTATCTGCTGATGTAGGCAGGACATCCAGAAGTGTCTGGTATCTTGGAGCTCAAACTTTCTGCAGTGCCTTCACGGTATAGGAAGTTATCGGTAGTCCTTGACTTATAGCCATTCATCTATGTCTAGTTTAATGAACAGGAGGAGTAGGGACTGACATAATAGCAGTGTTCCCATATCTCAGGGGCCTCCAGAAAGAAAAGGAGGGGGGGTCAACTTATTCTCCAAAGCACCTGAGAGAAAGGCAAGAAGCCACGGATGGAAAAAAGACAACCTAGAATTAAGGAAAAAAATTTATTTATTTATTTATTTATTTATTTTATTTAATTTTTATACCGCCCTTCTCCCGAAGGACTCAGGGCGGTGTACAGGCAAAAGTAAAAACAACACAATATACAGATTAAAATACCATTTAAAAATTTATTAAATTAGCCTGAGATTAAAATTTTCCATACTAAAAACCCCATTTAAAATTAATAAAATTTCCCCTTAAAACTAATTTAAGCCAGCCCCGCGCGGATAAAAAGATGTGTTTTTAGTTCGCGACGAAATGTCCGGAGGTCAGGTATTTGACGTAAACCCGGGGGAAGCTCATTCCAGAGTGTGGGTGCCCCCACAGAGAAGGCCCTTCCCCTGGGGGCCGCCAGCCGGCATTGTTTGGCGGACGGCACCCTGAGAAGTCCCTCTCTATGGGAGCGTACGGGTCGGTGGGAGGCATGTGGTAGCAGCAGGCGGTCCCGTAAGTACCCAGGTCCTAAGCCATGGAGCGCTTTAAAGGTCATAACCAACACCTTAAAGTGCACTCGAAAGCCACAGGCAGCCAGTGCAGCCTGCGAGGATCGGTGTTACATGGGAGCTACGTGTAGCTCCTCTATAACCCGCAGCTGCATTCTGGACTAACTGAAGCCTCCGAGCGCACTTCAAGGGGAGCCCCATGTAGAGAGCATTACAGTAATCCAAGCGAGAGGTAACGAGCGCATGAGTGACCGTGCATAAGGCATCCCGATCAAGGAAGGGGCGCAACTGCCGGACCAGGCGAACCTGGTGGAAGGCCCCCCTGGAGACGGCCGTCAAATGATCTTCAAACGACAGCCGATCGTCCAGGAGGACACCTAAGTTGCGCACCCTATCCTTTGGGGCCAATAACTCGCCACCAACAGCCAGCCGCGGCTGCAGCTGACTGAATCGGGGTGCCGGCATCCACAGCCACTCCGTCTTGGAGGGATTAAGCTTGAGCCTATTTTCCTGACAAATGAGAACGATTCATCCGTGGAATGGCTGAATTTAGAGAATCTGTCCTGCTCAGATGTCCTTGGAGAGTGAGCAGGATTGCTCACTCTTGGTTAAGCTCCAGAAGTTGTGGATGCTCCAACACTGGAGGTTTTTGAGAAGAGATTGGGCAACCATTTGTCTGGAATGGTAATAGGATTTCCTGCTTGAGCAGAGGGTTGGACTAGAAGACGTCCAAGGTCCGTTCCAACTCTGTTAATCTATTCCGTTCCGTTCCAATATTCTGTTCCGTTCCGTTCCATTCCATTCTGTTCCAATATTGTGTTCCGTTCCATTCTGCTCTGTTCCATTCTATTCCCAGTCCAGTCCAGTCCACTCCATTCTGTTCCAATATTCTGTTCTGTTCTATTATATTCTATTCCGTTCTGTTCCATTGTATTCTATTCCCAGTTCAGTCCAGTCCAGTCCATACGGTTCCAATATTCTATTCTGTACCGTTCCGTTCCATTCCATTTGTTCTGTTCTGTTCTGTTCCGTTCCATTCGATTCCCATTCCATTCTGTTCCAATATTCTGTTCTATTCCGTTCCGTTCCATTCCGTTCCATTCCATTTGTTCTGTTCTGTTCCGTTCCATTCCGTTCCATTCTATTCCCATTCCATTCCATTCCATTCCATATATTCTGTTCTGTTCTATTCTGTTCCGTTCTGTTCCATTGTATTCTATTCCCATTCCAGTCCAGTCCAGTCCAGTCCATACTGTTCCAATATTCTGTTCTATTCCATTCCGTTCCATTCCATTTGTTCTGTTCTGTTCTGTTCCATTCCATTCGATTCCCATTCCATTCGATTCCAATATTCTGTTCTATTCCGTTCCATTCTATTCCCATTCCATTCCATTCCATTCCATTCCATATATTCTGTTCTGTTCTATTCTGTTCCATTCTGTTCCTATTCTATTCTATTTCTATTTCTATTTATTCCATTCCATTCCAAGACAAAGAAGGGGAAAGGAGGAGAACTACACAATTCAGTGCATCAGCCTTTCGTCTCCCCCATCTTTTACTCTTTGCCCCAAGAGACAAAGGACAACGTGGCTCTTGCCGAGTCTCATCACACCAAGCACTGGGTCACCTCAGAGATCAGCTCTGATTCAATAGGGAGTTTTAAGCCTGATGAACGTCCTGATTCAGTCATCAATAAAGCTCCATTATGAAGAGCAGCCTGAATTGTAAAAGGCTGGCTACAAAGAAAGCCAGATTCAGCTTTCTCGTTCTACGTGGGGGGGGGGTTATCCTGTCCATCAACCCCGGAACAATGGATTTAAATGACAGGAAGGAGGCCTGCCACCGAATTTTAGAGAAAAAGCTTGCTAATGGTAGACATTAAAGGGGACGTGGTGGCTCAGTGTCTAAGACGCTGAGCTTGTCGATCGAAAGGTTGGCAGTTCAGTGGTTTGAATCCCTAGCGCCGCATAATGGGGTGAGCTCCCGTGACTTGTCCCGGCTTCTGCCAACCTAACAGTTCGGAAGCACGTAAAAAAAAAAATGCAAGTAGAAAAATAGGGACCACCTTTGGTGGGAAGGTAACAGCGTTCCGTGCGCCTTTGGGGTTGAGTCATGCCAGCCACATGACCACGGAGACGTCTTCGGACAGCGCTGGCTCTTCGGCTTTGAAACGGAGATGAGCACCGCCCCCTAGAGTCGGGAACGACTAGCACGTATGTGCGAGGGGAACCTTTACCTTTACCTTAAGGTGTTGTATGTAAAATTGTACGTAAAAACATCACCGCCGTGTAATAATCCCTGATCGTTAGCATGCAATAAACCCCCTCTTTTGAAATAGAAGGCATAGAATAGATCGTGCACATGTTTGTAAGATAAATGTTAACCTTCAGAAAGAAACGGTGATTAAAGAATCATTAAATGTTATGACACAAAAGCTGGGAAAAACCGCAGGGAAAGAAAACTTCTTCCACATAAAACCTTTTCTTACCTCAATCAGCTTCCTTTCATAAGAGTTTGCGCGCTCCTCATTGTTTTCCACCTGCTTTTGTTCGGGAATGGAGAATTCACTATCTGCGTTCCAAAGATTTGGCAAGACTGGAAGCAAAATAAAAAAACAGGCTGCCGTCAGCAAAGAGCGATCGGTTTCACTTTCGGATTGTTCATTAGATCAAGCCATTTTGACCTTTAGGAATGCCCAACAAAATCTGATATTCCGAGCCCAAAGTCGTATGCTCAAAATATTCTCAAAATATGTCATAAGTTGAGGACTACAGATAGTCCGCGACTTAGGACAGTTCATTTAGTGACCGTTCCAAGTTAGGACATCACTGAAAGAAGGGACGTACGACCGTTTTCCACACTTAAGTCCACTGCAGGGTCCCAAGGATCATGTGATTTACATTTGGATCGGTGGTGAAATCCAATTTTTTTACTGTGGGCGTGGCTTGGTGGGTGTGGCAGGGGAAGGATACTGCAAAATCTCCATTCCCACCCCACTCCAGGGGAAGGATACTGCAAAATCTCCTTTCCCTCCACACTCCAGGGGAAAGGATATTGCAAAATCTCCATTCCCACCCCATTCTGGGGCCAGCCAGAGGTGGCATTTTCCGGTTCTCTGAACTACTCAAAAATTTCCGCTACCGGTTCTCCAGAACCTGTCAGAACCTGCTGGATTTCACCCCTGATTTGGATTCTTGACAACTGACTCACATTTATGACGGTCGCAGTGGCCTGGGGAGGGGGGGGGGTGTCATGTGATCTCCTTTTGCAACCTACTGACAAGCCAAGTCGATGGGGAAGCCGGATTCACTCAACAACCACGTTACCAATTTAGCGACTGCAGAGATTCACTTAACAACTGTGGCAAGACAAGAGGCAAAACTCACTGACTGAATTTCTCACTTAACAGCATACACGTTTGGACTCCTTTTACAACCTTTTGTTGCCGCAGTTGTTAAGTGAACCAATGCAGTTGTTAAGTTAGCAACACGGTGGATCAGGGAATCGGGCTTCCCCATTGATTTTGCTGATAAGAAAGATGGGAAAAGCGGACCGCCTGACCCAGCTGAAGCCGTCATAAATAGGAACCAGTTGCCAGGCGTCTAAATTTTGGTCATTTGATCCAAGGGATGTTCCAATGGACATGAAAAAGAGACATACGTTTTGTCTTGTCGGTGCTGTTAACTTTGAACCGTCACTAAATGAACTGTTTTAAAAATGTTGGAAATGTCATCAGATACCCGGCTCCTATTACCATATGTGGTGGACGTGCGTAGAAGCTAAAAGATATTGAACTAAAATCCACACGTGGTTGGAAAAAATGATAAAAAAAACATATAGACTTTAAACCAGAGGGGTTTTTTTTTATTGGGGATCATATCTGAAACTTACAATAGAGAAATGAGATATTTGATTGTGAATGTATTAACAGCGGCTAGAATTGTGTTTGCTAGAAACTGGAAAAATGAGGAAATACCACCGCAAGATGAAATTATTAAGAAAATAATGGAATGTGCAGAAATGAGTAAATTGACATTTGAAATTAGAGAACAGGAAGATAAACAATACTATAAGATATGGGATTTATTTTATCAATGGCTAGATGAAAAAATAGCTTGAAGTTTGACAGAGATATTTATAATGTAAGAATTGTTGAAACAAACAAAATATAACGTAATATCATTGGTTTGCATTAAGAAAAGGAAATGAATGATACAAATATAATTAATGTAAATTCTAGTACAATCTACATAAGGCAAGGGAAGAAACATTTAGAATTATACAAAAGATCAATTGAATAAAATATTTGGATGTATATTAGATTGGTAAAATGCAAAATAAGATAAATTGCATGTTATGAATATGGTGAAATTGCACAAAAGCTTTGTAAACAACCAACCGACACATTGTCTGTATTTTGATTGAAGATGTTTTTATGTATATGTCTGTCTAGAAAAATAAAATAAAATAAAAAAAAATGAACTGTTGTATGTCGATACAGAACTATCTGTATTCCTTTTCGAGTTGAACCAAGCCAAAAGGAACAGCGGGGGGGGGTGGGGGGGGTTGCTAAAAAAAATAAGTTTGCTTAACCGAGACAAACAATAACAACGACAAAAATCCCACCCCCTTTGCTATAGCTTAAAGCGATGAAACTCAGCGGTGGCTGTGTTTACAGTATATTATGTGCTTAACCAGATTGCTGAATTAACCCATTTTCCGGGCTTACACAGTGCATCAAATCATACTTCAACCAAATGGCCTAGATTCGCACAAGACGGTAATTCACACTCACACACAGCTGAGAGCCGAAGTTAAAACTAATCACATTCAGCGTGGGTCTATGTTGTTGTTGTTGTTGTTTTGTCATGGTTGTGTATTCAGTGAAGACAAGCACTCTGTGCATTAGACAGAAAGGTGTTTTTTTTTAATTCTGTTTGCAGGGGGGCGGGTGTGTGTGGGTGGGTGTGTCCCAAAACAAAGGAAGGAAAATATATTGGTTAATGGAAGATAAAATGGCAATGTTGAATCCCTGAACAGATAGCCCCTGCTGGCTGCTGACAACTTTAAACCGGCAGCTCAATATTTCAGATAAAACAGCAGCTAAGCAGCGAGCGATGAAATGGCTTACAAGTTCTCTCTCTCAAAAAAACCCCAAGAATTTAAAAAATGGAAGGGCTTGAAGCCCCAGATAGAGAATTTCTCATCTCTGCCCCCCGAGATAAGAAAGGCCTAGAACTTTTGTACAGCTTTGTAGGCCTTAAAACCTGCTTCGATCACGTCAACTCTGAACGTGTCAAAATGCCCCCCCCCCTCCAATCCATCATTTTGGGATGAAAACTAGCCAAGAGGAATGCCACTTCCTGAAGAACGTCAGTAATAAACTTAATGGAGATAATCCAATAATAAAAGTTAAATCATCATAATCCCTCCCTCCTTCCTTCCTCCCTCTGCCTTCCTTCCTTCCTTCCTTTCTTCTTTAAATATCTATAGATTTCCTTCCTTCTTTCCTTCCCTCCTTCTTCCATCTCCCTTCCTTCCTCCCTCTATCTCCTTCTTCCTTCCCTCCTTCCTCCATCTTCTTTCCTTCTTTGAATATCTATAGCTAGATTTCCTTCCTTCCTTCCTTCATCCCTCCCTACATCTCCTTTCTTCCTCCCACACTCCTCCCTCCATCGTCCTTCCTTCCTTCTTTCCTTCCTCCCTCTGTTTCCTTCCTCCATCTCCCTTCGTTCCTTCCTTCTTTCCTTCCTTCCTCCCTCTATCTCCTTCCCTCCTTCCTCAATCTTCCTTCCTTTGAATATCTATAGTTAGATTTCCTTCCTTCCTTTTTTCTTTCTTTCCTTCCTTCATCCCTCCCTACATCTACATCTTCCTTCCTTCCTCCTACCCTCCTTCCTCCCACCCTCCTTCCTCCTTTCCTCCTTCCTCAATCTTCCTTCCTTCCTTCTTTGAATATCTATAGCTAGATTTCCTTCCTTCCTTCTTTCCTTCCTTCCTCCCTCCCTACATCTCCTTCCTTCCTCCTTCCCTTCTCCCTCCATCTTCCTTCCTTCCTTCCTTCCTTCCCTCCCTTCCTCCCTTTACAAACAAAGCAGTCATCAATCAGTTTTTTCTCTTTTAAGTATGTCTGTAGATCTCTTGGACCCATTCTTGTAAACCAATACAAAGTTTGAGGACCAAAACATTCTTTGTCAGCTGGCCAAGTATAGGTATGAAATCCAAACTAGTACAGTATTCAGATCATTCACTCTCAGGCTATCTGTGTCAGCCTCACAGGGTTCAGCAGGTAAGAATCAGACACCAATGAGCCAATTCCACTTCACTGTAAGGCTAAATTGGCAGGATCCCTGCCTCCTATGCAGCTCAAGAAACTAGGGAGGGTCCCGCCTGATCCTCTTTTCTCCACCCATTTATGCAGCTGCAGGCTATGCTGTCTCTTATCTCCCCGTTCCCTTGGCAGCCTCTTTTTGCTCAGTCACCCAAGATCTTCCTCACGTGCCATGGCAATCTGGAAGCTTCGTTGCCTACATTGTACACCGAAACTCGATTTAAAACTGTACTAACAAACAGACCGAAGGCAGTGCCAAGTTTAAGCAAATGTACTTTGTTTTGCAGCTGCTGGTTTGGTTCCAAGCCAAATCGCTCAGCTAGCTGTGTGAAGGTTTCAGTGGGAGGCAATGACAGCTTAAGCACGCAATATGTATGTGCACACAGTCAGTGGGGGAATTAAAAAATTTTTACTACCTTCGGTGGTTCTGTGGGCGGTGGGTGTGGTGTGGCTTGGTGGGCGAGGCAGGGGAAGGATACTGCAAAATCTTCATTCCCACCACACTCCAGGGGAAGGATATTGCAAAATCTCCATTCCCAACCCACTCCAGGGGAAGGATACTGCAAAATCTCCATTCCCAACCCACTCCAGGGGAAGGATACTGCAAAATCTCCATTCCCACCCCACTCCTGGGGGAAGGAAACTGTAAAATCTCCATTCCCACCCCACTCCAGGGGAAGGATGCTGCAAAATCTCCATTCCCACCCCACTCCAGGTAAAGGATACTGCAAAATCTCCATTCCCACCCCACTCCAGGGGAAGGATACTGCAAAATCTCCATTCCCACCCCACTCTGGGGCCAGCCAGAGGTGGTATTTGCCTGTTCTCCGAACTACTCAAAATTTCCGCTACCGGTCCTCCAGAACCTGTCAGAACCTGTTGCTGAATAGCATCCCTACACACTCTGAATAAACACAAATATGGTTGGAACGGACCCTAGATACCGAATTAATTCTGGCTAAACAAAAGAAGGTCAAATCAGCTGGACGACACTAGAAACAAAGCTTCCTCCAAACCTCACTGCATAAAAATATAAGGCTGCCCAAAACTGCCAAGGAAGCGTGGTTTCCCTTTGGCTCCATATAGAAAACAAAACTGCTCCACGCCATTGATCAGGGTTGTCTTGGGAGCCCACGAGGACCTTGGGAGCAAGACATTCAGAAACTCCAAACAAGCATCTGGTGGACCTCAGATAAAATAACTGGCAAACAAAAATGGAAAATATGAACACTGCAAGGTACATTTGTCACACTCCTGCACAATTCTTTACTTTTATTAGCAATGGCAATAGCAGTTAGACTTATATACCGCTTCATAGAACTTTATAGCCCCCTCTAAGTGGTTTACAGAGTCAGCCTATTGCCCCAACATGCTGGGTCCTCTTTTTACGGACCTTGGAAGGATGGAAGGCTCAGTCAACCTAGGATCGAACTGCTGACAGTCAGAAGATTTAGCCTGCAATATTGCATTCCAACCACTATGCCACCATGGATGGATGGATGGATGGATGGATGGGAGGGAGGGAGGGAGGGAGGGAGGAAGGAAGGGAGGAAGGGAGGAAGGAAGGAAGGAAGGAAGGAAGGAAGGAAGGAAGGAAGGAAGGAAGGAAGGAAGGAAGGAAGGAGAAAAGGAAAAGCAATAACTTAAGACTTATATACCGCTTCACAGTGCTTGACAGTCCTCTCTAAGCAGTTTACAGATTCAGCCTATTGCCCCCAACCATCTGGACCCTCATTTTACCCACCTTGGAAGGATGGAAGGCTGAGTCCAACCTTGAGCCTGGTGAGATTTGAACTGCCAAACTGCAGGCAGACGGCAGTCAGCAGAAGTAACCTGCAGTATAGCACTCTAACCACTGCACCACCAGAGCTGCTAATAGCAATAGGACTTAGACTTACATACTACTTCACAGTGCTTTACAGCCCTCTCTAAGCCTTTTACAGAGGCAGCCTATTGCCCCCAACAATCAGGGTCCTCATTTTAACCCCATCTCAGAAGGATAAAAGGCTGAGTCAACCTTGAGCTGATCAGGATTGAACTCCTGGCTGTGGGCAGACTTAGTCTGCAATGCTGCATTCTAACCACTGCGCCACCAAGGCTCCTAATGCAACATCCAATCAACCACAGCAATAGCAATAGACTTATATACCACTTTATAGTGTTTTACAGTCGCTCTCTAAGCGGTTTCCAGAGTCAGCCTATTGCCCCCAATAATCTGGGTCCTCATTTTTACCAACCTCGGAAGGATGGGAAAGGCTGAATCCAACCTTGAGTCTGGTGAGATTTGAACTGCCAAGTTGCAGGCAGCCAGCAGTCAGCAGCCTGCAGTACTGCACTTTAACCACTGCGCCATCGCGGCTCTTATTCTTAGATGAAGAAATTTGACTAAGAAAATACTAGGTGAGAAGGCTTCTTCAACGCCCTTTTAAGCAGAGACACAAAACTGTTTATGTAAGCCCAGATAAACGATCTCCTCCACATTAGCCTCCTCTTCCAAGTTTAAAAGTTGTGAATCCTACATAAACCTGCTGGAGGTGAGAGAAAAAGTTCAGTAGAGAGGTAGAGGTCTCCTTAGGAAGCTAGAAAGAGCAGAAAGGAAGAACTGTTCCAGCTTGTTTTCTAAACAGTTTTTCCCCCCACCGTGACAACTATGTTATGATAGGCCACCCACCTCAGTGGCAGCTATTTTGAGAGAAGACCCACAGCATGCTCTCAACATATCAAGAGCAGAGAGTTGGCGATACAAGAAGATACTTTTGTAAGGGAGATATAGGGGCTTGGGCAGAAATTTTGGAAACTAGGCAGAGGAAGAAGGTAGAGATGGGAGAAATACCTAGATTGAATAGCCAAGAAGTAGATGCAGACAGAGTGTTGTGTCTTGCCCGCCCTCAGAGCAGCCGGGGCCTTCTTATCTGCTCCCAAACACGGAGGAATGTATGCCTCCCGGCCCAAGTCCTGGCTCCATGCCCACACAAACTGCAGAAGAAGGAGCATCTCCCTCCCCCAGCCCTGACTCCATGCCCAGGCAAACGGAGCAGCTAGACCCCTCCCCCTCCTCCACAGCAGGTGAGCCTGAGGAGGGTTTACTCCCAACAACAGCTGATTGGAGTGACCCTCGCATCAGAAGATTGGAGAGGCGGAGGCAACAGAAGGAAGGGAGGGGCAGGCCTTAATGAGTGCTGAGTCATGGAGCCACACCCCATGGCCTATATAAAGGATCTGCTTTCTGGCATTCTCTGAGTCAGGCAAAGTCTAAACATATCTTGCTGAAGTCACTTACTGGTCTCCTGCCTGCTCTGAGGACTTTGCTAGGACTTTGGGCAGAGCTGCAGAGGCAAGCCTGATTCGGATTTCCCTGACCCGGCCGTCAGCGGAGGAGTGGGACATGACACAGAGATAAAGATCCAAGAGAAGAATATGGGAGGCAATTCGGGAAAAAAAGCATAGCAATTAAAGTATTGAAGCGGGCAAGAGACGATTGGATAGATGATTTCTCTTTTTTTTTGTTCTGATTTGCCTTACTTTTTCTCTCTCTTTCCTTTCTTTTCTTAGGTAGGTGACATGACTAGACGTTAGGTAGGATAGAAAGAAAATGTCTTTTAATAAAAGGCGACATGATTAAAAGTTAGAATAAGAGATAGAAATAAGAGAAAGGGGGAATATTAGTGTATACACTTTTATATAATAAAATAAAAGCAATAACAAGAGAAAACATGGAATAATTGAATAATGACCCATTATTCAATTATTACAACTTAATATAAATGTGTATTATTAGTATTAGAAATATATACGTTGGTTGAACGTAATTGCCATGATTAATTCTACTAGTTTTATTTGTATTAGAATGTATGACACCCAGGTGCCACACTGTTCATGCATTGAAACATATATATAAAACAAAATAAAAAACTTGAAACAAAAAAAGAAAAAAGAACCAAGAGTTGTGGAAAGCTCTGGCGATATGTTTACAGATGCATTTAGTGGACGTTTCTTCACCAGGATCTCAAAACTGCATCCAGATAGAGGGGAATGATGAAGGATCTGGTCTACCTTCATCCATTGAAACCTCCTTGAAGATTCTAGGACCAATCATTCTTTCTCGGCCCATCCTACTTTAACAAAATTGTTGTTGTAGGGAAGGTGCGACCGGTAAAACTATTTGAAACTAGATACGTACATGCTATGGTTTTCCCAGTTGCAATGGATGGCTGTGAAAGTTGGACCATAAGGAAGGCTGAGCGCCAAAGAATTGAGGCCTTTGAACTCTGGTGCTGGAGAGGACTCCTGCGAGTCCCGTGGACTGCAAGGCGATCCAACCGGTCAGTCCTAGAGGAGATCAACCCTGACTGCTCTTTAGAAGACCAGATCCTGAAGAGGAAACTATCGTGTCCCACTCCTCCGCTGACGGCCGGGTCAGGGAAATCCGAATCAGGCGTGCCTCTGCAGCTCTGCCAAAGTCCTAGCAAAGTTCTCAAGGCAGGCAGGAGACCAGAAAGTGACTTCAGCAAGATATGTTACTTTGCCTGACTCAGAGAATGCCAGAAAGCAGATCCTTTATATAGGCCATGGGGTGTGGCTCCATGACTCAGCACTTATCCAGGCCTGCCCCTCCCTTCCTTCTGTCACCGCCGCCTATCAATTCTTCTGAAGCGAGGGTCACTCCAGTCTGCAGCTGTTGGTAATTGACCTTCCTCAGGCTCACATGCTGTGGGGGAGGGGGAGGGGTCTAGTTGCTCCATTTGCCTGGGCATGGAGCCAGAGCTGGGGGCTGGAGGTACTTCTTCCTCCTCAGCCTGTCTGGGCATGGAGCCAGGGCTGGGGCCGGGAGGCATACTAGGACATTCCTCAGCGTTCGGAAGCAGATAAGAAGGCCCCGGCTGCGGTGAAAGCGGGCGAGACACAACAGAAACTCAAATCCTTTGGCCACCTAAGGAGAAGGAAGGACTCCCTGGAGAAGAGCCTCATGCTGGGAACGATGGAGGGCAAAACAAGAAGGGGACGGCAGAGAACGAGGTGGCTGGATGGAGTCACTGAAGCAGTCGGTGTGAGCTTAAATGGGCTCCAGGGGATGGTAGAGGACAGGAAGGCCTGGAGGAACGTTGTCTATGGGGTCACGATGGGTCGGACACAACTTCACAACTAACAACGACATGTACATGCAAAGAGTGGACTTCTTGGAGAAGACTCTCATGTTGGGAAAGATTGAAGGCAAAAAAGGAGAAGGGGAGGGCAGAGGAGAAGATGGTTAGATGGCTAGACGTTTTAATGTTTGTCATTGTTTTAATAGTTTTCAGTCTTTAAAGATGTCTATGGAGATTCTCATCAAAGTCAAGGTTGTCCCAAAGGCGCTTTTTTCAAGAAGCTGAAGAAGCTTCTCGGATGAGAAGCGAAACGTCTTCAAAGAAAAACCAGAAAGCCCAGTTGCCTCTTGAAAAAGCCCCTTTGGGAGTGTTTAAAGATTTTTTTATATATATATATATATATATATATATATATATATATATATATATATATATATATATATATATATATATATTTAACAGGGATAGAAAAAATATATATTGGTTCTAGAATTCTTACAATGTTTGTGAATGAAGAGATCTCATAACAATCCATGTTATGCTGAGACACTTCCTGCCTCCATATTAAGTCCCAGAATCATGATATCTTAAATTCTCTTCGTCTTTCAATAATGCAGGAGGAGAAAAAAGATGCTAATTAGAATAGAATAGAATAGGAATAGAATACAAATAGGAGTAGAGTAGAGTAGAATAGGAATAGAATAGAATAGAATAGAATAGAATGTTTTATTGGCCAAGTGTGATTGGACACACAAGGAATTTGTCTTGTGCATACACTCTCAGTGTACATAAATAGAATAGAATAGAATAGAATAGAATAAAATAGAATAGAATAGAATAGAATAGAATTTTTATTGGCCAAGTGTGATTGGACACACAAGGAATTTGTCTTTGGTGCATATGGTCTCAGAAAAGAAAAGATACGTTCATCAAGGTACAACATTTACAACACAATTGATGGTCAATATATCAATATAAATCATAAGGATTATCTAACTGATTAGTCAGCAAATGCTACTCATTAATTAATTACCGATCAGCTACTAATTTTTGATGGAGAAGGGCCGCTAATGAAAAACTCTACGCCGATGGGTCTAGCATTCTGAAGGACAATCAAAAGGATGAGGCTAGCTGACAGAGTCAAAACACATTATCTGTATATCTACAAGAACTTAGGAAATAAAATAAAATAAAAAACCCAGAAAAACTGCTCTATTGACTTTCAATTCAACATCCAAGAGGATGTTTCTGTAATGGTATGTGGGAATGACCTTGAAAGACAAAAGGAACAAATGCTACCTAGGCAACATTCACATAAGGGTTGTGGGAGCCTGCAGCTGCGTAACAGACAGAGAAAGAAACATAGAAAGGGACCGGTCTTAATTTACCAGGCTATAAAAAGAGACGGCGGGAGACTTGTACTTTCAGACTGTAGATTTCAACCTATAGGTGAGCAACAATAGAGAAACTATACTGAGTCACTCCTCTTGTCCTCCTTGCATCTGACGTTAATCTTTCCAGACTAAAGCCCAATCTGCATAACTATTAGGCATATATTAGGTCCTTGGTGCTCCCTGAGTTTGGTGGCTTTCTTGCAGATGGTTAATCAACCAAACTATCTTGACAGGCTTGAACATTGGGCGCTATCTAACAAAATGAAATTCAGCGGTGGTTCTACATCTAGGCAAGAAAAACAAAATGTGCAGGTACAGTGTAGGTGGTACCTTGCTCAATAGTAGTCACTGTGAGAGGGATCTTGGAGTCTTAGTGGACAACCATTTAAATATGAGCCAGCCGTGTTGCAGCAGCTGCCAAAAAAGCCCACCCAGTTCTAGCCTGCATAAACAGAGGGATAGAATCAAGATCACGTGAAGTGTTAGTACCACTTTATAATGCCTTGGTAAGGCCACACTTGGAATGCTCCATCCAGTTTTGGTCGCCACAATATAAAAAAGATGTGGAGACTCTAGAAAGAGTGCAGAGAAGAGCAACCAAGATGATTAGGGGACTGGAGGCTGAAACATATGAAGAACGGTTGCAGAAACTGGGTATGCCTAGTTTAATGAAAAGAAGGACTAGGGGAGATATGATAGCAGTCTTCCAGTATCTCAGGGGCTGCCACAAAGAAGAGGGAGTCAAGCTATTCTTCAAAGCACCTGAGGGCAGGAAAAGAAGCAATGGGTGGAAACTAATCAAAGAGAGAAGCAACTAAGGAGAAATTTCCTGACAGTTAGAACAATCCATCAGTGGAACAACTTGCCTCCAGAAGTTGTAAATGCTCCAACACTGGAAGTTTTTAAGAAGAGGTTGGATAACCATTTGTCTGAAGTGGTGTAGGGTTTCCTGCCTAAGCAGGGGGTTGGACTAGAAGACCTCCAAGGTCCCTTCCAACTCTGTTATTCTATTCTAGTCTAAACTAGGTAATATCTAGATAAAAATTAGGGACGTTACCTAGTTTAGGTAATGAAATATCTGCAGGAAAACCACCAAGCTCAGAGAGTACCAAGGACCCCTTATTTCAACCCTGAGCTACAAACATTCTCCTTTCCTTTACTATTAGTCACATCCTGTGTGTTAGGTGCAAGGAATCGGGGTCATACATAAAGCTGCAGCATACATGATTTACTGAAGCCTATAGATAAGAATCTAGATCAACTAAAGGTCAGGACTAAATTGGTGCTAAGGGATGCGGTGGCTCAAGGGCTAAGACACTGAGCTTGTCGATAGACAGGTCGGCAGTTCAGCGGTTCGAATCCCTAGTGCTGCATAACGGGATGAGCTCCCGTGACTTGTCCCAGCTTCTGCCAACCTAGTAGTTCGAAAGCATGGATAAAATGCAAATAGAAAAATAGGGACCACCTTTGGTGGGAAGGGAACAGCGTTCCGTGCGCCTTTAGCATTGAGTCATGCCGGCCACATGACCACGGAGGCATCTTCGGACAGCGCTGGCTCTTCGGCTTTGAAACGGAGATGAGCACCGCCCCCTAGAGTCGGGAACGACTAGCACATAAGTGCAAGGGGAACCTTTACGTTTAAATTGGTGCTAGATAAGAGTCAACAGAATTCAAGGGAACTCGACTTGGGTCTCTTGGGGAAGTGCAAGGACTCTAAACTGATGAGATGTTTAACTCCACCAACCCAGCTTGCTGGACTTGGGTCTCCTGTGGCAATGCACGGACTCTAAGCTAATAACACATTTAAGTCCACCTTCCCAGCTTGGCCTGCTCTTCCGTTAGATCTGAAAAATTAGGGAGCGTCCACCTAGGCTCTTTTCGTGCATACGAAAGTTTCCAGGCTGCTAGCTCCTTGGGCTATCCCACTCCGCCCCACATCCCACCACAACTTTGGACTCTTTTCCAGGGGTCTTTTCTTTCTTTTCTTTTCTTTTTTTTTTTTGCTTTTTTGACTGGGCTGATTCATATGCCAACCCAAAAGAAGCAAAACTTTGTTGAGCCTTGCTCAGCGGCAGTTGATCGCATCCCTGCATCCAGATGTGTCCCTCACAGAAACCCGCCCCGAATATTTTAAAAAAGGAACGGTATTTTTGAATCACATATGCAGCATAAAACACACACAGTTCTCAAGTTTATTTTTAGTATCTGCAGTGGAAATTTAGTCCACAGCTGGGAAAAGGCAACTAAAAAGCAGGGTGCAAAGCCACTCATTTTTAGAAAGGTTTTGCAATCATTCTGTTGCCACCTCCTCTCTCTCTCTCTCTCTCTTTTTCCCCCCTTTCTATAAAATCTGACCATCCCACTCAATTTCTCTGGTTATTGTGCCTTTGTTTACATATAATTCTAACACAGCAGAATGCAGCAGCCAAGGTTTTCCCCTGCCGTAATTATACGAATCAAAAAAAAAAAAAACCACCAAAAAACCAGCCAGCGTCTAATGAAGGATAATTTCTCATATTATAGGCAGCTTAAAAATATCCTCTTCGTGTATAATTTTTTTTTTAATACAAGCCAGCATAATGAAACGGTTGAACACCTGTATTTCGGCCTTCATGGAGAACTTAATCAAATCCCTGCAGACCCAAGGGAATAAAAATCACTTCAGTTACCCCAAAATTATGGTCCATAAATTATCGGTAGGTCACGGAAAGATTGCCCAGGAATTTAGCGTATTTTTGTTCACCCTTGTACCACAGACAAACATGACGTTTGTTAGGAAATTGTTATTGCCCAACTGGTTGGCCAGGAAATATATAAACCAACATTGTATGTTTGTAGTTAAAAGCATTATGTAGCTTTAAAAACTTTGTTGCATCATCATGCATCCTGATTGGCTGAGCTCTGTAGCCAATGTACTTAAGGAAAGTTTTTTTTTTAATTTGAATTTATATCCCGCCCTTCTCCGAAGACTCAGGGCGGCTTACATTGTGTTAAGCAATAGTCTTCATCCATTTGTATATTATATACAAAGTCAACTTTTATTGCCCCCAACAATCTGGGTCCTCATTTTACCTACCTTATAAAGGATGGAAGGCTGAGTCAACCTTGGGCCTGGTGGGACTTAAACTTGCAGTAATTGCAAGCAGCTGTGTTAATAGCAGACTGCTTAGTCTGTTGAACCACCAGAGTTGAATTATGGTTTGTGTGGACTACACCATTGTTACCTGCTGATATGCTGTAACTCTATATTTGAGCTCTATGCATGATCATTGCTTGATCATGGCTATTTACTGCTTCTTTAATATTTACTGACTGTTTTGTATTGAACTTTGTTCCTGAATGAAACTAAAGAAGATCTGGTTTCTTGTGTTTTTCTACGATTGGTAAGAAGACTTGATATTTGAAAAATACCCCTGGACTGACTTTATATGTGTATGATCTGGATTGTTTTTGGACTATAATTTTGCTTTTTCCCTAAAAGCAAAATATTATCAACACCCAGTTTGTTTGTATGTTAACCGTTATTGTCCACAATCATTCTCAGTCGCTTTCGTGCGTAATTTCAAAGGGTACTCTGCTCAATAGTCCACAACATTTGGTTGTGAGACAAGATTGCTCTTATCAACGTTCAACTTCAGAAATGTGTGCTCCAGAAACCCGCCGTGTGTTTTAAATGACAAAAAAAGGAGGTCACTGCACTTAACTTGCCACAAAAAAGTGGAGAGTTTTTTTAAAAAAAATGCAATTTAAAGTGTTAAATAATCTGCTTTTAATCTCTTCTCTTTCAATTTTTTAGATGGTCGCCGGAGGAAAGGAAAAAAAGAAAAACCCACACATAAAAATCCCAACTGCGCCGGGGATTTATTTCCCTATTCTGTCGAAACTCACTGACCTCAACTAACAGCAATCGGGCTGAAAGGAGCTCAGATATCACATCTGACTGTCCTAAATTTAGAGAAATTGAGTCATGCTTAAATCCCATTACAGGCAAAGTGAGCACACGGCACATTCATTCCAATGGAAAGTAAAATGTACAAACTAATTGTCATGGGATTTTACCAGGGGTGAAATCCAGCAGGTTCTGACAGGTTCTGGAGTATTTGTGAATGCTCCAACACTGGAAGTTTTTAAGAAGAGATTGGACAACCATTTGTCTGAAGTGGTGTAGGGTTTCCTGCCTAAGCGGAGGGTTGCACCTAAGGCTAAGAGAACCCTGAGCACGTTATCCAGCGGTGGGTTTCAGATATTGTTACCACCGCTTCACCACGCATGCTCGCTTCACACACGCGCACCTTCTGTGCATACATCCGATGTTCTGCGCATGTGCTTTCCTTGCGCACACACCTTCATTGCTTGCACCCGGTTGTTGTGCCTCGTCCGCTTTCCCCGCAGCCGGGCCCGTCTTATCTGCTTCCGAACGCTGAGGAATGTCCTAGTATGCCTCCCAGCCCCAGCCCTGGCTCCATGCCCAGACAGGCTGAGGAAGAAGAAGCGCCTCCAGCCCCCAGCCCTGGCTCCATGCCCAGGCAAACGGAGCAACTAGACCCCTCCCCCTCCCCCACAGCATGTGAGCCTGAGGAAGGTCAATTACCAACAGCTGCAGACTGGAGTGACCCTCGCTTCAGGAGAATTGATAAGCGGCATCAACAGAAGGAAGGGAGGGGCAGGCCTGGATAAGTGCTGAGTCATGGAGCCACACCCCATGGCCTATATAAAGGATCTGCTTTCTGGCATTCTCTGAATCAGGCAAAGTCGAACTTATCTTGCTGAAATCACTTTCTGGTCTCCTGCCTGCCTTGAGAACTTTGCTAGGACTTTGGCAGAGCTGCAGAGGCACGCCTGATTCGGATTTCCCTGACCCGGCCGTCAGCGGAGGAGTGGGACACGACACTGGTCTTGAAAACGTGCCTAAATAGGATGGCACAGAGCTGGGGCAGGTGAGTGGGCCTACCTGCGATCCACTATCGCAGGGGTAGTCAACCTTTTTATACCTACCGCCCACTTTTGTATCTCTGTTAGTAGTAAAATTTTCTAACTGCCCACTGGTTCCACAGTAATGCGCCATGTATCCTCATCTGCGCATGCCTCTCGTGCATCGTGGATTGGGTTTGACGGGGGGGCGCCGGCTACCAGCTCTGCTTCTCTGTTACAGCTGGGTGGTGTGGGGGGAGATGCGCGAGCTATTCTGGGACGAGGCTCTTTTGTTTGCGGTCGCACTATAGCGCCATTTAGTTTCACTTACGTAACGTGAACTAAACTCATGTGCGGGCGATACAAATAGTATATTTTCAGAAATTTAAATTGTCACGGGGAATTTTATGAAAACCTAATGAAAATGTTTTTAAATAATGCGATGAAAATTTTTTAAAAAGTCAATTAAATAAAAAAAAAAAGGAAAGTGCTTCAGGATCAGACAAAACTCCTACCGCCCACCATGAAAGCTGGAACGCCCACTAGTGGGCGGTAGGGACCAGGTTGACTACCACTGCACTATCGGTTCGAGTGAACTGGTCCGAACTGGCTGAATATCACTCTGATGTTATCTAATATTAAACCAGAACAGTGGTGAGATTCAAGTAATTTAACAACCGGTTCTCTGCCCTAATGATTCCTTCTAATAACCAGTTTACCAAACTGGTCAGAAAGTTAACAACCAGTTCTCCCAAAGTGATGCGAACCGGCTGAATCCCACCACTGAACCAGAACCAACTTTTGCAGAAATCCCTGAGAATCTCTGCTTTCCTGTTTGCAAATATCCAATAAAAACTTTCAAAAGAGGATTTTTCCCGTAACGGAGAGTTGGGGGAGAGGGAAAGTTTCGTTTTGTAAGTACATTTGGAGAGACAAAGACACCAAGAAGCTTGGTATACATATTTAGTTAATCCTTGCTTGGGGGAAAAAATGACACAGTAATACTTTTAAGAAGCGGGTCTATATTGATTTTCACTGTTTCCCCAAACAGAAATTAAGTCTTTTAATTCCTGCAGGAGCTCAGCAAAGTCTCCGGCTGGAAGACTCCAGCTGTGAATGCCAATAGAAAATTGTTTCTATAGCTTAAGCACTGGAAGTGAAATAAAAGGATTTTTTAAAACTGCTTGTCAAAGGATTAAATTTCCTCCAACAAGAAAATGAGTTATTAAACTAATATTATATTAGTTTTTAAACAAGCGTACTTCCTTCTGTCAGTCACCTAGTTATTCAATGTGGCGCTCAGTCCCACTTTAAATTATTTCTAAGTGAAAATAAACTTGGAGGAGGAGGAAAAAAAATGTGGTTTTATTGGGTTATCAGGATAATTAAATGTTTGGAATGAGGGCGGAAATGATCCTATAAATTTGCTAAAAGGGTATTCACCATTGTTTCTAATATTTGCAAGCCCTCACTAAAAAGGCTTTTCCTTATTCAGCAACATATAAGGTTCATTATGGGATGTAGATATGCGTGGTGTGGTGGCCTAGAGGTGGAGCTCTCGCCTCACAATGTGAGTTCGATCCTAGGTAGATGCAGATATTTCTTACTCTGGACACCATGGGAATGTATCTGTTGTGACCCAGGTTCCTGGACTCGGACTCCTGGACTCGGATGATTCAGAAAGTGAGGAAGAAGACCTGGCAAGGCCTGCTTCTCCTGGGCCCTCTCCCTCCCTGGCACCCACCCAAAGGGAGGAGGAGGGGCCGGCAAGGCCTGATTCCCCCGAGCCTTCTTCTGATTTGGCAACGCCCCAAGAACAATCTTGGCTTGATGCAAGACTGCGAAGATGTGACCGGCGCGTGCAGCAGAGGAGGCGTTGGGACAAAGTCAAAGAATGATGAGTCACGGAGTGACACTCACAGAGGCTATAAAAGCAGGAGGCGGAACTTCCTGGCTTTTTGTCGTAGACAAAGCAGTGAATTTGCGCGGGCAAACTGTATCAATGGAGGGAGGAATATATTCGTGAGTAACTCTGGCCTTATCTATAATTTCCTAGTTATCTCCAGAGACTTGGCAGGCGCATGGGTAGACGTGGCCAGAACATTTATTGGTGTAAATAAACTAGAAAAGAAGGCCTTTGACTGACTCTTTGTTGGGAGTATTGGGGGAGGGAAACAGAACAGTATCTGCTGCAAAACTCCGCATTGGTGACAGGGAGGACATCCGGCCAGTAAACTCCAGTAAACTACTGCCTGTAAACTCTGACTCCACCCCGCCAAGGGATTATGGGGTCATTAAACAATGACATCATGGGTTGTAGATGCTCCATCATTGGAGGTTTTCAAGAAAAGACCGGACAGCCATTTGTCCAGGATTGTATAGGGTCTCCCGCTCGAGCAGGGGGTTGGACTAGAAGATCTCTAAGGTCCCTTCCAACCCTATTAGTCTACATTCTATGTTCTGTGAATAAATGTATCAGTAGAAACTGACACTTTTCAACACTGGCGTTGCAAAGAACTCTTGAGGGTATCATGGACAGCTAAGAATAAAACAAATGGATCATCCAATAAATCCACCAGGAGATTTCATGGGACACAAATAATGAGGCTCAAATGATCACACATTGGATGCATAATAATGAGACCCGACTCCCTTGAATACAGTAGTCTATAATGATGGGAAAGGTGGAAAGAAAGAGGAGAGAACAACCAGCCACAAGGTGGATGAACTCAGTTACATCCGTGATGAATGGATGAGTGGGGAGACCCAAAGGACCAGGCTGGCCAAGGATCTACTTAGAAAAAAATCAACTTATGTGGTTGCTAAGAGTCAACACTGACTTCATGGGACATAATCAGCCCAACTCGAAGTATACAATTATCATCAAGAGACTAAAAGAATGGAGATGGAAAGGAACGGGCTGGTCACATAGCAAGAAGAACTGATGGCAGGTGGACCAAGGCAGTCCTAGAATGGATCCTACCCAGGGGTGCTATTCAGCAGGTTCTGGCAGGTTCTGGAGAACCGGTAGCGGAAATTTTGAGTAGTTTGGAGAACCGGCAAATACCACCTCTGGCTGGCCCCAGAGTGGGGTGGGAATGGGGATTTTGCAATATCCTTCCCGCCATGCCCACCAAGCCATGCCCATCAAGCCACACCATGCCCACCAAGCCACAGCCACAGAACCGATAGTAAAAAAAAAATTGAATTCCACCACTGATCCCACCTGATAAAAGCATCCACAAAACAAAATGGAGCTATATGACATCAGCAAGTATTACAGGCCTAGCTGGCAAAAGAAAACTCAGGACTGTATTGGTTGGAAATGTCTATAGATATTCTCCATCATCCAGGTCAAGGTTTTCCCAAAGGTGCTTTTTTCAAGAGGCAAGTAGACTTTCTGGTTTTTCTTTGAAGATGTTTTGCTTCTCATCCAGGAAGCTTCTTCAGCTCTGACTGGATGTCCTTCCATTCCCCACCATCCAGTCAGAGCTGAAGATGTTTCTTAGATGAGAAGCAAAGAAAAATCAGAAAGTCAACTGGCCTCTTGAAAAAGCACCTTTGGGATAAATCGATTGGAAACATGCAAAACAGCCCTTCATCCTGCAGTGGATAGACAATGGCAAAAAGGAGGAGGAGGAGGAGGAGGAGGAGGAGGAGGAGGAAGAGGAGGAGGAGGAGAACCACCCATCCCAGAGTTTTCTGGTTGTTAAGTGAAGAGTGCTTGATTGTATGACTTTCGTGTTGGTGTCATTGATTGAATCTGGTTGAGCTTCCCCCATTGGCTTGGCTTTTTGGAAGCCAGTGAAAGAGGGAGATTCTATTCCTAGGAATGGAGAGTCCGACTCACCGTCCATGGTTTGACCTTCTCTTTTCAACATCTGGACAGCCCCGACGTATTTCTTTAGCTGGACTTTGAGTACCTCATTCTCCCTGCAAAGTCAAGAACAGGAAGATGGGACCGTTATTTTAACGGTGCGCTTCAAGGTGTTGGTGAACGTCTTCAAAGCGCTCCATGGCATAGGGCCGGGCTATTTACGGGACCACCTGCTGCTACCGAATACCTCTCACCGACCCGTGTGCTCTCACAGAGAGGGACTCCTCAGGGTGCCGTCGGCGCGACAGTGTCGTCTGGCGACGCCCAGGGGAAGGGCCTTCTCTGTGGGGGCTCCCGCCCTCTGGAACGAACTCCCCCCAGGACTTCGTCAACTTCCGGACCTCCGAACCTTTCGTCGCGAGCTTAAAACTCACTTATTCATCTGCGCTGGACTGGGTTAGTTTTTAAATTTATGGGTTTTAAATGGGTTTTTATTCTAAATTTTTAATCTTGGCCAATTTAATAAGTTTTTTAATTGTATTTTAATCGTATTTATATTGTATTATTGTGTATTTTTTATCTGGCTGTGAACCGCCCTGAGTCCTTCGGGAGAAGGGCGGTATAAAAATTTAAATAATAAATAAATAAATAAATAAATCAAGCCAGTCAAATCAGCTTAGGTCAAGCTATGCCAATCCATTCGTCTTCCATGTAATGATCTAGTATTAGCGCTTGAGCTATCTCGTGCCAAAGTGATCCACTTAGTCCTTGACTTACAACCGTTCCATTGAATAATTCAGTGGTATTCAAAGTTACAACAGCCCTGAACATAAAAATGACTTATGACCGTTTTTCACACTTATGACCGTCGCAGCATCCCAATGGTCACATGATCAAAATTCGGACACTTGGCAACTAGCTCATATTGATGAGGGCTGTTGCAGTGTCCCGGGGTCACGTGATCCCCTTTGGCCACCTCCTGACGAGCAAAGTCCACAGGGAAGCCGGATTTGCTTAACAACCGTTGTTACCAGTGGTGAAATGTAAAATTTGTTACTACCGGTTCTGTGGGCGTGGCTTGGTGGCGGTGGTGGTGTAACGTGACTGGATGGGCGTGGCCAACTTTTTTTTTTTTGTTACTTTTAAAAGCATTTTTTCTACAACCTCTTCGGCCGAAGAGGTTGTAAAAAAATGCTTTTAAAAGTTTCTGACGATCCCAGCTGCGTTGCCTGATCCGTCAGAGGCTTTTCTTTTCTTTTAAAAGCATTTTTCTTTTGCCTGCAAAAGAAAAGAAAAGCCTCTGACGATCAGGCCACTCAGCTGATCGTTAGAGAGTTTTAAAAGCATTTTTCTACAACCTCTTGACCGAAGAGGTTGTAAAAAAATGCTTTTAAAAGTTTCTGACGATCCCAGCTGAGCCGCAGGATCGTCAGAGGCTTTTTTTTTTTACTTTTTCTTTTTTTAACTTTTAAAAGCATTTTTCTAGAGCCTCAACATTTTTTTTAAAAAAAACATATATTATACGGATATAAAACCGGATGCAATATTCCAAGGGTGGTCTTGGTTTTGGTCGCCATGATGTAAAAAAGATGTTGAGACTCTAGAAAGAGTGCAGAGAAGAGCAACAAAGATGATTAGGGGACTGGAGGATAAAACAGATGAAGAATGGTTGCAGGAACTGGGCATGTCTAGTTTAACAAAAAGAAGGACTAGAGGAGACATGATAGCTGTGTCCCAATATCTCAGGGGCTGCCACAAAGAAGAGGGAGTCGGGCTGTTCTCCAAAGCACCTGAGGGTAGAACAAGAAGCAATGGGTGGAAACTGATCAAAGAAAGAAGCAACTTAGAACTAAGGAGAAATTTCCTGACAGTTAGAACAATTAATAAGTGGAACGACTTGCCTTCAGAAGTTGTGAATGCTCCAACACTGGAAATTTTTAAGAAAATGTTGGATAACCATCTGACTGAGATGGTGTAGGGTTTCCTGCCTGGGCAGGGGGTTGGACTAGAAGGCCTCCAAGGTCCCTTCCAACTCTGATGTTATGTTATGTTATGTTATGTTACCAAGGCATAATAAAGCGGCACTAACACTTCTTACGATCTTGACTCTATCCCTCCTGTTAAATGCAGCTTACGTCTCGCCTGTTTTTTTTTAACAAGTTGCCAGTGCAGAGCTCTGCCCAATGCAAACCGATTTGCATCAGGCCTTTTTTTCCCCGACAACTTTGCAACTGCCTCTCCAGCAAAGGAATATACGTTACATAACAATGAAATTTTAATGAAGCTCCTGAAGGCATTTTAACCAGCTGATGGTTCTGATTTCCTAGGAGTGGAGAGGCAGAAAACAGCACTGGGAGTGAGTTGGTGAGAGAGCATCCGGGCTAAGATTATCACTCCATGCCAAGAATCAAAGCACTTTGCTTACGGAAAGCATTTTAGCTTTCAAGAAGTGGCCAGCTCTGGCAAAGGTTATAAATGGGTTCCTTTATTATCAATTGGGAGCTCCATACAGCCGTGATGGCACGTGTGCCCAAAGTGGCACACGAAGCCATGTCGCCCGGCACGCGTAGCCTTGCCTATGTTGTGTCTTGCCCGCTCTCACTGCAGCCGGGGTCTTCTTATCTGCTTCCGAACGCTGAAGAATGTCCTAGTATGCCTCCCGGCCCCAGCCCTGGCTCCATGCCCAGACAGGCTGAAGAGGAAGAAATACCTCCAGCCCCCAGCTCTGGCTCCATGCCCAGGCAAACGGAGCAACTAGACCCCTCCCCCTCCTCCACAGCATGTGAGCCTGAGGAAGGTCAATTACCAACAGCTGCAGACTGGAGTGACCTTCAGAAGACTTGATAGGCGGAGGCAACAGAAGGAAGGGAGGGGCAGGCCTGGATAAGTGCTGAGTCATGGAGCCACACCCCATGGCCTATATAAAGGACCTGCTTTCTGGCATTCTCTGAGTCAGGCAAAGTCTAAACATATCTTGCTGAAGTCACTTTCTGGTCTCCTGCCTGCCCTGAGGACTTTGCTAGGACTTTGGCAGAGCTGAAGAGGCACACCTGATTCGGATTTCCCTGACCCGGCCGTCAGCGGAGGAGTGGGACACGACAGCCTGTTTGTGTTCTGGGTTTCTGGTGCGCATGCGCACACGGCGATCAGCTGTCCTTCACGTGCACGGCACTGCCAAAAACTGGTGTGTGCATGCGGGCCGGCCAGCTGATTGTCGGGTGCGCATGCGCAACAGAATCTGGAAGTTCAGCTTTTCTAGAACGCGACCTCTTGGCGCGTGGGGCAGTGCCGAAACCCGGTGTGCACATGCGTGCCGGCTAGCTGATTGTCAGGTGCGCATGCGCGCCAGAACCCGGAAGTTCGGCTTTTCCAGAGCGCGACCCTGATGAGCGCGCACGCGACATTTCCATGTGACCTTTTCAGCACTCGGTACCGAAACGGTTCGCCATCACTGCCATATAGTAATGTTAAAATTGAGTGGTGTTTTTATAGGTTGGGATCTTTGATGACACTGGAAGTCCTCGACTTACAAACGTCATCGAACCCAGAATTATGGTCATGAATCGTTGTGGTCATCAGTCGAAGCACCACGTGACCAGACGCAATATTTCAGCATATTTTTTTTGTCTTTGCGGTGGTCGTTAAGTGAATTCAATTTACCAATGGGCATTTTTTTTCCTCTCCTGAAAATTGGAAGTAAACATCGGAAACTGGCAAAAAAAAAAAAAAGTTGAAAATTGTAATCATGTGACGTGCGGTTGCTGCAAATAGCCATAAAGGTGAGTTGGTACTCAAAATGCTATCAGATGACTTAGAGGATGTGGCCGTCACATCTTTGAAATGCAGTTGTAATCAACTTTTGGGGGGATTCGTCGTAATTTCGAATGGTTGCTAACCAACTTTGAACGGTCACTAAACGACTGGTTGCAAGTTGAGCACTACCTGTAGCAGAATTTATTCTCCTTCTCGCTCTCCCCAGGATGCCGCCACCCGTCAAAATAACAGACTGGGATCATGAGCCACGGTGGCGCAGTGGTTAGAGTGCAGTACTGCAGGCTACTTCTGCTGACTGCCGGCTGCCTGCAGTTTGGCAGTTCGAATCTCACCAGGCTCAAGGTTGGCTCAGCCTTCCATCCTTTTTAGGTTGGTAAAATGAGGATCCAAATTGTTGGGGGCAAGAGACTGACTCTATAAACCGCTTAGAGAGGGCTGTAAAGCACTATAAAGTGGTATATAAGTCTAAGTGCTATTGCTACTGTCCTTCCTCCCTCCCTCCCTCCCTCCTATGGTGGCATAGTGATCAGAATACAATATTGCAGGCTAAATCTGCCGACTGCCAGCAGTTTGATTCTCACCAGCTCAAGGTTGACTCGGCCTTCCATCCTTCCGAGGTGGGTAAAATGAGGACCCAGATTGTTGTGGTAAAGATGCAGACTCTGTAAACTGCTTTGAGAGGTCTGTGAAGCACTGTTAAGTGGTATATATGTCTACGTGCTTTGCTATTTTGCAGAAACCCTAAGCAAGATCACCACCTAGCCCATGCCGCTACCTTGCCAAGGCCTGGATCCTCACTGTGTAGTGTTCTTCATGCTCGGAAATTTTCTTCTTCAGGTTATCCACCTCTTGACGGAGTCCTGATGAATGTTCCATCTCGCCCTCCAAGAGGCTTCGCAAGGAACTGCAGAGAAGAGCACAGAGTGAGATGGATTGCCTGAAATCTGAAATCAAGACCAAACTTTTTTCAGAAGGGAACCCAAAGGAAGAGGACTCCCTGGAGGCGCATTTGGCGATTTTTCCACCAAGGCTGTGAGGCAGAAGCTCAGCAGAAGGTGGAGCCACTTCAAAACAAACGAAAAAAAAGGTTCCCTCAGTCTTGGGAAAGTGTGAGAGAGGAATTCAAAGCAATGCTGCCTTGATTGTGTTAGGTATAAGCGGAGGCAGAGTGGGGCTTTGAGAAGGTTTCAAGGTTCGGTTAGAATCAGAGGGGGGTTTCAGCAGGTTCTGACGAACCGGTAGCGGAAATTTTGAGCAGTTTGGAGAAGCGGTAAATACTACCTCTGACTGGCCCTGCCCCCATCTATTCTCTGCCTCCCAAGTCCCACGGGGCTGTCCTAGAAACAGCGAAGGACCGGCCCTCAGTGCCTTTGCCAGCGAAAACAGAACACGGGAAGGGCCGCACTCGACCCTCCCGAGCTCCGTTTTCGCTGGCAGAATGCTCGGACCACCACAAGTGATGTTGAGCTGGCCACGCCCACCCTGGCTATGCCCCACCCCGCCCCCAGCCCCACATGGTCAAACATAACCCTGATGCGGCTTTCCCTGAAATCGAGTTTGACATCCTTGTCCTAGTGGAAGCAGAATCATAGCATGAGTAGAAACACACACACACACAAATGAATATTTCTCAGAAGTATATAATATAATATAACAACAGAGTTGGAAGGGACCTTGGAGGCCTTCTAGTCCAACCCCCTGACTAGCAAGAGTAGACAAGAGTAGACAAATAGCAAGCGTGCATTTGGTCTCGGAGCACGTACAAACATCTATTTAGAGATCTTTTGCACGCGACAAGTGCTCTGGTTCAACACAACTGCAGAGGCACGGAGGTACTTCACAATGGGATCAAGATGTAATCCATGAGGTGTGGAACTTCTGGGGAACAATCCACATTGCGGGCTGGAATGTGCATCCGGGGAAGGATCTCAGCAAGAGCACTATGGTTTCTCAGGATATTCCGGGGGCGGAGGGGCCAAGACAAGAGACTGCACAGTCCTAAACTGGAGGGGGAAGATAGGAAGAGGCGCAAGGTAGCCATACCTGAGAATCTCTCAGAGTACATCTATTAGGTTGGAAGGTTATAACTTTAGTCTGGCAAGATTCTGTCTATTAGGTGTAAGCAAATAAAGGATTGGAATTGACTGGATTTTACCGTGTTGTCCTTTGGGGCTTGGATCAGGGGTGGGCTTCAAAAAGTTTAGCAAGGGGTTCTCTCTCTGGTGGCTGGGTGGGCGTGGCTATGGCGGGTGTGGCCTAGTCAGCCTCCTGCACCATGGCAGGGGGAAGGGTTTTGCCCTCCCTGGGCTCCAGAGATTTTTCCTCGAACCTCCGGGAGGGTGAAAATGGCCTGCCCAGGCTCTGGAGGCCCTCTGGAGGCCGGAAATGGGCCCATTTCTGGCCTTCCCAAACTTCCAGTAGGCCCGTTTTTGCCCCCCCTCCACCTCCGGAGCCTCTGCCCGCACCCTGCACTCACCTGCATCCAAAACGGGCCGTGTGGGGACTCCTGGGAGGGGAAGGGAGGGATGGGCAGGGCCAGCCAGAAGTGGGATTTGGGGGTCCTCCGAGCCGCACAGAATCTTAGCTAGAGGTTCTCCTGAACCCCCAGCAGCCCACTCCTGGCTTGGACCTGACAAGAGTAGAACTACTGAGCCTCAGATCTGCTGTTCTCTTTGTTTGTCGGTGTAAAGGATTGCTCGACCTCAAATCAGCTTCAAGCCAATCTCTGTTCACATGTAACGTGTGTAGGCTTTCTGCAGAAATGACCCAGAGCATCATTTGCTTTACCTAGTCTGTTCTTCTAGTTCATGCTTTCTGTTCATCATGGCTACGATGGCTTGCCGAAGTTCCGCTTGGGGGGGGGGGGAAATAAGACAAAATTAAGTCTATTATTCTTTGTAATGAACACTTAGTCATCTCACGCAGAACAGTTCTTAAATTCATGCCGCGTAAGCACAGATATTTGCGTTTCAGTTAGAGTTCAGTTGATTTCATCCTTCTTATTTTAACTGTTTTAGTTAACACAAAACGGCTATCAACACTTCCTAAAACAGCCTCTCCCCTCCTCCAAACCCATAACCCTCCAAACGCTTGAAGATTATGCTGGTTTCAAGAGAAGGGAAATACAACAGTAATAACCCCAAATCAGATGGTTCTTATTTAGAAGAACTCTATTCTAGACCAGTATCTTTCTAAATAAAGATGGAGTGATAGAAGAAAATATTTGTAGCTCAGGGCTGAACTGTGCGGTCCTTGATGCTCTCTGGGTTTCGTTGTTTTCTTGCAGATGTTTCATGACCCAACTAGATAACAACATCAGTGCTAGAAGGGAGTGGGGTATGGGAGGAGGAGGAGGAGGAGGAGGACTGTGGGGTCCTTCGTGCTCTCTGAGCTTGGTAGTTTTCTTGCAGATGTTTCATGGTCCAACTAGGTAACATCTTTAATGCTAGAAGTAGAGTTTACAGAGGAGGAGAAGGAGAAAGAGAAGGAGGAGGAGGAGGAGGAGGAGGAGGAGGAGGAGGAGGAGGAGGAGGAGGAGGAGGAGGAGGAGGAGGAGGAGGAGGAGGAGGAGGAGGAGAAGAAGAAGAAGAAGAAGAAGAAGAAGAAGAAGAAGAAGAAGAAGAAGAAGAAGAAGAAGAAGAAGAAGAAGAAGAAGAAGAAGAAAAAAAAAAAAGGGGGAAGAGGAAGAGGAAGAAGAGGAGGAGGAGGAGGAGGAGGAGGAGGAGGAGGAGAATGACAATGCGGTTCTTGGTGATCTCTAAGCTTGGTTTTCTTGCAGTCATTTCATGACCCATCTAGGTAACATCATCAGTGCTAGAAGGGAGCGGGAAGACATTTGTATATAAAACAGAGCAAACCTCACTCCCTTCCCGCACTGATGATGTTATCTATTTGGGTCATGAAACATCTGCAAGAAAACAATCAAGCTCAGAGAGCAACAAAGTCCCCACAATTCAGAAGGAGCAAGGACTTCCTCTATAAATGATTGGTATCAAATGCACTTACTACAATTTCTCCCCCCCCCACCCCCTACCCCACAAAGTCTCCAGTTAAACCTAGCAATGCTTTACTTCTCCAAATTAGCATATTTGAGTGGTTTATCTGCAGAAAACAAAATGAGCCTGTTTACAAGCATACAAACATCTCCCCAGGCCAAGGTGTTAATTTAAAGCCACTTTCAATGGCTAATCTAAACCACCAGAGCCTGCGAGCACTCTTGAGAATGATGGGGAAATGAAATGACTTATCAGCATACATCTACAAACTTTTTTTTTGGTGTGTTGGTAAAATAAGCATCCTAAATGAAAAATAAAGATTTGCTTCCAGGCTTGGCAGAGAGTCAGAAACTTTTCTTTTTGGATGTAATGTTCAGGCACAAAGTATCGGTTCTATGCATTAAGTTCCAGTTCAGACGATTTATTGCTCAAGCCTATACAAGAATCTAGTCGACTAAAGTTCAATACTAAATTGGTGCCGGATAAATTCAACAGAATTCAAGAGAAGTTGGAGTTGAACCATTTATGGCAATGTAGCGATTCTAAGCTGATGACTCTCTTAACTCCACCCCGCCCCAACCCAAGCTCTGCCTGCTCTTCTCCTACATTAACGGACAAATCTGCACCTCTATAACAGTCGGGTTTGGTTCTGCAACGCAGCAAGACAGACACAGACTTCAGAGGATAATTAGAAGTGCAGAAAAAACAATGGCTACCAACCTGCCTTCCATTGAAGACCTGTATGCTGCACGAGTCAAAAAGAGGGCTGTGAAAATATCTACATACCCCTCACATCCTGGACATAAACTGTTTCTTTTTTTTTTTTAATAAAAAACTTTTATTTCCATTTTCCAACAACCTATTCAATGTACAGTCTCTTATTCAACATTAGTCATTAACTTTCATTTGTTACTTATTCGGACCTGCCCAGCTACCACTTCCTTCCTTAACAAACCTTTCCTCCTCCCTTCTCTACTTTCTTCTACTTTCTTCATCCTCCTCTCCTTCGCTTTTCTACTTCCTCACCTCCTTCCCCACTCTTCTCTTCCCCTCTTTCTAACCCTCTCTCTTTCCCTTCTTCTTCCTCTCCTTTCCCTCTCTTCTACCTCTCTCTTTCCTACCTACTTTCTTCCTTCACTCTCTCCTCTCCCTTTCCATTCCCTTCTGAAATGGCAGCTGAGCAGCCCCGATTTCATTTCAAATTATTTCTATTTCTTAATTACATATCTTCAATCATTCCTTTACATTGATCCTTCAGATCAGAGTCAGATGGTGCGGTATAGAAATGTAATTATAAATAAAAAAATAAATAAAAATTCCAGGGGCTCCCAGGGAGCTCTACCCAGACCTGACCACTCTTCTCTCCCCCTTCTCCCGGGGGAGAGAATTCCAAACCGTTTGACAGCCCATTTACGCTGTCAGGGACGGTTTGACGAAACGCAGGGTAGACGATCCCAAAGGAACGTCCACGAAGCCTGCGTTGCCAGTGGAAGTCCCCAAACTGTTTCAACTCCTACCCTCAAAACGACACTAAGAGAACACTGCACACCAGAACAACTAGATACAAGGACAGTTTCTTCCCGAACAACATCACTCTGCTAAACAAATAATTCCCTCAACGCTGTCAAACTATATACTAAGTATGCACTACTATTAATCTTCTCATCGTTCCCACCATCTCCTTACACTTATGACTGCATGACTGTAACTTTGTTGCTTGCATCCTTACGATTTATATTGATATTGTTTCCTGATTATTCATTTGTACCCTATGACTATCATTAAGTGTTGTACCTTATGATTCTTGATGAAGGTATCTTTTCTTTTATGTACACTGAGAGCATATGCACCAAGACAAATTCCTTGTGTGTTCAATCACACTTGGCCAATAAAGAATTCTATTCTATTCTATTCAAACAGAAACTTCTTATGGACTTTTTCCTTTTACATACGATAACGGCAGCCGGACTTTTATATGCTCAAAGGGGGAATGGCTTATAGATACCTATAATGTAACAATGGACCCTGAAAAGTGGTGGAATTGGCAGAAAGAGATGGGGAAAATTTGACCATTTTGATGAAAGAAAAGACTGGCAAATTTTATTTCTACTTTGAAAGTATGATTGTACTTTTGCCAAGGAAGTGAAAGGCCCGAAAACCTGATTTGGGGGGAATTGATGTTTAGCACTTATATAGGATTATCAAAATGTTCAGAATTATCAAAATGTGCACAAATGTTCATCTTAAGAGTAAGAGTTTGATGTAGTCTTATATTTATATCTATCAAAAAAAAAAGAAGTTATTCTTTTCTATATTTTTCTCTTTCTTCCTTCCTTTCTTCTTTTCCATTCCTTCCTTTCCTCCTTTCTCTCTATTGATAAATAGAGAGAGTTAGAGAGAGAGGTGTGGGGGAGATAGATACTCTGTTTCCCCCCCCAAAATAAGACATCCCCTGATAATAATCTCAATCGGGCTTTTGAGTGCATGGCAATAAGGCCAAGTGCTTATTTCAGGGTTCAAAAAAATATAAGACAGGATCTTATTTTCGGGGAAACACGGTAGATAGAGATACAAATGAGATAGATAGATAGATAGATAGATAGATAGATAGATAGATAGATAGATAGATAGATAGATAGATAGATACATACATACATACATGATAGATTAGATAGATAAATAGATGATAGATAGAGATAGATAGATAGATAGATAGATATAGATAGATACATACATACATACATACATACATACATACATACATACATACATGATAGATTAGATAGATAAATAGATAGATGATAGATAGAGATAGATAGATAGATAAATAGATGAGAGATAGATGAGAGGTATAGATAGATAGATAGATAGATACATGATAGATGAAATAAATAAATAGATAGATGAGAGATAGATGAGAGGTATAGATAGATAGATAGATAGATAGATAGATAGATAGATAGATAGATAGATAGATAGATAGATAGATAGATAGATAGATACTGTAGATAGATAGATCAGATGCGCCCATCTGATTGACAATCTTAACTGGGGCTTATTTTGGGGATCGGGCTTAGATTACAAGCATCCTGAAAAATCATGCTACAATTTATTTTCTGGTTGGGTCTTATTTTCGGGGAAACGGTGTGTGTGTGTGTGTGTGTGTGTGTGTGTGTGTGTGTGTGTGTATGTATATTTGTTTTCTGAGGTTTTCACGGGTGTTTGTATGTAGGTCTTTGGTTGTTCGGGTTTTCTCCCGTGTAAAATTGGAAGTGTCTTGGCGACGTTTCGACAAAGTCTCATTCGTCATCTTCAGGCTTATATATATAAAATATCTCAAAATATTTGTTTTTTTAACAAGTAGTTTCCCTCCCCCCGACTTTTTTCCCCCCCAAGGGAACAGCTTCTGAACAATGAAGCTTCCAACCTGTTGCATAGCAACTTAACTCGCTAAACATGTAGCAGGTGTAACATACGGAATACGGGATGACGTTAACACCGTCTCAGCTCTTCCAACAAGTGGGATTTTTTTTTAAACAGCCTTGCAACATGTGGGAAGCTGAGAGAGAACTTTTCCTGCCTTCCAAGTCTCTTGTGTTAAATAACTTTGTTGGTTTTCCAAAAAAAAAAAAAAAATACGCAAAGTTAAAAGAGAAAGAAAATTAGAAAAAGAAAAAGGCTCTGAAAATATATATTGTGGCTCTCAAAGCAAATATCCCATCATTTGCAGGCTCATGTAGAAATCAGGAAGAGAAAAGTTGCTCATTTGAATGAACAGCAGAAACTTATAGCATTCGTGCGAGCACATCTTCCGGACCTTTTTTTTTTTTTTTTAATATTCACAACTCAGATGAGTTTATTTTTAAAGGACAGGGACACTGAAGTAAGTCATCTTCCCTGGTATCTCCAAATTAAGTTTACTGTCACCCGCTTAAATGCACAAAGCCGCTAGGAAAAAAGTCAATTGCTGAATACAGATATACAGAATCGGCAAACATAGAGGCAATGCTGCCCTCTCCTGGACAACCGATGTTACTCAATCTTCAATGGCTCAAAAACATTTCTCAAAAGGACTGGTTTGCCTGCTGCAAAAATTACAGTCAGTCCTTGATTTACGACCACAATTGAGCCCAACATTTTTTGTCACTAAGTCAAACATTCGTTAAGTGATTTATTTTTTAAAAATCTATTTTGGAGGTCCCAAGAAAGCAAAAAACTCACGGACAGGCTATTTGGAATAGAACAGATTGGTCAACTCCATGGGCAAGTTGAATATTTCTCTTTCTAAAGATAGCTCAAGGGACGCAGTGACTCAGTGGCTAAGACGCTGAACTTGTTGATCGAAAGGTCGGCAGTTCAGCGGTTCGAATCCCTAGTGCCGCATAACGGGGTGAGCTCCCGTTACTTGTCCCAGCTTCTGCCAACTGAGCAGTTCGAAAGCTCGTAAAAAAATGCAAGTAGAAAAATAGGGACCACCTTCGGTGGGAAGGGAACAGCGTTCCATGCGCTGTTGGCGTTGAGTCATGCCAGCCACATGACCACGGAGACATCTTTGGACAGCGCTGGCTCTTTGGCTTTGAAACGGAGCTGAGCACTGCCCCCTAGAGTTGGGAACGACTAGCACAGATGTGCGAGGTGAACCTTTACCGTTACTTTTACCTCAGCTTGGAAGTTCAATGTTTGCGGTTTAGGCAGAATTCATAAAAAATATTTAGCAGCCACAAGCAGCCAATGCCAAGCCTCGACAAACCTAGCTTTGAGGGTCTCCCCAGATGGCAACATGTTTTGACGAAACTTTTTCCTAACGATCCAAAGTATTAAATAAAAACAGGAAAACAAATTCCAAACACAGTCGAATAGCTACCTACCGACGGTCATCGACTCTGGCACGCTGTCGGAAGGCAAAAGTTCAGTTAATGCCTTCTTGTGGACAGGAGAGCTAGCTTCTACCCTGTGTGTAAAAACAAGAGAGGGAGATTGGTAACAAAACAAAACAAAAATAGCAACCTGAAACCGTTAGAATGACTGAAACAAGAGTCAAAAATAATTTGCTCCAAGCTTAATCAAAATCACCCCGTAGGAGCCTTTGCAGCCTGGATACAACTTGTGTTGTGTCTGCGCCCCCCGAGCCAGGCCTCCTGCCAGAAAGTGACTTGGAAAGTGAGGGGGAAGAGCCGTCAGGATTTACCTCGGGAGCACCGGCTTCCCTGGCTCAGTTCCAGGAATCAGAGGCAGGCCAGGTGGAAGAGATAACGAGGCCTCCGTCCCCTGACTCTTTCCCCCCTCCAGACCCAGCTGATGGCAATCAGGCCTGGCTGGACCCTAGGTTTCGTAGGCAGGAGAGGAGGGAACAACAGAAGCAGGGGTGGGGCAGGCCTAGGAAGTGCTGAGTCATGGAGCCACACCCCACAGGATATAAAGGCAGCAAGAGCTGCTGTGCCTCTTCGTAGCAGGCAAATTAACTGCTTAACTAAGAGCTGAAGTACTGTTTGTTCCTGGGTGACTCATTGTCGTCGAGGGAGATAACAGAGACACTTGGCAGATGCTCACTAGTTTGCTGCCAGAGCTGATAGTGCCAGCTAATTAAGCCATCGCTTGGATGGAGGCGACGGGGGACAGAACAACTTGTGGTGCAACCAGAACAATCTGGAACTGAACACACTCAAAACCGTAGAAATGGTGGTAGACTTTAGGAGAAACCCTTCCATACTTCCACCTCTCACAATACTAGACAACACAGTATCAACAGTAGAGACCTTTCCACAACACTGTCAAATTAGAATAGAATAGAACAGAATTTTTTATTGGCCAAGTGTGATTGGACACACAAGGAATTTGTCTTGGTGCATATGCTCTCAGTGTACATAAAAGAAAAGATACATTCATCAGGAATCATAAGGTACAACACTTAATGATAGTCATAGGGTACAAATAAGCAATCAGGAAACAATATCAATATAAATCATAAGGATATAAGCAACAAAGTTATAGTCATAAGTGGAAGGAGATGGGTGATGGGAACGATGAGAAGATTAATAGTAGTCCAGATTTAGTGAATAGTTTGACAGTGTTGAGGGGACTATTTGTTTAGCAGAGTGATGGCGTTCGGGGGAAAAGCTGTTCTTGTGTCTAGTTGTCTTGGTGTGCAGTACACTATAGCGTCATTTTGCTGGTAGGAGTTGAAACAGTTTATGTCCAGGATGCAAGGGATCTGTAAATATTTTTACAGCCCTCTTTTTGACTTCTGCAGCATACAGGTCAATGGAAGGCAGATTGGTAGCCATTGTTTTTTTTTGCAGTTCTAATTATCCTCTGAAATCTGTGTCTTTCTTGTTGGGTTGCAGAACCAAACCAGACAGTTACAGAGGTGCAGATGACAGACTCAATAATTCCTCTGTAGAACTGGATCAGCAGCTTCTTGGGCAGTTTGAGTCTGCATTATTATTACTATTAATCTTCTCATCATTCCCATCACCCACCTCCTTCCACTTATGACTGTATGACTGTAAATTGTTGCTTGTATCCTTAAGATTTACATTGATATTGTTTCCTGATTGCTTATTTGTAGCCTATGACTATCATTGTTGTATCATTAAGTGTTAAATTGTACCCTGTGACTATCATTAAGTGTTGTACCTTATGATTCCTGATGAACGTATCTTTTATTTTATGTACACTGAGAGCTTATGCACCAAAGACAAATTCCTTGTGTGTCCAATGAGACTTGGCCAATAAAGAATTCTATTCTATTCTTTCCCATGGGCGTGGCTTGTAGGAAGTTCACAAAAAGGGATCACATGACCCCAGGACACTGCAACCGTCATAAATGTGAGTCAGTGGCCAAGCCTCTGAATTTTGATCATGTGACTTTGGGGATGCTGCAATGGTCGTAAGTGTGAAAAATGGTCATAAGTCCCTTCTTTCAGCGCTGCTGTAACTTTGAACAGTCAGTCCATGAACTGTTGTTAAGTCAAGGACTATCTGTAGGCTGGAGATTTTGTTGAATGACCTTTTAATTGATGAGTTAATTACCTGTAGTGCAATTCAGCATTGCTGGGAGTCAATTCTACTGAAAAATCTGCATTTTCATGTTCATTGCCGTCCACCAGATTTTCTAAAGTAGCCCGATAGAAAGGTATGTTAGTAAAAATATGACATATTATCCTCCTCTTCCCTTTTTCAACTCTACACACAAAAGGACTAGGAGTGACATGATAGCAGGGTTCCAATATCTCAGGGGCTGCCCCAAAGAAGAGGGAGTCAAGCTCTTCTCCAAAGCACCAGAAGGTAGGAGAAGAAGCAATGGGTGGAAACTCATCAAGGAGAGAAACAACTTAGAACTAAGGAGAAATTTCCTGACAGTTAGAACAATTAATCAGTGGAACAATTTGCCTCCAGAAGTTGTGAATGCTCCAAAACTGGAAGATTTTAAGAAGAGATTGGACAACCATTTGTTTGAAATCGTCTTTCAGGGTGTCCTGTTTGAGAAGGGAGTTGGACTAGAAGACCTCCAAGTTCCCTTCCAACTCTGTTATTCTGCTATTCTGTTATCCCTTGGCCAATAAAGAATTCTATTCTATTCTATTCTATTCTATTCTATTCTATTCTATTCTATTCTATTCTATTCTATTCTATTTATGTACACTGAGAGCATATGCACCAAAACTAATTCCTTGTGTGTCCAATCACACTTGGCCAATAAAGAATTCTATTCTATTCTATTCTATTCTATTCTATTCTATTCTATTCTATTCTATTCTATTCTATTCTATTCTATTCTATTCTAATTTCCTCTCGTCTCTTCTTTCTCTTCTATCTCTTCTATTCTCTTCTATTTTCTATTCCATACTCTACTCTATTCTACGCTACTTTATTCTAAAATCTGCAGGCTGAAATTCATTGTACCCCTTTATTTAAGATTGAAAACCTCCTTTGCTAAGAATTAAGCAAATTAATAGGAAGGATAGCAAGAAAACAAAACCAAAAAAAAGGAAGAATTAATACAGCTCACGCCCTCAACATGGAAGAAAGAGCAAGGTCACTCCGATGATGATTACTACAAGGAGTAAAACTACTGACAGTTTCCACAAATCTCATGAACCTGGGATGTAAGTTGTTCAACTCTGCAGCAGCATCCTTTCTAAACCCAGGACAACGGCTGTTTATGCCAAAGGTCATGGTTAAACAAACCACAGCTTAAAGCTATTTGAAAACCTAGTTTTAGATTGTCAACTTGGTTGTGTCTTCAGATTCCCTTTGGCTACCCTACTCCAGAGATAGATAGATAGATAGATAGATAGATAGATAGATAGATAGATAGATAGATAGATAGATAGATAGATAGATAGATAGAATAGATGGATGGATGGATGGATGGATGGATGGATAGATAGATAGAGATAGAGATAGAGATAGAGATAGAGCTATAATAGATCGATCAATTGATCGATCAATAGATATAGATAGATAGATAGCTATAATAGATAGATAGATAGATAGATAGATAGATAGATAGATAGATAGATAGATGGATGGATGGATGGATGGATGGATGGATGGATGGATGGATGGATAGATAGAGATAGAGATATAGCTACAATAGATAGATTGATCAATCTATTGATAGATAGATAGATAGATAGATATAGATAAGAGATAGATAGATAGAGATAGAGATATATAAATATGATAGATAGATAGATAGATAGATAGATAGATAGATAGATAGATAGATAGATAGATAGATGATAGATAGATAGATGGATGGATGGATGATAGATATACAGATATACAGATAGAGATAGATAGAAAGATGTATATTATTTATACATTTTTCTTTTAGAGATGTATATCTTTTGATAGCCAGGGATCAGCATATTTGGTGCTAGGGAAATGGAAGCAAAGGGATACAAGCTTTTCTTGCTAGAATTTTATAGCCCTGAGGCCTAACCTTCCTTGTATAAGCTCTAAGGTCCTAAACTCAAACTCTCCTCGACCAACCTGTCCTCAGCCTAATTGAATTTTATTATTGCTTTCTTTTCTTTTATGGCTGCTGCATAATGGCTTTCCTCTTTTCTATTAGATTTTTAAATAATTCATGCTCTAAATTGTCCGCTGGGTTGGAATTCCCCATAATGAATGGCGTGGGAAGGAAATAAAAGCATAATTTGTATAAAATGACTAGCTGGCATAGAATTCTTTTTTTTTCTTTTCTTTTTTTAAGTTCCTATGTTCTGCAACTTAAGGACTAAAATGCTGGAATTCGGCAGAAGTTAGGAACACAGTCGCTAAAAAGAAACCCTCCAGTTCTCCAAATAACACCTTGATTTACAACTACAATTGAGCTCAACATTTCCACTGCTAAACAAGACAGTTGTTAAGTGAGTTTTGCCCCGTTTTAAGACCTTCCTTTCCACCTTTTGTTAAGTGAATCACTGCCGTTGTCAAATCAGCCACACGGTTGTTAAGTGAATCTGGCTTCACTTAACAACCATCAACTTTGCTTGTCAGGACGCAAAAGGGGATCACGTAACCCTCGGGACGCTGCAACCGTCGTAAGTACATGCCAACTGCCAAGCGTCTGAATTTTGATCACGTGACCACGGGGAATGCTTGCAATGATCGTAAGGGTGGAAAACGGTCGTAACTCACTTTTTTCAGCGCCATTGCAGCTTCAAATGGTCACTAATAAAAGCATGGCTGTAACTCGAGGACTACCTGGTTGCCAAGCAACTCAATTCTGATCACGTGACCACAGGGATGGCGTGAGGGTCAGTTCTGAAGGAAGCTTCTTAGAAAAGAAGCGAAACGTTTTCAAAGAAAAAAAATTAAAAAAAACAAACAAGAAAGCCCAGGGGCCAAATCGGGAAAAAAAGCCCCTTTGGAACCTTGGAGGGGATTTAGTGATATCAAAACCTATTGTTGTGCCTTGCCCGCCCTCCTCTCCTCAGCCGGGCCCCTCCCATCTCCTGCTATCTGAGCCAGAGTCTGATAATGAAGAAGAACGGCCTGGCATGCCTCCAGCCCCCAGCCCTGGCACCATGCCCGGACAGAATGAGCAAACAAACCTCCCTCCTACAGCCAACGTGCTAGAATTGCCGGCAGCAGAGCAGGAGGACAAAAAGACACAATGGACGGATCCCGGCTTCCGGAGAATGGAGAGGTGACGTCAGCAAAAGGAAGGGAGGGGCAGGCCTGGATAAGTGCTGAGTCATGGAGCCACACCCCATGGCCTATATAAAGGATCTGCTTTTTGGCATTCCTTGAGTCAGGCAAAGTCTCATCTGGTTGCTGAAGTCACACCTTGGATTCCTGCCTGCCCTGAGAACTCTGACACGAATCTGGCAAAGCTGCAGAGGCTTCGTGGCCACGCTTGATACAGACTTCCCAGACCCGGCCGTCAGAGGAGGAGTGGGACACGACACCTACTGTATGTTTCGGAGTATGACACACTTTTTTCCCTCCTAAAAGAGGCTGAAAATTTGGGTGCGTCTTATACTCTGACTGTAGCCCCACCCCACCCGTGGGCCCCCACTCTTTGGCCTCCGCACTTCCTCTTCCTGGCTGCAGAGATTACCGCAGACAATGGCTTGTGTTTTTGGGTTCTGCGAGTCGCGTTTTCAGCCTCCAAACGCTCCGTTTGAGAGCCCTTCAAAGCTGCGGGGATCGCCAAAGCACACTGCCACCCGAAAACGCGATGCGTTTTGGAGGCTGAAAACGCGACACGCGGTGCCCAAAATAGCTACCCGGAACAGCTGCTGCCTTCTCTTAACCTTCCGCACTTCGCCTGCTTTAGACACTGGAGCTCCCTCCGACGATCAGCTGTGCTTTAGAAACTGTTTTTAAACCCCAACCAGCCCAAATCTCAAAACCAGCGAGCTGGTGGAAACGTCTCGAGAAAAAGGGAGGAAACTTCTCACAGGCTTCAAGCAACCATTCCTGGCATATCAGATAGATGGGGGCCGGCTGAAGAAGGGCCCCACATGACACCTTGGGGAGACGTGGATTGGACACTCAACCTGGGTCCTTTGGGGGAGGGATTTGGGATTGCTTTCAATATCTAATTTTCGCGCCTATTGCTTCAGACCTTGCTTTTCTTTCGTTGCATTCAGTTCATACTCAGTAAAAGTACCTTTCTCTACAAACATGGACTTGGGGTTTTTCTTTCTTGGGTTTTGAACGGAGGCTGTTGTGCCTCGCCCACCCTCCTCTCCTCAGCCGGGCCCCTCCCATCTCCTGCTATCTCAGCCAGAGACTGATAGTGAAGAAGAATGGCCTGGCATGCCTCCAACCCCCAGCCCTGGCACCATGCCCGGACAGACTGAGCAAACAAACCTCCCTCCTACAGCATGTGAGCATGAAGCCAGCCACGAGCTAGAATTGCCGGCAGCTGAGCAGGAAGACGAAAAGTGGACAGATCCCTGCTTCCGGAGAATGGAGAGGCGACGTCAGCAAAAGGAAGGGAGGGGCAGGCCTGGATAAGTGCTGAGTCATGGAGCCACACCCCATGGCCTATATAAAGGATCTGCTTTTTGGCATTCCTTGAGTCAGGCAAAGTCTCATCTGATTGCTGAAGTCACACCTTGGATTCCTGCCTGCCCTGAGAACTCTGACAGGAATTGGGCAAAGCTGCAGAGGCTTCGTGGCCACGCTTGATACAGACTTCCCAGACCTGGCCGTCAGAGGAGGAGTGGGACACAACAGAGGCACATGATGTGTTGAACCTGACCGGGCTAAGGATGCTAGCCAGATGAATACCTGGTAAGCAGAATATATTTTTTTTTCCCTATTTTCCTCCCCCCAAAAATAAGGTCCGTCTTACACTCCGGTGCGTCTTATACTCCGAAAAATACAGGTACTTACCAGTCTGGGGAAAAGAACCCACAGCGCTGACTGGGAATAACTCATCCGCGTCATCGTTCAACATTTGTAGAGGCGTCCCCGTGCAAACCAGCGAATGGGATGTCACACCTTCAGCAGGTCTAGTTAATTATTTTAAGACAACCCCCCCACAAAAAATAGTAAGTGGTGGGAAAGGAAGCAATTTAACAGAGGAATGTCCAACCTTGGCTGCTTTAAGATCCGTGGGCTTCAATTCCCAGAATTCCCCAGCCAGCTTGGCTGGCTGGAGAATTCTGGGAGTTGAAATCCACAAGTCTGAAAAGTTGCCACGGTTGGTCACTGCTGATCAATTCACATGGTGGACTTTCTATGAAAGGTTAAGTTCAAAGGGCTGTCTACATAACCGCCCTTCGAACTTAAGGCAGATTCTTGGATTTCTCACGTACGTCACAAAGTACATGATACCGTAACTTGAAGTAAGGCACAAAAAATGTCTCCAGAGGTAACAACCACACTTAACAAGCACAACTGAGCCCGGAATTTCAGGCGTTAAGTCACTGCTGTTGTTAAGCGGGCCGCCAAGTGACCTGACTCAATTTTACAACGGTTGTAAAACAACTCTCGGCAGTCATTGAGCAAACCCCACGGTTATAAAGAAAGTCACCCAACCAAATTAACTCAACTCAAATCTCCTGAATGGGGCAATTTTTGCCAGACAAGAGGCCAAAAACGTCACCGACTGGCAATAAAACATCACAAATCATGAACACATGACGGTAGGACATAAATAGGAGCCGGTTGCCAAGCACCTGAAATGCTAGCTAGTACTGTCAGCTGCTACCTTATGCCTGTTTGCGCTTTGCTTCGCTGCGATGCAATGACAGACTGCCATGAACTGCGGGGAGAAGGAAGGAAGGGAGGAATACTTGGGGAAATGAAAATAAGTGCTGTATCTCCTTGAGATCCTGCCTCAAGGTCTTCCAGCTGGAAGGAGGAGGTGGGCCACATGCCAAACTGCATTTAGGGCTGATCGTTATCAGTGGTGGATTTCAAATTTTTTTACTACCAGTTCTGTGGCTGTGGCTTGGTGAGCGTGGCATGGCTTGGTGGGTGTGGCTTGGTGGGCATGGCAGGGGAAGGATACTGTAAAATCTCCATTCCCTCCCCAACCCAAGGGCCCCTGGTGGCTCAGACTGGTAAGACAGTCTGTTATTAACAGCAGCTGCTTGCAATTACTGCAGGTTCAAATCCCACCAGGCCCAAGGTTGACTCAGCCTTCCATCCTTTATAAGGTAGGTAAAATGAGGACCCAGATTGTTGGGGGCAATAAGTTGACTTTGTATATAATATACAAATGGATGAAGACTATTGCTTGACATAGTGTAAGCCGCCCTGAGTCTTCGGAGAAGGGCGGGATATAAATGCAAATAAAAAAAAAAAAATCCAGGGGAACAATAGTATAAAATCACCATTCCCTCCCCAATCCAGGGGAAGGATACTGCAAAATCCTCATTTCCTCCCGATCAGCTGGGACTTGAGAGGCAGAGAATAGATGGGGGCGGGGCCAGTCAGAATTTACTACCGGTTCTCCGAACTACTCAAAATTTCCGCTACCGGTTCTCCAGAACTGGTCAGAACCTGCTGAAACCCACCTCTGATCGTTATGAATACATCCTGCCTGAACATGATCGGTTATATCAGGGCAGGCAACGAGAGGTAGTTAAAGAGGGAAAAGTAGAACTTAGGGATTTGGGCCCGCGATTTTCAGCTCTAGCTTTGCACTACAGCAACGCAGCTGACCTTTAATAAACTATACCTTTCTCCACAAATGGAGCCAAGGATCCTGTTCTTTAATTTGGAGGTTTAAGTTGTGGCAGATCCGACAATTACATAACCACCCGGGGGGGAGTTGTAGCTTCAAGGACAGATAATGAGAATCTTTTGTGTGTGTGTGGGGGGGTGTCTGTTGTAAATTTGGTCGTTAAGCAAGGACTACCTGTATTCGGTCCAGACTCACTTTGTGAGCACCTGTGTGTCGTCCATCACATTGTGGTTCCTCAATGTTCTGACGCGATTCTCCTCGTTCTCTTCGGCCTCTTCATCATCTATGCTTTTGACATCCAGTTTCAGGTAGCTGCAGTCCCCGTTCAGGTACTCAGAACGATGTCTCAGCGACGTCCCATCCTGGTTGCCGGGCAGAAGATCCACCTGTTCAGTTACCGAAGAAGCTGCTGAGGCTGAAAGCCTGTCGCAGCCGTCTTCGGAGTCTTCTCCTGCCGCTGTCCCCCGTAAGGGGGTCCCGAAAAGTTGGCCCTCTTCGTCATCGAACGAAATGATTTTTGTGACTTTCTTCTTTTTCTTCGTTCGATCTTTCCGGCATTTGAAATCTGAAGGAAGAGAAGGAAGAGGGTGGTCCCAAAGGAAAGACTTTAACTCGTGGTCCAAGCTTGGCAACTTTTAAGACCTGTGGACTTCAGCTCCCAGAATTCCCCAGCCAGCCAGCCATGCTGGGAATTGAATTCTGGGAGTTGGTCCGTAGGGTCTTGAAAACTGACAAGGTTGGATACCCCAGAATGAACACCAAAAAAGTTTGTAAGGTAAGACTGTTCTACTATTTTCGAAAATCTCGTTTTAAGCCACGTTGAAATTGGGTTTTGTGGGATGTCCAAACTGAGTTCAAGGGGTTGACTTGTGGTTGAATGCTTTAATCACAGGGAAATACGCTATCCTTTTTCTCAATTTACTCAGATAAATCTTGGTCTAGCAACTTCGTAGAAGCAGGATGATAAAGGTGCAATCTCTCCTTCAACATATGAAATTAGTTGGATCCAGTGGTAGGATTCAAGTAATTTAACAACCGGTTCTCTGCCCTAATAATTTATTCCAACAACCACTTTGCCAAACTGCTCAGTAAGTTAACAACCGGTTCTCCCGAAGTGGTGCGAACTGGCTGAATCCCACCACTGGTTGGATCCCAATTTCTGATTTGTGTACACACACAAACACACACACCTATATCAGAGGTGGGATTATATATTTATATTATATTTATTTGATTTTTATACCGCCCTTCTCCCGAAGGACTCAGGGCGGTGTACAGGCAGAATAAAACCAACAAAAAACAATATACAATATACAAAATTAAAATCAGTTAAAAACTTATTAAATGAGCCTGAAAAATTTAAGAAATTTACCATAAAACCAATAACCCCATTAAAATTGCTAAAAATTTAAGTTTAAAATTTCATTCAAGCCAGCCCCGCGCGAATAAAAAGATATGTTTTCAGTTCGCGACGGAATGTCCGAAGGTCAGATATCTGGCGTAAGCCCGGGGGGAGTTCGTTCCAGAGTGTGGGGGCCCCCACAGAGAAGGCCCGTCCCCTGGGGGCCACCAGCCGACATTGTTTGGCGGATGGCACCCTGAGGAGTCCCTCTCTGTGAGAGCGTACGGGTCGGTGGGAGGCATGTGGTAGCAGTAGGCGGTCCCGTAAGTACCCAGGTCCTAAGCCATGGAGCGCCTTAAAGGTCGTGACTAACACCTTAAAGTGCACCCGAGAGGCCACAGGTAGCCAGTGCAGCCTGCGCAGGAGAGGTGTTACATGGGAGCTGCGTGCAGCTCCCCATCACCCGCTGCCGCGCTCTGACTAACTGAAGCCTCCGGACGCACTTCAAGGGGAGCCCCATGTAGAGAGCATTACAATAATCCAAGCGAGAGGTAACGAGCGCATGAGTGACCGTGCATAAGGCATCCCGATCAAGGAAGGGGCGCAACTGCCGAACCAGGCGAACCTGGTGGAAGGCCCTCCTGAGACGGCCGTCAAATGATCTTCAAACGACAGCCGGTCATCCAGGAGGACACCCAAGTTGCGCACCCTATCCTTTGGGGCCAATAACTGCTCAACAGCCAGCCGCGGTTGCAGCTGGCTGAATCGGGATGCCGGCATCCACAGCCACTCCGTCTTGGAGGGATTAAGCTTGAGCCTGTTTCTCCCCATCCAGACCCGTACGGCCTCCAAACACCGGGACAGCACTTCAACAGCTTCATTGGGGTGGCCCGGGGTGGAAAAGTACAGCTGGGTGTCGTCAGCGTACTGCTGGTATCTCACCCCAAAGCCACTGATGATCTCACCCAGCGGCTTCATATAGATGTTGAACAGCAGGGGCGAGAGGATCGACCCCTGCGGGACCCCACAGGTGAGGCCCCTCGCGGTCGACCTCTGCCCCCCCGTCAACACCGTCTGCGACCGGTCGGAGAGATAGGAGGAGAATTCACTTACGTTCCCTACTGATTTGCAAATGTGACCTTCCGCGCACACGCAGTGCTTGCGCATTACGTCTGGGTGGGTGGCGGAGTCTCCTGTAGTCGTCACTACCAGTTCACCCGAACTGGACAGAACTGGCTGAATCCCACCTTTCATGTATATGGAAGGGCTGCGGTGTGGCTCAGGCTGTAAGAAGCCTGTTATTAAAACACAGCTGCCTGCAATTACTGCAGGTTCAAGTCCCACCAGGTCCAAGGTTGACTCAGCCTTCCATCCTTTATAAAGGACCCAGATTGTTGGGGGGGGGCAATAAGTTGACTTTGTAAATATACAAATAGAATGAGACTATTGCCTTACACACTGTAAGCCGCCCTGAGTCTTCGGAGAAGGGCGGGATATAAATGTAAACAAAAAAAAAATATGTATATGTACAATATATGTATATGTATAGGGTTATTTACGGGACCGCCTACTGCTACCGTTTGCCTCCCACCGACCCGTGCGCTCTCATAAGGAGGGACTCCTCAGGGTGCCGTCAGCCAAACAATGTTGGCTGGTGGCCCCCAGGGGAAGGGCCTTCTCTGTGGGGGCTCCCATCCTCTGGAACGAACTTCCCCCAGGACAACTTCCTGACCTTCGGACCTTTCGCCGCGAGCTGAAGACATATCTATTCTTCCGCACAGGACTGGCATAGAATTTTTTAGAATATTTATTATTGATTTTTTAAATTTTAATGGGGTTTTATGGTTTTATGTATTTTTAACTGGGGCCAAATTGAATAAGTCTTTTAATTATTGGTTTTATCTGTATCGTATTTATTGATTGTTGGTTTTTACTTGGCTGTGAATTGCCCTGAGTCCTTCGGGAGAAGGGCGGTATAAAAATTAAATTATTATTATTATTAATTATTAATTATTATTATTATTATTATTATTATTATTATTATTATTATTATTATTATTATTATTATTATTATTATATGTAAATGTGACCTGACTTGACCTGAATTTATGACTTTTTTTTGTGGCGATCATTAACCAACATCATGGTTATTAAGCAAAGACCATGGTCATTAAGTGAAACAAGAAACTGGCAAAATACATTGTAAATCACGGTCACATGACTGCAGAACACCGCAACTAGCCATAAACATTTGCTGGTTGCCAAGTGTTCGTAATGTGGTTGTGGGACTGAAGGGAGGGGTGTGTCCGTGCAGCTGTCAGAACTTCAGAATCCGGTCCTAAGTAACTTTGGGGAGGGGGAGGGGGTTGTTCTAACTTTGAACAGTCACTAAGCAACTGGCCATTAAGCGAAGAGCACGTACCACCGCTGACGCTCTTGGATAAAATAGGTAGCAGGTCAGCATCTTGATCAGATTTGATTAGCATGGAAACAGGGGATGAAGACGTGATCTCCCGGAAGAGGGTGCTGACACCTTGGGTGGATTCCTTCAGCAAAGAGGTCACGTTCTGGGTGGATTCCTTGAGAAGGTCAGAGACGGAGGGTGGGCATTTGCTTGGTCCATTTAAATCCTTATTATCGATGTTGATTGCAAAAAGAATCGAGTTCAGCCCTTTGGATAAAGCAGAAACAGGGAAAAAAACCCAGTAATTTAAAGGTAAAGGTAAAGGTAAAAGGTAAAGGTTCCCCTCGCACATACGTGCTAGTTGTTCCTGACTCTAGGGGGCGGTGCTCATCTCCGTTTCAAAGCCGAACAGCCAGCGCTGTCCAAAGACGTCTCCGTGGTCATGAGTCAACGCCAAAAGCGCACGGAACGCTGTTACCTTCCCACCAAAGGTGGTCCCTATTTTTTTCTATTTGCATTTTTACGTGCTTTCGAAACTGCTACGTTGGCAGAAGCTGGGACAAGTCATGGGAGCTCACCCCGTTACACGGCTGCAACTAGGGATTCGAACCGCTGAGCTGCCGAACTTTCGATCGACAAGCTCAATGTCCTAGCCCCTGAGCCACTGCGTCGGCAACCTTAAACACTCAAAGAACCACAAAGGTTCTAACCGGAAGCCCCCCATTCAATTCTGGAGCCGACTGGAAGTCCGGTTCCCCCACCATAGAGTCTCCTCCTAGCGCAGTGTCCTTTTTCCTCTAACTGTCCTAACCGAAAGGCCTATCTATTGTGGAGCTGACCGGAAAACCCGGCCCTTGCCGTAGAGTCTCCTCCTGGCGCGCTGTGCTTTTCCCCTCCCTAACCGGAAGCTCCTCTCAAAACTGTGGTGCCAACTGGCAAGAGGGAGCCACAACAGTAGGATGAAAGAGCCACATGCGGCTCCAGAGCCGTGGGTTGCCGACCCCTGGCTCTAAATACTCCATACAAAAATAAATACATAAAATAACTTTTTCTTTTTCTTTCAAGATGCAAAAAGCTGAACTTTCTAGCTGCAAAGCAGATTTTTCCCAAGAGTTACAGTGGTGCATTCTTTGAGACAAGAAAGTCTAGACTATGGTGGGTTCGATGTTGTGAAAAAGAACAGAGATACTACAACCTCTGAGCTGGGGTATGTGAGAAAAAAAAAACAACAGATTAGGATTGGCCAGAGGAAAACGAGGGAAATAAGACAGAACTATTTACATCAGGGGCGTTCAACTTTGGCGACTAAGATTTGTGGACTTCAACTCCCAGAATTCCTTAGCCAGCATGTCTGGGCTGGGGGATTCTGGGAGCTGAAGTCCACAGGTTTTAAAAGTCGCCAAGGTTGGATACCCGTGATTTAAATAGAGGAAGTTCTTCATTATCAGTTAAGATTCGATCAGTTGCTGCAGTGAGCCCTGGGCAGACCTGTACGTTGGGGAAACAAAACAGCCACTTCATAAATGCTTGGCACAACATAGAAGAACAAATCCATCAGGACTAGATTCAGCAGTCCACCTGCATTTGAAAGACAAAAGCTGCTCTTTTGAAGAGAGCAAAGTCCACCTTATGGACAGAGACAACCGCTGGACTGAAAGAGGGGTTAAAGAGGCCATCTATGTCAAAATTTAACAGTCCTCTCTCAACAGGAGCGGGGAAAAAATACAACATCATCTAACTCCAGGATACAGCACAGTCCTTTCAGCAGTTGCAAGAAGGCTCCACATCCATTTGCACCACTCAGGTGACCCTGAGGACACAGATAAACCTCCAGGTGGCCTCAACTACTCTCTAAAAGGATGCAAAGGACCAGCCGTCTGCAAGGAGTATAAACCCTTCCATTCCCCACCATCCAGTCAGAGCAGAAGAAGCTTCTTGGATGAGAAGCGAAACGTCTTCAAAAGAAAAAACAAGAAAGTCCAGTTGCTTCTTGGGGGGAGGAAAGAAAAAAGCACCTTTGGGACAGAAGCCGAGTTCCAAGAAGAGGCAGCATGACAGTGATTGTTAGTTCACAAGTGAAGCTATTACGGCTTGTTGACCACAATGTGTAGTTCAGGTTGGGACGCAAAACCCTTGCTGCAGATAATTCAGTAGTGTTGCGACCCAGGGCCCAAGTAGGTAGTAGGAAACTCAGTCAGTGAAAAAACAAACAAACTTTATTCGAACAGCTGAGAATGACTTCATTCCCAGCGTAGTTCAACTAAATTAAAGCAAATTCCTCCCAACACAAATTCCTCAGTCCTATCGCAAACCTTGGTCCAATTAGGCAAACTGCCAAAGGCCTTTCTTGGCAAACGTTCAGAAGTCACAGATACAAAAATAAATGCAAGAAGACAAAGCTACCAATGTTGTTTTCCGGCAAAGCCCAAACGCCGTTGCTGGTCCTTTAAGCCTTATGGGAGGGGCCAATCATCTCTTGGCCCTACTCCCGAGTTGTCCTCTTTGCTTGAGCTGCTCTTGCCTTCTGGCAGCTCTTCTCATGCGTGCATTAGGAACAGGTTCCTCCTGTTCCTCTGCCTCACTTCTATCAGGCTCCGGAGGCTCTGGAGTTCGCACCTCACTCCCCGATGGCCCTGGCCCCACCTCAGCTTCATCGCTTTCTGACTCTGTTGCCAGCTCTGCAGACTGCTGGCAGACCACAAGTAGGGTACAGTTTAAATGACTTGCTTAAATCCTAGCTAGACAACGAACGAACCCAGCAGCTTTTATCGCTGCCTTGGCTTGGTTCCAAGAGATTGGCCCAGGCTTACCAGCTGCCATGGTGGGAATCATACTGGATCGTTCTTCGTCCATCAAGAAGGACCAGTCTTCATAGAAGACACTGAAGACAAAAGGCAGGGAGGAAAAAAACAAAACAAAAGTAACAACTGTCTTGCTTAGCAGTGGAAACTTTGCGCTCAACTGTCATAAGTCGAGGACTACCTGCCATAGGGTTGGAAGGAATCTCGGAGGATTTCTAGTCCGAATCTTCGCCCCTGGCAGGAGATCCAATACAATTTCAGACAAATGGCTATCCGTTTTATTATTATTAACACTGATGCTGTGATCCAGTTTGGTAATGAAACGTCTCCCAGAAAACAACTAAGCTCCTCTTCCTCCCCACCCTTCAAACTCCCCTCCCTCCTAGCACTGATGATGTTACCTATTTGGGTAATGAAACATCTGCCAGAAAACAACCAAGCTCAGAGAGCACCAAGCACCCCACAGTCATTATCTTTCTGCTCCTCCCCTTCCTGCTCCTCCTTCTCCCCTCCCCGGGTACAAACTCCATTCCCTTCTGGCACTGATAATGTTACCTATTTGGGTCATGAAATGTCTGCCAGAAAACAACCAAGCTCAGAGAAACCCCACAGTTCAACCCTGAGCTGCAAATGTTCTCTTTTACCGAGAACTACGGTATATCTACCTAAAAGTCCCTTTTTCAAAACCTTCCCCCATGAAGAAGAGCACTTATAAAACTTACCTGAGATGGTTTTTATCTGCAAGCAACATGTGCAAATATCTTTCTAGGGAATGTTCGTTGAGAGCACAGCGTAGCCAAGCCCGGCCTCGCCCCGTATCCGTAGTGATGTTCTTCAGAGAATAGAAACGCTGCAGTTCGTGTTTATTAAGCACTTCTTTCACGTAGTACCAGAACATGGATTCTGAGGAGGAAAAAAGCAGGTTCGCGCTTGAAGTTTGCACCGGCAAGATCAGCAAAAAATGTATACAGATCTGCTAAATGTTGGTGTTCTGTCCCCCTCCCCATCTCACAGAGAAGACACAGAGACGCGTGTCCCACAGTCCTTTATATTTGCAACAGACCTGATTTTCGGTAATGAATGAAAGCCTTGGCAGCCACAGTGCAAAGGCCTGCCAAGTTCCGAGTTCTTTATCTCTTACGGAGACAGAAGCCCACGTGTCCAAGATCCGTTGCCTGTTTTTTGCCCTCCCCGAACCTCCACGCACTTCCTACACTTACCTGCATCCAAAACAAGCTGCGTGGGAACTCCTGGGATGGAAAGGCAGGGGTGAGCGGGGCCAGACAGGAGTGGGATTTGAGGGTTCTCCGAATTGCACAGAATCTTAGCTAGAGGTTCTCCCGAACCCCTGCGAACCCCCAGCAGCCCCGCCCGTCCCAAAGTGAGGTGAATTCCCAGGATCTCAGCTCACTCACCATGATGCAAAGAGCCACAAGCATCAAAAAACCCAGTCAGAAAGAGCTACGGTAACTTCACCGGTGTCCCTGTCGTTTTTCCACATTTATTGCCTGCTTTTTAGGAAAGAGATCTGCACCCAAGTTTTTATTTTTTTCCCAACAGAGCACCCCCAGGCACATAACACACTCAAAACCGTAGAAATGGTGGTAGACTTTAGGAGAAACCCTTCCATACTTCCACCTCTCACAATACTAGACAACACAGTATCAACAGTAGAAACCTTTAAATTTCTAGGTTCTATCATATCGCAAGATCTAAAATGGACAGCTAACATCAAAAACGTCATCAAAAAAGGACAACAAAGAATGTTCTTTCTGCGCCAACTCAGGAAGCTCAAACTGCCCAAGGAGCTGCTGAGCCAGTTCTACAGAGGAATTATTGAGTCTTTCATTTGCACCTCTATAACTGTCTGGTTCGGTTCTGCAACCCAACAAGAAAGACACAGACTTCAGAGGATAATTAGAACTGCAGAAAAAATAATTGCTACCAACCTGCCTTCCATTGAGGACCTGTATACTGTACGAATCAAGAAGAGGGCCGTAAAAATATTTACAGATCCCTCACATCCAGGACATAAACTGTTTCAACTCCTACCCTCAAAACGACGCTATAGAGCACTGCACACCAGAACAACTAGACACAAGAACAGTTTTTTCCCGAAGGCCATCACTCTGCTAAACAAATAATTCCCTCAACACTGTCAGACTATTTACTGAATCTGCACTACTATTAATCTTCTCATCGTTCCCATCACCAATCTCTTCCCACTTATGACTGTATGACTGTAACTTTGTTGCTGGCAATCCTTATGATTTATATTGATATATTGACCATCATTTTGTGTTGTAAATGTTGTACCTTGATGAACGTATCTTTTCTTTTATGTACACTGAGAGCATATGCACCAAAGACAAATTCCTTGTGTGTCCAATCACACTTGGCCAATAAAAAATTCTATTCTATTCTATTCTATTCTATTCTATTCTATTCTATTCTATTCTATTCTATTCTATTCTATTCTATTCTATTCTATTCTAACCACAACAGAAGAGATGTGCCCAACATGGGAAAGAATGACCAGTATAAGGAGGCCCATCCAAGCTTCAACTCGGGTAAGAAACAGGCGGTGCTGTTGAAATGAGCTCAGTTGGCACGGAAGGAAGACCGCGGAAGCGTTATTAAGAAGAAGAAAAAATGAAAATGAGGAAGAGGCAAGCATGCTAGAAGGCTGAATATTTACCCATTTCGGTTTTAGTGGAGAAACCGGTGACTTGCTTGATGGCGGCGGCGGTTAATGCTAACCCCCGGGTCCTCTTCAAACCATGCTGAAGGACGGACTCGAACTGCGCACAGAGGCACGTGACTCTGAAAAAAAACCGCGGTCAAATTGAATGGGAAACGCTGCACAAAAGGGAGGGGAGCAGAGACCCAGAGCTCACTTGCGACGGCAATAGAGGTGAAAACGGCGCTTTGCCGATGCCAAAGCAGTACAAGGGGATCACGCTTAGGGTGGCAAAACGCTCTACGGGAGGCACAGTCAAATCTCAAATGGGCATGGATTAAGACAGAGGTGTTGTGACTTGTCCTCCCTCCTCTCCTCAGCCGGGCCCCTCCCGTCTCCAACCGGGCCTTTTATCAGACTCCGAGTCTGATAATGAAGATGAACGGCCTGTCATGCCTCCAGCCCCCGGCCCTGGCCCCATGCCCGGAGAGGATTCCAGGAGTGGGAGGACAAGCCCGATAAACCTCACTCGTACAGCGTGTGTTCCTTTGGCTCAGCCGTCAGAGGAAGCCAGCCAGATGCTGGAATTACTCGGCCCTACTCCCTCTGACCCCTCCCTTTCCCAGAAGCTGCCAGCAGATCCAGCTGAAGACAATTCAGAGTAGGAGGATCCTCGCTTCCGGAGATCTGAGAGGCGACGCCAGCAGAAGGAGGGGTGCGGCAGGCCTGGATAAATGCTGAGTCATGGAGCCACACCCCACAGCCTATATAAAGGACCTGCTTTTGGCATTCCAACCTTGAGTCAAGCAAAGTCTTATCGAGTTTGCTGATATCGGACCCTATCGCTGAAGTCACAACTTGGACTCCTGCCTGCCCTGATAAACCTCGAAGGAACTTGGCAAGCTGCAGAGGCTTCGTTGCCAAGTTTGTCACGGACTTCCTTGACTCGTTCATCAGAGAGTGGGGTGGGACATGACAAGAGGTTTCAAACTCAAAGCCCACAGGCCAGATCCGGCCCACAGGGCTGTCCTGGAAAATGTAAGGGACCGTCCCGCGTTGCTTTGGCCCAGTCTACCCGCATCGCTTCAGCCCGGGCTACCAAATGCAAAGAGGAAACATGCCAGCAGTTTGGAGAATGGCGTCACGTGGCCCAGCTGACCACACCCACCCAGTCGGCCTGAGATCTCAGGTGCTGTTGTGTCTTGTCCGCTCTCACTGCAGCCGGGGCCTTCTTATCTGCTCCCGAACATGGAGGAATGTATGCCTCCCGGCCCCAGTTCTGGCTCCATGCCCAGACAAGCTGCAGAGGAGGGGGCACCTCCCGGCCCCAGCCCTGGCTCCATGCCCAGGCAAACGGAGCAGCTAGACCCCTCCCCCTCCTCCACAGCATGTGAGCCTGAGGAAAGTTTACTTCCAACAACAGCTGATTGGAGTGACCCTCGCATCAGAAGATTGGATAGGCGGAGGCAACAGAAGGGGGGGAGGGGCAGGCCTTAATGAGTGCTGAGTCATGGAGCCACACCCCATGGCCTATATAAAGGATCTGCTTTCTGGCAGTCTCTGAGTCAGGCAAAGTCTAAACATATCTTGCTGAAGTCACTTTCTGGTCTCCTGCCTGCTCTGAGGACTTTGCTAGGACTTTGGGCAGAGCTGCAGAGGCAAGCCTGATTCGGATTTCCCTGACCCGGCCGTCAGCGGAGGAGTGGGACACGACAGGTGCTTTCTCCTAAAACTAAGCTGGGGACAGAACATAAGCTGCGAATTCCAGATTAAATCAGATTAAAGCGATAAATCTGATCACCGGAACTCCCGACGCTGAGAAAAGCTTGAGCAAATCCACTGACAAGAAAGCAGTCACTGGGTGTTTCCCAACTATTTCAATCATCATACCAGACATATTTCAAATTCAAAACATGAGTTCTGCTGAGTTTGACACAGTTCAATAAACAGAATAAACAAAGCAACCCGCCAAAATTTTAGCCAGGAGTTCTCCACCCGGTTGCTAGGTGGCCATGGCCATGGTGGGCGTGGCCTAATTGGCCTCCTGCACCACAGCGGGAAGGGGGGCGTGTCTGCCCTCCCCAGGCTCCAGAGGCCCTCTGGAGGCCAGAAACAGGCCAATTTCTGGTCTTCCCAAACTTCCGGTAGGCCCATTTTTCACCGTCGCTTAGCTTCCGCGCATGCCCTGCATCCAAAACGGGCCACGTGGGGACTCCTGGGAGGGGTGGGTGAGGCCAGCCAGGAGTAGGATTTGGGGGTTCTCCAAACTACACAGAATCTTAGCTAGAGGTTCTCCCAAACCCCTACGAACCCCCAGCAGCCCACCCTTGCAACCCACCCCAAAAGTCTACGCGCTCCTGGGGGAGACACCTGTTTGGATTGAAACAACCTCGGGAATTTTAAGCTGGCTGGGGAATTCTGAGAGTTGATGTCCACCCAGCTCAAAGTTCTGAGAGTTGTGAAACACCCGTCTAGGATGAGGAAGGAAAGTCCCTTCTCTCTTTTGTTCATTTTTAGGAAGGACAATGTTCAAACCACACATTCGGTGAAGATAATCAGGGGTAATCCCCACTCCAGAGCTAAACATCCTCTCTTCCTAATTCTTATCAAGGGCTTGAAAGTTTTCTAAAAGCTGAATCTGTACTGCAAGGCAAAAACCGTCTCAGCCCTCGGCTTCGTTTTATAATAGCCATGACGTGAAAAGGAAACAGAAGAAGAAGAGAAACAAGCCTTCGAAGCCCCGTTGCTTTTCTGGAGAAACAAGACGGGATGCAACCACACCATAAAAACAGGAATCCCCTGAAAATTATTGGCAAGTATTATGTCCCTAACCCCAAAAACAGAGAAGAGAAACTGAGGGGTGTGAAAGCTTCTTACATCAACTTCCTCAAAGCTAAGTGGGAATTGGGGCCACTGGAATGAAGATTTTACGGTATCCTTCCCCCAGGAGTGGGGAGGGAATGGGGATTTTGCAATATCCTTCCCCCAGGAGTGGGGAGGGAATGGGGATTTTGCAATATCCTTCCCCCAGGAGTGGGGAGGGAATGGAGATTTTGCAGTATCCTTCCCCCAGGAGTGGTGAGGGAATGGAGATTTTGCAATATCCTTCCCCTGGAGTGGGGAGGGAATGGGGATTTTGCAGTATCCTTCCCCTGGAGTGGGATAGGAATGGAGATTTTGCAATATCCTTGCCCCAGGAGTAGGGAGAGAGTGGAGATTTCGCAGTATCCTTCCCCTGGAGTGGGATAGGAATGGAGATTTTGCAATATCCTTCCCCTGGAGTGGGGAGGGAATGGGGATTTTGCAGTATCCTTCCCCCAGGAGTGGTGAGGGAATGGAGATTTTGCAGTATCCTTCCCCTGGAGTGGGATAGGAATGGAGATTTTGCAATATCCTTGCCCCAGGAGTAGGGAGAGAGTGGAGATTTCGCAATATCCTTCCCCTGGAGTGGGATAGGAATGGAGATTTGGCAGTATCCTTCTCCCAGGAGTGGGGAGAGAATGGGGATTTTGCAGTATCCTTCCCCTGCCACACCCACCAAGCCACGCCCACAGAACCACAGTAGTCAAAAACATTTGAATTCCACCATTGCTCTCAATATCTTTTGAGACTTGATGCCCACCATCAAACCCCTGCAGATTGAACTTCTCATTCCAAAAAAAAAAATCTTTGTTATTTCAAACTCACCTGCTATCTGAATCAGAAGCGATCTCTTTCCTTCCTCCAAATCGGATCTGGCACTGTAACACAAAGTCTGTGCATTAACAACAAAAGCTGGCTGGGATAAACTTTCGTGCACTTAAGAGTTTGCCCAACACACAATTTTAAACACCAGATTTCTTTTGTTAAAAAAAAAACGAGAAGAAAAGAGAGCGTGAGATGCTGCAAAGCTGTTAAGTGCGAGAATTGGACACGAGGCACTTTCCCCTCCCCCCCCCCCGCGTCATCGTAACTTCGAACAGGTGAACTTTCCATTTCTCACCTGTTTAACCGCATCCAGTAAGCGCTCAAGTAAAAACTGTCTTCGGGCAGCACTGTTCTGCAGCCCTAAAATTCAAGAAGAGACATGTTACGTGATATATTAAATATTCTTTCCGTTTCCAGTTAAGTGAGAATGAATGAGACATGACTTTGCAAAACCAGGGTTTTTTTCTTCCTTTTCTCCATAACAATCCCAGTTCCTTGGAAGCTAATTGAACTATTTCTTCAAACAGATACAGAGAGAGACAGAGAGAGAGAGAGAGAGAGACAGACAGACAGATAGCGAGACAGAGAGAAGCAGAGAGAGAGAGAGAGAGAGACAGACAGACAGACAGACAGAGGCAGAGAGAGGCAGAGACACAGAGACAGAGAGAGAGACGATAGAGAGAGACAGACAGAGAGAGGCAGAGACACAGAGACAGAGAGAGAGAGAGAGAGAGAGAGACAGACAGACAGAGAGAGCCAGAGAGAGAGAGAGAGAGAGAGAGAGAGAGAGAGAGAGATCCATAACACAACCAGAGTAAGCAAAAGTGAGAAGGTTACTTGGTACACTTGATATATTGCAGAAAGAAGTTCAGTACATTTGCAGTTTATTGAGAAATGAGGATTTCTAGCCCCATAATCCACTTCTAATAACAGACTTGGATGCCCATCTTGGAACAGAGGCGAAAGGATTATCAAGAAGCAAAATGAAACATGGATAGTCTTGAATAAAACCTTAACAGTTCGTATTATCCCACAAGAAAATACCAGCTGTCTGAAATCCCAAACATTTTAAAGGATCCTGCACATTAATAAAGGATACTACATTCAATATCACTTTTCGTTCCAAGGTGCATCTCCAGTTATTTTAAATAGCTGAAACTATGCAAGGCAGCAGACCCCACGAGATCTGAGTGCCCATGAGATCTGAGGGACTACTAAATTCATAATTTTAAATCCCGCGGACCACTGATAGGATCTGCCTAATGACCAACTGGGTGGGCAAGGCAAGGTGGTTATGTGACTGGGTGGGTGTGGCCAACTCAATGACACTCACATCAAGGGGCACTTTGCCAGCCTCTACTCACTACTCCTCACCTGCCCGCCCGGGCTCCTTAGGGCCCCAAAAGGAAGCAGTTGTTGGAGCTAAGCAGCCACTGTGAGAAAGAGTTGGCAAAACAGCTCGGTTCAAATTGGATCTGGCCAAGAAGGAGGCTTACCAGAAGCACCTCACTGAGGACTACGAGCATAGGCTTTCCAAGCAGAAGACCTGCGGGAGTGCAAGGCCAGGTACCAGCGCCTGGAGGCTCAGCGGGCTCAGATGGTCAGCCAGTTTCAGGCCATGATGCAGTCCCACTGGAACAAGGCCCTCCGGCTCTTCGCCACCAGCGGCGCTTCCCTCCAGCCTTCGCACAAAGCCCCGCACCAAGAGGCCAAAGCAGACCTCAAGTTGGAATTTCTGACCCCCTCCAACCCGCACAAAAAGACCCTGAAGGAGGAGGTCTTTTATTTGCAATGCAAATAATTTTTCTGCGGACTGCCAAAATTTTCTTGCGGACCACCAGTGACCCACAGACCACCAGTTATTGACTGGGTGATCTGGTGGGAGCTAGGAAGCCTCCTTTTTTTATGGCAGCCCGTGCCCCATGGAACACCCAGATTGCCAGGCCTCGACCCTCCTAATCTTGTAAAGCTTTGAAGATTTTATTTATTTATTTATTTATTTGTCACAACAGTATATATAAGCATAAACACGAACTAACTGTACAAATTGGATACAATCAAAGGGAACATTAGGACAGGAACGGTAGGCACGCTGATGCTCATATGCACGCCCCTTACAGACCTCTTAGGAATGGGGTGAGGTCAATAGTAGATAGTTTTTGGTTAAAGATCTCCCTTTTGTTCTAAATGCTTGAACAAAAGACTACATGAAGGCCCTGGGTTTTTGGTATTTTTAATGGACTTAGTTTTATAGCTTTATTACAATTTTTATCTTGTTTTCACTTTTGATTGGGAGCTTTCAAAGTTAGTTTGTAAGATGGGCGGCTAGATAAATGTTCTAAATCAACAAGCACTAAAAAACATATCTCATTTCCACCCAAAGGCCAACCAAATAGAGATGGAGAATATGTTTCCAATTCAGAAAAGAGCCAAGCTTGAAACTCTCCATTTTGGGTTCAGATCAGTTCGTTAGATTTTCAAGCAGGCTTATTGGGCGGGTTCAGAAATCTACCGAAGGAATCTTACTTAAAAAGCAGCTTTCTGATCAACACACCGTCGGGGTTCCAATCTGAAACAGGAATTTCAAGCACAAAACACGAGGCTATTTTGAGCTTGGAAAATTTTCTGGGAATTGTCAGAAGTGTGTCATAATTCTTCCCGTAAGGTTAGAACGCTGTTTTCAATTTTGAATTTAGCACACGCTAAAAGCTCAAAACAGAGTGCTTCAGAATCAAAATATTTGGTACATCGTTATTAGTCAAGGGTCTACGGGAAGCGCCAAAAAAAATTATAGGCAGAAAATTATTCACATTTAAGGGTCTCAGAATTAATCTACAAGGCTTTCAAGTAGGAGAAAGAAAAATTGCGAACCAAAAACCTAATCAGTATTTATGGAGACTGTTATTAATGGCCAAATAATCAGAAATATCTATTCTGTTTCCCAGCGTCAGTTAGCAGCTAAGTTGCTAATTTTGCATTCGGTCACACTCTTGTACGATTTCTGAAAACTACGGATTCCAGCTTTGGACTTCTGGCCCGAGCTGATTTCTATATAAGTTACCAATTATTCCTTAATGATTTCAAGGAAGCAGAGAGGTAGGGGGAGGGAAGAAAGGAAGGAAAGAAGAAAGAACAGTCATTTCTGACATCAAATTGTTGTCTTTCTCAGTCTGCCACTTTTCATCTTTATTCAGCAGCTGCACATTTTATTCCTGAAGGCCAAAAACAAGCCTCAACACATTAACAATTCAGCTAGAGTACATTGGATGACTCTACGCAAAGCACAGGTATCAAATTGTTGTGTTTAGATGAGCAGCCGCTGCTCCAGAGTACATGACTTGCAAAACTATATTAGGAATATCTCCGTTTTGCTAAAAGCCCTGGATTCCCCTGAGATTCTCTTCTTGATATGGGGTAAAAAGGAAAAAGAAAAAAAGAAATTAAGGCTGTTTGCCAACAGATTGTAATTTTCAATATTACAGAAGGGAGGAGGATTTAAACGCATGAAGTGTTTAATTAAGAGCATCTTCTAAGCCACTGCTTCTCAGCTGGTGTTATGGATACAACAGTGAAATTCTGATATATTCTAAATGGAACCTAGGAGGAAAGTCACTTAAACTGTAATATAATAACAGCATGGCTGCAAACCAAAGTCTTTCTTTAAAAATGTGAAGGTTGTTGTTGTTTTTTTTAATTCTGCTGAGATCCGGATATTTTCCTAAAGTAACAGATGGGATTCAGCTACGGCAGTCCATTTGCAGAAGGAGAGTTAACAGATATTTGAAACGATAGTATCCATTTACTCATGCAAGGAAGTTTGCTTACTAAGCAACCTTAAGGGAACAATGTAAAAACATCAAGTCAGCGTGAGAAACAAAGTTCCTCAAATACAACAACACAAAACACCGGATCCCCTCAAGAGATAAACAAACATTTAAAGTAACTGTAGTGAAAAGTGAAGCTATCAAAAGTGACTGAATGTGTTTTGTGAGTGTGCAAATAAATGAATCCGGATTTTCTGCCTGGTGTGGACGCACGTCTTAACAGCAGCGAGGATTATTTTTGCACAATATTGAGAAAGTGAAGAAATACCGCAAGATGAAGAGATAATTAAGAAGATATTAGATTGTGCACAAATGGATAGACTTCCGTTGAAAATCAAACAGAAAAAAGGCCCAGAATATTATCAAAGATGGAACTTGGTTTACCAATGGTTGGGAAAAAGCGGGGGTGAGTAAGAAGGGAATTTATATTTATAAGCAATTTAAATACCAGACAAAACAATGTTTATTAAGCACGAAGAAATATAATAAATAGAACATTAAGGTAAAGGTAAAGTTTCCCCTCGCACATATGTGCTAGTCGTTCCCGACTCTAGGGGCCAGTGCTCATCTCCATTTCAAAGCCGAAGAGCCAGCGCTGTCCGAAGACGTCTCCGTGGTCATGTGGCCGGCATGACTCAATGCCAAAGGCGCACAGAACTCTGTTACCTTCCCACCAAAGGTGGTCCCTATTTTTCTACTTGCATTTTTTTATGTGCTTTCGAACTGCTAGGTTGGCAGAAGCTGGGACAAGTAATGGGAGCTCACCCCGTTATGCGGCACTAGGGATTCGAACCGCTGAACTGCCGAACTTTCAATCGACAAGCTCAGCATCTTAGCCACTGAGTCTTAGCCCTTAAATAGAACATTAATAACATTTATTTTTTTAAAAAATGCTGTTGATCCTTTCCACCAAGTTCCCTCAAGAGGTAAATGAATATTTAAAGTAACGGCAGTGAAAAGCGAAGCTATCAAAAGTGAACTGAATGCGTTTGGGAGTGTGCCAAATAAACGAATCTGGATTTTCTGCCTGAGTGCACGCTTTATGGTTCCATTAAAAAGAAATCCGCTTCAGCAATTCTATTGTCAAGTAACAACACATTCAGACATCCACTCCACCACCAACATAAAAGAGGGCAATCGCAGCCATGTCATTTAGCTCTAAAAAAAAAACCCTGACTTACGGCCAGTTCAGACAGCAAGTTGAAGTTTAACAGAAGCTTTAACCTATACATTTCATTTCCACTTTCACAACCGAAGCAAAACAATCATAGCCCTTGGAAAGATCCAGAAGTGTTTACACCTCGAAGAAATAAGTGAAATAGGTGGCTATCTATGGTGATTCTCAATCATCCAGCACCCAAAAGTGCTTTTTCAAAAGGCAACTGGACTTTCTTGAGGGTTTTTTTTCCCTTTAAGACATTTTGCTTCTCCTCCAAGAAGCTTCTTCAGTTCTGAAGAACTGAACTGGAGAAGATTCTTGGAGGAGAAGCGAAAGGACTTTGAGGGGAAAAAACCCGGAGAAAGTCCAGCTGACTTTTAAAACACACCTTTGAAAGAAAAATAGGAAGGTGTCCCTGAAAAAGGTAGAGGGGTAGCCATAACCATGTCAACCCCTTAAGAAAATTGGCAGACTCTGAGCAAACGCAGAGTGCCTAAAAAGCTTAAGAAAAGTGGCGGAGTGCCTCTGAGTGGGTACAGAGTGCCCAGAGCCATATCCGTCCCCTTAAGAAAATCGGTAAAAGACAAAAAAAGATTAATATCATTAGAAGAGAAACCAAAGTATATTGGCAGAGTCTGAATTACTATAGTCAGAGTCTCCTCAAGCCGTTAAGAAAATGAGCAAAGCCTCTGAGCAGGTACAGAGAAACTCAACTCCTTAAGCAAACTGGAAGAAGGCCTCTGAGCAGGTGCAGAGTGCCCATCAACTCCTTAATAAAACATTGGCAGAGAGATCCTCTACAGAGTGCCCGAAAAACCCCTCCAGAAAACTGGCCGGGAAATGCCTCTGAGCGGGTACAGAGTGCCCAGAATACCTCAACTACCTACTAAAACAACCAGAAGGCTCCTGAGCGCGTACAGAGTGCCCAGACAGAGCCTGGTCAACAAGCCCTTAAGGGAAAAAAAAAATTGGCAAGAGTACCTCTGAGAGGGCACAGAGCGCTTCCTGCAGCCCCCACCCCCACCCCACAACAGCCATGCCCGTCAATCCCCCCAAAGCAGGCAAAGTGCCTCTGAGAGAGTGCAGAGCGCCCTGAACCTATTCACGCAAAGGCTTTTAAAGAACGAGCAAAACGAGAAGGGGGTTACCTCTGAGCATACGCCAAGCGCCGGGAGCTTTCGAGGGATTGGAAGGGTCAGCGGAGCTTTGACAGCTCCATCCCCCCACCGCAGAAGGGGATGGGTGAGGCTATAATGATGGGCAAGGGAGCCCCTGGGCATGTGCAGAGCGCCTCCTCCTCCTCCTCCTCCTCCCTTGTCCCCCATCCTCGGCACGAGCCAGAGGGAAGGACCCCACCCCCCAAAAATACCCCCAAAAAATACCCCCAAAAAAACCCCAACGGCAGCCCCACTCACCGCTCATGGTGCTCGCGAAGCCGGAGCGACTCGCCTCCCGCTCCCCCCGCCCCCAACCCCGCCCGGACTGCCAGAGCAGGGCGGCAGCCTCCGCCGCCGGAAGTGGCCCTCCGCCCCGGAAGCAAAATACGAGGGCGGGGGGGGGGAGGAACCCGGAAGCGTCCTGCCTAGAGTGGGGGTGGGGTTGTTTATCGTGGTCGCGGAGGGTGGGGTGGGGTTGTTTATCGTGGTCGCGGAGGGTGGGGGTGGGGGCGGAGTGGGACCGAGGGCTCGCCTTCCCGGGTGGGAGTGGAGGTGGGGGTGAGAGGAACCAGAGAAAAGAAGGAGCACCCCCGATCCCCCCCCCCTCCCAGCCCATCTCGGGAAAGGCCAGGAGGAATAAGAGAATCGCAGAGCTGGAAAGGGACCTTAAGGGACCCTTGTCTGAAAGGGTATATAGGGTGTCCTGCCCTAGCAGGGGGTTGGACTAGAAGACCTCTAAGGTCCCTTCCAGCTCATGCTACGCTATGGCATGCCATGCCGTGCCCTATTCCATTCTCTAGTCGGTTCTCCGTTTTTATTTCTGTTCTGTCCTATTCCTCATTCCATTCCAATTCTTATTCTCTTCTATCTATTCTAAGTCTTCATTCCATTCTTCTCTTCTCCTCTTCTCTTCTCTTCTAATTCTTCATTACATTCTTCTATTCTATTCTATCCCATCATTCCATTATTCTATTCTATTTTATTCTAATTCTCCATTCCATTATTCTATTCTGTACTGTTCTATTCTATTCTATTCTCTCCCTTCATTCCATTATTCTATTCTATTTTATTCTAATTCTCCATTCCATTATTCTATTCTGTACTGTTCTGTTCTATTCTATTCTATTCTATTCTATTCTATTCTATTCTATTCTCTCCCTTCATTCCATTAATCTATTCTATTCTATTCTATTCCTGCATTCCATTATTCTATTCTATTCTAATTCTATTCTATTCTATTCTCTCCCTTTATTCTATTCTATTCTATTCTATTCTCTCTCTAGTCTAGTCTAGTCTGGCTCTATTCTACTACTCTATTCTGCATTTTATTCATCTTTTGGCTCCATTATCCCCATAAGATTGGCAGTGTTTAGGTTTTAATGAGTAAAGAAAAATTTAATAAATACATTCCAATTAAGCCAGCAAAGTGCCACATTTTCATTCCCTTTCTTCGTTTCAGTTGCTGAAATGCTTGTAAATATAGTTTTAGATGGGGGAAAATTATTTTTCTGGGTGCATTGTATTATTTGGGTATAAGAAAATAGAAGTACAGTATCTTGGAGAGCGGATCCCTAACTACAGCTCTATGGAGTTTTCTTCAGTATTTCCAGAGGGGATGAAAGATTAAGTTTGTACTCTTACTTGCAATCATTATGAAATTCTAATTGAACACCATCAATAATCAAGTGAAGAAAAAAAACGATTCCCTTTGCATAATCTAGGAATTTATCTTCTGTAATATGGCTTGCAAAATCTTTACAGGCAGTTGGTGATGAATGGGAATCATTCATGTGAAAACTGATGATGCAAGGCGTACCCACGCTCATTAAAATCACCAGACGGTTAAATCTTAAATCACATTTCTTCTAACTATGATCGGATACAGGACGTTTAGTTAAAGCATTATTGACTGTCCAACTAATACCCCTAGGGCAAATTAATTCCCTCTCCCAATAAACAAATCTCATTTTAAAATTGTATAACTCAAGAGTGACATCCAGTGATAGTTCTGCAAAAAAGTTTCCTGATTTGTGACATGCCATTGACAGCAGAAAAAACAAACAAACCCTGAATACACTAGATCAGTGATGGCTAACCTTTTTCCCCTTGGGTGCCGAAAGCACGTGTATGCACGACAGCTCACATGTGGTTCTGGAGAAGCGGTATCGGAAATTTTGAGTAGTTCGGAGAACCGCCAAATACCACCTCTGGCTGGCCCCAGAGTGGGGAGGGAATACTGATTTTGTAGTATCCTTCCTTTTCCACGCCCACAGAACCAGTAATAAATAAAAATGGATTTCACCACTTTACTACCGTATATCGCAGTGTCAAAACACGATTTGTTTGACTTTGGCTGAGCACGATACCTAAAACCATTGTGATTTGTAAATTATGGCGGATCTCTTATTATTTAAAAAGCGTTCAGTGAACCATGATTCCAGTCGGTTCTTAAAGCATGCTAATGTGTTCAGTGAACAATAGTTTTACTCAAAACCATTTTGCAGGACTGGTGTAAGTAAACTTTGAATGTGTTTTAATAGAATAGAATAGAAATTTTTTTTGGCCAAGTGTGATTGGACACACAAGAAATTTGTCTTTGGTGCATACACTCAGTGTACATAAAAAGAATAGAATAGAATAGAATAGAATAGAATAGAATAGAATAGAATAGAATTGAATTTTTAATTGGTCAAGTGTGATTGGACACACAAGGAATTTGTCTTGGTGGGTACGCTCTCAGTGTACATAAAAAGAATAGAATAGAATAGAATAGAATTTTTTATTGGTCAAGTGTGATTGGACAGACAAGGAATTTGTCTTTGGTGCATACGCTCTCAGTATACATAAAAAGAAAAGATACCTTCATCAAGGTACAACACTTACAACATTTAATGATGGGTGCAAATTTAACACTTAATGGTACAACACTTAATGATAGTCATAGGCTACAAATAAGCAATCAGGAAACAATCAATATCAATATTGATATTGTAAATAAACTGTAAATAATGCCATAAATAAGTAAACTGACAGTTCATTGAACATTGAATTAGCAAGTCCAAGCAAACACAGCCACTATCATTCAGCCTAACCTACCTCGCAGGGCTGTTGTTAAGGATAAAATGTAAGAAAAAGACTTGTTCGAGGAAAGGCGAGTGAGAAATCAATCCAAAAAAAAAATAAGTGCCACCACTTCACAAACTTGCAAAACATTTTATAGAATTTTTTTTTTAGAATAGAATTTTTTATTGTTCAAGTGTGATTGCACACACAAGGAATTTGTCTTTGGTGCATATGCTCTCAGTATACATAAAAGAATCATTAAACCTCTCGCTCTTTTTGAACGCAATTTGCACCCAATCCATCCATCACCGCTCAACTCCCAATTCCTTGCTGTAAAACTGCTTTTTTTTTTCTTCTTTGCAACAGAAATCAGAAAATTCCCATCGTTTCTCTTTCTCCGGGAGAGGGAAGCAGGGAGAAAGAAAGAGCGCGTGCGCAAGGCAAAGGGCCCGCGCGATGGCTGCTGGGGATTGTTGTTTTTGCAGAGACACGGAGGAATCCACGCCAGCGCGAGGGGAGGGAGGGAGAGAGCGGAAAGAAAGGAAAGGCAGCGAGTTGTGCTTCCCGTGCGGACCGGCCGCCCCCAGTCTCTCATCACAACTTACGACGCGACGCCTTTCGGGAGTTGTAGTCGTCGGCCCGGCAGCGCCCACGTGTCGCAAGGGCTGACGCGAGGACGTTAGGACTACCCAGCCGCCGCGCCTGCGCAGGGAAGACGAAGCGTACGGCAGCTGAGGGAGGCCATACTGCGTCGGGGCGGTGGGGCACACGCGGAGCGTGGCCGGAGCGAGGACCGGGGTCGTCGCCGCCTCCGCTTGTCGCCGTCCGTCCGTCCGTCCCCCTCCCCGCCGCCGCCTCTCCGGGCCTTCCCTCCCTCCCTTCCCCGCCGGGGAGGCGCTTGGGCCGCCAAAGAGAGGCTCCTGAGGGGGGCCGGCCGCACAAAATGGAGGCGAACGGCAGCGGGAGCAGCAGCGACTCGGCGCCCGATTGCTGGGACCAGGCGGACCTCGAGCCGAGCAGCGGAAGCGCCGCCGCCGCCGCCACGGTGGACGAGGAAGCCGCAGCGGCGGCGTTGGTGGCGGCGGCGGCAGCAGCGGCGGCGGCGGGGCCCGGCCTGGCCCAGCTGGAGTCCGAGGAGGAGCAGCTCCTGGGCGCGGCCTTCAGCCGGCACCTCAACGTCAACGCCAAGCCCTTCGTGCCCAACGTCCACGCCGCCGAGTTCGTGCCGGCTTTCCTGAGGGGAGGCCCCGGACAACCCGCGCCGTCGACGACGCCCCCTTCGCCTCCGCCGGGGCTGCCGACGGGCCCGTCGCTGACACACGGTGAGCCCGCGGAACGGCCCGACACCGGACGGGGACCCTCTCCCCCTCCCTTCTCCCCCGTCCTCCTCCTCCTTCGCGGGGCAGCTTCCTAAAGACTCCCTCGTCCTTCGCCCAATGACGGCTGCCTAAGACACCCCCGTTATTTAACACCCCACCCCCACCCCGTTATTGCCCAGGCAGTTCTTGGGGGTCCCTTCAGTCTTTTAATTCCCCTCCCGAAGGGATTCAGGGGCACCTTTTTAAAGCCCCCTCCTGCCCAATTAGGCTGCCTAAAACAACCTCCCCCCCATTATTAAACACCCTCCATTATTGCCCAGGCAGTTCTTGGGGGTCCCTTCAGTCTTTTAATTCCCCTCCCGACCGTATTCAGGGGCACCTTTCTAAAGCCCCCCCCTCCATTAAGCTGCCTAAGATAATCTCCCCCCCATTATTAAACACCCCATTATTGCCCAGGCAGTTCTTGGGGTCCTTCAGTCTTTTAATTCCTCCCGACCGTATTCAGGGCACCTTTCTAAAGCCCCCATTAAGCTGCCTAAGATAATCTCCCCCATTATTAAACACCCCTGACCCCATTATTGCCCAGGCAGTTCTTGGGGTCCCTTCAGTCTTTTAATTCCTCCCGAACGGATTCAGGGGCACCTTTCTAAAGCCCCCCCCCACTCCGCCCAATTAGGCTGCCTAAGACCTCCTTCCCCTATTATTGCTCTCTGTCCCTTGGGGTTCAGGTAGTCTTCAGTTGTTTAAGGGGCTCTCTTTGAATTCTCTTTCTCCCCTGCCCCCCCCCCCACAATAACCTTGTGGGGAAGGTCGCCCTGAGTCAGAGAGCCCCCTCCCCTTCCCAGGAGCCACTGTTAAGATTCAAACCTGGCCTTGACCCACCCCATATAAATATACATACATACATATATACATACATACATACATATATAGGTCTTTGGTTATTTGGGTTTTCTCCCGCATAAAATTGGAAGTGTCTTGGCGATGTTTCGACAAAGTCTCATTCGTCATCTTCAGGCTGGTGTTTACAGCTTCGTGCTTCTAGGAACAATATATATATATTGTTCCTAGGATGGATGGATGGATAGATAGATAGATATCCTAGAATATATAATACATATATGGGGTGCTTCTCCCTATGCCTTCCCCAGAATATTTTGGGAGTAGGCCTGGGAGAGGGTGGGTTGCCTCTAAAGGGTTTGAAAAGGTTGCCAACGAGATGGGAATTTCTCCCCCCCCCAAAAAAAAGGGGGCTCAGCAGAGAAAGGATTGTGCTCTGGGGTTGTCCTTCAACAACCCTGCAAGGTAGGTCAAGGTCTAAACCAGGGATGTCCAACCTTGGCAACTTTAAGACCGGGGCACTTCAACTCCCAGAATTCCTCAGACAGAGTTAACTAAACCAGGGGTGTCCAACTGGCTGAGGAATTCTGGGAGTTGAAATCCTCCAGTCTTAAACTTGCTAAGGTTGGACACCCCTGGTTCAATTCTGGGAGTTGAAGTTCCCAAGTCTTGAAGTTTCCAGGGTTGGACACCTCTGGTTCAATCCTGGGAGTTGAAGCCCACCAAGTCTTAAGGTTGGTGGACAACCATGGTCTAAACCCAGGATGAAGAATAGGTTGGCCTGAAGACATCCTGGCTGGGAGAAGCTGGCCTTCTGCTCCCTTCCCTTCTGAGAATGACAGAATAGACAGCTGGTTGCTTGCAAGATCGCTTGACCCGTGTTTTTCTGGGCCTCTGCCAAGTTGGCATGGTTGGGGTTGCACTCCGAAACTCCCCGAAGGGAAATCCACAGCTTGACCTAGTTCTTTACCGTTTTGCCACCCTCCATTGGAAGAGGAGGATGGCAGGGATTTTTTAAAAAAAAGCAGAGCCATCCTCCCATCCCATCCCAGCAGGAAGGTCTGAACGGTGATGGAAGAGGCCCTTTCTCTGGCCCTCGGCAACCTTCTCGAGGACTTTCTGAGGGACGTTTCCAGAGTGCAGCCTTGAGCGAGTGGGACGGGAGAGCCTCCCGGTGATTCTGCAAGACAGACAGGTTTCCCTGCTTGTGATAGAAGAGCTATTCATCCATCTGTGCTGGGGCAGCTGAGCCAAGGAGTGACTCAGAGCAGCACCCCCTTGGCCTGTGATGCAATCTTGAACGGTGGTGGAGAGACGTCAACCTTTCTTTTTGGCTTGGCAGTAGAGAAAGGGGAGAAAATAAAAGCGTATTTCCTGGTAGTCTCAACAGTTGCTGTGAAACCGCTTGGAGCAGGGGTCTCCAACCTTGGTCCCTTGAAGACTTGTGGACTTCAACTCCCAGAGTTCCTGCTGGCTGTGGGACTCTGGGAGTTGAAGTCCACAAGTCTTCAAGGGACCAAGGTTGGAGACCCCTGGCTTGGAGGACGCTCTTCATTCTCAAGCCACTTTTCAAATAGGTGGCTGGTTGGTGATCCTTTTTTCTTGACTTTTTCCACAGGGCTGCTTCTCCCTTTTGTGGTAAAACTCTCACAGTCTTTGAGATAAGATAAGGTCAGGAAATAAAAAGAGGTAGGCTCTGTTTTCGGGGATCCAGGCAGGTTCAGTGACTTGCAGGCCAACGAGGCTCAGGGGGACAAAACGTAATGGTGTCTTAAAAAGAGGAGGGGGAAGAAAAATAATGGAGTAGCCCCAGGGCCTTTATTGACAGGTTAGAATAATTAACTATTTGGCATTCAGTGCTTGCCCTGGAGTGAATAGACAGACTAGTAGAGGCGTTCCTAGGAATTGTGACGGGTTTAAGATTATAAAGCTAGTTTGGTGTAGTGGTGAAGCTGCTGGCCTAAAAACTAGGAGATTATGAGTTCTAGTCCTGCCTTGGGCACAAAGCCAGCTTGGGTGACTTTGAGCCAGTCACCAAGAGACGGTAATTTCTAATCCCACCTTTGGCATGGTAGCTGATTAGGTGACTTTGGGCCAGTCCCTTTCTCTCGGCCCAACACACCTCACAGGGTTTTTGTTGTAGGGAATAATAAGAGCAGCAATATTAAGTATGTTCACCGCCTTGAATTATATCTAAAAAGGAATATTTTTAATAGTGTGCCAGGCAAGAAGCCCGATAGACTAGGGGCTTAAACTCTAAACATGTTACCAAATACAATTGTAGTTTTCATATAACCTGCCCAAACACAAAAGGTATATTATAGTTTGGTTTGGTTTGGTTTGGTTTGGTTTGGTTTGATTTGACTTGGCTTTGGGAAGAAGGGATGGTTAAATTCTTCTTGTAGGGATTTCAGAAAAGTTAACATAAAGTTCTCGGATAATCCCAACATTTTTACTCACTTTGTCTTATTGAATCCCCTTAAAATGTGTTCATAATGCTCCAGTGTGCCTTTGTCTTGGGTTTTAGATAAGTGCCTACAGCTGCTTAGCCTAGGTTAGTCTGCCTGATGTTCTCCATGTGTTTTAAACTCCCAACTGCCCAGCTAGTCTAAAAGGCACAAGAATGCTGGATTTAAAGTCTTCCTATTTCTGCAGGCCACTAGTTTACTTTCCTGCCCCAACGTAAATCATATTTGACCCTTTGAGTATCAGTTTAAAGGGATGCCCTCAACATACTTTGCAGCTGTGTTCATTTGGCTCTTCAATCCAGTTTGTTGTTTTGCCCATCTTTCAGTAAAGTGAGTGCATTCCAGGACTCCTTCAATAAACGCTATCATTTTGTTGGCAGAAGGGAGGGTGCCTTCTCTGTTGCGGCCCCCATTCTCTAAAACAGCCTTCCCCACCCCCAAAGATAAGGGGCTATGAAGATAAGGCTTTAGTCATGAAAGCCAGCTGGCTGACTCTCTGAATCCAATCAACTTCACAGGGTTGTTGTGGGGAAAGTAGGAGAAGGATGTTTTGTCGGATATGCTCGCCACCTTATTTGCAAAAATAAGGGCAGGACATAAATAAGGGCAGTATTATGTCTCTTAGAGTTCCAGAAAATCTTTGGTTTGGTCCCAGGTCTGGGGTTGACGTTTATTATTTGCTTAGGCCTTGTTTGGTTGATTTTGTTTATTACACCATTTTAGTCTTTAGGCTGTATGGCTGATGAAATGTTTCTAGTTGGGTTTGTTTTTAGAAAACTAGGTTTGTATGCTGCTCAGAGTCCATTAGAGTTGGGCGGCTAGTAACATTTGAAATAAGCATTTGTTTTGTGGGGCAAACTTTTCAGTAAGTTAGACCACGTAAAGAAATCCATTGTAATCTTGCAACAAGAATTGATTCCAAGTTGGGAAGACCTGATTAGCTGGCTCTTCGTTTTCCTTTAATGTCAGATTATCTCTAGAGCTGGTTCCTATGCTTATCAGGATTATGCAACCATACTTCTGGAGACTGCCCATTCATGTCTATTTTATTTTATTTTTAAATCTTGCCAGCATCTAAATGAGCAGTGAAACTTTGAATCCAACATTTCATTCAAGCTGGAGATTTCTGGCTTGTTATAACCCCATAAGGGTCTTTAAAATATTGGAATTCAGGGCTTCCTGCTTTTATTAACTTTATTAAATACTTAGCAAACTGCTTGGAGGTGCCCTACTTTAACTGTTGCTTTGGGGAGAAATTATCTGAGTGAGACCATTTATTTAGCCGCTTACTTGCATTATCCTGTTGTTTGATCTCAACGAGACAGAATTTTTCCAAATGTTTGTCTTTTGAGGGACATCCAAAGCACATGTGTCCATCTACATGCAAAACAGTTTAGTTCCTGAAGATGTTTTGTGAAAATGCTTTGTTTTTAATACGAAACCACTGATTTAGCATTTGGCAAGCTTTCTGAGTTTGAAGTAAAAGTATTCTAAGTTGAAGCACTCCACTACAGACGAAAAATGTTTCTAGAACACACAAAGCTTCCACTTCTCCCCATTTTGCATTCCCAAGGGAAGCTTTAGTGAAATTCCAGGCTTCTCACATTTCGCACACCTCTGCCAAGTGTGAGGATAGTAAACGCACACATTTGGTTTAAGTCATTCCCATGGGCACGATTCTTAATTGTGCCTATGGGAATGACTTATGACTATGACCATCATTTGTGTTGTAAATGTTGTACCTTAGATGAAGGCTTTTTTTTTTCTTTTATGTACACTGAGAGCATATGGACCAAAACAAATTCCTTGTGTGTCCAATCACACTTGGCCAATAAATTCTATTCTATTCTATTCTTCTTCATTAAGGCTAAAATAAAACCTAGAATGAAGCTTAAGGATGCAGCTATAAATCTTGGGTGAGTTTCTTTTTATCCTGTTTTGCTAACTGGGACCAGAAAAGCAAGGGAGACTCTGGAAAGAATGCAGAAAAGAGCAACAAAGACCGGAGGCTAAAAAGGACAGTTACAGGAATTATTGGGTATTTCTAGTCTAATGAAAAGAAGGCCTAGGGGTGACCTGATAGCAGGGTTCCAATATTTGAAGGGCTCATACAAAGACGAAGGGCGTCAAGCTATTTTCCAAAGCACCAAAAGACAAGACAAGAAAAAAACCCAAGGAAACTAACTAAGGAGAGATCCAACTTACCCTGTTTCCCCCAAAATAAGACCTCCTCTGATAATAAGCCCAATCGGGCTTTTGAGCACATGGCAATAAGGCCAAGCGCTTGTTTCAGGGTTCAAAGAAAATTTAAGACAGGGTCTTATTTTCGGGGAACCACGGTAGAATTAAGGAGAGATTTCCTGACAGAACAAACAACCAATGGAACGGCTTCCCTTCAGGAGTTGTGGGTGATCCATTACCGGAGGCTTTTAAGAAGAGACTGGATTGCCTGAAATGGTCTAGGGCAGTGGTTCGCAACCTTTTTTTGGGGACCATGCCCCACCTAAGCATCTCTAAAATCCTGATCGCCCCCCTCCCCCCCGACATATAATTTTTACTATTCAAAAAGTGACTCCTACTCACGCGCGGGGGAAGCCTAAAAGGCCATTAACTTGGTTTAAGCAAACTTCAAATTGCCCCCATTAAAAATCAAATTGTCCCCGCCGCGGGGCGTGGGCCCCACGTTGGGAACCCCTGATCTAAGGTCTCCTGCTTGAGCAGAGGGTTGGACTAGATGACTTCCAAGGCCCCTTCCAGCTCTGTTATAAGTTATCCAAGGCAAGTTGGATGCCGTCTGGTCTACACTACAGAAATTTGCAAATGTGTTTGCTGCAATCTCAGGATAGCAGCAGGTCCTGCATCCCTTTTACTCCACGTTGAACGTAAGATACTGGTTTAATTGCTGCCTGCATTACCTCCTGATGGCACATGAAAGGCATGTTATCAAGCCACGTACAGGCGCACAGGCTGTACCTCCGATAAGGGTGTGGAAGCACAGGCTTAGCCCTTAAACAGATTGGCACCGGGTGCCCCACAGGTTGCAGAATAAGAGAAGATGGGATTTAATGATCCTTGGTGGAAGGAGAGCCTCAGGCGGCCAGAAATTCATCCCAGAGTCGGAACAGTTTGTATTTTCTGCAGTCCTATTCGCTAAATAAGCATTTCTCGCCTACTCAGGGTCAGTAAGTTGCTGACCGATTGTAACCTGCTTTGTACTCTGAAGATTACAAACGCGATTTTGCACCAAGGAAAGTGCAAAGAAAAAAAAGAAAGAAAATGAGTTCCAACGAACGAATTTTACTAAAAACAAGCTTTTGTGAACGGCAGCTCATTTGACCAGATGGAGGCAACGTAGCTCACGAAGACCTTGTTCCTTTTAGTGAAATTTGTGGGAAAAGTGTTAGCGGACTCCTGAATTATTTTCCCCACCATAATAACACGTCCCACCTCCTAGTGACTCTAATCGGACTTCATTTAAATGCTTAGCTTTTACCTTGGACCTGATTCAGTCATGAAAGGGAAGGCGATTCCTGTTTTTCTGCTTAGCTCACGTTTCTGTGTCTGTCTCTCTTTGGTGCCCCTTGGCTCAGTCTCTGCAAAAGGGCGGTCATACCGCCCTTACCAGGGTAATTCGCTCCAACTGGCTTCTGCATTCCAAGAAAAAGGCACAAGTAGGAGAGGTTGCTCGGGAATAAAGTAACTTTTTCAGAGCGATGGTTCCTAAAATGAGGAGGAACTCTCACTATGTAGTCCCAGCCGATTGCTAGCCGAAAGTTACACATAGGCTGGCTCTTACTGATAACTGCCTATACCTATGTAAGTAGATGTTACAGGTGTGTGTGTCACATAATGTCTTTGAGGATGGCAACTGCAGATGGTCCTCGACTTACAACCATTCATTTAGTGACCAATTCAAAGTTACCTTCCTCTTCTTGTTTTTCCCCCTAGTAACAAGTCATCCAGCTGGCTGTCGTGGCTAAGACGGAACTTGAATCCACAGTCTCTTGCTTTCTAGTTCGGTGCCTTAACCACTAGGCTAAACTGGCATGTTTGGGAATCTTGACTTTAGAAAACTATTTCAGCCTTATTACACATGCTTTTTTTCTTCTTCTTCAAAACCACCTCTAACCTGTTCGAAAGGTTTAGAATTTGTGGTTTTCCAACTTCAAGTCAGTCTTAATTCCTGGCAATTGCATAGATAAATTCTGGCTGTTTTGTTGGTAACATTTTTAAGAAGGCTTTTTCTTGGGACTGAGAAGGAATAACCTGCTTAAAATATAAATCAGAATTGTGTTTTTAAAAAAAACCTGATCCAAATAACCAGGTCTTTCCTTATCCAGCAAAAGCAAAAAAAATTTCCATTTGCACTTGAACATCTTATGACCCTCTCTGGAGCATCAGATTCTCCCTCCAGTTGTAGGTACATGTTCCACAACTTTAAAAACAGCAACACCTAAGTGATGTCGTAGTCCCTGCTTCAAGTTAACGTCTGAAACAATATTGTTCAGCAGTCTGATCTAAATGTCCATGTTCTATGTTTAATCTCACTGGTCTGCTGACAAATATTCGTCAACTGGGGCTTATATTTTCATACTAGAACTGTAGTTGGTTTTCATCTATTGTTATCATCTGCGTGTTGCATCGATATAAACACTGAGGGTAATGTGCTTTGATCATTTTGTGTTATCCTCACAAGCTTGTGAGATGGATTTGGCTGAGACATGGTGTGTGACCCTTTGAGCGTCATCTTGGAGTTTTGAATCTGGATCTCTCTGAGTCTTAGCCCACCATAGCTGCATGTATAGCTGCATAGCTACCCTCAAAACGACGCTATAGAGCACTGCACACCAGAACAACTAGACACAAGAACAGTTTCTTCCCGAATGCCATCACTCTGCTAAACAAATAATTCCCTCAACACTGTCAAACTATTTACTAAGTCTGCACTACTATTAATCTTCTCATCATTCCCATCACCCATCTCCTTCCACTTATGACTGTATGACTGCAACCTTGTTGCTTGAATCCTTACAATTTATACTGATATTGATTGTTTCCTGATTGCTTATTTGTACCCTATGACTATCATTAAGTGTCGTACCTTATGATTCTTGATAAACTTATCTTTTCTTTTATGTACACTGAGATCGTATGCACCAAGACAAATTCCTTGTGTGTCCAATCACACTTGGCCAATAAAAAATTCTATTCTATGTATTTATATAGAACGTATGTGTCCATTAATTAAATTCTGAAAACCAATAGGAATATTATCCTTGGATGGTCTGAAAAATGGAGGAAGAGCTTCAGTTCAAACTCAAGCTTTCTTGTCTGTTTGCTGATCTTACATGGAGCAAGCAAATGCTTTTTTTACAAGCTTAGTAGGACATTGTCCAGTGTTTGTACCAAAAAAAAAAAATTCCTCTTCAAAGAGAATGGAAAGATTTAAGTATTTATTGCAGTCCGGTTGTGCAATAATCACAAACAGAACTGCTTACAGAATTACTTCCAGCACGGCCGCTTCTAATATGTCACACACTTTCTTGCCTTTCGTTAGAGTTGAGGTAACTTTTATTCCGCTCTTCCAAAAGAATATGAAGTCATAATTCTCCTGCCTTGGTAGTTGTCAAGAGTTAATTCCATGAAACTGGTCCCTAATTTTTTTTTTTATTTGAATTTATATCCCGCCCTTCTCCGAAGACTCAGGGCGGCTTACATTGTGTAAGGCAATAGTCTCATCCTATATGTATATTTATATACAAAGTCAACTTATTGCCCCCCCCCAACAATCTGGGTCCTCATTTTACCTACCTTATAAAGGATGGAAGGCGGAGTCAACCTTGGGCCTGGTGGGACTCAAGCCTGCAGTAATTGTAACTGCAGGCAGCTGTGTGTTAATAACAGGCTGCATTAGCCTGGTGAGCCACTTCCCAGCCCTAATGCCAAGAAGGTTGGGCACCGCTGGTATAGGATCTTCTGCCATGAGCAGAGAGGGTTGAATTAGAAGACCTCCAAGGTCCCTTCCAATCCTCTCATTCTGTTTCTCTGATGGGTAGACTGCTTTGAACAGAATGGCTAGGAATAGTGCCTCGAGCCTGGTTCGCACGCCGACTTAGGTCAGTTGGGGAGATTTTTGCCTGCCACGCTTGCAGACAAATTGGCCGCAGAGAAAATGGCAGACCGTGATTATTTATACCTCAGTGAGTAGTAGTGAAGTTTCCCCCTCCCCCACCTGCTCAAAGACAAGCACAAGGAAGAGCGTGGATGTGTTTAATTTCATGCTTTGAAGCAAGTTGGGGAACCAATGGCCTTTTTGGGCACTACTTAGCGGCAACACCCCTGAAGCCCTAACCAACATAGCCAATTACAAGGCACGTTGGAAGGTATAATTCAGCAACATCTAGAGAAACAGGTTCCACGTTATGGTCTGGTTTACTACTCCTGCCACGGCGTAAGATTGCCTGGTTTTATGTTAATGACGGGGTAAGAAGACCTCATCCCCATCCATCCCTTAGTTCTGGTTTAAGTATAATTTTCCAAAGCTTAATCTGAGTAGTACTAATGTTTTGGTGTTTTATTTTCTTACCTGTTTTATAACTTGTAAGCCCCTAGGGACGCAGTAGCTCAGTGGCTAAGATGCTGAGCTTGTCGATTAAAAGGTCGGCAGTTCAGCGGTTCGAATCCCTACCGCCGCGTAACGGGGTGAGCTCCCATTACTTGTCCCAGCTTCTGCCAACCTAGCAGTTTGAAAGCAGGTAAAAAATGCAAGTAGAAAAATAGGGGCCACCTTTGGTGGAAAGGGAACAGCGTTCCGTGCGCCTTTGGCGTTGAGTCATGCCAGCCACATGACCACAGAGACATCTTAGGATAGTGTTGGCTCTTCGGCTTTGAAATGGAGATGAGCACTGCCCCCTAGAGTCGGGAACAACTAGCACATATGTGCGAGGGGAACCTTTACCTTATAGGTGAGATGGGCTGCATAACATTTTATTTAAAAATAATAAGCGCTTTGTATGGATTGAATTGGCCTCTTGAATTCAGAGTCCTGAATATTCAAAGAATAGGAGAAGAGCACACCTGCTTCGCTTTTCCTTCTGAACAGTGGCTAGTTTTGTTCTTCAATTTTCCCTGGAGTTATACCAACTATTTATTTCTCTTTTTGAAGGGGCATCGGCAGAATCATCACAAGAAGACCTGCCATCTTGTGAAGGTAATACGTTTCCTTTTATTTTTGTGTGTGACAAATGTAAAGCTCAGCTATTGGGGTTAGGAAACAAGTTTGTGGAGCCTTTACACAATTAGAAGCAATCTAGAACATCATGGCCCTCTAGGAGAGACCTGCTCCCATCCTGTTGGCCTTATAAAAGGGCCACAAAAACCTGGCTCTGACCCTTCCCCATTGTGTATTAGTTCCTAGCGTGGCTCATTTATATTGTTGCTTGTGTCATGTTGTAAACCACCCGGAGTTACTTGACAGTGAGATGGGCAGCATGTACATTTAATAAATAATATCACCAATAGTAATAGGAGCCTTGGGTGCAATCCCAAAACGATTGGAGCACCCCTTGAACACCCTTGGCGTTGACAATTAGTCAATTGCGAAAGGCAGCTGTGCTTTCACACAGCTTCCATCCTGCGAGTATAATTGCAACAGCATCAAGCCTCGGCGTTTGTCCGTCCCAGGCCCTTGGAAAGGACTCGAGAGATAGAGAGACAGGCCAGATCCAATCTGAGCATCTGGCAGAGACTGTGCAATGAACAGACAGCGATTAGTCCAGTGCTCAAAAGAGAATATGAACTGGGAAGGCTGAGCCGATGCAGCCTCTGTAACCTGCTTCTTTCTATTCTTCTAGCGTCAAACGTTGCCATCGGTATGGAAATCTCCGAAGCCGTTGGTAAGAAACCACATAGCATAGCTTGAACTGGGCCCTTTGCCTTGCAACCTTGAAGTTCTTCCTAATCGGTCTCTTTATTAGGATCCTCTCTGGTTTGTGGAACCGCTTGGCCAACTTAGAAAGCTCTAAGGGTGTTCAGATGGTTACAGGGAGTCCTCAAGTTACAACCATTCATTCAGTAACCATTTGAAGTTACAACGGTCCTGAAAAAAGTGACTTACGGCCGTTTTTCACCCTTACAACCATCGCAGCATCCCACTTGGTCACGTGATCAAAATTCAGCCGCTTGGTGACTGGCTCTCATTTATGACGGTTGCTGTGACCCGAGATTCCTCATTTGCAACCTTCTGACAACCAAAGTCCATGGGGAAGCCAGATTCGTTTAACAACCATGTTAACTAACTTAACAATGGCAGCGATTCACTTAACAATTGTGGCAAGAAAGGCCGTAAAATGGGGCAATTAACAAACGTCTCACTTAGCAACAGAAATTTGGGGTTCATGGTCGTAAGTCAAGGACTACCCGTACATTTTCAATTCTCTTAGAACGGTATATTGCTTCCTGATTAGTGGTGGGTCCCAGATGCTTTGCAGTAGATCTGCTAAGATTTACTTTAGCAATACCAACCACAGCCGGTTTTCCCATTCCAGAGAAGCTGTGCTTGGGGGTGAGTTATGGGCATGTTTGGGGGTGAGCTATGGGCATGTCCGTGCCAAAGACAGAGAAGATAATTGATAATTGCAGGAGCCATGTGGAGAAAGCAATGCTGAGATCAGGATATCTCAGTAGAGTCCAAATAGAGTCACTTTCCTTACCTTTGAGACCCGGGACTGCATTTAAACTTGTTTAATAAAGCTGTTTCAAATCACGGAACGACAAATAACCTTCGGCCTTTTCCAGCCTGTGTCCTTCTAGCTAAGCATTATGGAAGCTGTCAACTATCCCATCAAGAAAGATTGCAGCTGTAGCTTGCTTTTAAGCCCCGAATTGATGCAACCTGTATTTTAGGTTTTCATAGGAAAAGAAGCAAAGAAGGCGAAAGAAAAGATGACTAGCATTCAGTAGCTCTCACAAACAGTTCCATTAGTGAATTCCAGCACACTGTTTACACTACTAAAACTTTATGGTCTGGAGGTTGTTTTCAGCATTCCTACCGCTATAGTTGAGAAAAGGGCTTCTGTGTTAAAATAGCCAAATCCTATGAATAGCAGCTTGCTTTACATTATTTACTTACAATCAACCTCCAAGTGATTGCAGTAAAAATGAAGTTTTAAAATGTGCGTCCCAAAACTCTGGGACGGAGGAAAAGAAATAAAAACTGGAACTTAAAAACAGGCAACCGCTCTGTAGTCTTGCTAAGCCTTCTCCTCTCCTCCCCACCCCTTCCCAAGAAAGCCACCCAAAAGCCCTTCTCCCCTTCAAGTAACTCTTTATTCCACCGTAGTAGAAAATGGAGAAACGGAAATGTCCCCCGAGGAATCGTGGGACCACAAAGAAGAAATCATTGAATCCGAATTAGCGAGTGGCCCTTCCGGTGACGCAGGGCCCATTGAAGAGAGCACCCAGGAAATGATGGAGGAAGAGGAGGAGATGCCAAAACCCAAATCCATGGTAGCTCCCCCTGGTGCTCCCAAGAAGGAACACGTGAACGTGGTGTTCATTGGACACGTAGGTGAGTTGCTCTAGAAAGCTTCAGAGATGATTTTGAAGCCAATAATCAGACATTGTTAACCTTCTGGTCCTCCATGGACTTGGCTGTCTAATCTACTATAGGAGAAAAGCAAGCAGAACGGAGGGGGGGAGTTAAGCATATCATCAGTTTAGAGTAGTTAAAATCCACAAACAGTCCAAGTCCAACCCCTTTTGAATTCTCTTGAGCCTTCTGTGATACCAATTTAGTATTGAACTTCAGTTGTCTAGATTCTTGTGTATGGGCTTAAGCCAGGGGTGTCAAACTCAAGGCCCACGGGCCATATTTAGCCTACGAGGTGCTTAGATCTGGCTTGTGGGACCGCTGTGGAAACAGCGAAGGACCAGCCCGTGGTGCCTCTTGTCAGCGAAAACGGAGCTCAGCCCTCCAGAGCTCCGTTTTAAGCCGCGACGGCCTCTTGCAGCCCTCTGCCAGTGAAAACAACTCAGCTGAGCTCCGTTTTCATTGGCAGAGTGCTCGGGCCACCATAGGCGCTCCTGACATGATTGACATTGACCTGGCCACGCCCACCCCCCCAAGGTCAAACACATGCAGCCCTCAATGAAATCGATTTTGACACCCCTGGCTTAAGCAATAAATCTTTGAGCTGCAACGTAACGTTTGGTCCTGATCCTTTGCATCTCTAGGTGTATTAAAGGATTACAGTAAAGAAATGGACCACCTGTGCAACTTTCAGATGTTGAAATGCAATTTCCCAGTGTCCCTCTTGCTGGCTGAGGGTGCAGGGAATTCTGGGTCAGGAACATCAGTTGAGCCAGAGGTGGCGTGCCTGTAACTGAATAGAACATGTTTGTTTTTCATACTTTTAAATTTTAAAGAAAAAGTCAGACAAACTGGTTGGTTGGTTGGTTTGATTATGTACTTGTTTTTAACTGCTAGAGTTGACATAAATGGGAAGACTTATCAATCAATAGAAAATGGCTTACATACCAATTTTAGTATAATTGGTTCTGCTTATCAGAAATTTCCCAAATATATAATCTGAACAAGATGTTTCTTCAGAGAGAAAAAAATCCATCCTAAATTATTAGCCCTCTATGATTATATAGGACAAAAGCATATGCTGATAGGAAAATCAAATCCTGTACAAAAAAGACTTAAATAGTTTAGCTGCTCACAAAGAGCTAATATTAAACATCTTTTGTCTATCTTTTTTTTTTAGATGCTGGAAAATCAACAATTGGAGGGCAAATAATGTAAGTAATTTCCCCCAAATACATACTCCATTCAGTCATCTTAAACTTCCTTAAATTGACCTTTTAGTCTGAATCAAAAGGTATAATTATAATCAAAGAATACTGCAGTTGATAATCTGAAGCACTTTTATTACAAAATAAGCTTCCATTTTTCTGAGAGCTTGTTAAAAAAAATGGATAGGCATTACTGCTGTTCTCTCCACTTTTGTAATGTCTTGATCTTCCCAATTTGTTCTGAGGGCAATTTTTTGGAAGAAAAAACTTACTTTATATGCAGCTGCGCATTCTTGAAACCGTTGACTGGCCAAAAGGGGTTCAGTTGCAACTCAAGCCATTTCTTTTTTTAAAAAAAATAATATTTATTGTTATTTCTCTTTTAAAAATAAAACAAACATAAAACATGTATTTGCTTTTTACAACAGTTTCAAATCGGTGTTCTTCTATCATTTACATTTTCCCCCAACTTTTCTTTACATATCTTTATAGTCCCCTTATTCATATATTCAATCCTTCACACGTAGTATTGTAACCATATTATTTTACTGACATTATCTGCTTTAGGACGCTTTCCCAATCGTTCTTATTTACTGTTTCTCCTCCCTAACCAATCGTACCATTTGTTCCATACTAAATAACATTCTGTTTCCTCCTTTTCTTTTATCTCTTTCGTTAATTTGTCCATCTCCGCACATTCCAGGATTTTTCTTATCGTTTCTTCCTCTTTTGGTATATTTTTGTTTTTCCAATTCTGTACGTATGTTATTATCCTTGCTGCCTTTATTATATGTAGAATTAAGTATTGTATTTCTTTAGTGTATTTTGTGGTAAATATTCCCAGTAAGAATAACTCCGGTTTCCAGTCTATAGGTTGCTCAATTATCTCTTCCAACCATTTTCTAATTTTTTCCAATATTTTTTTTGCGGATGTGCACGTCCACCATAAATGATAATACTTTCTATACGACTTTTTGCATTTCCAGCAGATTGAGGAGGGGAACTCGAGCCATTTCATTCCCTAGTCTTCGACTTACAAACAAACGTAATGGAGCCTGCCCATTACGGTCATAAGTTGTGACAGTTGAAAACTGGGCCACCCATCTGACCAACCTGATTTTACAACCTTTTCGTGGTGACCGTTAAGTGAACACCGTGGTCATATAGCAAATGCTGCAGTTGTCAAACAAGCATTGCAGTCGTAAAGCAAACCTGTATTAAACTGTGGTTACGTGATCACGGGGCACTGCATATGGTACAACATGCAGGCCAGTTGCCGGGTGACTTCAGGGTGGGCCATTGGAATGTTGGAACTTCCAATGTTGTTTTTGGGGCGGGGTCCATCATAACTTCAGACGGTCACTAAGTGACTGGTCGTAAGTTAAAGAAACCTGTACTTAACTCTTTTAAAAAAACAAAACTTCAGCTCTACTGAAACTGCTTTCTACATGTGTTTCTTCTTCGTATCTCACGCACCGAATTCTTTTCAGGTATTTGACAGGCATGGTTGATAAAAGAACGCTTGAAAAATACGAAAGAGAAGCTAAAGAAAAAAACAGAGAAACCTGGTATGAAGCCTACGTTTTAAAATTTTAACCCACTTTAAATGATGATAACCTCAGGTCCTCCAGATGTGCTTGACCTAGATTTCTGAATCCCTGAGTCTTTGAACCGGCACCTAGCTTGCTGACTTCGGAAGACAAGAGAAATTGTACATCAAGATAAAAATTAGGGCTTCTGGAAAATGGATGCAACAGGCTAAATGCAGCTTCTAGGATTCTTAGTTACGGAGCTAGCTGGGAAAGGGGGAGCAGAATTAAACGGGCTGCATGGGTGCTCAGCATACTCTGGGGAATTCTGGGAGTTGAAGTCCACGCTCCTTAAAGTTGAAAATCACTGAATTACATTTCTGAACTTTGAGCATTGTCTGCCCAAGGAATGGATGGTAATAGCAATTAAAAATTATAATCCAAAACATACCCCCTGACTGGTCGATGAATCCCCTGTGTTGCTATAATGTCATTACAAATAATTTTCAATTTAGGTTTTTGCTCAGTTAATTATAAATTTGATTTATAATTGTCCATCCACTAGGAAGAGCCCCCAGAGGAAAATTAGCTCTTCTGCCGAGTTCTTAGCAGCTAAGAAAGTCTTTTTGCCACCAGGAGGAGACAGTGAGTTGGCAAACACCCAATAAAGAGTAGACAGAGTCTTATAAGTCCATAGAATCTTAAATTATCCTGAGAGAATAAGCCACACGGAGTAGATTTTTCCCTAGGAAAGGAATAGCAGCACCTTGGATCTGGTTGTCCCTTGAAAGAGAGAGCATGAAGAAACTTCAAACCTGTAAGATGGACTGAGAAATGGATAACAACAACCTAGAAGGACGTAGTGGCAACCCACCAACCGCAAATATACGTCTATGTATTTGCCATTCATAACAGATGTACAAAGCGGGTGTGGCTTCGATCACATGGTTGTGGCCACCATCTTGACTTCTTTCACCTTCCTGCCTGCAGATAATCCCCTGCTGCATCCCATTTCCTGAGTCGCCCAAAATAAAATCCACAACAGCATCCAACTTTAAGACTTGTAGATCTGTGGACAAGCTGGCTGGGGAATTCTGGGAATTGAAGTCCCCAGGTCTTTAAAAAGTTGCCAAAGTTGGAGACCCCTAAACAAAATCCACAACTGCATAAAATAAATGTGTCCAACCTTGGCAACTTTAAGAGTTAACTTCAACTCTTAGAATTACCTAGCCAGCTTGGCTGGCTGGCGAATTCTGGGAATTGAAGTCCTCAGGTCTTTAAAAAGTTGCCAAGGTTGGACACCCCTGGTGTAGAACTTAGTTCATTCAACTTAGTTGTTGGAAAGGATGAGAATGTTCAGATACGTTTTACAGTAGCATCTATCATAAATTTACCCGAGAACAATCAGTTTTATAACAGCTATTTCCCTTCTTATTTTGTTTAATAGGTATCTCTCTTGGGCCTTAGACACAAACCAGGAAGAACGGGACAAAGGGAAAACGGTGGAAGTAGGCCGTGCTTATTTTGAAACAGAAAAGAAACATTTCACAATTTTAGATGCTCCAGGGCATAAGAGCTTTGTTCCAAATATGATAGGCGGTGCTTCTCAAGCTGATTTAGCTGTATTGGTAAGAGCCTTTCTTGTGTACGGATCACTTGGAAAACTTTTAATTCATCTGCATCTCTTTGCATAGTTTCGTTCTTTATTTTAAAATCGCCCAGTAGCTGGTAAGCGCTATCTGAAAAATTAACACTAAAACAGATTAAAAACATATAATAAAAATGTGTAGATGTTAGATTCTCATCAATCTTTGAAAAGTCCTTATACTGTAGAAATAAGAAAACTTAGCAGTGTTTTTCAGTATGGTCTCAAATTATTAAAAAGTGAAAAGCTGAGGTTGCCTATGTATTAATATTTTTCCTTCGGTCTGGTGATGTAGAGTTTTGCCCTGTATGTTTTTCAGTTTGTTGGGATTTTTTTTTAGTCTATTGTCATTGTGTTGTTTATTTTACCTGTTAACTCCAGAAATAAAATTATAAAAACAGCTATTTAATCGTGCCATAGCACGCTATAAAAGACGTGTTTGAATGGACACTTTTTAGTTCACCGTATATCTTGTTAAGGAGATTAATATTGTGAAACTGAGAGCAGTGACAAAAATTACTCAGGCAGGCACCTATGGGCTTGTCGGGATCCTCAGCGTAAAACATTAAAGCCAAAGCTTTTAGTTTGAGAGCTGCCTGGTAGTCCTCCTCCTGCCTAGAGCAAACCAGTTTGCATTGTAGCCAAACCCTCCAAATCTTTAACGCAACTTCTTCTTTCAATCAGGTAATCTCTGCGAGAAAAGGAGAATTCGAAACAGGTTTCGAGAAAGGAGGGCAGACAAGGGAGCACGCCATGTTAGCAAAAACGGCGGGTGTAAAACACTTAATAGTTCTCATTAACAAAATGGATGACCCAACTGTGAACTGGAGCAACGAAAGGCAAGTTTAGTTTTGTGCCAAAGTTGGATGTTAAGAGTAGCTAGCATTTGGCTGGCACTTGTAGGAAATGGAGCTGGGCTCATACAGCTTTGATGGATAAGGTCCAAAGATCCTGTGTAATTACCCTAGTGAAGGGGCCTCTGGTGGCTCAGCAGACTAAGTCTGTCTGTTATTAACACAGCTGCTTGCAATTATTGCAAGTTCAAGTCCCACCAGGCCCAAGGTTGACTCAGCCTTCCATCCTTTATAAGGTAGGTAAAATGAGGACCCAGATTGTTGGGGGCAATAAAAGTTGACTTTGTATATAATATACAAATGGATGAAGACTATTGCTTAACACAGTGTAAGCCGCCCTGAGTCTTCGGAGAAGGGCGGGATATAAATTCAAATTTTTTTAAAAAGGCAACTATGCATAGAAGTACCGTATTTTTCGGAGTATGAGATGCTCCGGACTATAAGACGCACTTGCCTATTTTCAGGAGGAAAACAAGAAAAAAAAATCTGCCTCCCAGCAATTTGCCTCCTTGCAGCAAACAGCCTGTTTCAGTTTCAGCACAGCCTGATTAGCATAAGGGAAAAAAATCTGCCTTTGCCTCCTTGCAACAAATGAGGCGTGTGGCACTAGGCAATGGCAATCCCTGCAGCCTGAAACAGCTGATGGTCGAAAGGCTGATCCAACCAGCAATCAATTGCTTGTGCTAATCAGGCTGTGCTGAAGCTGAAACTAGCTGTTTGCTGTTTGCTGCAAGGTGGTAAATTGCTAGGAGGCAGAGGCCAAAAGGTAGAAGCCGGCAGGTGAGCGGGGCTACATTCGGTGTGTAAGATGCACCCAAATTTTCACCCTCTTTGGGGGGGGGAGAGTGTGTCTTATACTCCGAAAAATACGGTATATGCTGGTTTCAAAAATCTTTTCAAGTAGTCGGAGGGGGTGAATTTGACTTAAGCTCCAAGTTCAGTTTTGGTGTGCAGACAGTCCTTGACTTAAAACTGTTTGTTTAAGTGACCACTCAAAGTTACACCACCATTGAATAAAGGGGTTTACAGTCTGTCCTCACTCTTGCAACCATCCCAGCATCCCTGAGCAAACTTGATCACCATTCAGGCGCTTGGCAACTGGTGTATATTTGCAACGGTTGCACCATCTCAAGGTTAGGTGATCACAAAAAAATTGCAGCCACAGAAATTCTTGTCCTAATTGTAGTTGTAAGTTGAAAACTACCTGTATTTCAAATATATTTTGAGATGTGAAGTGACCGATGGTGGTGATGATGATGATGATGATGATGATATACCGTATTTTTCAGAGTATAAGACGCACCTTCCCCCCCCCCAAAAAAGGGTAAAAATCTGGCTGTGTCTTATACTCCAAATGTAGCCCCGCCCAGCTTCTCAAAGGGAGGTTTCAGAGGCTGAAAGAAGCATCGGAAACGGAGTTTAGAAAAAAAACACCAAACGGAGCTTCAGAGGCTTTTTTTCTGAAGTTCTGTTTCGGAAGCTTTCAGAGGCAGAAAAAAGTTTTTTCTGAAATGGAGTTTCAGAGGCAGAAAAAAGAAAGAAAGAAAAAAAAAGTAAGGCACAGAGCTCACAACCAAGGAACCTGTTGCTAAAATTCACCTCTGGGAACAGCTGATTGGGGGTATTCCGGGAGGCCAATCTACCTGCCAATCAGCTTTTTTCTTATTTTCCTCCCCAAAAACTAAGGTGCGTCTTATACTCCGAAAAATATAGTAAATTAGTGGTTCTCAGCTTGTGGCCCACGGACCCCTGGGGGCCCCCTAAGTCTTAGGGGTCCATGGTCACAAAAGGTATTAAAGGAGGTCTGTGTTGAAGAAAAGGTTGGGAACCACTGAGGTAGATGATGTCATTGTGAGACTGACAACATTGAACCACCAAATGCTCTTAATTCCTACCCGACATCTTGTGGCTTCAGGGCTCTTCTCAACGTCTTAATATTTTTTCTCCCCTGCGGCTGACCTTTCAGGTATGAAGAATGTAAAGAAAAACTGGTGCCATTCTTGAAGAAAGTGGGGTTCAACCCCAAAAAGGACATTCACTTCATGCCCTGCTCGGGACTGACTGGAGCGAATCTTAAGGAGCCATCTGACTTCTGTCCTTGGTATATGTAGGTATCTCATTGAATGCCAAAAAAAATCTTTTCTATGACCCTGTAATTCCTTGTATCACTCCTTTTGGAGTGAGACGCGGTGGAGTTAGAGCGACTGAGTGGAGCTGAGGATTTACTGTCCGGATGCCCTTCCTGACTCCTACGCAAAGTTTGCAGCAGATATTGACTTTTTGCACCCAGTTAGAGAAACATCTACCACTGCCTAGGATCGAACTCACAGCCTCCTAATTGTGAGGCAAACGTCTCCTCTAGGCCACCGTTGAGCCACAATACCCAAAGCAAAAAGTCTTGAAACAAAAGTCATGTTAACAGAAACAGTCAAACATTCATTCTAGGTTCAGGGATCGGAAAATAATTTGTTTTTCTCCCAGGTTGTATTGCTAACAATGGCATCACTAACCGTTGGCTAAACTGGAAACCTCAAATGATCTGCTTTTGTAGGATGGCAAAGAAACAAGTGATTATTCATTAGTCTATTAATGGTACTGTTCATCTCCAAAGCCAAAAGCAGATTTATTTATTTATTTTTTAGGCTGATAGATTGCCCTTGGAAAGGAAACCAAGTCACTTTGTGCTTCGCTCTTCCAGGCATTCTGCTACCTCCAGTTCAGAGCATATCTGACACAAGCAAACGACATTATAGGTTTTATTTTGTTAACCAAATTCAGCCTAAGTCATACTAGGATGGGGAAGCTCAGTGACTAAGAGGCTGAGCTTGTCGATCGAAAGGTCGGCAGTTCAGCGGTTTAAATCCCTAGTGCCGCGTAACAGGGTGAGTTCCCGTTACTTGTCCCAGCTTCTGCCAACCGGGCAGTTCAAAAGCACGTAAAAATGCAAGTAGAAAAATAGGGACCACCTTTGGTGGGAAGGGAACAGCGTTCCGTGCGCCTGGCGTTGAGTCATGGCGGCCACATGACCACGGAGACATCTTCGGACAGCGTTGGCTCTTCGGTTTTGAAACGGAGATGAGCCCCGCCCCCTCGAGTCGGGAACAACTAGCACATACGTGCGAGGGGAACCTTTATCTATGTACCTTTAACTTTAAGATGTGTGGACTTAGGGAGAATTCCCCGGCTAGGGGGAAACATCTTAAAGTTACCAAACTGAAGAACAGTTCCCTAGTGCAGGGGTCTCCAAGCTTGGTCCCTTTAAGACTTGTGGACTTCAACTCCCAGAGTTCCTCATCCAGCTTTACTGGCTGAGGGACTCTGGGAGTTGAAGTCCACAAGCCTTAAAGGGACCAAGGTTGGAGACCCCTGCCCTAGTAAAAGTAACTCCCAAAGTGATTACCATTTTGGTTGAGGATTATGGAGATTGAGGCCCAAGACACCAGAATCTGCCAAGTTGAGGAAGGACACTCTCACAATGGTGCAAGATCATTGCACACCATATGCCCACAGGAGCATATCTAACACGAGCAGACAACTAGAGCATGAAGCAACGGCAAGTTTCACTTTTCCCAAAGAGAATCGAGGTTATTAGTGCTCTGTTCATTGAGTTCTTCATTTTTTCTGCAGTTGCTGGTAAAAAGGCATAATTTTACTCCTGCAGCTCCATCTTATACCTTGACTAGATTATCTCTCACAAAGAATCTTGCTGTGTTTAGATGTTAGTTGCATCAAGGATGGAAATTTTGTCCATAATCAAAAATGTTCCATAGATTTTGATCCTATATTCCTCTTTTTTTTCCTCCCCCAGTGGGCTACCATTTATTCCATATCTGGATAACTTGCCAAACTTCAACCGATCAATTGATGGACCAATCAGGCTGCCAATTGTTGACAAATATAAGGTACTCAACTAAATAAATACGAGGTATATTTATATTTATGTTGATCAATATAAGGTACACTTCCAACACGAATGCAGTTGTGGTAGTTACGCAACTTAACCTGGAAAGTATAAAACTGTTGCTTTAGGGGGCCAGTCACATGGCACAGCCAAGTTAACTCTTGATAAGGGACTCGGACCCTGTTTTGACCATATTCTCTTAACCTGGTTGTTGTTTTCTCATTCTCTCCCTCCCCCCATGTGAAGGATATGGGCACGGTGGTGTTGGGAAAGCTGGAATCAGGGTCTATTTGCAAAGGACAGCAGCTCGTGATGATGCCAAACAAGGTATACATGTTTTCCCTTTTAAGCCTCTTTCAAATCTAGCAAATGTTTATTTCTGAAGTGTCCAGCCTTGGCAATTTTAAAGCTTGGGGATGTCAACTCCCAGAATTGAACCAGGGTGTGTGGCCGGCCAGCGGATGTGGCAGCAGATTCGGACAGTGAGGAGGTTGGGGAGGAACATGGGCCAGTCCTGGAGTCTGGGGAAGGCTCTGATGAGGGCTCTGCATCGAGGCAGAGAGGGATGCCACTTACCAGCTGTCTTCAGAGTCTGACTTCAGTGAGGCAGACGAACAGCTGGAGCCTGTTCCCAGTGTGCGCATGTGCAGAGTTGCCAGACGAAGGGAACAGCTAAAGAACAAGGGTCGACTTGGGAGTAAGGCCACGGGTGGACGATGAGTGGCCCCTCCCAGAGGGAATACAAGAGGAGCAAAAGGGGAGTGGAATTTGCAGGAGACAATTAGTTCATTAGTATATATCAGCCTGGCCACTCTCCAAGCCTGATAAAGTGAACTATCTTGAAAGACTGTGGGAGAGGAAAGACTTTGCTGGAGAGGAATTCACTGTAAATTAAATAAAAGGGGTTTATCGGACTCGGCTTTGTGCTGCTGGGGAAGCCTAGGTCAGAACCCAGGGCTGCCCAGCCTTGATAACTTTAAGACTTGGGGACTTCAACTGCCAGAATTCCTCAGTCAGTTGGACACCCCTGGTTTAGTTAAAGGGATTCTTTAAATTTGGACTGCTGCTCTATAACAGCAGCTAATACTATAGGTACCAATCACGACTGGCCAGATGGAGGATTAAATTTTGCAGGGAATATCAAGTGATCTGAAAACCAGGTCGCATTATTAGCTTCCTCTTTCCTGTAAAAGAATGGCAGTCACATTCTTAAGAATGTGTTTAAGAAAAGAAAGGAAATAGATACTCCTATTACAGCGTTGCATTCTGGGGCCTCCCATTTCCCACAACAATTGTTTAACAATGAGGTTGTCACTTGCCTTCTCCTCAAATGTCCCAGAGTGGTTGGCATTTAAGATTTGAGCCCGTCCTGTATCCTGCAGTATCTTTGAATCTCTGCACTCAAGCAGGAGGTAGAGATGAAAAGCAGTTCTTGGCCAAACCACTCCCAGGTCTGTGGATATATTCTAGAAATAGAATAAGAATATATGAATGAGGCAGAAAATAATGGAAGTTGCTAGAATGCAGCTTATCTGTTTGTTATGTGCAGCCTTTTCAACGTTTCATGATGCACCTTTCACACAAAGAGACTATAAATATACGGCAGAGGTGAAATCCAGCAGGTTCTGACAGGTTCTGGAAAACCGGTAGCAGAAATTTTGAGTAGTTCGGAGAACTACTACTACGGAGTAAAGGCTACTTCTGGCTGGCCCCAGAGTGGGGTGGGAATGGAGATTTTTGCAATATCCTTCCCCTGCCATGTCCACCAAGCCACGCCACGCCCACAGAACCGGTAGTAAAAAAAATTGAATTTCACCACTGATATAGGGAATATAGTATTAGCAATTTCCAAATGCATAGACCTGGGCAGAAGACCAAGTACCGCAAAAGCAACAATTGAATAGAAATTACCATAAAGAGATAGGATTCAGAAGTAACTTGGCACAAAACTTTTTAAAGCTCAGAAACGATTAAAACGAAATAAGAATTGGGGTCTTAAAAAAAATACGGACAGATTACTTTGAATATTTCAAAAAAGACTGTTTGAAAAAAAGGGAATTTCTGATGTGAATTAGTACTTGCACTGGTCGGAAGGTGCTTTTCCCTTTGCTGAATTTTAACTGAGATATATGTGAGGGTTAACTTCCTTCACCATCTGCTATTCCACTCGTAAAAATGGTTGCTCACCAAGGACAGAGTTTGGGTCATCAAAACCTGCAGCAGATGTTCCTCTGGCGTTTTTACCCTTCCCGGAAACTTTCCTGAAAGGCGGTTCGAATTTCAAACACTGTTGCATAAATATCATGCCTCTCCCAATAATTGGCAGGAAAGCAAAGCCAATCTGTTCTTCAGTATATTGTACACTGGAGACGGGCAAACCTTTCAAAGCTAGGAACCCTGCCTAATTTTGGGCTAAAGGTAAAGGTTCCCCTCGCACATACGTGCTAGTCATTGCCGACTCTATGAAACGGTGCTCATCTCCGTTTCAAAGCCGAAGAGCCAGCGCTGTCCAAAGACGTCTCCGTGGTCGTGTGGCCGGCATGACTCAACGCCAAAGGCGAACGGAACGCTGTTCCCTTCCCACCAAAGGTGGTCCCTATTTTTTCTACTTGCATTTTTACGTGCTTTCGAAACTGCTGGGACAGAAGCTGGGACAAGTAACGGGAGCTCACCCCGTTACACGGCAGCACTAGGGATTCGAACCGCTGAGCTGCCGACCTTTCGATTGACAAGCTCAACGTCCTAGCCCCTGAGCCACCGCGTCCCACTTAATTTTGGGCTATTTAATGCAAAAAGAACGTGGACCGAAGACAGCTTCTCACTATTTTCAGGAGATAATGGGATAGGGTGCATAAGTTCACCTTGATGAAAAATGCAGTCTCGTTTCTCGTATTTGAGAAAATTCATATTTTCTCATGCATAGGTAGTCCTCGACTTTCAACCGTTCGTTTAGTGACCATTTGAAGTTGCAACCGCCCTGAAAGAAGTGATTTATGACCGCTTTTCACACTTAATGACCATTGCAGCACCCCCATGCTCACGTGATCAAAATTCAGACACTTGGCAGCTGACTCACATTTACGACAGTTGCAGCGTCCTGGAGGGGTGGGGGGGTGGGTCACGTGATCCCCCTTTGCAACCTTCTGACAAGCAAAGGCAACGAGAAAACCAGATTCACTTAACAACCGTGTCTCTAATTTAATAACTGCAGTGAGTCACTTAACAACCATGGCAAGAAAGGTTGTAAAATAGGGCCTCTGGTGGCTCAACAGGCTAATGCAGCCTGTTATTAACAGCAACTGCTTGCAATTACTGCAGGTTCTAGTCCCACCAGGCCCAAGGTTGACTCAGCCTTCCATCCTTTATAAGGTAGGTAAAATGAGGACCCAGATTGTTGGGGGGCAATAAAAAGTCGACTTTGTATATAATATACAAATGGATGAAGACTATTGCTTGACATAGTGTAAGCCGCCCTGAGTCTTCGGAGAAGGGCGGGATATAAATGCAAATAAAATAAAAAAAATAAAAAAAATAAAATAAAATGGAACTCGCTAACAAATGTTTCACTTAACAACAGAACATTTGGGCTCGATTGTGGACTGCCTGTAATTCATATTGAGAGCATTCATATTTTCTCGATCTTACTTTGATAGAAAATTAGATTATTTTTTTTTTTTTTAATTTTCCTTCTGGCTGGAGGGAAAAAAACCCTCCAAAATCCTAAAGAAGGGTTCAGAAGCCCCATCTTCCCCCATATTTGGTGGGAATCCTCAATACTACCGTAAGTATATGGAAAGCCAACGAGGAAAATAATAAAATTGACTTGGTTCCTAAGGCCTGTGATGGTTATCAAATACCATATTTTTCAGAGTATAAGACGCTCCAGACTATAAGATGCACCTACCTTTTTGGGGGAGGAAAACAAGAAAAAAAAAATCTGCCTCTGCCTCCCAGCAGTTTGCCTCCTTGCAGCAAACAGCCTGCTTTAGTTTCAATTTCATTTTCAGCACAGCCTGATTAGCACAAGAAAAAAAAATCTGCCTCCCAGCAGTTTGCCTCCTTGCAGCAAACAGCCTGCTTTAGTTTCAATTTCATTTTCAGCACAGCCTGATTAGCACAAGAAAAAAAAATCCGCCTCCCAGCAGTTTGCCTCCTTGCAGCAAACAGCCTGCTTTAGTTTCAATTTCATTTTCAGCCCAGCCTGATTAGCACAAGAAGAAAAAAAAATCTGCCTCCCAGCAATTTGCCCCCTTGCAGCAAACAATGGGAGGCCCGCATGGCAATAGGCACTGGCAATCCCTGCAGCCTGGAACAGCTCAGAAGGACGGAAGGCTGAGTCTAGGCTTGAGCCTAGTGAGATTCGAACTGCCAAATTGCAGTCAGCCGGCAGACAGCAGAAATAGCCTGCAGTACTGCCCTCTGACCACTGCGCCACCGTGGCTCCTAAATACATATTTAGTGGTTGTAACTCCTTAAGAAAGGATCTCCAGATGTTATTTCTGGAGTAATAAAGTGACAGCAAGTGAAGTATCAAGATGATGAAGATAATTAGTTCAATTTATATGCCACCCAATTCCAGAAATTAATGTAGAATAGGTAACACTGTCATAGGTAATAGGTAATCATCATCATCATCGGTGCTAGATAACATTAGTGCTACCTAGCACCGATGGTGTTCCCTAATTGGGTAATGAAACATCTGCAAGAAAACTATCAAGCTCAGAGAGCACCAAGGACCTCACAATTCAATCCTGAGTTACAAATATTCTCGTCTGTTGCTATTCCTGGATGTACTGAGTTGAAATAAGACAAAGAATAGGCTTAACGTGTGTGATTGTGATGACGCTACATATTTTCATATTTGGTGGACTTGCAAGAAAATTAAGGCCTTTTGGATAAGAATTTGGTGGATTATTCAAAATGTACTGAAGAAGAAGATAAAGTTCCTGCCACAATTTTTCCTTTTGGGAATTATAACGGATTGTACAGGGATTGAGACTAAATTGATTCTGAATTTAATAACAGCAGCAAGACTGTTGATTGGACAATACTGGAAGAAAGAAGAGATACCTACAATAGAAGAATGGATATTGAAAGTTATTAATTTGGCTGAGATGGCTAAAATCTCAGCGTTTTTAAAAGACAATACGCAGGAAAGATATTTAATTGAATGGAAAAATGGATTGATTATCTACAAAACAGATATCAGATTAAGAAATATCAGATTGCCTTTGAATAATTAGAAAGTTATTTTATGTAATGGGAGGGGTTGGGAGATGAAAAGCTGTGGATGTGGTTATTTGGATTGGAAGGGAAAATTTTATTCTATGTTTGGTTTATGTATAACAATACCTTGTGATTGACCCAGGAAGCCGGGGGGGGGGAGGGAGGGCGGAAAAATGTTTTTGTTTTTTAAAACTCTTTCAATAAAAAAAAAAAAAGAATAGGTTTAACGTGCAGAAATATTTATTGGGCAGGCCATGTTGCAATTGCAAACCCAAAAAGCAAGATGACCTTTTAAAAAAACACGGTTATTTCATGGCATCGGGGGGAAAAAAATCTCCCATTATGTAACTGACAGGTAACGTCACAGCCTTTTGCACGACCCTAAAATATTGTTAAGCGTGCCTGACGTTTCATGCCTTCGACCACTCCAATCTCCTCTTCTTTTTTTTCTCAGCACAACGTGGAAGTCCTTGGAATCCTTTCCGACGACGTAGAGACCGAATCTGTAGCTCCAGGGGAAAATTTGAAGATCCGACTGAAAGGAATCGAAGAGGAGGAAATTCTCCCGGGCTTTATACTCTGTGATCTTAATAACCTGTGTCATTCGGGACGCACCTTTGATGCTCAGGTAGGCCTCCAGAAGGAGATCTGGCTCTCTTAATTTGAAATACTCATTCCCGACTCTAGGGAATGGTGCTCATCTCTGTTTCAAGGCCATTGAGCCAGCGCTGTCCGAAGACATTTCCACGGTCATGTGATCAGTATGATGTTATGAAGCACTGGTGTTGCAGCCTATCGGCTGCCAGCCCCTCCAGCAGCCGAATCAGATGAGGAGGAGGAGACGTGGCTGTCAGGGTCAGCATCAAGGCGACCTGAGAGCTCCGAGGGGGAAGAGGGAATGGAGTTGGCAGAGAGAGAGAGAGAGAGAGAGAGAGAGAGGCAGAGCCTGGGCCATCCGTCAGCCCTCAGATGGAGAGTCAACAGCCCCCAGGTCTGGAGGTGGCTGATGAGGAAGAGGAGGAACAGCTGGGTCCAGTGCCTGATGCACAGATGCGCAGAAGGCAGAGGAGAGGAGAGCAGTGGAAATCTATGGGCTGATCCTTGGGACGGAAGAGCCACCGGTGCTAACAAAGCCCCACCCCTAGCTCTGGGGATAAAAGGCAGGGGGCGGAGATGAATAGATGTGGCAGACAATTATTCATCTCCCAGCTGGGCGGACTTTTCTTAGCCTGCATTGAGAGAGAAACTTTTTGCCGGGGCTGCTGGCGCTCCTAATAAAAAAAGTCATTGATTTAAATGCAGAGGGGTTGTTATGTTTGGAGAGCTGTGTCAGAATAGTTGGTACCTATTTATCTCCTTGCAGTTGCATGCTTTCGAACGGCTAGGTTGGGGCGATGATGGGAGCTCACCCCATCGCATGGCACTTGGGTCTCGAACCGGGGCTGCCAGCTTTCCAGCCGACAAGCCCAGCGTCTTAACCATTGAACCACTGCCCAATTTAGAATAAATATTACTGAAATCAAGTTGATTTAACTGGCCTCTTCTTCGATTACAGATAGTGATCATTGAACACAAATCCATCATCTGCCCAGGTTACAATGCGGTGCTCCATATTCATACCTGCATTGAAGAAGTCGAGATTACAGTAAGTGCAAACTTACCTTTGTTTTGAGGATCGACAAATACTCGCTTGTGGCAAGGACAGCAAAGGGGGGATATTAACTGGCCTTTTTTAGGGCAAAATGTCTTAAGTTGGGGGGAAAAAAGTGCAGGGGGAAAAGGCAAGTTTAGCCCAGTTTTTCCCAAAGATACTTTTTCAAAAGGCAACTGGACTTCTGTTTTTCCTTGAAGATGTTTTGCTTCTCATCCAAGAAGCTTCTTCGGTTCTGCTCCAGAACTAAAAACTGCAGAACTGAAGACGCTTCAGAACCTATGGAGCCATGTGGCCTGGCACACCCAGCATCGCCTGTTCCTCTTCTGAGTTTCTGGCGCGCATGCGCGTGCAATGATCAGCTGCCCTTTTTGCATGCGGCAGTGCTGGAAACTAGAAGATCTTCTATCTGGTCTTCCGTTTTCCTGCGTGAGCGTGTGCGCCGGCCAGCTGATCGTCGCGTGCGCATGCGTGCCACAAACCCGGAAGAGTAGCTGGCTGAGACCGGAGGCTCAGTAGCTGAAACCAGAAGTTCATTTTCGGGCATGCGCATGCACCCTGAGCTCCCTTTTCAGCACTCGGTAACCGAAAAGATTCGCCATCACCGTACTAGAGGTTCTTCTCCCATGTAGCGTTCTGCTTGCGAAATGAGTGTGCGACCCACACGGTGCTTCCCCTGGGTTTCTTTTTCCTCCCGCAGGCCTTAATCTGTCTGGTAGACAAGAAATCAGGAGAGAAGAGCAAAACACGGCCCCGTTTTGTCAAACAAGATCAAGTATGCATTGCCCGTTTACGGACGGCAGGAACGATCTGCCTCGAGACATTCAAAGACTTCCCTCAAATGGGCCGCTTCACCTTAAGAGACGAAGGTGGGACAAGTATACATTCTTCTTGTTGGTTTTTTTTTTGGGGGGGGGTGCGGGGAGATCCAGATCTCTGAACTGTAGCACTTCAAATCTACACATAGTCCTCAACTTACAACCAAGGGGCTTGCAACCGGTTCTCGCCTAGGCTGGGACCACAATTCAATATCTCCTGATGATTGGCCCAAAATCACCCAGCCAGCTTTCATGGCTAAGGCGGGACTAGAACTCACTGTTTCCTGGTGATTGGCCCAAAATCACCCAGCTGATTTTCATAGCTAAGGCAGAACTAGAGCTCACAGTCTCCTGGTGATTGGCCCAAGTCACACAGCTGGCTTCCATGTCTAAGGCAGGATTTGAACTCAGGGTCTCTTGCTTTAATTTAATTTAATTTAATTTAATTTAATTTGTGCCTTAACCAACAGACCAAACCGGCTGTCATATTTTGCTTTACAGGTAGTTCTCAACTTACAACAGTTCGCTTAATGGCTGTTCAAAGTTACAGCGGCGCTAAAACAAAAGTGACTTATGACCATTTTTCACACTTATGACCGTTGCAGCATCCCCAGGGTCCTGTGATTTACATTTGGATGCTTGACTCACATTTGTGACGGTTGTGGTGTCCCGGGGTCACGTGATCCCCTTTTGCGACCTTCTGACAAGCAAAGTCAATGGGGAAAGCCGGATTTGTTTAACGACGGTGTTACTAATTTAACACCCGCGGGTGATTCACTTAACAAAGGTGGCAAGAAGAGTCGCAAAATGGGACAAAACTCATTTAATGAATATCTCACTTAGCAACCTAAAAACTTTGGGGCTCAGTTGTGGTCATAGATGGAGGACTACCTGTATTTTATGTGAAACCCTGATGGTGTTTTATCTGAGACCTCCTAATGTTGTTTTCTGCCTTTTTTCTCTCTGTCTCTCCCTTTTTTTTTTTTTTTTTAGGTAAAACCATTGCAATTGGTAAAGTTCTGAAATTGGTTCCAGAGAAGGACTAAGCATTGTTTTTGACAAGCCTGCACAAATACTGTAAGGAGGGGGGGGGAAATGACTTTGCAGAGCCCTGTTCCACATTGCCTTCTTTCTTTTCTCCCCCCACCCGCCCCCCTCCCCCCACCTGATAATCTCCGCCCTTCTCTTTTGCAAAGATGAGATCTCACCGCAAAGGTCCACATTATGTCAAGCTTTCTCATATTGAGAGCTCTGCTATGCCACTGTGGAAGTTTTACCCTTGAAAAGTTTCATTTTTTATTTTATTTTTTCGTTTTTGGTTTGGTTTGGTTTTTTTTCTCCTCCTCCTCCTCCCCCTCCTCCTAAATTCAACTCCCACCCCCCCACCGGAAAGATTTGGCAATAGCTTTGTAAAAGTGATGTGGACATAATTGCCTCGAATTATGAAAAAAAAAAAAAATCTACAGGATTTCTGTTTTAATTGTCCCCTCCCGTCAAATGGAAGCATTTTTCAAAGGCAGATCATTCAGGTGTGCATGAGTGCACATGTTACACAATTACCATGTTAATAAACTCTCCAATTTGAATTCTTTTTTTTTTTTTTTTTTGGGTATCTTAATTACTTTGGGAATAACGTTTTTATCCGGATGTCATGCCTGCCGCATTCGCTTTTTAACCTCGTAGAACGATCTGAACATTTGATGATTTGGGGGTTTTTTTCGGGGGGGGGCAGAAAAACACGGGTTCTTATCTTTGACAGATTCCCCGATTGTGTTTTAAATCAGGGGCCTCCAACCTTGGCAACTTTCAGACTTGTGGACTTCAACTCCCAGAGTCCCTCAGCCAGCTTTGCCCCTGATTTAAATGAAGCAATTAAACCAGGGGTTCTCAACCTTGGCAACTTCAAAGCGTCTGGACTTCAACTCCCAGAATCCCCCAGTAAGCATGGCAGGGCTGAGGAATTCTGGGAGTTGAAGTCCACCTATTTTAAAAGTTGCTGTGGTTGAGAAACACCAAATTAGATCGTTGACAAAACTCGCATTAAAGTTTTCCTTTTGCCATTTTTTTTTAATTTTCCGTGGTTCAAAACCCATTAAAATAGGTTCATGCAAATATGGTACTGTTTCGTGATGCATCAATATATCTCAAACTTAATTTAACGCAAACGTGCAGGCCCAGGGTGTAAAGTAAGCACTTCCAACTCTGTCCTGGAGAATATTATCATTATGGTTCCCCCCCCCAGCAGCACAGGTTACTGACTAAAACAAGCAGGACTGTTATATCACAACTCTTGCAATAATTCTGGCGTGTCAATGTTCAGTACGAAAACTGAACTCGGGCGCCGGTTTAGGATTTTTAAAGCTTCCTCTGCTACCTTTAACTTGGAAGCCTGGAGAATCTTTGTAGTTTTTCTTTCTTGACAAGAGGTTGATTTGAAGGGAAGGCGGTTGGGTAAGAGAAGTGCGTAACCCTCTTCAATCAGCAGCTGGATGTTGTTTTCGGGAATTGTCACCTTGTCCTCAAAACGTGCTGGGTCATTTAAATCTTGAGTAGACTCAAGCCAGGCACCGAGTGCCGAAACGGGAGCGCGCACGCGTGTGCAGGAAACCGGAACAGCAGCCACCTGGTGTACATGCACGCGCCAGGAAAATGCTCTTCTGGTTTTCAGCGTGCGCATGCGTGCCGGTTTCTGGCACGCCTGCATGCACGAAGACCCCAGCTGGCCGGTGCACATGCGGCGCCGGAAACCAGAAGATCATCCGCGCATGCGCACCAGGCGGCTGATCTTCCAGTTTCCAGCACGCCCACGCGCATGAAGACCAGCTGTCCAGCACGCCGGAACCCGGAACAGCAACAGGCAACGGCTCGCGTGCCCGGAGAAATGGCTCTGCATGCCACTTCTGGCACATGTGCCATAGGTTCGCCATCACGGGTCTATACATTTTTGCGTATCAGGCAATGCAAGCTAGCTTCACCTTCCCCAGATGGTTACCTGGGAGATCTATCCGGGTTCCAGTTCTCAGACGCTGGGGTTGAGTTTTAAGGAAGTGACAGCCCCCAAACACAGCTTGTGGGCACATGATTGAGGAAATAAGAACCTACAAGGGAGCAAAGCTAGGACCCGGATTGAGACCTGTGTTTCTCAAACTTGGCAACCTGAAGCTATGTAGACTTCCAACACCTGGAATTCCTCAGCCAGCATTCAATTCTGGGAGTTGAAATCCCCACATCTTCCAAGTTCCCAAGTTTGAGAAACACTGCACTGGGTAGTAGGTAAGACTAGGATTCTAAGCTTGTATCTATGGCAATGAGTAGCCGGCAGCATCGCTACCATTGCTAGCAATATAAGCTGTAGGAGAATAACAGTGGTGCTTAAAATCATTTAACTGCATTTCCTATTCTAGAATTCATTACAGAAGGCTGATTTCTCTGTGGAGATTCTCCGTCATCCAGGTCACGGTTGTCCCAAAGGTGCTTTTTTCAAGAGGCAACCGGACTTTCTGGGTTTTTCTTTGAAGACGTTTCTCTTCTCAACCAAGAATCTTCCTCAGCTCTGACTGGACCTTTCAATTCCGCACCATTCATTCAGAGCTGAAGAAGCTTCTTGGATCAGAAGCGTAAAAAAAATGTCTTCCAAGAAAAACAAGAAAAGTCCAGTTGCCTCTTGGAAAAAGCACCTTTGGGATTACAGAAAGCTGGTTTTCCAAATGCAAAGTTCAAAATGTTTTTTTCCATATTGGTTGGTATGTTCCAAGGAGAACGTGCCCCGTTTCTCTTAAAAAAAAAAAAGGGCAGTCACAAAACCGTTCCATTTTACACAGCTCTAAATTTAAAATGTTGCCTCCTCCCCCTTTTCCTTTGTAACCGTGTCCATTTCATGTAAGGCTCCATTGTACAGACGAAACAAAGTCCTTCAAATTCATGACTACAGTTGTAGCTACCATAATGCATGAAAATTTAAATAAATTTTATTATGTCTGCAAATATCTGGGCTTTTAATTTTTTTTTATTTTTTTTTTGCAGTAATACGAAAGCTTTTAAATTATTGTACCTTTTTCAACAAAATTGTTTTTTGGATCATTGTTTTTAAGTAGCAAACTAGGGAAAGTTTTTTCTTTGTGTGTGTGTGTTTTTAAAGGCTAGGAGAGTTTAGACAGCATTCTACTATCTGGCACTCTTTGGCATGTTGGATTACTAACGTTATTTGGGCATAATCTTCTACACGAGCAAAAGTTTCTGTGCAGAATTCCAGAACTTTAAAAGAGCCTGATGCTTACGGCATGCAAAAGAAAATGGGACAGTATTGTTCTGACCTAGGCTTCGCATGAGAATGAAGCAGACTCCTTGTCCCGAAAAAAAAAACACCTTTTTATTAAGTTACTTTGAATTCCTTTCATTCACATCCAGCAAAGTCTTTCAAGGAAGAATTTACCGTCGCAGACCTTGTCTGGCTCGGAGAACTGCCAGGCCAATATCTTCAAAACTTGGCAAGGAGTCTCTGAGAGTCACGAACCAATTAAGCGAACTAATTGTCTCCTGCAAACTCCTCTCCCCTTTATTCCTTATGGGAGGGGCCATTCACCGTCCACCTGTGGCTTTACTCCTGAGTCAACCCTTGTTCCTCAGCTGTTCCCTTCTCTTGGCATCTCTGTGCATGTACACATCGGGAATAGGCTCCAGCTGTTCTTCAGCCCCACTGATGTCCGACTCCAAAGGCAGCTGACAACTGTCCAAGACAGTCCTGGACCCATCTCTTCCTCTGATGCAGAGCCCTCATCAGGACTGGCCCATGTTCCTCCCCAACCTCCTCACTGTCTGAGTCTGCCACCAACTCCACTGGCCAGCCACAGCAAGTATACTGGTATCAAGCTAACAGCCATGCCATCCCCCAATTCCAGCAAAACAATAGTTCTTTGAGAATTCTGTAAGCATGCACACTTAACATACTTAGAGGGTGCCTGATAAAAAAAAAAGGAAAAAGGCTGGGCTAGGCTAGCTGCGATCTTGGAACATATTTCAAAATTGGTTTAACTGGAACAAAAAACTCAACTGTCCTAGCCTGCTGCCTTCATCTCTGACCCGAAGTCTCAATAAGTCTTTGTAAATTTTCTCAGCAAGATTTCTGGCCGGGCATTGCCACCTCCTTAGAACGGAAAGAGAAGGACTGGCCTCATAGTCACCACAGCTGAACTTTTATGCCTCAGGTGGGACTAGAACCGAGTCTTCCAATTTCTAGTCTAGTGCCTTAACTATCCCACGTTAGATACACACAGTCAAAACTGGGAGTCCAATTTAATACAGTTCCTGCTTCCCATGGATAAGCCAGCTGGTCAACCTGCAAACTGCATTGCTGGCTGGGGAATTTTAGGACTTGGAAGTCCACAAAAGTTGCCAAGTTTGAGAAACAACAGCTATCAACTTGACCCATCCTGGCTGGGAATGGATGTCTATGACACTCCACCTTTGGGGGGCCTTTCATATAGGGTCCCCCCAATAAAATACAGATTTATTTATTTTGGGGGCATTGGCTTTTTTTCCGTGCTTACTCCCAAAGGTGGGCATATATGCCCAAGCAAACTCGGAAGTCCTGTTTCTATAGTACAGGGATCTCCAACCATAGCAACTTTAAGCCTGGAGGACTTCAACTCCCAGAATTCCCCATCCAGCAAAGCTGGCTGGGGAATTCTGGAAGTTGAAGTCCTCCAGGCTTAAAATTGCTAAGGTTGGAGACCCCTGCTATAGTAGAGCTCTCCAACCTTGGCCACTTTAAGACTTATGGACTTTTAACTCCCAGAATTCTGGAAGTTGAAGTCCACAAGTCTTAAGGTGGCCAAGGTTGAAGACCCCTGCTATAGTAGGCCTCTCTCTCTACTATTTCCGGTTTCATCTCTATGATGATTCGACGATGTTTCACAATCGGAAGTCCGCTTCCTTTGCCCGACCTCTATGGTGCTTTTCCTCTCTCTCTCTCTCTCTCCCCCCCTTGCAAGATAAGGGGAAAGGCGCCTTCCGATTGCGTCACGCCGCGGCGACGCGCGGAAAAGGCTGCTCCCCACGTGGAAGGAGAGGCATGGAGGCGAAGGTAGAAGCGGCGGTGCTGCCTTTGAACCAACGCCAGGTAAGGCGGCGGATTGAGGGAAGGGAAAACCCCCCCCATGTACACCTGGGCGCTGCCTTTCCGTTACTAGGAGTTGAGTTCCCCACGACACGTGGACCGCCCCGCTTCGGGTGCGTTGCCCATTGAACCCCATTGCCTGGGTCCGCCCTATGGACATCACCGCAGGGAGGCGGGCGGCATCTACATTTAAGCACACGATTCTTGTTCTTCTTAATATTATTTGGTGCTTTCGACTTAGTCTTGTACTCGGCATGGCTAGTCTAGCGAAGAGAAGGACAGGATAGCAGCCTTCCGATATTTGAGGGGCTGCCACAGAGAGGAGGAAGGGGGTCAGGCTAGTTTCCAAGGCACCTTTGGAGGCCAGACAAAGAATAATGGTTGGAAACTGATCAAGGAAATAAGGAGAAACTGTCTCATTGGATCTCCAGCTTGGGCGGCGGGGGGGTTGTGTGTTCGACTAGATGACCTCCAAGGTCCCTTCCGTCCTGATTGAACTGAAAAGGCTGTTGGAAGGGATGATTAGGGGATTGGAGACTAAAACATATGAAGAACGGTTGCAGGAACTGGGCATGGATAGTCTAGTGAAGAGAAGGACCGGGGGAGACAGGAGAGCATCTTCCAATATTTGAGGGGCTGCCACAGAGAGGAGGGGGTCAAACTATTTTCCAAAGCACCTGAAGGCCAGACAAGGAATAATGGATGGAAAATGAATGAGGAGAGATTCAACCTGGAAATAAGGAGGAATTTTCAGACACTGAGAAACTGTCTCACTGGATCTCCAGCGTGGCGGGGTGGGGGGGTGGACTAGATGACCTCCAAGACCCCTTCTGTCCTGATTGAACTGAAAAGGAAGGGATGATTAGGGGACTGGAGACTAAAACATACAATGAACGGTTGCAAGAATTGGGCATGGCTAGTTAGTGAAGAGAAGGACCAGGGGAGACATGGTAACAGTGTTCCAATATTTGAGGGGCTGCCACATAGGGGAGGGGGTCAAGCTGTTTTCCAAAGCACTCGAAAGCCAGATGAGGAACAATGGATGGAAACTGAACAAGGAGAGATTCAACCTGGAAATAAGGAGGAATTTTCTGACAGAACAATCAACCAGTGGAACAGAAATTGCCTTCGGAAGTTGTGGGAGCTTCATCACTGGAAGCTTTCAAGAAGAGACTGGACTGCCTTTTCTCAAAAATGGTGTAGGGTCTCCTGCTGGGGGGGCGGGGGGGGGCGCTAGATGACTTGCAAGGTCCCTTCCAACTCTGTTAATCTGTTAAAACAGAGGTTCCCAATCTTTTTCGCCCGCGGCTCCCCCGGAAATCCGACCTGCAACTGCGCATGCGCACCAGACGCGCCCGCGGCTCCCCGGAAATCCGACCTGCAACTGCGCATGCGCACCAGACGCCCCAGAAATGGCGCATCAGCGCCGGACCCAGCGGGCGCAGATATTCCGCGGCGCCCCCATGACGATAGCGCGGCTCCCTGGGGAGCCGCGGCTCACAGTTTGGGAATCACTGTGTTAAAACATACGTTAGTCTTGACTCCTGCCAATTGCCTGATTAAATCCCTGCAGATTTTCTGGCAAGGAAACAATATAAATCGTAAGGATACAACTAACAAAGTTACAGTCATACAGTCATTAGTGGTAGGAGATAAGTGATGGGAATGATGAGAAGATTAATAGTAATAGTAATGCAGACTTAGTGAATAGTTAGACAGGAATTATTTGTTTAGCAGAGTGAGGTCGGGGAAAAACTGTTTTTGTGTCTAGTAGTTCTGGTGTGCAGTGCTCTGTAGTGTCGTTTTGAGGGTAGGAGTTGAAACAGTTTATGTCCAGGATGCGAGGGGTCTGTAGATATTTTCACAGCCCTCTTTTTGACTCGTGCAGTTTACAGGTCCTCAATGGAAGGCAGGTTGGCTTCGAGACATGGAGATTCTATGAGTGATAACAATTTTTGTTCTAGATCAAAAAAGCCACTCAAGCATTACTTGCCTATAATGCGAACAAACAGAAGTCCGGAGAAAAAGTCCTGTTGGATGTAGACCAGAATGTCTATTTGATGATTACCGTCTGGAAAATCCCACCAAACGAGCAAGTCATCAAAATGTAAGGCTGCCTACCTGTGTATTTTAGTTCTGCTTTTCCATCCCAGTGAAATGCTATCCACAATTGGGCATATCTAGGAAGATTGGAAACTGAAGATGCAGCAAGAAATAAACCCAGTTCAAAAAAAAAAATTCTTATATGTACAGTAGTGGCCAAAATTGTGGAAACCTTTTGGGAAAATGTATTTTTTAAAACTAGCTAATAACACCATTCTTTTTTTCCTTTTTTTTTTAGTAGTACCATAAAATTATATATTAATGGAAAGATAATTTAATCAAGAATGTAATGCAATAACTTTGATGAAGGATTTGCTATTAGAATAGCAGTTACAATATAAAGAAGAAAAGTGAAACACATAGAAAAAACGAGATATACAAAAATTATCACCATGTTAGTTAATGACTTGAGAAAAGACCAAGACACACAGCAAGATGAAAATTGGGGAAGAAGGGCAATATCATCGCATGTTCTGTGATTTTCTGGTTCAATTGGCCCATCCATTTGTTACAGGAGTGGCCAAAATTGTGGAAACCTTTTGGGGAAAGTATATTTTCTAAAACTAGCTAATAACACCACTTTTGGGGGGAGTAGTACCATAAAGTCATATATCAATGGAAAGATAATTTAATCAAGAATGTAATGCAATAACTTTGATGGAAGGATTTGCTATTAGAATAGCAATGACAGGATAAAGAAGAAAAGTGAAAAAAAGAGATATACAAAAATTATTCCCATGTCAATTAATCCTCAGTTGGGTAACCTTTAGCATGAATTACGACCTTACAACGTCTTCCCATGGAATGAACCGAGTCTTTTAATTCCGCAGCTGTTATAATGTGAAACCAAGATTGAAGGATGGCTTCTATTCACTGGGTTTTATTGCTGGGTCGCTTCTGACTAACCAGTTTCTTCAGTTGGCTCCATAGATTTTCAATTGGGTTAAGGTCTGGGCTTTTCCCAGGCCATTCCAGCAGTGGTTTCCACAATTTGGGCCAATACTGTAGAGCAGGAGTGTCCAATCTCGGCAACTTTAAGATCTGTGAACTTCATCTCCCAGAATTCTTCATGACCGACTGAAGAATTCTGGGAGTTGAAGTCCACAGCTCTTAAAAGTTGCCAAGATTGGACCGCCGATTGATGTTAAATTGATGTTGAATGAAGATCGACAGTATAGGTAAGTCCTCAGCGTACGACCACAATTGAGCCCAAAATTTATATTGCTAACCGAGTTTTGTCCCATTTTACAACCTTTCTTGCCATCGTCGCTAATTGAGTCACTGCAGTTGTTAAGCAAATCTGGCTTCCCTGTTGACTTTTGCTTGTCGGAAAGTCACCAAACGTGATTGCATGACTTTGCAAGGGTCATAAACACGAGTCAGTTGCCAAGCATTTGAATTTGCATCACACGACCAAGGGGAGGCTGCAACAGTCGTAAGTTTGCGAAACGACCATAAGTCGCTTGTTTTTCAGTGCCGTCGTGATTTCAAACGGTCACTAAACGTACTGCCTGTAATTGCATCTTCTTGGCGACCCCACAGCTGTTGCTTTGCTGAAGCCTGTGGTCTGTTTGGTGTTCTAGAAACCTGCCTCACAGCATTCTGCCGGACACCTCTGAGGTTTGCCTCTTCACCAAAGACGAACCTGGCTTAACAGCGGAACAGACAGAGAATTTGTACAAGAAGCTGTTGGACCAACATGGAGTCACAGCCATCACTGAGGTATGAAACTTTGGGGTGAAAGCTGTGCTTATTCCTTTTAGAATAGAATAGAATAGAATTTTATTGGCCAAGTGTGATTGGACACACAAGGAATTTGTCTTGGTGCATATGCTCTCAGTGTACATAAAAGAAAAGATACCTTCATCAAGGTACAACATTTACAACACAATTGATGGTCAATATATCAATATAAATCATAAGGATTGCCAGCAACAAGTTATAGTCATACAGTCATAAGTGGAAAGAGATTGGTGATGGGAACTATGAAACGATTAATAGTAGTGCAGATTCAGTAAATAGTCTGACAGTGTTGAGGGAATTATTTGTTTAGCAGAGTGATGGCCTTCGGGAAAAAACTGTTCTTGTGTCTAGTTGTTCTGGTGTGCAGTGCTCTACACCGTCGTTTTGAGGGTAGGAGTTGAAGTAGTTTATGTCCAGGATGTGAAGGATCTGTAGATATTTTCACAGCCCTCTTTTTGACTCGTGCAATATACAGGTCCTCAATGGAAGGCAGGTTGGTAGCAATTATTTTTTCTGCAGTTCTAATTATCCTCTGAAGTCTGTGTTTTTCTTGTTGGGTTGCAGAACCGAACCAGACAGTTATAGAGGTGCAAATGACAGACTCAATAATTCCTCTGTAGAATTGGATCAGCTCCTTGGGCAGTTTGAGCTTACTGAGTTGGCGCAGAAAGAACATTCTTTGTTGTCCTTTTTTAATAATGTTTTTGATGTTAGCTGTCCATTTGAGATCTTGCGTTATGATAGAACCCAGAAATTTGAAGGTTTCTACTGTTGATACTGTGTTGTCAAGTATTGTGAGAGGTGGAAGTATGGAAGGGTTTTTCCTAAAGTCTACCACCATTTCTACGGTTTTGAGTGTGTTCAGTTCCAGATTGTTTTGGTTGCACGACAAGGCTAATCGTTTTATTTCCTATGCTCTGTCGATTTTGGGAAAGGAGCAAAATAATGGCCTCGTCCAAAGACTGCCCACAAGAGTTTCTTTAAACATGTAATTATGGCTTGCGGAATAAACCACAGTTGCACCGTCTATGGAGATTCTCCACCATCCAGGTCACGGTTGGTGCTTTTTTCAAGAGGCAACTGGACTTTCTGTTTTTTCTTTGAAGTCGTTTCTCTTCTCAACCAAGAATCTTCCTCAGCTCAAGAAGGAAAACCCACCAGCAGAAGAAGATTTAATAAATCTAAGATTTATTTAAATAAATCTAATTAAATCTAAGATTTAATTTAAAAAATCTTAGAATGCGCAGAGATGGACAAACTAACAAAAGAACTCAAGGAGAAAGAGGATACAGAATATTATAAAGTGTGATGTAGATGGTACGAATGGTTGGAAAATAGGAAAGTTAAGAAAAACGATTAACATGGTAAAATGTAGATGAAATAAAGGAAGATAGGTAATAAAAGTAGATTAAGATAAAGTTAAAACGTATGTAAATAGTAAGAAAGGACCGCTTTGAATGAGCTGATAAGAAATAGTGATAGTTATATAAATGTTGTATATTTTGTGTTTTGTTTTAATGTGTTTAAAATAAAAAAACTTTTTTTAAAAGAATCTTCCTCAGCTCTGAGTGGACGGTGGGGAAGGGAAGGATCCAGTCAGGGCTGAAGAAGCTTCTCACCTCAGAAGCAAAACATCTTCAAAGAAAAACCAGAAAGTCCAGTTGCCTCTTGAAAAAAGCACCTTTGGGACAACCGTGACCTGCATGACGGAGAATCTCCACAGAGAAATCAGCCTTCTGTAATGAATTCTAGAATAGGAAATGCAGTTAAATGATTTTAAGCACCACTGTTATTCTCCTACAGCTTCTATTCCTAGCAATGATAGTGATGCTGCCTGCTACTCATTGCCAAAGATACAAGCTTAGTATCCCAATCTTACCAACTCCTCGAAGGCGTCTCGCTTCTCATCCAAAGAGTTTCTTCAGCCCTGAAGCCGAAGAAGCTTCTTGGATGAGAAGCGAAACGTCTCCAAAATAAAACCAGAAAGTCCAGTTGCCTCTTGGGGGGGGGAAAAAAAAAGTACCTTCGGGACACAATTGCACTGGATCTTGCGATTTGCTTGATTTTTAGCTTGCTTTTATACACGTAATCGTTGACTTACCTAATAAATTTATACGCTTACCCATCTGAATGTGAGGCAAGTCTGGGTGGTTTACAAAGATCGTAATAAAAACAAAGGTGCATTAAAACCTTAAATATTAAATAAGCCAGGGATGAAATAAACTTGCATCCATGCATTCGTGCAGTTGTATCAGCCGTGAAATAAGTGAAATGCATGCTGTGTAACCAGGAAGCTCTAGGAACAGAGTGTTCTGACCCAGCCTTAGCAGAAGCAAGGAACAGACTCCTTGTCACGAAAAACCCTTCTCTATTTTCCTCTTGTGAATTAATTGCATTCACCCAACGAAAAGTCCAAGCAAGAGTCCTTTATAGAGTTAACTGCAGTAACAGACCTTATCAGTTCTTTGCGATAATTGCAAGGCCGAAAGGCTGCAAATTAAGTTCTGGCAAGCAGTCTTTGTGGCACAAAACTGCAATGAGCCAAAATCTTCAGAATTAGGAACGGTTGTCTCCTACGACAACCACTCCCCTTTCCTTCTATTTATTCCACAGCCAGGGAGGGGCCATTCAGCCTCCACGTGTGCTTTGCTTCCCGAACTGACTCCTTGTCCTCCGTTGTTCTCCTCTCCTCCTAACAGCTCTGCACATACGTGCATCTGGAACAGGCCCCAGCTGTTCTTCCTCCTCACTCATAGCAGCCTCCAAAGGCAGCTGCCTCTCCGGTGGCTGGGAAATCTCGGACGACCCTGGCTCTGTCTGCTCTGTCTGACGCAGAGCATCCATCAGAGCCTTCCCCAGACTTCAGAACTGGCCCAAGTTCCTCCCCAACCTCCGAGTCTGGCGGGCCACAACACAGGGGCTCTCAGTGTTGTCTGTCCCCTTCTGTTTCTCGCAGGTCATCTCTTACAAGACGTTGAAAACGGAATACAAGCCCTTTGAAGCGAAATGCCGCCTGCTGAACCGGTTTGCTCTTTTCTTGTCCGACGATCGTATTCGAAGATTGCTGCCTTCGCAGATTGGGAAACATTTCTATCGGCGTAAAAAGTAAAAAAAATCCCCGGCCTCATTTTTTATTTTATCAAATTTATCTAGCCACCCCTCAGCAAAAAAATGACTCTGGGCAGCTTGCCTTGAAACACACGGCCATACGTTATTTAAAACTTATCAAAAAGTCAGCGTTACAAGAAATAGAATGTAATTAAAATTAAAAATAGGCAAACCCCAGCTAGAGAGAGAATGAGTCTGTCCGTCATCAATGCAGGTAGTCCTCAACTTACGGCCGCAATTGAGCTCAACCTTTCTGCTGTTAAGTGAGAAGATGGGGGCTTCTGAACCCTTCTTTAGGATTTTGAAGTTTTTTTCTCCAGCCAGAATAATTTTCTATCAAAGTAAGATTGAGAAAATATAAAGGTTCTCAATATGAATTACAGTTGGTCCACAATCAAGCCCAAACATTCTGTTGGTTAAGTGAAACATTTGTTAATGAAGTTCCATTTTACGACCTTTCTTGCCACATCGGTTAAGGGAACCACTGCAGTTCTTAAGTTAGTCACACGGTTGTTAAGTAAATCCGGCTTTCCCATTGACTTTGCTTGTCAGAAGGTCACAAAAGGGGATCATGTGACCCGGGCACATTGCAACCGTCGTAAATACGAGCCAGTTGCCAAAGCTTCTGAATGTAAATCAGGTGACCATGGGGAGGCTTGCAATGGTCCTAAGTGTAAAAAACGGTCATAAGTCACTTTTTTCAGGTCACTGTCGTAAGTCAAGGACTACCTGTAATGGAGCCATCTAAACATGGCTCCGTTCCTTAGGACTCCCATGGCGACAAAACCAGGCTCTGAGGTCTTTCTGGAAGATCAAAAGGAACGGAGCTTGCTTAATTCTATGTCCTTTTGCTCCGTTGTCCTTTTTTCTTTTCTTTTAATAATATATTTTTTATTATTTACATGTAAGTATATCGAACACAGTGCGCCCATCGTAGCGTTTCATCCGCCATGAAAACCAAAGCGAAAGACAAATAACAAAAATGCTACTTACACAGTGCTAGACTTGTACAATTATTCATTCTAAGACATATTTAATATCTCATTCCGGGTCTTCTTCGCCTATTTTTTTTCGGGTTTCAGCCCCTACCTCGTGCTTCTAGCCATTTCTGTTCCATGTGTCCTAATATTTTGACTCTCCTTTGTTTTTTAATTCAAACGTTAATCTATCCATCTCTGCGCCTACTATCTTCCTTATTATCTCGTTTTTCTGAAGGTGTTTTCACATTTCCATTGCTGTGCATATGCCATTTTCACTGCAGTCAGGATATGTAGTATTATGTATACTGACCCTTTGCTATAGTCTTCTGTTATAATGCCTATAATTTCCTTTCTGGTTTCCTTTGGCCTTGAGGGCCTTTAGATACATTGAGTTACATTCCCCATCATCCCCCCCCCCAACTGGGGTAATTTGGTTTGGCCCATTATGTAGCTGCTGAACCTAAAGTAGTGGAAACCTCACTTCCTACCTCTCTCCAATACCAGGGCACCTCTCTGCGTGGACTTGAAAGCCAAGGACCTAGCTAAGGAAATCCACAAACGCATCCATGGAACAATTCTCCCAGTCACTAACAAGGGCTGTTGCTGGTAAGTATCTTGACTTGCAGCTCTCTAGTGCTGGGGGTGGGGTGGCTCAGTGGTTGGGCTGGAAAGCCGGCAGACGAGGTTCGAAACCTAGCACCTAGTATGGGATGGGGTGAGCTCCTTTTCCTTGCTCCAGCTCTAGCAGTTCGAAAGCATGGAAATGTGAATAGATAAATGTATAGCCTTTAGACTTACATACCGCTTCACAGTGCTCTCCAGCCCTCACTAAGCGGTTTATAGAGTCAGCCTATTATCCCCCAACAATCTGGGTCCTCATTTTACCGGCCTTGGAAGGATGGAAGGCTGAGTCAACCTTGAGCCTGTGGAACTCGAACTGCTGGCAGCCAGCAGAATCGGCCTGCAATCCTGCATTCGAATCACTGCGCCAGTGGGTAACACTTTGGGTAACACTTCGTTGGGAAGGTAACCGTGCTCCGTGATACCATGCTGGCTACATGACTACAACAATTTTTTCAGACGGCGCTGGCTCAGTGGCTTGAAACGGAGATGAGCACCAGCCCATCTGTAGAGTCGGCAACGGCCAGCGGAGTAAATTTTGATGGGAATTCTTTACCTCTTTTACTCTAATCCAGGTGTTGTGAGCAGTTTAGAGGGAAATGGCTAGCAATCCAAGAGGACTACCGCAAGAGGGGAAAAATGGGGCCTCTATGATGCGATGGTGGGACACGATGACTCAGTGGCTAAGACGCTGAGCTTGTCGATCAAAAGGTCGGCAGTTCAGTGGTTCAGATCCCTAGTGCCACATAACAGGGTGAGCTCCTGTTGCTTGTCCCAGCTTCTGCCAACCTAGCAGTTCGAAAACATGTAAAAAATGCAAGTAGAAAAATAGGGACCACCTTTGCGTCTTTGGCATTGAGTCATGCCGGCCACATGACCATGGAGACGTTTTCGGACAGCGCTGGCTCTTCGGCTTTGAAACGGAGATGAGCACCGCCGCCTAGAGTCGAGAACGACTAGCACATATGTGCGAGGGGAACCTTACGATGCATTGACGGTGAGGTTAAGCTTTTTATGAAGGGCAGACAGTTTGTAGGTCATCCATAGCACACAGGCCTGAAGCCCCTTTCTTTCTCTGTGATTCCGAGAATACCCCGAGATGATGCTACTGTAATCCAACAGGAAAACTTTCTGAATTTCTTTCAGCATGGTTCGGATTGGGCACAGCAGCATGGATGCATCGGAGATCACTGAAAACGTGATAGCAGCTGCCAAAGCAATAGCTATCAAAGCTCCACAGGTAAGGGTGTTTGTTGATGTAGGCGCAGAGCTGGGAAGAGGGGCGAGTCAAACGAATCATCAGCCTACAATTGTTACGTTCCCAACAAATGGCCTAAGTCCAACCCGCTCTTGAATTCTGTTTTTTGTTTTTTTTTTAAATTGAGTTTTATTGAATTTTAACAATTAAAACATTTGAATTCTGTTGACCCTTATCTGGTCCCAATTTAGTGTTGAACTTGAGTTGACTAGATTCTTGTATACAAGCTTCAACAGTAAACCTGCGGAGCTGCAATGTAACGTACAACCCTGATCCTTCGCATCTGACAGTGAACTACCGGTAGTAAGTTTCAGACAGACTCTGTGCAGGTAGTTGTTGACTTAACAACCAATCACTTAGCAACTATTCAAAGTTTCGACAGATCCCCTCCCCGCCAAATGCTACTTACAATCGAGTTCCGACGACTGCACACACACACACACACAGTCATTTATTTATTTATTTATTTTTCGTATTTTTATACCGCCCTATCTCCCTAGGGACTCAGGGCGGTTCACAGCCAGATAAAATATACATATAAATACAAAATAAAACATCCATTAAAAAACTTACTACATATGGCCGAATAATTAAAAATAGCAATACACATAATAAAATCCCCATTAAAACCAATTCAAATTTAAAAATCTAGTCCAGTCCTGCGCAGATAAATAGATGTGTCTTAAGCTCGCGGCGGAAGGTTCGAAGGTCAGGAAGTTGGCGGAGTCCTGGGGGAAGTTCGTTCCAGAGGGTGACTGGAATATGACTCCCATTTTGGGTGCTTACTGACCAACTCAGCTTTACAGCTGGTTGCAGTGGTCATTTGATCACAATTGTATGTTTTTTGCCAGTTTCCAGCAAAACCGCCCATAGGAATACATCGATTCGCTGAATGAATGACCACATTCAATTTCAGGTCCCATTACAGTTACAAGTCAAGGACTAGCTGTACCTGCTTCCTTGGATGTTGTACAGTAAGACACGTGTCAAATTTGGCGAATTGGGGGTAAAATGCTCCATGCTGGAAGATGTTCCCAAAAAAGACCACCAGAAGTTTCTTCATGTTGGCTGGGGAATTCTGGGAGTTGAAGTCCACCCATCTTCAAATTGGCGAGATTGGGAAGCATTACTACAAATTGTACTATTGAAGGACCACTGAAGTAGGGATGGGTGGGAAACCCCATTCATCATAGTGGGGCTCCCTCCTCAGGATTCCGTTTCAAAGTTCCAAAGCCAATTTGATTGGATTTATTTTTTGGCTTGTGGTCCACCAGCAGCCTGCGGAGCTGGCAGCAGTCAGATAGTGAGGAGACTGGAGAGGACAATGGGCCAGTCCTGTAGTTAGGGGAAGGCTCGGACGAGGGCTCTGCGTCAGAGGCAGAGATGGGGCCAGGGCCATCTGGGAGCAATGCACAGACTCTGGAGCCTCCAGAGGTGGATAGCAGAGAGGCAGAGGAACAGGAGGAGCCTGTTCCTAGTGCACGCATACGAGGAGCTGCCAGAAAGCAAGAGCAGCTAAAGCAAAAAGGATGACTCAGGAGTAAAGCCAGGAGATGATTGGCCCTTTCCATAAGGCTTAAAAGAGCAGCAACAGCTCTTGGGCTCTTTGTAAGAAAGCAACGTTGCTACAATTGTTTCTTGTCGGAGTCTCTTGTTTCTGAACTTTTGCCAAGAAAAGTCTTTGGCAGGGTGCCAAAGTAGACAAACGTTGGTGATAAGGCCGAAGGACTGTTTATGAAGAATTTGTTTTGGACTTAATTTGGACGAAGCTGAGAATGAAGTAATCCTCAGCTGTTCTAATAAAATACGTTTGTTTAGCACCGATTGTATCTGGTAATAACTACTTGGGGCCTGGGTCACAACACTTCTCTCTCTTCGTTTGCTCGCCTTATGTCACTACAGATGTTTCTTTCCTCCTCCTTTATGTTGCTCTTCAGATCTGGAAAAGCGTGAAAATTCTTCACCTCAAAACCAGCAAATCAATTGCACTTCCTGTCTTTCACTCTGCTGTCCGAGGCGAGGCTGCTGTTCAGAAAAAGGAAGGCGCTGAAAACCAACAGGTGAGATTCTGAGCGGCACAGCCCAGGAAGACGGACTGGGTGTTCCCAATACACTGTATGCCAAAATCTCTATTTAGGGCAGGGGTTTTAATGGGAATCCCAGTCCATTAGACGTTTGGCCCCACGGAGACGTCTTTTACCTTTATTGTTTTAAATGTGGTTTTATATTCTGTAAGCCGCCTTACAGAAGGCGGCAATATAAATTAAATAAATAAATAAATCAGAGGTTCTCAACCTGTGATCCATGAAGCCCTGGAGGGGCCATGATGGCATCACAGGGGATCTGTGAAAACTTGAAGAAATGTTATAATTTAAATACTGAGTTAAGTCTTGGGGATCCTCGGCCGCAAAAGGTATTTAAAGGGTGCCCACGGTGGGAAAAAAAGGTTGAGAACCACTGATCTAAACACTTAACAACCAATCAAGTGGAAGGGTTGTGTCCTGAAGCAACAGTCAAAATATATTTGTTTTTAAATTATTATGAAAATAATGGAATGTGCAGAAATGAGTAAACTGACATTTGAAATTAGAGAACAGGAAGATAAACAATATTACAAGATATGGGATTTATTTTATCAATGGTTAGATAATAAAATACGTTAATGAAGATAGAGATATGTATAATATAAGAATTGTTGAAAGATGCAAAATACAATGTAACATCACTAGTGTGAATTAAGATGAGGAACGAACGATATATGGTAAGCAATAAAAAATCTAGTACATAATATATGAAGATAGGGAGGATATATTCATAGTTAAATAAATGATAAATTGACCAAAATAATTGGATATATATTAAACTGGTAAAATGTAAAATTAGATAAATTATATAAGTATGGTGAAATTGCGCAAAAGATTTGTAAGTAACCAACCAACACGCTGTTTCTACTTTTATTGAAGATGTTTTTATGTATGTTTGTTTAGAAAATAAAACTTTACATACATACATACATACATACATACATACATACATACATATATATATATATTTGTTTTGCACGATGCCTACCTTAAAACAAGGGAAGCAATTGTTAAGGGAGCCAATTTCTCCTTTTTTTTAAAGACTGTGCAAATAAAGAAGAAAAGCAAGGCTAAACCAAAGACCACAGATCAGGCGGGCACAAAAGACGACACGAGTGGGGCTCCAGAAGCTGACGTGCCTAAAACAGACGGACTGGAACCCTCTGCCCTAAAATCAAAAGAAGAACAGGAGGAAGAGGAAGAAATTCCACAACTGGTTCCTATTGAAACTCAGCCCTCTGAGGAAAAGGATCAGGTACTTATTTCCCCTTAAGTTGGAATGTGCCCCCCCCCCAAAAAAACACCCTAATTTCCTCCAAAGATAAAAGGCGTAAAATTTTCTCAATTTAGGGCAATGCCTCTCGGCCTGAGCAACTGTGGACTTCAACTCCCAGAATTCCCCAGCCAGCTTTTTCTCTGAGTGTGTCTTTTCTGTCTCGATTTTTCCTTTTCGGCAAATAGGTGGCCAAGCTGAAGTTGGATGCAAAAACACGGCCGGAGACGGGCACTCCGAACCTCCGTAGCAAAAGGAAGGCCGAGATTCCCGTTTCGCAGCCAGAAAGACCCACAGAGGCTTCGGCCTTAGAGAAATCAAACCGACAGAGGCCTGGTCGAAAATCCAAGATGGCCAAGCAAGAGCTTTTGGAAAAGGCGCAGAGCAAGGATGCCAAGCAGCCCTTGGCAAAACCAACGGTGGCTCCAAAAAGGCTAAAGGCTCCTAAACCCAAACGGGACCTGAGAAAAATGAAAGTGCCGCTGTCCCTTTGAGCAGAGGGAGAATATTGGCTTATTTTCATATCAAGATCAAAGGGAGGTTGGCGGAGAAGACATTTTTATTCAATGCTGGTTCACTTGTAAAAACATCCTGTATTTTGTTTTTCATTGCGGGAATAAAACAATGTCCTATTTTATCCAGTTCTCCAAAGCTGAATTTTCCAAGAAGTTGTCTTTTCCGTTTGGATTTAGATAATGAATGTGACTTTGTGTGTATAATAGTCACCTAACTTTGTGTATAAAAACATTTTAGAATTCATTTCCATAGAGATTCTCCGTCATCCAGGTCACGGTTGCCCCAAAGGTGCCTTTTTTTTTCAAGAGGGCAACTGGACTTCCTTGGTTTTTCTTTTCGAAGACGTTTCGCTTCTCATCCAAGAAGCTTCTTCAGCTCTGACTGGATGGTGGGGAATGGAAGGATTTATATTCCTTGCAGACAGAGCTGAAGAAGCTTCTTGGATGAGAAGCGAAACATCTTCAAAGATCTTCAAAACATCTTCAGCCCAGGTGGTGCTTCAGGCATGTCCCATCATCTTGAGGATCCAACTGGAGGAAAAGTGGATGTGTGTCCCTGCCTCAGCTCAGGATCCCCAGGTGTACCCCATCATCTCACCATCTAGGGTAGAAGAGGGGAGTCCTCCCTGCAGGTCTGTCTTAGCCTGGAGGCTAAGTCCCTATCCTGGCTTAGTCCCTATCCTAGTTAGTGACCAACTAGGATAGAAGAAGGAAGTCCTCCCTACAGATCTGGCTTAGCACACAGGCTAAGTCCCTATCCTAATTAGTGACCAACTAGAATAGAAGAGGGGAGGGGAGGCTTACTTAGAGCTTACTTAGTACCTATCCTGGCTTAGTCCCTATCCTAATTAGTGACCAACTAGAATAGAAGAGGGGAGGGGAAGCCCCCCTACAGGTCTGTCTTAGCCTGTGGGCTAAGTCCCTATCCTGGCAAAATCCCTATCCTAGTTAGTGAACAAGTAGGATGGAAGAGGGGAGCGCTCCCCCCCCAGGTCTGCAAGCTTAAGTCCTTATCCTGGCTTAGTCCCTATCCTGTTGTTGTTAGTTGCGAAGTTGTATCCGACCCATTGCGACCCCATGGATAACATTCCTCCAGGCCTTCCTGTCCTCTACCATCCTCGAGTCCATTTAAACTCATGCCTACTCCTTCAGTGACTCCATCCAGCCACCTCGTTCTCTGCCATCCCTTTCTTCTTTTGCCCTCCATCTTTCCCAGCATTTGGCTCTTCTCCAGTGAGTCCTTCCTCCTCATTAGGTGGCCAAAGTATTTCAGTTTCCTCTTCAGGATCTGGCCTTCTAAAGAGCAGTCAGGGTTGATCTCCTCTAGGACTGACCAGTTGGATCATCTTGCAGTCCAAGGGACTCGCAGGAGTTCTTCTCCAGCACCAGAGTTCAAAGGCCTCCATTCTTTGGCGCTCAGCCTTTCTTATGGTCCAACCTTCACAGCCATACATTGCAACTGCGAAAACCAGAGCCTTGACTATACGCACTTTTGTTGGCAGGGTGATGTCTCTGCTTTTTAGTACACTGTCTAGATTTGCCATAGCTTTCCTCCCCAGGAGCAAGCATCTTTTAATTTCTTGGCTGCAGTCCCCATCTGCGGTGATCTTGGAGCCCAGGAAAATAAAATCTGTCACTACCTCCATTTCTTCACCATCTATCTGCCAGGAATTGAGAGGGCCGGATGCCAGTTTTCTTAATGTTGAGTTTCAAGCCAACTTTTGCACTCTCCTTCACCCGCATCAAGAGACTCTTTAGTTCCTCTTCACTTTCTGCCATTAGAGTGGAGTCCCTATCCTAGTTACCAACTAGAAGAGGGGAGCTCCCCCCTACAGGTCTGTCTTAGGCTGTGGGCTAAGTCCCTATCCTGGCTTAGTCACTATGCTAGTTACCAACTAGGATAGAAGAGGGGAATCCTCCCTACAGATCTGGCTTAGCATGCAGGCTAAGTCCCTACCCTAATTAATGACCAACTAGGATGGAAGAGGGGAGAAGCCCCCCCTTTACAGGTCTGTCTCAGCTTGCAGGCTAAGTCCCTCTCCTGGCTTAGTCCCTATCCTAGTTAGTGACCAACTAAAATAGAAGAGGGGAGGAGCCCCCTCCCCCTACAGGTCTGTCTCAGCTTGCAGGCTAAGTCTCTATCCTAGTTAGTGGCCAACTAGGATGGAAGAGGGGAGGTCCTCCTACAGGTCTGGCTTAGCATGCAGGCTAAATCCCTATCCTGGCTTAGTCCCTATCTTAGTTAGTGACCAACTAGGATGGAAGAGGGGAGCCCCCCCCTGCAGGTCTGGCTTAGCCCGCAAGCTTAAGTCCCTATCTTGGCTTAGTCACTATCCAAGTTACCAACTAGGATAGAAGAGGGGAATCCTCCCTACAGATCTGGCTTAGCATGCAGGCTAAGTCCCTACCCTAATTAATGACCAACTAGGATGGAAGAGGGGAGGAGCCCCCCCCCCTTACAGGTTTGTTTTAGCTTGCAGGCTAAGTCCCTATCCTGACTTAATCCCTATCCTAGTTAGTGACCAACTAGACTAGAAGAGGGGAGGTTCCCCCTACAGGTCTGGCTTAGTCCCTATCCTAGTTAGTGACCAACTAGGATGGAAGAGGGGAGGAGCCCCCTCCCCCTACAGCTCTGTCTTAGCTTGCAGGCTAAGTCCCTATCCTAGTTAGTGGCCAACTAGGATGGAAGAGGGGAAGTCCCCCTACAGATCTGGCTTAGCATACAGGCTAAGTCCCTATCCTAATTAATGACCAACTAGGATGAAAGAGAGCTAAGTCCCTATCCTGACTTAATCCCTATCCTAGTTAGTGACCAATTAGAATAGAAGAGGGGAGGAGCCCCCTCTCCCTACAGGTCTGCCTTAGCTTGCAGGCTAAGTCCCTATCCTAGTTAGCGACCAACTAGGATGGAAGAGGGGAGGAGCCCCCCACTTACAGGTCTGTCTCAGCTTGCAGGCTAAGTCCCTATCCTAGTTAGCGACCAACTAGGATGGAAGAGGGGAGGAGCCCCCCCCCACTTACAGGTCTGTCTCAGCTTGCAGGCTAAGTCCCTATCCTAGTTAGTGACCAGCTAGGATGGAAGAGGGGAGCGCTCCCCCCCCAGGTCTGCAAGCTTAAGTCCTTATCCTGGCTTAGTCCCTATCCTGTTGTTGTTAGTTGCGAAGTTGTATCCGACCCATTGCGACCCCATGGATAACATTCCTCCAGGCCTTCCTGTCCTCTACCATCCTCGAGTCCATTTAAACTCATGCCTACTCCTTCAGTGACTCCATCCAGCCACCTCGTTCTCTGTCGTCCCCTTCTTCTTTTGCCCTCACTCTTTCCCAGCATTAGGCTCTTCTCCAGGGAGTCCTTCCTTCTCATTAGGTAGCCAAAGGATTTCAGTTTCCTCTTCAGGATCTGGCCTTCTAAAGAGCAGTCAGGGTTGATCTCCTTTAGGACTGACCAGTTGGATCACCTTGCAGTCCAAGGGACTCGCAGGAGTCTTCTCCAGCACCAGAGTTCAAAGGCCTCAATTCTTTGGCGCTCAGTCTTTCTTATGGTCCAACCTTCACAGCCATCCATTGCAACTGAGAAAACCAGAGCCTTAGACTATACACACTTTTGTTGGCAGGGTGATGTCTCTGCTTTTTAGTACACTGTCTAGATTTGCCATAGCTTTCCTCCCCAGGAGCAAGCATCTTTTAATTTCTTGGCTGCAGTCCCCATCTGCGGTGATCTTGGAGCCCAGGAAAATCAAATCTGTCACTACCTCCATTTCTTCACCATCTATCTGCCAGGAATTGAGAGGGCCGGATGCCAGTTTTCTTAATGTTGAGTTTCAAGCCAACTTTTGCACTCTCCTTCACCCGCATCAAGAGACTCTTTAGTTCCTCTTCACTTTCTGCCATTAGAGTGGAGTCCCTATCCTAGTTACCAACTAGAAGAGGGGAGCTCCCCCCTACAGGTCTGTCTTAGGCTGTGGGCTAAGTCCCTATCCTGGCTTAGTCACTATGCTAGTTACCAACTAGGATAGAAGAGGGGAATCCTCCCTACAGATCTGGCTTAGCATGCAGGCTAAGTCCCTACCCTAATTAATGACCAACTAGGATGGAAGAGGGGAGAAGCCCCCCCTTTACAGGTCTGTCTCAGCTTGCAGGCTAAGTCCCTCTCCTGGCTTAGTCCCTATCCTAGTTAGTGACCAACTAAAATAGAAGAGGGGAGGAGCCCCCTCCCCCTACAGGTCTGTCTCAGCTTGCAGGCTAAGTCTCTATCCTAGTTAGTGGCCAACTAGGATGGAAGAGGGGAGGTCCTCCTACAGGTCTGGCTTAGCATGCAGGCTAAATCCCTATCCTGGCTTAGTCCCTATCTTAGTTAGTGACCAACTAGGATGGAAGAGGGGAGCCCCCCCCTGCAGGTCTGGCTTAGCCCGCAAGCTTAAGTCCCTATCTTGGCTTAGTCACTATCCAAGTTACCAACTAGGATAGAAGAGGGGAATCCTCCCTACAGATCTGGCTTAGCATGCAGGCTAAGTCCCTACCCTAATTAATGACCAACTAGGATGGAAGAGGGGAGGAGCCCCCCCCCCTTACAGGTCTGTCTTAGCTTGCAGGCTAAGTCCCTATCCTGACTTAATCCCTATCCTAGTTAGTGACCAACTAGACTAGAAGAGGGGAGGTTCCCCCTACAGGTCTGGCTTAGTCCCTATCCTAGTTAGTGACCAACTAGGATGGAAGAGGGGAGGAGCCCCCTCCCCCTACAGCTCTGTCTTAGCTTGCAGGCTAAGTCCCTATCCTAGTTAGTGGCCAACTAGGATGGAAGAGGGGAAGTCCCCCTACAGATCTGGCTTAGCATACAGGCTAAGTCCCTATCCTAATTAATGACCAACTAGGATGAAAGAGAGCTAAGTCCCTATCCTGACTTAATCCCTATCCTAGTTAGTGACCAATTAGAATAGAAGAGGGGAGGAGCCCCCTCTCCCTACAGGTCTGCCTTAGCTTGCAGGCTAAGTCCCTATCCTAGTTAGCGACCAACTAGGATGGAAGAGGGGAGGAGCCCCCCACTTACAGGTCTGTCTCAGCTTGCAGGCTAAGTCCCTATCCTAGTTAGCGACCAACTAGGATGGAAGAGGGGAGGAGCCCCCCCCCACTTACAGGTCTGTCTCAGCTTGCAGGCTAAGTCCCTATCCTAGTTAGTGACCAGCTAGGATGGAAGAGGGGAGCCCACCCGCTTAGCCTGCCTCCGACCAGCTGGTGCTCCAAGCACGAGCGGGCGCCCCGTATACCTCCCTCTCCCTGGCCAGCTAGGTGAGCCTTGTGGGGGGGGGCTTTCCAGGGGCGCCTGGCGCAGGGGGTCCCCCCCGGTGACGTCATGGCCCCTCCGTCCACGTGGCTGGGGGGGGGGTCTCTCCCTGGCTGGCGATGGAGGCTGCCCCGCGGCGCAAGCGGAGCCGGTGCCGGTGCGCGCTGGGGCTGGCGCTCCTCTTCGACGCGCTGGGCTTGGCGGGGCTGCTGCTGGGCGGCTTGCTGGAGACGGAGGTCTCCGACCTGCTCATCTACCTGGGCGGCGTGGCCGTTTTCTTCAGCCTGCCCTGGTGGGTCTTCTGGCACGTGGGCAACCTGGAGGTGCCGGCCGAGGAGCTGCGGGACGACGTGGGGCTGGCGCTGCGGAGCGGCGGCGACGCCTGGAGCATGGAGAGCTGGCGAGCCCGGCGCTTGGCTCGCCTCGCCCGCGTCTTCAGCACCCACTTCTCGCTCCCCTCCGCCTCCGCCTCCGCCTCCGTCCCGTCCCAGGTCGGCCGCCCCCGCGCCCACTTCGCCGCTCCCACCGGCGGCATCGGCCGCCCCAGCGAGACGGAGAAGCTGCAGGAGCCGTCCCAGGAGAGCCAGGAGGGGGTTTCCCCCCTTGAGAGTTCAAGCCAGCCCTCTTCCCTCTTCTCCTCCGCCGCCGCCGCCGCCGCCGGCACAACAGCCCCGCAGGGTAGGTCACAATGACTGCCTGCTTGGGTTAGCTCAGGGGGGTCTGCAACCTTGGCTCTTTTAAGACTTGGGGACTTCAACTCCCAGAGATCCTCAGCCTGCTTTGCTTTGCTTTGCTGGCTGAGGAACTCTGGGAGTTGAAATCCCCAAGTCTTAAAAGAACCAAGGTTGCAGACCCCGGGGCTAGCTGGACACTACGGGGTCTGGCTTTTGGCCCCCTGGCGCTCAGCCCTGGCAGCCCATCCAATCGAAGAAGCTCTTACGTTGAAGGGCTTGTGTGGAAAAACTAGGTAAGATATAAGACTCCAGGCTGGAAGCCAGGAGACGGTGAGTTCTAGTTCCACTAGAGCCAGCTGGGTGACTTTGGGCCAATCACCAGGAGACAGGGAGTTCTAGTTCCACTAAAGCCAGCTGGGAGACTTTGGGCCAATCACCAGGAGATAGGGAGTTCTAGTTCCACTAAAGCCAGCTGGGAGACTTTGGGCCAATCACCTGGAGACAATGAGTTCTAGTTCCTCTAAAGCCAGCTGGGTGACTTTGGGCCAATCACCTGGAGACAATGAGTTCTAGTTCCACTAAAGCCAGCTGGCTGACCTTGGGCCAATCACCAGGAGATAGGGAGTTCTAGTTCCTCTAAAGCCAGTTGGGAGACTTTGGACCAATCACCAGGAGACAGGGAGTTCTAGTTCCACTAAAGCCAGTTGGGAGACTTTGGGCCAATCACCGGGAGTTCTAGTTCTAGTTCCACTAAAGCCAGCTGGGTGACTTTGGACCAATCACCAGGCGATAGGGAGTTCTAGTTACTCTAAAGCCAGCTGGGTGACTTTGGACCAATCATCAGGAGACAGGGAGTTCTAGTTCCTCTAAAGCCAGCTGGGTGACTTTGGACCAATCACCAGGCGATAGGGAGTTCTAGTTCCTCTAAAGCCAGCTGGGTGACTTTGGACCAATCACCAGGAGACAGGGAGTTCTAGTTCCTCTAAAGCCAGCTGGGTGACTTTGGACCAATCACCAGGCGATAGGGAGTTCTAGTTCCTCTAAAGCCAGCTGGGTGACTTTGGACCAATCACCAGGAGACAGGGAGTTCTAGTTCCACAAAAGCCAGCTGGGTGACTTTCCCTCTCTCTCAGCCCCACCCACCTCACAGGGTTGCTGTTATGGAGCAAATAGCAGGAGGAAGAAATATTAAGCCATGTTTGCTGCCTTGAGTTATTAATAAAAAACGATAAAGGTTTATGATCAATTTCATAAATGTCAAAGAGGGAGCATTTTGTAGCAGATCACTCCTGCATTCGATCTCGGGACCCTCGTCCAAGCCTCTCCAACTTCGTTCATTTCATTACTACGTTACTAAGGCAACCTTCCGAGAAGAGTAGTAGAAGTAACCGGTGAAATTTCTTCTCTTTTCTTCCAGAATTGCCCGAAACCCCTGAAACCCAAGATCGTGGAACACAAACCAGTTTCTTCAAAATCATCGGACGCCACAAAAAGACCTAGACGCCATGACTCTCTCTGAAACAGTTTATAACACCCTGGAAAAACTGTTTATGCCTCCCAGAGACAATCAAACAGCATCACAAAAGGACTGTGCTCAGTTACTGAACTTGAAGTTAATTTATGGGCCTGGACAAGGTTGATGTCTCTTATATAACAGGTGGAACCAAGCATTAGGGCTTCCGAACTTCAAATAAAATTTTAAAGTAAACATTGTCACCAGAATTGCCAAGTTACTCATCCCTTGAAGCTAAAGTCAAAAACTTTATAATAAACTCCTTTCAGTGCCCAACAACACATTTATTAAAAAAAAGTTTCACTGCCGGTTGAGTCACCCTGAGATATTGGATCCAAATTGAAGGGGGTTTGAATTGGATCCACATTAAAGAAGGTTGAAAGTGGATTCCACCCCTTGGAATCCACTGACCTGAGATCCAGGCTTGCCCTTGTACTTTGAATGTTTAAAGGGAAACTTAAAATCAGCCGCTATAAACTGGCCCCTGAGGATTTTAAATTTTCTTAAAAGGTAAGGCGAATTGTCTTTCCAATTTATTTATTTTATTTATTTATTTTGTCAAACCCAACAATATATATAGAATAGAATAGAATAGAATTTTATTGGCCAAGTGTGATTGGACACACAAGGAATTTGTCTTGGTGCATACGATCTCAGTGTACATAAAAAGACAAGATACGTTCATCAAGGTACAACATTTACAACACAATTGATGGTCAATATATCAATATAAATCATAAGGATTGCCAGCAACAAGTTATAGTCATACAGTCATAAATGGAAAGAGATTGGTGATGGGAACTATGAAACGATTAATAGTAGTGCAGATTCAGTAAATAGTCTGACAGTGTTGAGGGAATTATTTGTTTAGCAGAGTGATGGCCTTCGGGGGAAAAAACTGTCCTTGTGTCTAGTTGTTCTGGTGTGCAGTGCTCTATAGCGTCGTTTTGAGGGTAGGAGTTGAAACAGTTTATGTCCAGGATGCGAGGGATCTGCAAATATTTTCACCACACAAATTGAATACAACCAAAGGGAACATTAGGACAGGAACGGTAGGCACACAATGATTCTCATTGTTTTCTTAATTTTGCAGGGGAAACTTTTGACTATTTCCCATACATGGCATTGATTTGTTAACATATACCCATTTTTTCTTTTCTTTTTCTTTTTTTTGGGGAAAATGGTCTAAAAGTAACCAGAAATAAAAAAAATAAAAAATGCAACAGCATGGAAAACTTGAAGCTTTTGACTATTTGCACTCTATTGCACTAAAATGTCGAGGGCCTTCTCTGTGGGAGCTCTGCCCTCTGGAATGAGCTGCCTCCGGGGCTTCACCAACTCCCCGACCTCTGGACCTTCCGCCGTAAGCTGAAGACTTTTTTTATTCCATCATGCTGGGCTAGCCTGAATAAGTAATTTTAAATGGGGTTTTAGTTTTTTATACTGTTAATTTTTAATATTTTGGCCACTATTTATATAAATTTTAGTCTGTTTTTAATTTTGTATTTATTGTACTTTTTAACTGGCTGTGAAGCGCCCTGAATCCTTTGGGAGAAGGGCGGTATATAAATGCAATTATAAATAAATAAATAAATAAATAAATAAATAAATAAATAAATAGATAGATAGATAGGTAGGTAGGTAGGTAGGTAGGTAGGTAGGTAGGTAGGTAGGTAGGTAGGTAGGTAGGTAGGTAGGTAGGTAGGTAGGTAGGTAGGTAGGTAGGTAGGTAGGTAGGTAGGTAGGTAGGTAGGTAGATAGATAGATAGATAGATAAATAGATAAATAGAAAAATCCGGTTTTGGGGTTGTTGTTTTTTTTGGAAAGCGGAAACATTAAGAATGGCATATAATTCTTTTTCATTTTATTGACATTTCCAATATATAGAACGTCTACGGAGAGAATCACGTTCGCTTTATTCCCACGTGGAATAAAATCCCTGCGGGCAATCCCCGCCCACCTCTTTTCTGCGCAGGCGCATCGGGAGATATTCCAGCCAACGCGGCGTTCGATCGCGAGCCGGAAGAGGCGGGGCGCGTGTGGGCCCTTCTTTCTCCTTCGGGAGCCGGGCGGAAGCGGCCTTTCGCTTCCGGTGTCGGGCGGAAGCGGCGGCGGCGGCGGCGGCTGCGTGCGCAGGAAGTTCTCTACTCTCCGGGAGCATGAGGGGGAAGAGGCGGCGGCGCTGGCGGAGGTTTGGCGAGGCGAGGACGGAGCGGGGCTGAGCCGGCGGAGGCTGCCGAGCCGGGGAGAGGAGGTGCGGGCCACGTGGAGGGTGGGGTGGGGGTCAAAGAACACGGGTGTGGGGGGGGCTTTCGGTGCCCCTCCTTCTGCGTCGTCTACTACTTCACAACAGCCTTGTGAGGTAGGTCAGACCGAGGAGTCGTGTCTTCTGAGTACCTGGCTCTGCGCGACGGGGTTTTGTTGGCCCCGAAGCCGGAAGGGTAGATTGTGCTGCCAGAACTCGAGGCCCTGGTTCTACTACAACTCCCATCATCCTTGGCACCCGGATTGTATTTGGGCTGCAGAAAGGTAGATTGTCCTGCCAGAACAGGAGCCTGGTTCAACCACAACTCCCATCATCCCCAGCACCATGGTTGTATTTGGGCTGCAGGAGGGTAGATTGTCCTGCCAGAATAAGGCCCTGGTTCTACTACAACTCCCATCATCCCCAGCACTGCCATTGTATTTGGGCTGCAGGACCGGCAGGAGTGTAGATTGTCCTGGCACAAGTCAAGGCCCTGGTTCTACTACAACGCCCATCCTCCCCAGAATAAATAACACCGGCTGGTTATCCTAGCGGATTCATCAACATCAGACGTTTTTCACTTTCCTGGTCAGATGCCAATCTTACATTGCAATTATTTATTTATTTATTTTTAGGATTTTCTGACATGTTGGCTGAGGATGAATTCCTGAGATCGCCACCAAGGAAGACGGTCAGATTCGGCGGTACTTTGGCAGAGATCCTACTGAAATATAAACAGGTAATGCTGTAGGGCAGTGTTTGCAAGGAAAAAAATGCATCAAATGTATGGGATGTGTTCATAACATTTTTTCCGTTTTTAACACTGATAATTTATCCTCAAGGAACTGTTTCGTTTTTGTTTTTCTCCACTGATGAGAGAATTATTACTATATCTGGGAAAAAGGATTTGTGGAGTTCTTTATCATCATCATCATCATCTTCTTTTAACAATCCATAATCCCTTGCGGGGTGGAGTCTGGGCAACTGAATAAAACTGGGTGTTTACTGGCCGGATGCCCTTCCCTGTCGCCAATGCAGAGTTTTGTTCAGCAGATATATTCTCATGGTGCCCAGAGAGAGAAATATCTGCCTCTACCTAGGATTGAACTCACAACCTCCTGATTGTGATGTGAGAGCTCCACCTCTAGGCCACCGCACTACTCCCTGTGGAGTTCTTTATGCAGAGTTCACAATTGCAAATTTTCTCTTTCAGGGCAAGACCACTGAGTTTGATCTGCTGAAGCATCAGCTGTTGGATCCAGACATAAAAGTAAGATTTCTATAATATTCAAATACTCTGGAAGGCCTCCTTAGATTTAAGAAAGAATGAAATAAATAATTTGAATCTTCCTTTTTAGTATTCTTTATGGATTACAGTTTATAATTGCTGAGGAGCCAGAATGTTACCCAAACACAACCTGGAAGATGAATCCAGTCAGATTTATAAATTCATTTTTAAACAAAATATTATACACACACCTTTCTAAAATCCACCACTGTTTACCAGGTTTAGCAAACACAAGTGTATCTAGTACTGTCATGTGTCAGCTGCATTGCCCAGGGTACCTCCCCATTTGCAAATAGCCATGCTAGTGTGTCAAACATTTCAACGGGGGGGGACCAGGGGTGGGTTGCTAGGGGCTCGGGAGAACCTTTAGCTAAGATTCTGTGCAGTTCGGAGAACCCCCAAATCCCACTCCTGGCTGGCCCCGCCCACCCTGCACCTCCCAGGAGTCCCCACGCGGCCCATTTTAGATGCAGGTAAGTGTAGGGTGCGCGCAGAGCTTCGAGGAGGGTGAAAAACGGGCTTACTGAAAGTTCAGGAAGGCCAGAAACGGGCCCGCTTCCGGCCTCCGGAGCCTGGGGAGGCTGTTTTTGCCCTCCCAGAGGCTCAAGGAAACCCTCCAGAGCTTGGGAAGGGCAAAAATGCCGCCACCACCCCGGCCGTGGTGCAGGAGGTCGACTAGGCCACACCCACCGTGGCCACGCCCACCCAGCAACCGGGCAGAGAACCCCTTGCTAAAATTTTTGAAGCCCACCCCTGGGAGGGACTATATGTCCTTTTCCTCTTTATGACAAAAGAATAACACTGACAATATAATAAGGGCTTTTACAATACTAGACAACCTCTCACAATACTAGACACCTCTCACAATACTAGACACCTCTCACAATACTAGACAACACAGTATCAACAGTAGAAACCTTCAAATTTCTGGGTTCTATCATATCGCAAGATCTCAAATGGACAGCTAACATCAAAAACATCATTAAAAAAGGACAACAAAGAATGTTCTTTCTGCGCCAACTCAGTAAGCTCAAACTGCCCAAGGAGCTGTTGATTCAGTTCTATAGAGGAATTATTGAGTCTGTCATTTGCACCTCTATAACTGTCTGGTTCGGTTCTGCAACCCAACAAGAAAAACACAGACTTCAGAGGATAATTAGAACTGCAGAAAAAATAATTGCTACCAACCTGCCTTCCATTGAGGACCTGTATACTGCATGAATCAAGAAAAGGGCCGTGAAAATATTTACAGACCCCTCGTATCCTGGACATAAACTGTTTCAACTCCTACCCTCAAAACGACGCTATAGAGCACTGTACACCAGAACAACTAGACACAAGAACAGTTTTTTCCCCGAAGGCCATCACTCTGCTAAACAAATAATTCCATCAACACTGTCAGACTATTTACTGAATCTGCACTACTATTAATCGTTTCATAGTTCCCATCACCAATCTCTTTCCATTTATGACTGTATGACTATAACTTGTTGCTGGCAATCCTTATGATTTATATTGATATACTGACCATCGTGTTGTAAATGTTGTACCTTGATGAAGGTATCTTGTCTTTTTATGTACACTGAGAGCATATGCACCAAGACAAATTCCTTGTGTGTCCAATCACACTTGGCCAATAAAAAATTATTCTATTCTATTCTATTCTAAGATATGGGGGGGGGCAGAGGTCGACCGCGAGGGGCCTCACTTGTGGGGTCCCGCAGGGGTCGATCCTCTCGCCCCTGCTGTTCAACATCTATATGAAGCCGCTGGGTGAGATCATCAGTGGCTTTGGGGTGAGATACCAGCAGTACGCTGACGACACCCAGCTGTACTTTTCCACCCCGGGCCACCCCAATGAAGCTGTTGAAGTGCTGTCCCGGTGTTTGGAGGCCGTACGGGTCTGGATGGGGAGAAACAGGCTCAAGCTTAATCCCTCCAAGACGGAGTGGCTGTGGATGCCAGCATCCCGATTCAGCCAGCTGCAACCGCGGCTGGCTGTTGAAAGCAGTTATTGGCCCCAAAGGATAGGGTGCGCAACTTGGGTGTCCTCCTGGATGATCGGCTGTCGCTTGAAGATCATTTGACGGCCGCTCCAGGAGGGCCTTCCACCAGGTTCGCCTGGTTCGCAGTTGCGCCTTCCTTGATCGGGATGCCTTATGCACGGTCACTCACGCTGCTACCTCTCGCTTGGATTATTGTAATGCTCTCTACATGGGGCTCCCTTGAAGTGCGTCCGGAGGCTTCAGTTAGTCCAGAACGCAGCTGCTGGTGATAGAGGAGCTGCACGCAGCTCCCATGTAACACCTCTCCTGCGCAGGCTGCACTGGCTACCTGTGGCCTCTCGGGTGCACTTTAAAGTGTTAGTCACGACCTTTAAGGCGCTCCATGGCTTAGGACCTGGGTACTTACGGGACCGCCTACTGCTACCACATGCCTCCCACCGACCCGTACGCTCTCACAGAGAGGGACTCCTCAGGGTGCCATCCGCCAAACAATGTCGGCTGGCGGCCCCCAGGGGACGGGCCTTCTCTGTGGGGGCTCCCACACTCTGGAACGAACTCCCCCCGGGCTTACGCCAGATATCTGACCTTCGGACATTCCGTCGCGAACTGAAAACATATCTCTTTATTCGCGCGGGGCTGGCTTGAATGAAATTTTAAACTTAAATTTTTAGCAATTTTAATGGGGTTTTTGGTTTTATGGTAAATTTCTTAAATTTTTCAGGCTCATTTAATAAGTTTTTAACTGATTTTAACTTTGTATATTGTATATTGTTCTTTGTTGGTTTTATTCTGCCTGTACACCGCCCTGAGTCCTTCGGGAGAAGGGCGGTATAAAAATCAAATAAATAAATAAATAAAAAAATATGATGGATTCTGTTTTTAGGATGACCAGATTATTAACTGGCTCTCTGAATTCCGGTCTTCTATTACATTTTTGACCAAGGAGTTTGAACAACTAATTACCATCCTGTTGGTAAGAATTCTCTGGTTGCATCGGGTGCGCTTTTCTGCTTTGGATTTGGGGAGGGGGGGGCACAACAGACGCTCCAACTTCTGATCCTTTTGTCTCTAAAAATACAGAAAGTGCCATGGTTGAGACGAAGCCAGCCTGTGGTGGAGGAGTACCTAGCTTTCCTGAGTAACTTAGTGTCTGCTCAGACAATCTATCTGAGGCCATGCCTGCAAATGATCGTCTCGCACTTCGTACCCCGTAAGTATCCCCCCCCCTTCAGTTTTAGTGAAAGAAATAGAATAGAAAATACTTTTAACTGCCAAGAAAAAAAATGAACCCTCCGTCCCTAAGAACTAGCTATCCAACTTTAAAAAAACAAGAAACAGAAAGTCACTCTGTATACATCACCTCAAATAGAATGAATTTACTTTGGAGGAGGGAAAAATAATTCTTCAGGATTACTACTACTACTACTACTACTAATCCACACTTGTTCGGCATTCCGCGCATGCTCTTTGCTCACACGTGTGCCTCCCATGCTTGCACCCGGGTGGGCAAGGCCTACCACAGTTGGCGCTACCGGTTCGCCCGAACCAAACAGAACCGGCTAAATCTCACCACTGTACCATATTTTTCAGACTATAAGATGCACTTAGGTTAGAGGAGGAAAACAAGAAAAAAAATAGTTTTTTTGCCTCCGCAGTTCCTGTTTTTGCCTTCCCCAGCATCTAGAAGCACACTGCAGGCCAAAAACAGGCCTGTTTTTGCATCAGGACCCACGGAGGCCTCCGGAGTGCTTCTAGACACCGGGGAGGGCAAAAACGGGACCCGCGGAGAGTTCGGGAGGCCAAAATGAGGCCCGTATTTTCTCTATAAGATGCAGACATTTCCATCCACTTTGCGCAGGGGAGAGGGGGGAGTCTGTCTTATAATCCTAAAAGTGCAGTAATTCATTTTTTTTCTTTTGGTTGGTAGATAAAATCGCCTTTTTGCTCAGAGTACCGTATATACTCGAGTATAAGCCGAGTTTTTCAGCACATTTTTTGTGCTGAAAAACGTCCCCTCGGCTTATACTCGGGTCTATACGGCTTATACTCAAGTTTTTTTTTTTTTAAGCCCCTCGGCTTATACTCGAGTATATACGGCTTATACTCGAGTTTTTTTTTTTCTTTTTTTCACATTTTACCGGACTGAAGCCCTGCCGGTGCAGTGAGAGGGCGGGGCGGGGGAGCTGCCAGCCTTCTCAGCTGAGGGAGGGAGGCTTTCCCCAACCGGTAGGTGCCTCATTTCCCACCCTCGGCTTATACTCGAGTCCCCAGTTTACCCCAGTTTTTGGGGTAAAATTGGGGACCTCGGCTTATACTCGGATCGGCTTATATTCGAGTATATACGGCTTATACTCGAGTATAAGCGAGTTTTTCAGCACATTTTTTGTGCTGAAAAACGTCCCCTCGGCTTATACTCGGGTCTATACGGCTTATACTCAAGTTTTTTTTTTTTTAAGCCCCTCGGCTTATACTCGAGTATATACGGCTTATACTCGAGTTTTTTTTTTTTTTTTTTTTTCACATTTTACCGGACTGAAGCCCTGCCGGTGCAGTGAGAGGGCGGGGCGGGGGAGCTGCCAGCCTTCTCAGCTGAGGGAGGGAGGCTTTCCCCAACCGGTAGGTGCCTCATTTCCCACCCTCGGCTTATACTCGAGTCCCCAGTTTACCCCAGTTTTTGGGGTAAAATTGGGGACCTCGGCTTATACTCGGATCGGCTTATATTCGAGTATATACGGTAATAATAATAGCACCTGCAGTTTTTCATTCGTTTATTTTAGAATTAATAATAGGAATTCAAGGAAACTTGGGTTCAAGCCCGGGTTCACAGCCCCCAAGGCTTTGTAGGAGACTGCTGTAAACCTGTTAAGGAAGGCTGTGTTTCTGATTGATTGATTGATTGATTGATTGATTGTAAGATGTTCTGCAAGGCTTTTTTTTTTTCTTCTGATCCACAAGATAACTATAAGTTTATTCTCTGCTTCCCAGCCCGAATAACCATCCGGGAGAACGATGTAGATATCTCTGATTCAGACGATGATGAAAGTGAGCACTTCCATTTTTCTATTTCTTGATTGACGTTTTTATCCGTATGTACTCTGCCCACATTATTTCTATTTTTCTAGCTGGGTTTCTGCACCCAAGGGAGTGTTACTTGATTCAGTGTGGTCCTGGTAAAAGATGGGAGCCCACAGGTTGACTTCAACTTAGAACCATTCGTTCAGGGACCATCTGAAGTTTCAACAGCACTGGAAAAAATGACTGACACTCACAGCCGTTGTAGGCTAACCAAGATCGTGTGATAAGATTTCAGACGCTTGGCAACCAGCATGTGTTCCGGGGTCATGTGATCATGTGGTGGCATGGTGGTTAGAATGCTGTATTGCAGGCTAATTCTGCCGACTGCCAGCAGTTTGATCCTGACCGGCTCAAGGTTGCCTTAGCCTTCCAATCTTCCAAGGTTGGTAAAACGAGGACCCAGATTGTTGGGGGCAAATAGGCTGATTCTGTAAATTGCTTAGAGAGGGCTGTGAAGAGGCATATAACTTATGGTTAGAATGCTGTATTGCAGACTAAGTCTGCCCACAGCCAGGAGTTCGATTCTGACCGGCTCAAGGCTGTCTCAGCCTTCCATTCTTCCGAGGTTGTTAAAGACCCAGACATATGCTGACTCTGTAAACTGCTTAGGGCTGTAAAGCATTGTGAAGCGGTATATAAGTCTAAGTGCTATTGCTATTGCTATTACCATTGCCATTTGCAACCTTCCCAGCCAGGTTCCGACAAGCCAAATCATTAGGGTATGATTCACTTAATGACTGCAGCTATTTGCCTGACAACCATGACATAAAAAAAAAAGGTCATAAATTCATGCAAAGCTCACTTAACAGCTGCCTTGCTTAGCAATGGAAATTCTATACCCCTTGCCCATAAATCTTGAATACGCCCGGTCCTTCAGTGTTCAAAGCCGAGAGTCTGCTCAGACATTGTGACAAGTTGAGCGATTGGTCCTCCTTGATTGCATAGATCTCTTTTGCAACCCTCCAAACCAAGGTCCGGCATTTTTCAAGTGCAGCCTTTTTTGAACAGAGTGTCTGACGGAAGCAGGTCAGATTGAAAAAAGATTTCTCATATATACTGGGAATAAATAATTCAGTAGCAACAAAACCACCCTCAGAAATTGGAAGAGGGTCTTGACCACATTTAAAATAGAAGTCTACTTGTATCCATGGAATAGAATATAAAATATTTTAATAGTCAAGAAAAAAAAAGAACCCTCCATCCCTAAGAACACAGCTACCCAACTTAAAAAAACAACAACAGAAAACAGAATGACTCCGTATACATCACCTCAAATAGAATGAATCAACTTTGGAGGAGGGACAAATAGTTCTTCAGTGTTACAAAAAAATAATACTAAAATCTGTTGTACCAAAAAAAGAGGTCTTGACCACATCTAAAATAGAAGTCTGCTTGTATCCACAATCTTTCTGGGTTATAACAGACCTGTTGTTTTTCAATCTTTGCAGATGTTGTCGAGAGCTTCACCACCTGCCACAGAGCACTGCAGACAATTGTGAAATACGTCCCTTTGTAAGTTAAACATCTTTGATTTTTCTGGGCTGCAGGAAGACAATGTGTGACATAAGCTGCTTTTTTGTTGCCCGCAGATAGGAGTGGCAGAACCTGTGGGTGGAGTGAAAAGGGGGAATCAGCCTAGAATCCTTACATAGTCACAAGAGAACTAAATCCAACCCCGCCTGAGTGCTGTTTGTCCTCATCTAATTCTAACCAGGTGTCAACTGTTAGTTGACAGGATTCCTATACATAGGCTTTTCAGAATGGAATGGACAAATAGAATAGAATAGAGAATAGAATAGAATGTAGTCCACATAACAAAATAAATAAGGATGGTTTTGCTTATCTATTATATTTTCTGTGTTTGTAGGACTCCACAATTTCTAATGCCAGTGCTGGTTGAAAAATTTCCCTTTATTAATAAATCAGAAAGAACGTTAGTAAGTACCTGACTTTCTGGAAAGGAAGATTTTTTTTGTGTGCTTTTGGTATCTGCTGCTCGTTTAATTAAAGGCCGCTTTTAAAAAATTTGTTAGCGGGAAATGTGATCTTGATGGGTCAGAAACAGGCTGGTAGTCCATCGTAATTATTACTGGAGCCGCCTTCTCCTTTGGATATTTAATTTATTAGTTTTGCTTATCCTCGCTAAGTTCAATGTGTTTGGTTTGGTTTTATTTTCCCATTCTGTAGAAGCAATTGTGGTTTGCACAGCATGGCTTGTGGCTTGGCATGTATGAAATAAACAGATTGCAACTTAATAAACGATAAATAAATCCAGTTATGTACGACCCCAGTTGCTTTCTCAGATAAAATATCTTCAATGGATATGCTGTGTTTGAGCAGTGTAATGATAACTGGATTTTAAGGAATGCCTTATTTAAATACGTGATGATTCTAAAATAGGATATAAAAATTGGAGGTCCTAAGATTTGTTTCTCTTAGTTTTCTAGATGTGATTTTTAAAATCCCTTGATAGTGTTTTCATGGGAAGCTCTTCCATTTCAGCAATGTTATCTCCATAATTTGCTACGAATAAGCGTATATATCCCATCATTAAGGCATGACATTTTGGAGCTGGTTGTTGAGAAGCTGCTAAAAATTGATGTAAGTACAAAACACTGTAAATTGGGGTTTTTATAGAGGGTCTCCATAGTTCCCCTTGTGAAAACTGGTTTCACTTTGCAAACCTCATCTTCTTCAGTAAACAGTGCTGCTGTGTTTGTATTTACTGAACTGTTGGGCAATGAGATAAGGAATATACTTGTTATACATGATAAAGGAGAATATTTGTAGCTCAGGTTTGAAATGAGCGGTCCTTGATGCTCTCTGAGCTTGGTTGTTTTCTTGCAGACATTTCATTACCCAGCTAGGTAACTTCTTCAGTGCTAGGAGTGAGGTTTGCTCTTGATTCCTTGAACTCTAGCACTGATGATATTACCTAATTTGGGTAATGAAAAGTCTGCAAGAAAACAACCAAGCTCAGAGAACACCAAGGGCCCCACACTTGTTACATAGTTCTCTACCTTAACTATAACTTCAGAAATACTTAAGCTCATCCCATTTTAATTCAACAGGTAAGCGCCCCCAAAAAAGATATCGAAGCTGCCGAAGAAGATGAAGAGAGAAACAGTGAGAAGGGACTCTTCAATATGGTAAGTTTGCTCATTAAATAGTATTAATACACTTGCACACACATACACACATTATCCTTAAATCTTACAGGCCAAATAGCTTTTTACCCTTTAAGGAATAGCTTCTTATCAGGAAATGTAACCAGTTTTTAATCTCGGCGTCGATTTCCATTGCTGCTTTGAAGTTCTCTTACTCAAATTGGAACCAGATGAGTTTTATTCCAAGGATATATGAAGCTCCCACAACTTCTGAAGGCGGCTTCTGTTCCGTGGGTTGATTGTTCTCGCTGTCAGAAAGCAAGTGAACTGTTGTAAGTTTGAGCACTACCCATTGTGGTGGTCCGCCAGCAGCCTGCAGAGCTGGCAGTGGAGTCAAACAGTGAGAAGGGTGGGGCGGACAAAGGGTCAGTCCTGGAGTCAGGGGAAGGCCCAGATGAGCGGTGTGCGTCGGAGGCAGAGATGGGGCCAGATCCATCCGGGAGCGATGTGCAGACTCTGGAGCCTCCAGAGGTGGACAGCAGAGAGGCAGAGGAACAGGAGGAGCCTGTTCTAGTGCACGCATGAGAAGAGCTGCCAGAAGGCAAGAGCAGCTGAAGAAAAAGGGATGATGATAATAATAATAATAATAATAATAATAATAATAATAATAATAATAATAATAATAATAATAATCTTTTAATTTGTATACCGCCCTTCTCCCAAAGGACTCAGGGCGGTGAACAGGCAAATAAAATACAAACAGAAACATACACAATAATTAAAACAACCCTTTAAAAACTGATTCAAATTTGCCAGAAAATTTAAAATAACATTACACCCCATAAAAATACAGAAATTTAAAACCCATCAAAATTCAATTAAAATTTAAAATTTAGAATTTAAAATCAGGCCAGTCCAGCCATACGAAATAAATAGGTTTTAAGTTCGCGGCGAAAGGTCCTAAGGTCAGGTAGTTGTCGAAGCCCGAGGGGAAGCTCGTTCCACAGGGTAGGAGCCCCCACAGAGAAGGCCCTCCCCCTGGGGGCCGCCAGTCGACACTGTTTGGCTGACGGCACCCTGAGGAGTCCCTCTCTGTGGGAACGCACCGGACGCTGGGAGATAGAGGCTGGCAGTAGACGGTCCTAAGCCATGGAGCACTTTAAAGGTGGTAACCAATACCTTGAAGCGCACCCGGAAAACAACAGGTAGCCAGTGCAGTCTGCGCAGGATAGGTGTTACGTGGGAGCTCTGAACCGCTCCCTCAATAACCCGCGCAGCCGCATTCTGGACTAGCTGAAGTCTCCGGGTGCTCTTCAAGGGGAGCCCCATGTAGAGAGCATTGCAGTAGTCCAGACGAGAGGTAACGAGAGCATGAGTGACCGTGCATAGGGCATCCTGGTCCAGGAAGGGACGCAACTGGCGGATCAGGCGAACCTGATAAAAAGCTCTCCTGGAGACGATCGCCAAATGATCTTCAAAGGACAACCGACCATCCAGGAGCACCTGGAGACTTCAGCTAGATGACTCAGGAGTAAGGCCAAAAGATGATTGGCCACTCCCATCAGGCTTAAAAGAGCAGCAACGAGCCATTGGGTTCTTTGTGGAAAAGCAACGTTGATTCCATTGCTTCTTGTCAGCCTCTCTTGAACTTTGTGGGGGGTTTGCCAAGAAAAGCCTTTGTCAGGTTGCCAAAGACATCAAAGTTTGGTGATAAGGCCAAAGGACTGTTTATGAAGAATTTTGTTTTGGATGAAGCTGAGAATGAATTAATTCTCAGCTGTTTTAATAAAATAAGTTCGTTGAGGACTGAATTGTGTTTAGTAATCACTACTTGGGCCTCGCCACAACACCTATATTTAGCCGTGTTTTGATTTTAACAGGATGAAGATGGGGAGAATGCAGAGAAGAGTGACATCATGGCTCACCCCATCGCAGAACGCCTCGACATCTTGATGATCGTGATGTTTTCCTACATTAAAGATGTTTGCTACGTTAATGGTAATAAACCTGGGGCAGTTTGCTAGCATTATTTGGCATTGCTGAGCTGAGCATTTGGGCTTAATGTAGGCGACCACTTGAAAGGAATTCCTGGATGACGTTGTAGTGTTATTGCCATCATTCATAATTTGGGCATGTAAATGGAAAACATATCATCCTTTAGCTCCACGGTTTCTGTTCCTCTTAAGCCAATTCAAGTTCTTCTAATTAAGGACAGTCAGTCTTTCCCCCTTCCATGTTTTTCAGAGGATGTGCCTTATAGATGTATTAATGATAGAATATTCAGCATCTGAAAGCTGCACAAACAGCCTTTTTTTAAAAAACCCTTCGGTAACCTCTTTTTTCTAACAGTATCAGAGTTGGAAGGGACCTTGGAGGTCATCTAGTCCAACCCCCTGCTCACGCAGGAAACCTGTACTAGGGGATTCAAACCACCGAACTGCCAACCTTTCTGACTGACAAGCTCAGTGTCTTAACCAGTGAGCCACCTAGTGAGGCTCTTAGCACATAATTATAGGAAAATAAATGTGTTTTTTTTAAATTCCTAGGGAAAATTGATGTTGGCAACACCAAAGACTTATACCGAGACCTTGTGGCTATCTTTGATAAGCTGATTTTAACCACCCACGGATCATGTCACGTGCAGTTCATCATGTTCTACCTCTGTGGTTTCAGATTGGTAAGTAATCAAATAAATTTTTATTCCCTTCCTTCTAATGTTTTTCCCCTTTCTTAACTAGATCTTCCAGTCCTTCACTCCAAGGAAAGGTGAAACTGGCTAAAACTTGGGAACTATTCGGAAGTTAGAAATTGATCGTTCTTTTTCTTTTCTTTTCCCTACCTTTCCTTACTTTTCTCTCCCCCTTCTCCTTCCCTCTCACTGCTCTTTTATTTACTTTAGTATTTTTGCATTTTATAATGCTTTATAGCCTAATTTTAAAAAAATGTTTGGAAGTTTAAAAAAGTACATTGGGAACTATTAATGTATTTAATGCTCGTTCTGTTCCTTTGTCGTTTACTTTATTGTTCTATTAATTGACTTCTGAATGCATTTTCATTTTTCTTCCTTTCTATTGTAAGCCGCCTAGAGCAGGGATCTCCAACCTTGACAACTTTAAGCCTGGAGGACTTCAACTCCCAGAATACCCCTCTCAATAATTCTGGGAGTAAAAGTCTCCAGGCTTAAAAGTTGCCAAGGTTGGAGACCCCTGGCCTAGAGTAGCCCCACAGCAAGATAGGGGGCAAATAAATTTAAACAAATCAATAAACCTTTTATTTCAACTTTATAGAGAATAGAATAGAATAGAATAGAATAGAATAGAATAGAATAGAATAGAATAGAATAGAATAGAATAGAATAGAATAGAATAGAATAGAATAGAATTCTTTATTGGCCAAGTGTGATTGGACACACAAGGAATTTGTCTTTGGTGTGTATGCTGTCAGTGTACATAACAAGACAAGATACAATCATCAAGAATCATAAGGTCCAACACTGAATGATAATCATAGGGTACAAATAAACAATCAAATCATACTAGGAAACAATCAATATAAATCGTAAGGATACAAACAACAAAGTTACAGTCATAAGTGGGAAGAGATAGGTGATAGGACCGATGAGAAGATTAATAGTAGTTTGACAGTGTTGAGGGAATCATTTGTTTAGCAGAGTGATGGCATTGTGGAAAAAACTTTCCTTGTGTCTAGTTGTTCTGGTGTGCAGAGCCCTATAGCGTCGTTTTGAGGGTAGGAGTTGAAATAGTTTATGTCCAGGATGCGAGGGGTTATCTTTTCTCAACTGACTAACCGATACCTGTGGCCACTGCCCCAGCCTTAATAGCTGTCTACGTCCTCCAGGTAATTGCAGAGGCTTTTGTGGAGCATCTCTGGAAAAAGCTACAGAATCCAAACATTCCCGCTGTGATCCGCCAAACCACCGGGAACTACATTGGCAGCTTTTTGGCCCGGGCCAAGTTTATTCCCATTGTGTAAGTAGGTCACAAGAGTGATTCTTGGGTGGATTAACCTGCCAAGTAAGGCTACATCCCAAAGATGTCAGCCCACATCTGGTTACTTACCCAGGTTTTGTTTATTTGTTTCTTTTTTTAAAATCATTTCAGGACCGTGAAAGCCTGCTTAGATCTCCTGGTCAGCTGGCTGCACACTTACATCGACAACCAGGGCACGGGGTCCCGAGCATTTTGCGACGTCGCGCTCCACGGTCCGTTCTACGCAGCCTGCCAGGCTGTGTTCTACATCGTCATCTTTCGCCACAAGCAGCTCCTGGATGGAAATCTCAAGAAAGGTGAGCAGAAGTTCGCCAGACAAGGAGAAGAAGAAGTGGGCAGAACCTGTCTGTTTCTAGCATGGATGTAGGAGGAGGACAGGCAGAGCCTGGGGGTGGAGTCAAGAGCGGAATCAGCCTAGAATCCTTACATTCCCACAAACAGCCTTTTTCCAGTGATTTTGTAACTTCGAAAAGTCACTAAACGAATGGTTGTAAATTGAGAACTACCTGTACGCATTTTTCTCATTGATCTACTAAGTATCTGCTAATCCAGGGGTGTCAAACTCTGTTTTCATTGAGGGCCGCATCAGGGTTGTGTTTGACCTCGGGGGGGTGGGGAGAGGCACGTGACCGGGAGGGCATGGCCAGTTCAACATCACTCACCGAGGTTCCGTTTTCGGCTGCAACAGCTTTCTGAAATCCTCTGCCAGTGAAACAGAGCTCGCACTGCCTCCCTGAGCTCTGTTTTTGCTGGCAGAGGCACTGTGGGCCGGTCCTTCGCTGTTTTCAGGGCAGGCCCACAGGCCAGATCTAAGCACCCCGCGGGCCGGATGTGGCCCATGGGCCTTGAGTTTGACACCCCTGTGCTAAGCCATGTTTCCCGGAGAATAGTGACTTTTAGAAGCCTCTACAACATCAGAACAATTTCAGTGTATTTCTGTGAGAATTAAATTTTGTAAAATGTAGCACTTCCTAGAAAGCCAAGACTGAATGTAGTCAATTCCTCTGATCTTCTGTTTTCAAGGTTTGGCCTACTTACAAAGCTTAAACTTTGAGCGCATTGTTCTGTGTCAGTTAAACCCCTTGAAGGTCTGCCTGCCAACCATTGTGAGTCTCTTTGCTGCCCTGACCAGGTACAATTGTTTTGTTTCTTGCAAAGTTTATTCATTAAATGCATTTATTTACGCCAACAATCTGTAAAATTTGGAGTACGTTGCAGAAGGACTCTGTCCATTTTTTGAATGCATATAGAAATGGGGTGATAGTGGAGACACTTTTTTCCTTCTTACATGTTTTAAATCAGTCTCAGGCAGGGTGTTCTGTCTCCTTCCCCACTTCAGATCCACGAGCTGGCCTTCAGCCAGTGGATTCACGGCTCTTATCAGTCCTGGCAGAGAAATCGCAGCTGCCTGCCAAAGTTCAAACAAATGACTCACGGAGCAAGACTTTCAGCTTTTTTTGAAACAGATCAGCTAAACTTTGCTTCCCGTGGAGTGAGAGCAGTCCCTAAGCTCCTTATATATCCTGTGGGGTGGGGCTCCTGCCCCACCCTTCCTTTTGATGACGCCGCCTCTCTAATCTTCTGAAGCGCGGGTCAAGCCAAGCTTGATTATTATTATCAGCTGGGTCTGAAGGCGTAGCCTGGGGAAGGGAGGAATCAGGGGATGACGGCCTGATTACGTCCTCCGACTGGTCTGGTTCTGGCTCCTGGAGCCGAGCCAAAGGAATCGGTGCTCCCGAGGTAAGCCTTACCGGCCCTTCCCCTTCACTCTCAGAGTCACTGTCGGGCATGGGGCCAGGTTCGGGGGCTGGAATCACAACACAGGGGTATCCAGCCTTGGCAACTTTAAGAGTGGACTTCAACTCCCAGAATTCCCCAGCCAGCCATGGGGATTCTGGGAATTGAAGTCCACAAATCTTAAGGATGCCAAGTTTTGGACTTCCTTGGTTTAAAGCGTTTCTTGAATACAAACATGTAGAGACATCTCATCTGCACCTCCTGCTGTTGCTCAAACCGAGAAAGGATTCGATGCATCCAGAAATGTTTATTAGCCTGTTGAAGATCCAAATCTTGGGTTTACTCCATTTCCACGTTCCTAGCCTAAACCACTGCCAAGATAGCAACCTCATATTTACTTCTCTGAACCTGCAGGAAGGAGAAGATACTTGTTTGAGAAGAAAAACGTTTCTGTTTCATGGCAGAAGCTCTACCCTTATTTTACTGACATCCTGGGGATCTTTTCCCAAGAATTTCAGGCCTTGCCCTAGTTTGAAGGAAACATCAGCAAAAGGAGGAAAGCGAAGGAAAGAGAAAATAGCAGTAGTTCAAGATATTGTCTCTTTACTAACACAGGAGAAGGCAGCTAAAGTACCGGAATGAGGAAAGAGAAGGTCCCAGGTGGCCATACCTTGCCCTCAGAAGCTGTTCTGTGAAATGTAGATGAAATCGGTTGATGGCCGTTTGTGAATTTAAAATAACTTTGGTTTTTCTCCTTTCCTCTTCCTCCTCCTTCCAGGAAGTACCAGGTGGCCTTCTGTGACACCATCATTGAGAGAAACCGGAGACAGATACTGCCAGTTGTCCGAAGCAGCTGTGGGGGAGAATCTGTTGAGACGGCCACAAACCCGCTTGACAGTTTTTTCCCGTTCGATCCTTACATTCTTAAAAAGTACGTCGTTGAGAAATGGGCAATCCTCACCTGAAACATGTTTTTTTGTTGTTGTTGTTCTTTTCAACTCCTGTGGGCAAGCTGTAATTTGTTTTTGTTTTTTGTACCCTGTGTGTTTCATCTCCCGCCACATTGGATAATATTCACTGCCAGCAGTCATAGCCAATGGCTCGGCTGGCTAGGGATCATGAGAATTGAATCCGGCCCTCTCAATTCCTGGCAAATAGATGGGGAAGAAATGGAGGTAGTGACAGATTTGATTTTCCTGGGCTCCAAGATCACTGCAGATGGGGACTGCAGCCAGGAAATTAAATGACACTTGCTCCTGGGGAGGAAAGCCATGGCAAATCTAGACAGCGTACTAAAAAGCAAAGACATCACCTGCCAACAAAAGTGTGTATAGTCAAGGTTATGGTTTTCCCAGTTGCAATGTAGGGCTGGGATAGTTGGACCATAAGGAAGGCTGAGCGCCAAAGAATTGAGGCCTTTGAACTCTGGTGCTGGAGAAGACTCCTGCGAGTCCCTTGGACTGCAAGGTGATCTAACCGGTCGTCCTAGAAGAGATCAACCCTGACTGCTCTTTAGAAAGCCAGAACCTGAAGAGGAAACTCAAATACTTTGGCCGCCTAATGAGGAGGAAGGACTCCCTGGAGAAGAGCCTAATGCTGGGAACGATGGAGGGCAAAACAAGAAGGGGACGGCAGAGAACGAGGTGGCTGGATGGAGTCACTGAAGCAGTCTGCATGAACTTAAATGGACTCCAAAGTATGGTAGAGGACAGAAAGGCCTGGAGGAACGTTGTCTATGGGGTCGCGATGGGTCGGACATGACTTCGCAGCTAACAACAACAACGTCTGGAAAGGGTCAGGCAGTGAAATACTGATCTATCTCCTTTGAAGAGTTCAAGACAACTAAATTTTGCCTACGTGGCAAAATACGTAAAAGGGGGGTTGTGCTTTTATCAGTTTTGTAAGAAGAGCACAAAAATAATAGGTAGTGGTGACTTCTGAACATTTATACAGCGAAGTCCTTAGCTTTATTTATAATTTGAAATGTACAGCCCATCTCCTAACAGGCCTTCAAGGTCTCCGTATTTTTGTGCAAGTTTGGACCCCTACTCCAGAGTCAACCTTGGAAGCCCATTTTCTCCTCCTTTATATCCCATCAACTGAAAGTTATGTACTTCCAACTCTCTGCAATTCCTGTTAAGCAACATCTCGTGTTTTGTCTTTCTGTCTCCTGCTGTGTGTGTCTCTCTTTCTCATCCCCTCTTTCTCAGATCAAAGAACACAATCAATCCTTTATATCAATTTTGGGAAGAGCAGAGCGCTGAGGACCTCAAGGAGACGGCAGAACCTATCAATGAGGTGAGCTGTTTCATTCAAGCTCCATGTCGGGCCTGGAAGCCATGCTACCTTGCTGCCTTTCAGGATCCAGGCCTGCCACAATCCTACCGTGGAATTTTGGGAAGGGGGAATTGCATGAGTGAAGAATAGAATAGAATAGAATAGAATTTTATTGGCCAAGTGTGATTGGACACACAAGGAATTTGTCTTGGTGCATATGCTCTCAGTGTACATAAAAGAAAAGATACGTTCATCAAGGTACAACATTTACAACACAATTGATGATCAATATATCAATATAAATCATAAGGATTGCCAGCAACAAGTTATAGTCATACAGTCATAAGTGGAAAGAGATTGGTGATGGGAACTATGAAACGATTAATAGTAGTGCAGATTCAGTAAATAGTATTCAGTAAATTCAGTAAATTGCATGAGTGAAGTAGAATTAGCCATAAAAAAACTTTGCAGAGGAGTTCAAGGCCATAGTGTCAGACAGCTGTGCTGAGAAGAAAGTGGCAGTTGTCTTCTGTCAATGAAGGAACTGATTGGAGCAATGAGGGACATGTGGGAGAACTGGGCAAGGTCTTGAACTTTCTTTTGGGTGAGGGAAGCTCTCAGATTCAGGTTTTCCCAGATGTGCCAATATGACATCTCTAATAAAAGTTAGTTTTGAGGAATTGCAAGCCTCGGAGTTTGATTTCATGGGGTGGGGTGGGGGTGTTACTTGGAGCCCTGACACTCCTATCAGCCTGTTTCCTTGCGAAGGATATTTTTGCTTCTCTCTTGGGCTGGGAGGTTTGCTAATTCCCGCACATCTGGGGGGCTTTCAGTTGAAGGGAGGTCAGCTTAGATCAGCAGTGGGGAACCTGCAGCTCCCAGGTGTTGGGGACTCCAGCATCTTCAGTGTCCTTGGTCCTCCTGAGAAGGTAGTTCAGCAACCATCCCACAGGAGACCAGTGATGAAAAAACGAATTGGGAAATTGCTTCTGTGTTCTTTTCTTTAAAACAGCGTCTCCAACTTTGACCATTTGGAGAGGTGTGGATTTCAATACCCAGAATTCCTCAGCCAGCAGGCTTTCTGGGGAATTCTGGAAGTTCAAACACGCATTTTCCAATGGCCAAAATTGGGAGATAACCATTTTAAGCCATCGTACTGCCATTTTCTTTTTCCTTTGAACTGTTGTGGGTTTTTTGTGCAGGGCAAAGGAGAAGAGGAAGACGATTTCTTGAGGGGTGAAACTCCCCAAAACGATGGCATGATCAGCGTGACGCCGAGCTCCTTCAATGCTCTTGTTCACAATTCAGAAACCAGTCTTGGATCATCCCCCAGTTGAACTGCAGCTGCAGCTCTGATTCTTTGGACAGCAACAGATAGCAACGACATATGAGACCCTTGGCAGGAGATGGGGGAACAGTTTCTAAATTCTTCATTTCTTGCATTAATTCAGCTATCAAAACTGAACTTTTGCATCCCGGACAGGATGATACGTTAAGCTTTTTGTACTTTATTTACTACAAAAAGCTGCAAGTATCAGAACCATTAGACTTTTACGTTACTTTTTTTCCCCCTTTTGCGTTTCCCTATTTTGGGACAGGTCCCTTCTGATTTAACACAACACTGAACCACTGATCCAGAGAATGATCGTGCTACATGTTGATGATGCCTGTGGATTGAAAAGGCAAAGCTACATTTTCAAAGCAAACTTGCTCATCAGAACCCAGAGATCTGCTTCTTCGGGTTAAAAAAAGGGAGGCCTGTTTGAATAGAGCTTTTACAAGATTCCTGCGTGATCCAAGAATATGATAAGAGCGTCAAAAGTTACGCCATAACAATCTGAGACACTCATATTCAGGGGAATTGTATAAAATAAGATTTGTGGTTATTCTGATTTCTGTTAAATTACGTTGCCTGTGTCAAAAAAAAAAAAGGATGTGGCGGCTCAATGGCTAAGACGCTGAGTTTGTCGATCAAAAGGTTGGCAGTTCAGTAATTCGAATCCCTAGTGCCGCGTAACAGGGTGAGTCCCCCATTACTGGTCTCAGCTTCTGCCAACTTAGCAGTTTGAAAGCCCGTAAAAAATGCAAGTAGAAAAATAGGGACCCCCTTTGGTGGGAAGGTAACAGCGTTCCGTGCGCCTTTGGCATTGAGTCATGCCAGCCACATGACCACGAAGACGTCTTCAGACAGTGCTGGCTCTTCGGCTTTGAAATGAAAATGAGCACTGCTCCCTCGAGTCAGGAATGACTAGCACATATGTGTGAGGGGAACCTTTACCTTTTTATGTCAAAAGAATAGGATAGTATCTGCGTATAAAAATACTGGCATGACAACTGACCCTCAATACCATCATCTAGTAGTGCTCCATGCCACCGAGCACAACCAGCCATGTGGCACGCAACTAAAACCTTGTTGTTATCCCACAGCTGCTACTGGGAGTGATACGCCCTCTTCTTATAGTAAAGCCAGCCCTAACTCTGTTGTTTACCCTACTGACTCTATATAAAAGTTTTATCTTCAGTAGCGCGTGTGGTTCATTGCACAGCAGCCAAAGTGTGAAAATCACAGGAAGTGAACTTGCCAAGATTGACACTTCCATAGACAGCTTGTTCCACCAAATTCCAGCAATTTAGATTTCAAATTTTGGCCTTTGGAGAGCAGTTTTCCAGCATCGTGGAAGTATCTCTGAAGCCGGGTAATAACGTAGTTTCCAAACACTGGTTTGCAAGTCCCTATATGGGACAGTAGTAAATTTGAGGCAGGAAGGAGTCATAAATTGGAAAGGTGAATGACTTGCAGTTGCCAAGAGGAATATTTTTAAGATGTTACCCTTAACTTTGCCCGGATAAGATGATAATACTGGCTTGGACTAAGGACCACTTTTGTACCCAAAACTGAATTACTGTCTTCAGATCTTGGTCCCATTCTGCCTGGGCAGACCAAAACCAAAATTTACAATTTGTTTTTTTTTTTTTTTTAATAACTCAAATCAACATGGAACAAGAAGCAAGAATGGTCATCTCAAAAACGAAACCCACATTTCATGAATCATGCAAGCAAATAATCTTTTTTCATTATTAAGGTTTTGTTCTATTTCTAATGAAAACTTTTCATTTTACACAGATTCTGTCATTATTTAATTCTATAGATTAAACGTTATTTATTAAAAGTTAATGGTTGTTTTTTTTTGTTTGCTCAACCTTTATCCCTCTGAAATTATTAGCGTACGTATCTATTTACCAGTTTAGGGGATTCCTTGAGTCTTCTGGCCCTTTTTGGCCTTTTGCTTCAATGGACATGGTTTTCTCAAAAAGGCCAAATTCAACTCTAAATTAGAAGCTTGGCAACAAATGTTGGGATTGCTACTCATTAACAGAATGATCTTGGTCGGTTGAAATAAGGTCAGTTGTTTTTCTGCAACAGATTTTCTACAACCGCACCACTAACCAAACATTTGGGATGATCTTAAAGATTGGCTTGATACCTGCTTAAGAGATGACCATCCACAACAGTTCGCCCTAGAACAGATCATTTCTGGCAGACTTTTGCGGTATGAGAGTTTGAGAGCCAGTTTGGCAGAGTGATTAAGGTGCTGGCCTAAAAACTAGGAGACTGTGAGATGTAGTCCTATTTTAGGCATGAAAACGGGGTGAAATCCAGCAGGTTCTGGAGAACTGGTAGCGGAAATTTTGAGTAGTTCGGAGAACTGGCAAATACATCCTCTGGCTGGCCCCCGACTGGGATGGGAATGGAGATTTTGCAATATCATTCCCCCAGGAGTGGGGGGAGGGAATGGGGATTTTGCAGTATCCTTCCCCCAGGAGTGGGGGGAGGGAGTGGGGATTTTGCAATATCATTCCCCCAGGAGTGGGGGGAGGGAATGGGGATTTTGCAATATCATTTCCCCAGGAGTGGGGAGGTAATGGAGATTTTGTAGTATCCTTCCCCTGGAGTGGGGAGGGAATGGGGACTTTGCAATATCCTTCCCCCAGGAGTGGGGAGGTAATGGAGATTTTGTAGTATCCTTCCCCTGGACTGGGGAGGGAATGGGGACTTTGCAATATCCTTCCCCCAGGAGTGGGGAGGTAATGGAGATTTTGCAAGTATCCTTCAACGGGGGTGGGGTGGGAGTGGGGATTTTGCAGTATCCTTCCCCTGCCACGCACACCAAGCCACGTACACAGAACCGGTAGTAAAAAAAATTGCATTTCACCACTGCATGAAAGCCAGTGGGTGACTGGGCCAGTTCCCCTCAGCCCAAGCCACCTCACAGCATTGTGAGGAAAATAGGAGGAAAAAGGTGTATTAGGTATGTTACGTATAAAAATAAAGGGATAACAAACATTTTAAAATAGAGAATATATTCATGTCTTTCCCCCAGTGGTGACGGATGGTAAAACCTGCAAATAGGAAGCTATTAAAGGCACAAAAGTCCCAACAGGACAAAGGGGTGAAACTGTTTTGCCTTTGCAAATATGTTATGACTCACTGGTACCACAGTGGTGCAGTGGTTAGAGTGCAGTACTGCAGGCTACCTCTGACTGCCGGCTGCCTGTAATAAGTCTTATTGCTATTGGGTTGTTTGCAATCCTAAGTAAGGGAAAATGGAAAGAGTACATTTGGACAACTCCACTTAGTGAAGAACAAGCAAGTTCACAAGGTCCTTCCCTTAGCAAACTCCAGCACATACAGGGTGAAGAATATTAGAAACGAAACAAGGTACAATTCCTACCTAGAGGATTCTTTAGCAAAAACACATTTGCCATATTTGAAACAAAAATGCCCCAAAATTATTGTGACCTAGGCCCAAGTCATTGTTACCAGGCACAATCAGTCCCAAACAAACATATTTTATTAGAACAGCTGACAATTACTTCATTCCACATTAATTTCAAAACAAATCCTTCAGAAAAAGTCCTTCCGCCTTACCACAAACCTTTGTCTTCTTTGGCACTCCGCCAAAAGCTTTTCTTGGCAAAGTTCAGAATCAAGAGACGCCAACTAGAAACAATTGGAGCAACGTTGCTTTTCTACAAGGAGCCCAAGAGCCATTGCTGCTCTTTTAAGCCTTCTGGGAGGGGCCAATCATCTCCTGGCCTTACTCCTGAGTCGTCCTTTCTGCTTTAGCTGCTCTTGCCTTCTGGCAGCTCTTTGCATGCGTGCGCTAGGAACAGGCTCCTCCTGTTCCTCTGCCTCTCTGCTGTCCGCGTCTGGAGGCTCCAGAGTCCGTGCATCGCTCCCAGATGGCCCTAGCCCCACCTCTGCCTCCGACGCAGACCCCTCGTCCAGGCCTTTCCCTGATTCCAGGACTGGCCCAGTGTCCTCCCCAGCCTCCTCACTGTCCGACTCCGCTGCCAGCTCCGCAGGCTGCTGGAGGACCACAACAAAAATTACCCCATTCAAGATCATCCTAATATGATCTGCAGATACCAATTTTTGTGCATTGAAGAATGAGACCTTAAAAACAAGATTTATCAGGACTTCTCTAAAGGGCTCCTGGTCCCTTTAAGGGGAAAAGGTCCTTCCTGTATAATTTATTTCATCTTCTTACCTTCACACTTTGCTGGGGGTTTTCTGGGCTGCATTGAAAAAGTGAGTCAGAATACCTTTCTTAGAAAGTTTGAAATGAATTTGTTTGCTGTCCTCAAAATTACAGTGTCCTACTGATGTTTGTCAACAAGTGTGGAGTAACAGCTACCACATTGGTCTCCGCTGAAGGCTTGCATCGGGCAGGAAGGTGGAGAATTCTAGAAAAAAAATGAACAAGCCAGGGTCGGCTTTAATTGTGGTTGTCTGAATAAGCTACATGTTTATAAAGCGCACTTAGAATAGAATAGAATAACAGAGTTGGAAGAGATCTTGGCTTGGAGGTCTTCTAATCCAGAGGTAGCCAACCTTTCCTCAGGGACCACTAAATTCATAATTTGAAATCCCATGGACCACTAATATGATTTAAAAAAAAAAAGATATTAGTATTTATTGCAATATAAAAAGGCAAATAATTTTTCTGTGGACCACCCAAATTTTCTCACGGACCATTGGTTGGTGATCACTGTCATCTAATCCAACCCCCTGCTTAGGCAGAAAACCCAACACACTTCAGACAAATAGTTATTCAACATTTTCTTAAAAACTTCCAGTGTTGGAGCATTCACAACTTCTGGAGGCAAGTTGTTCCACGGATTCATTGTTCTCACTGTCAGGAAATTTCTCCTTAGTTCTAAGTTGCTTCTCTCCTTGATTAGTTTCCACCCATTGCTTCTTGTCCTGCCTTCAGGTGCTTTGGAGAATAGCTTGAAAGGAATAGAATAGAATAACAGAGTTGGAAGGGACCTTGGAGATCTTCTAGTCCAGCCCCCTGCTTAGGTAGGAAACCCTACATCACTTCAGACAAATGGTCAACCAATATCTTCTTAAAAACTTCAAGTGTTGGAGCATTCACAACTTCTGGAGGCGAGTTGTTCCATTTATTAGCTTCATGCAGTGAATCTAGAATTTACTTTCTCTCAATCCCTCTCAAGAATAAGATGAATGATGTCAGCTATTAAAAGTAATAAAGAGCCCCCATTGGCTCTGCTAAATGAATGCGGTAATAATGAAGCTTTCAGATTTTTAAGGCGTGTAAAGATTAAGGTAAACAAAAAAATCAGACAAGTAAAACAAGCAGCTCTTATTTGGACAGGTTTCACAATTCCTAGTTTTAGGACAACGACTCTTTGTAAGTCTGCATTTCTGATTAACTAGGGTTGTTCCATAGTTTTTTTTTTAAAACCAGCAGAGTTTCATGAATTAAATCCATTATTCAAAGTAAGTGCATTGGCCTCAATGGAGCCTGATTCCTACTAAATTTAATTAAATCTGATTAGGATTACAGTTGTTTCCCCCTCCACTCCATAATCTTGAAATGCCTTTTGCTAACGTCTGTTTACGCACATTTTAACTAGCATGTTAACTCGTCTATAAGTTTTCTACTCCCTGGAGTAAAAATTACGAGGACACAAGGTCAATAGGCATCAATATTATATCAGGAACTTGATTGGGAATTTAGCTGCCGAGGGTCTCCTGCAGCGGTGAAATCCAGCAGGTTCTGGCAGGTTCTGGAGAACCGGTAGTAGAAATTTTGAGCAGTTCAGAGAACTGGAAAATACCACCTCTGGCTGGCCCCAGAGTAGGAATGGAGATTTTGCAATATCCTTCCCCCAGGAGTGGGGTGGGAATGAGGATTTTACAGTAGCCTTCCCCTGTTATGCCCACCAAGCCACGCCCACCAACCACACCACGCCCACCAAGCCATGTCCACAGAACCGGTAGTAAAAAAAATTGGATTTCACCATTGGTATCCTGGTTATTACCTGTACTTAAGGTTGTCTACATAGTTTGTTTGGGAAAATAATCACAGAGAAATAGTTTTTGCCAAAGATTCAAAGGAAGAGACAAAGAGATTGGACCCTGATTGTATTTCTTTCTAGCGATAAAGTAGGAATGGATAATTTTTTAATGGTTCCAGCCAGCACCCCAAATTCTCTGAATTTACAAGGTGAAAATCTTGTTTTGCACCAGGAGGTCTTGCAGTGGTGGGTTTCAAACTTTTTTACTTCTGTGGGCGTGGCTTGGTGGGCGTGGCATGGGAAGGATACTGTAAAATCTCCATTCCCTCCTCATTCCAAGGGAAGGATACTGCAAAATCCCCATTTCCTCCCGATCAGCTGGGACTCGGGAAGCAGAGAATAGATGTGGGCAGGGCCAGTCAGAATTTTTACTACCGGTTCTCCGAACTACTCAAAATTTCCACTACTGGTTCTCCAGAACTGGTCAGAACCTACTGAAACCCACCTCTGAGGTCTTGGGTATAAAGAAGTGGGCAGGCAAACTTAAGTCTGCACGCCACCTTCTGCTTATCTGACACTGTGTTTTTAATAACAGTAGGAGCTGCAGACAGGTAAATTATTAGCATTGGTTGCAGAATATCTTCCCCACCTGAAATTAGCTCAGGTTACTAGTAAACACCTGGAGAAGAACAGTCATGCTCCCCACTTCTTCTGTAGGACTTTCTCAAGGCAAGAAGTCTCTCTGGCCAATGTCTGTCCTTCTCCTTTCAGGGGTCATTGAAACAACTTCTTGAGATGTTTCCATCTTCTTCTTGGGAGCCCCAAAATATCACCGCAGGCTGCGTGCCCTTTGAAAGCTATTTCTCCTTCTCGGGAATCTCAGGTACGTTCTGGAAAGCAAACCCAATGCAATAAAGCGGAACACTCAGAACCACAATGGAGGACTTATAAATTGAAATTACTCCCCGAATTGAAGTTCCTAGCAGTTCAGAAAGTTTGAAGCTACATTGATACAGTTTGCCTACAGAGCTTGTTTTCTTTCCAGCTTTTGTGTAAGTTGTTGAGTCATAAACTGACCAAATGGATTATCTTGACCCATTCGAATTACACAAAATAAATCATTGTAGTTTTTACGCTAACCAAACTTCGTACTTTGTCCATCTGCACCTGCCAGGCCAGGAGTCAGCAACCTGTGCTGTAGTTCTGGATTGTTCATCCCTTAAGCATCCACTGAAGATAGAGTAGTGGCCAAAATTGTGGAAACCTTTTGGGAAAAGTGTATTTTTGAGGTTTGATGGCTAACCAATTTTTTTTTTTTTTGAGTTTTAAGATAATCTTATTCCACTGTCGGAATGGCCTGGGAATAGCCCAGCCCTTAACCTAATTGTTAAAGACTACTTTAAAGGTTTACTCAGCCTTCCATCCTTTATAAGGTAGGTAAAATGAGGACCCAGATTGTTGGGGGCAATAAGTTGACTTTGTATAAATATACAAATAGGATGAAGACTATTGCTTGACATAGTGTAAGCCGCCCTGAGTCTTCAGAGAAGGGCGGGATATAAATGCAAATTTTTAAAAAATGGTTAAAGTAGTTATTGTTAAATTAAGTTGTTAAAGACTACTTCCTGTTAAAGCCTACTTCAGCTTCAATCGCAATAATACAAGAGCAAACAATAGATTCAAACTTAATGTTAACTGCTTCAATCTTGATTGCAGAAAATATGACTTTTGTAACAGAGTTGTTAACGCTTGGAACACACTACCTGACTCTGTTGTCTCTTCTCAAAATCCCAAAAACTTCAACCAAAAACTGTCTACTATTGACCTCACCCCATTCCTAAGAGGACTATAAGGGGCGTGCATAAGAGCACAAGCGTGCCTACCGTTCCTGTCCTATTGTTCCCTTTCATTATATCAAATTAATATAGTTGTTGCATACTTTTGCTTATATATTATATTTGTGTATACTGTTGTGACAAAATAAAAAAACATCGATGGAGCCGACTAAAGAAACTTGTTAGTCAGAAGCGATCCAGCAATAAAACCCAGTTAATAGAAGCAATCCTTCAATCTTGGTTTCACATTATAACAGCTGCAGAACTAACAGACTTGGTTCACTCCATGGGAAGACGTTGTAAGGCTGTAATGCATGCTAAAGATTACCTAACTAAGTATTAACTGACATGGTGATAATATTTGTGTATCTTGTTTTTTCTACATGTTTCACTTTTCTTCTTTATACTGCAACTGCTATTCTAATAGCAAATCCTTCCTAAAAGTTATTGCATTACATTCTTGATTAAATTATCTTTCTATTGATATATAATTTTACAGTACCACTCCTAAAAAAAAAGTAGTGTTATTAGCTAGTTTTAGAAAATACACTTTTCCCAAAAGGTTTCCACAATTTTGGCCACGACTGTAGGTAGTATTGGAACGGCCAGGATACCTAGCTGTTATTGGCAGAATATGTTTTTTCCTAATCTCTGTGTAAAAGGAATTTCTAAGGCAGGGGTCTCCAACCTTGGCAACTTTAAGCCTGGAGGACTTCAGCTCCCAGAATTCCCTAGCAAGCTGGCTGGGGAATTCTGGGAGTTGAAGTCCTCCAGGCTTAAAGCTGCCAAGGTTGGAGACCCCTGATTTAAGGAGCATGTGACCCATAGTCTCCACCTCTCCTGAGCCACAGGGACAGTGTCTTTCTGTCATTCAATCCAGCTTCAAGAATCCCATATTGATGGGTTTAAAATAGGTATATATATATATATATATATATTTCTGCAGAGGTTCTAAAATGCTTCATTGCATCATATACCTGCAGATTATTATTTTTTTTGCTGAACTTCACCCCCTAAGAGAGAAGAGAAGGCACCCCCTAAAAGATATCTGATTCAAAAGCTTACCGCAGTCTCTTCCTTGCAGGCCCAGAAACTCCAAAATTAACAACAGAGAAGCCACAGGTAGATGCCATGTATTTTGGCAATCCCTTGCAAGAAGCATCAACTGGAGTCAACGTACTGAACATGTAAGTGATGTCATCAGCCTCCACTTGTTCCCTTCTCTGGAGGTTGGAATAATGGAGGTGTCAGGGTTCCGATGGATGCCCTAATTAAATCATGAGCCTCGAGCCAAGCTTCAAAAGAAATCCAGTTATTTATTAGGAGCTTCAGGCACGGTTCCCAAGTGAAGCCAACTCTGACCCCACGTAATTTACAGCCCCAATCATGACCCTGTTTCCCCCCTCCCTCCAGGGTGTGTCATCAATCACATTCATCAACGGAGTAATTTTGCGGGTTGTAGAGATCACTCCCCTCCGGCCGCTGTGGGTAACCCTGGGAGACAGCCTTGAGAGAGATATGTCTGGAATGTGCTCCTGTCTTTGGCTGCCGTGCTGCTTTATCGGTTTCCCATCCCCCTTGCCTATGGCAACTCGAGAGCAGGCCAGGGATGCTTTGCGAGTTGACAGGAGGATGTAGGGAGATGTCACCTAGCTTTTTGCATGCATAATGTCCTAGCTGAGTCCCTCCCATCTCCAGAGAAGATGGAGAATGTTCTTTGTGAAATGCTGAAGAACTGCTTGGTCATTTACTCATTGGGATGGATCAGTGCAAACCATGTTTTAACTATAGCTTATTAAACAATGGTGGTGGACCTCAACAAGATAAGCTTGAGAGAAAACAACATATTCTAGTTGAGGACCCAGGTTTCTTTGTTGACCCAGGTTTACCCAGCCAACAAGAGTCATTCAGAAACTTCAGAGAAGCGTACCAAGGAAGATGCGTCGGACCCCAAAGAATACGCTCGTCTTGGAAGTGGTAAATCCCTTCAAACCATCTGAAGCATCTTGAGGGGAATGAGGGGAATGAGCTTCTTCCCTTCAGCTTTCATTTAGGGTTTGCCTGTTGGATGTAATCAAGTCTAAAAACTGACTTGAGATGAGGTACTTTGAGAGTCAGGATTTGAGACAACTTGTTTTAAATAAAATACAGCCAGAATCCTTTATTTTGAAGGTTGCTGTCAGAGTTCCAACAGATGCCCTAATTAAATCATGAGCCTCGAGCCAAGCTTCAAAAGAAATCCAGTTATTTATTAGGAAAATACAGTTATTTATTAGGAGCTCCATCTCGGCACGTTCTCAAATGAAGACAACTCTGAACCCATGTAATTTATGGCCCTAATCATGACCCTGTTTCCCCCTCTCCCCCAGGGTGTGTCATCAATCACATTCGCCCCATGGAGCAATTTTGGGGTTTGTAGATTCCCCTCTGGCATCTATGTAGGTAACCCTGGGAGACAGCCTTGAGAAAGATATGGCTAGAATGCACTCCTGTCTTTGGCTGCCGGCGGCTTTCTTGGTTTCCCATCCCCCTTGCCTATGGCAACTCGAGAGCAGGCCAGGGATACTTTATGAGTTGACTGTTACATAATAAGATTATCTCCACAAAACTTGCTTTGCACTTGTTTCATGGGAAAGATCGTAGAATTTGTTGGTCTCACTCCAGGTTTATAACTCTTCTTCCTAGTTCCAACCACATTGGGCAGGTCAGTTTTTCCTCTTTCTTTTGGAGACTGATGAGATGTTTTGTAGCTAGCAAGAAGCGACCTAGCGGTTTGTAGAGCGTGAAGTTTGCTGTCACAAGTCAAAGATGTTTTCCAGCTTTTTGAGGTGTCTTAACTCAAAGATCTCCTGCGCTGAAGGTCTCTCTTACATGAGACTCTTATGCAAAACACCAGTTTGTGTTTGAATCTTCAGCCTTGTTTTCACTGGTATTTTCTGCAGGAAGGGACTCTAGCATTGTCCTCCTTGACAGCTGTATGGGATGACGCCTCAACATTCACCACAACTTTCCAGGATAGATGTTATCAGGTTAGTATCTACGGAGAGGGAGGTCCATTTTTAACAGTACATGAGGCCCCAGCCGGAGAACGTTTCTGAAAAGGTGCATAGTTGCCTTCTGACATTATTCAAAGCAATGTGGATTTGTCTTTCTGTCTTTAGTAGTCAATTCTCAGATTATAGGACAGCACTTACCTGGTGTGGTTTTGAAGGTGCTGGACTAGAAACCAGGAGATTGTGAGTTCTAGGCTAGTTCTAGTGCTTATACCAACATAGACACATTCCTTTTTTGATAGCTTATTGTCAGGGTAATGATTTGAGAGCTGACCGGCTGCTACGATGATGTAAAGCTGGGAATGACTCAGCAAGGTTTTTGGGCTGATATCACTTTAAGAGCTTGTAATAAGAAGAGGCCCTGTCGGGGCGTATGGCTCTCTCCATGTGTGTTTCTGTGCTGTAATTGCTGATTGCTGTAATTGCTGATTGCTGTTTGTCTGAGGTCTGACTAAAGTATGTGTATGTATATATTCTTTGTAGATAAAACCACTATTTAACGACAAACCTCTGTTTACTGTATTTGCTCCTGGGTTGCCTCACACAGTCACACTGTGTGCACTGTGACAAATCTTTTTTTAAAAATAAAAATTCTAATAAAAAAAAAGATAGAGGAGTTAGTATGCTACAAAGCAAAATCTCTAAGGCCTCAAGATTCTTGGGCATTTTTGGACAATAAAATGACTGCTTTGTTTAGAATGAAAAAGGAGAGTTTAATTTGGAAGTAGTCAAGTAGTTCTATTTTCATAATCTCAGTTCAATTATCAGCAATTAGAAATCCTTTGAACTCATTATGAGTTTTTCTGGATTGTGTTGGGAGTTACCGTATTTTTCAGAGTATAAGACGCATCATTTTCTCCCAACAAAGAGGGTGAAAATCTGGCTGTGTCTTATACTCCGAATGTAGCCCCGCCCAGCTTCTCAAATGGAAGTTTCAGAGGCTGAAAAAAACATCAGAATTGAAGCTTCAGAAAACGCACGGTCACTCACGCCCTCGTCACTTCCCGCCTGGACTATTGCAATGCTCTCTACATGGGGCTCCCCTTGAAGAGCACCCGGAGGCTCCAGTTAGTCCAGAATGCGGCCGCGCGGGTGATAGAGGGAGCACTGCGCTGCTCCCATATAACACCTATCCTGCGCGGCCTACACTGGCTACCGGTAGTCTTCCGGGTGCAATTCAAGGTTTTGGTTACCATCTTTAAAGCGCTCCATGGCTTAGGACCGGGATACCTTCGAGACCGCCTTCTGCCACCGATTGCCTCCCAACGACCTGTGCGCTCCCACAGAGTGGGCCTCCTCAGGGTGCCGTCGACCAAACAATGTAGGTTGGCGACCCCCAGGGGGAGGGCCTTCTCTGTGGTGGCACCAGCCCTGTGGAACGAGCTTCCTCCGGGATTACGACAACTCCCCGACCTCCGGACCTTCAGACGTGAACTGAAGACTCTATTATTTCAGCGTGCGGGACTAGCATAAGAACAAAATGTTTATAAGGCAGTTAAATTTTAATGGGGGTTTTACTGGTTTTTACTTTTTTAGTGATCAGGCTATGATAATATTTAGTTTTAACTGGGTTTTAATGTTTATTTATTATATTGTTTTATATTGTTTTTAATATGCCTGTGAACCGCCCTGAGTCCTACAGGAGATGGTGCGGTATATAAGTTTGATAAATAAATAAATAAATAAAGCTCCCAAACAGAGTTTCAGAGGCTTTTTTTCTGAAGCTGTTTCGGAGGCTTTCAGAGGCAGAAAAAAGTTTTTTCCTGAAACAGAGTTTCAGAAGTTTCAGAGGCAGAAAAAAAAGCAAAAAAAAAGCAAGGCACAGAGCTCACAACCACGACCCTGTTGCTAAAATTTACCTCTGGGAACAGCTGACTGGGGGTATTCCGGGAGGCCGATCCACCTGCCGATCATCTTTTTTCTTATTTTCCTCCCCAAAAACTAAGGTGCATCTTATGCTCTGGTGCGTCCGAAAAATATGGTAACTGACCTCTCATTTCAGTTTCCTAACTCTTGTGTCTTTGAGGTTTCGATAAAGCTGAGACCACACCTTCCTGAATTTCTAGAAGCCCTGGCCAAAATCTATGAGGTAAGCACTCCAGTTTTGGCACTCGGTGCCGAAAAGGTTAATCACTGGTATAGAATGTGAAGGATGTGTGTTTTTGTTTTATTTTTATAGTTTTCTTATGTATGATGTACACTGAAGATGGCAATTAATTTCATTGTATGAGGTGCAATGACTATAAACTAAACTAAACTAAACTAAACTAAACTAAACTAAACTAAACTAAACTAAACTAAACTAAACTAGTAGAACTTAGAAGCTAGCAACATCTTCCTGTTTTACAGGATGCAGTTACCGCATATTTTGGAGTATAAGATGTACCTTTTTCCCCCCAAAAAGAGGGTGAAAATCTGGGTGCGTCTTATACTCCGAATGTAGCCCTGCCCAGTTTCTCAAATGGAGATTTCAAAGGCTGAAAAAAGCATCAGAAAGGAAGCTTCAGAAAAAAAGCCCCCAAACAGAACTTCAAAAAAAAAAAAAAAAAGCCTCAGAAACAGAGTTTCAGAGGCTTTTTTTCTGAAACTGTTTCGGAGGCTTTCAGAGGCAGAAAAAAAAAGTTTTTTTCTGAAGCAGAGTTTCAGAGGCAGTTTCAGAGGCAGGAAAAAAAGCAAAAAAAAAAAAAAAAAAAGCAAGGCACAGAGCTCACAACCAATGAACCTGTTGCTAAAATTCACCTCTGGGAACAGCTGACTGGGGGTATTTCAGGAGGCCGATCCGCCTGCCAATCATCTTTTTTCTTATTTTCCTCCCCAAAAACTAGTGCGTCTTATACTCCGGTGTGACTTATACTCCGAAAAATACGGTAGTTCTCCTGCCTTGAAGCAGACAAACCAAAGCTAGACATTCAACTGAACATTATGAGATTCTACATAACATTTTATAGGTCCAGACGCTCCACACAAGCATCTTGTGCCCACCCACAATCAGGACCTGACATAAAACAATCCTTAAAATGGTTTTATAGCTCTCTGATAAAGGCAAATGAGTAGTTGGATATCCTCTGTGGATCACTTTCGGGCTAAATTTAATAAGTTTTTTAATTGATATTTTATTGTATGTATTTGACTGTTGTTTTATTCTGCCTGTTCACCGCCCTGAGTCCTTTGGGAGAAGGGCGGTATACAAATTAAATTATTATTATTATTATTATTATTATTATTATTATTATTATTATTATTATTATTATTATTATTATTATTATTATTATTATTATTATTATTATTATTATTATCACTTGCTAAACTATTTTGATCCCCAATTCTTTAGCTAACCTTCATCTTCATCTTCAGCAATGCAAAGAGTTTGAGGAAAGACGTGTCTTGGCCTCTCTACTTATAATCAATCATCAGTACCAACCTAGTGTCAAAGAATTACTCTGGATACTCCACAACCTTCTGAGAAATCCTTCTTGCTATTTCCTTTTAGATCTTTGTATTCACCACTGCCAAGCAAGATTACGCTGATCAAATGTTGAAGGTCCTTGGACCACAGAGGAAGCTAATCAGGTGATGAAGGCTTTGGAACAAATTATGGGACAAGATAAGATCTGAAGAAGGTTGAATTTCTTGGATGCTCTTCAGCTTTGTCTCCCTTACAAAGGAAGGCAAATATACATCCCACGATAATGTTGTGGGATCAGTGGTGAAATCCAATTTTTTTCCACTACCAGTTCTGTGGGCATGGCTTGGTGGCCGCGGCAGGAGAAGGATAATGCAAAATCTCCCCTCCCTCCCCACTCCAGGGGAAGGAAACTGCAAAATCCCCATTCCCTCCCCATTCCTGGGGGAAGGATATTGCAAAACCCCCATTCCCACTCCACTCCAGGGGAAGGATACTGCAAAATCCCCATTCCCACTCCACTCCAGGGGGAAGGATACTGCAAAATCCCCATTCCATCCCCACTCTGGGGTCAGCCAGAGGTGGTATTTGCCGGTTCTCTGAACTGCTCAAAATTTCCACTACCGGTTCTCCAGAACCTGTCAGAACCTGCTGAATAGCACGCCTGTGCGGGATCCAATCTGGGTCGGTCAACAAGACCAGAGGTTTAGTCTTCTGAGCTTTTGGATTCATGCTGGAATCCATCCTCAGAGCACTTCTCTCTCTCTGTGTCCACAATGTGTGCACTGAGCTGTTCCATTTATTTATTTATTTATTTATTTATTTCGATTTTTATACCGCCCTTCTCCCGAAGGACTCAGGGCGGTGTACAGCCAAGTAAAATTCAATATATAAACATTAAGAGAAATTAAAAAGCATATTATAATGTGGCCGAAATTTTAAAACAATTTAAAATCTTAAAATATAAATAACCCCAATAAAATTTCAGTCCAGTCCCGCTTGAATAAATAGGTGCGTTTTCAGCTCACGGCGAAAGGTCCGAAGATCAGGCACTTGATGTAAACTTGACGTAAACCAGGGGGAAGTTCATTCCAAAGCGTAGGAGCTCCAACAGAGCTACACTTCCATGTGTAGTATTTATGTGGTGCCTGGTTGTATGTGGCTTTTACTTGTTAATTGAGGTGTAGATGGCTGGTTATTAAGTTGTTGGTTGTTGTTCTCTTGTGCTGCCTGTCCTTAGCTCCTAAGTACCTGATAAGCTGGTGGTACATTAGCACTCCTGTAGCTTGACAAGGGGCCTGTTTCCCAGGCTCTAATAATGTCCCTGGCTATTTTTGTTCCTATTCAGCCAACAATCTTAGTAGCTGCAAAGTTGAATGTATGTCCTTGTTCATTGAAATGTGAGCTACCGATGAGTTTATCTTTCTCTCTGGTTTTCTTCCAAGGCACCAGCTATCTCAAGAGGACTGCCTCTGTAGCCATGGTTCCTATGTAAAGGACCTGTCGGTAGTGGAAAGAGATTTAGACAGGACTGTGGCGGTTGCAACCTGCCTGCAAGCGTTTCCTTACCAGGTAATGACCAAGGTGTGGTACTCCAACATGACAAGACAGGATACTGTTCAGGGATGAAATCTAAAAATTTCCCCTACTGGTTCTGCGGGTGTGGCTTAATTGGTGGGTGTGGCTTGGTGGTCAGGTGACCGGGCGGGCATGGACAATAACAATAAATAATAAACAAAGTACACAAAACAATAAGATACTTGATGTTCTCCGAGTTTGGTGGGTTTCTTGCAGACGTTTCATGACCCAACTAACTAACTTCATCAGTGCACTGATGGATAATGAAACGTCTTCAGGAAAACAACCAAGTCCTTCTTACCCCTCCCTGCAAACCCCACTACTTTCTAGCACTGATGATGCTACTAGTTGGATCACGAAACAGCCACAAGAAAACAACCAAGCTCAAAGAGCACCAAGAACATCACAATAATCTTCTTAGCACTGATAATGCTACTAGTTGGATCATGAAACATCCACAAGAAAATAACCAAGCTCAAACAGCACCAAGAACATTACAATCTCCTCCTCCTCCTCCTCCTTCTTTTCTTCGTTCTTCTCCTTCTCCTTCTTCTTCTCCTTCTCCTTCTCCTCCTCCTCTCAATCTTTCTCCACTCTGCAAACCACTTCTAGCACTGATGATGTTACTTACTTGGATCATGAAACACCTGCAAGAAAGCAACCAAGCTTGGAGAGTACCAAGAACATCACAATAATCTCCTTCTCCTTCTCCTTCTCCTTCTCCTTCTCCTTCTCCTTCCTCCTCCTCCTCCTTCTGCTTCTCCTCATTCTCCTTCTTTTCCTTCTACTTCTCCTCCTCCTCCTCCTCCTCCTCTTCCCATTCCCTTTCTCCACTCTGCAAACCCCTTCTAGAAGAGATGATGTTACTTACTTGGGTCATGAAACACCTGCAAGAAAGCAACCAAGCTCAGAGAGCACCAAGGACCACTCATCTGCCTGCCCAAACATTACAACACTCGAGTGCTTCTGATTGACGCTTGGCCTCAAATGACTGTTCTTGTCTCCTCGTAGATGTCCAATGTGATCGTGGTCCCTGAGTGGCAGGGTGATCGTCAAGACAAAGAATTGCTTCGCCTTATTCCAGCCCTCCAAACTATTAGTCAGGCAGTAAGTCAATGGCTTTGTATCAATCCAGTGGTGAGTTGCTGCCAATTCGAACGAACTGGTAGTCCCGATGATCAGCTGGCCCCACCCATCCACCCTTCCCTATCCTGTCCTATATTTTCTTCTTTCTGGCTAGCTGGTTCGTGCGGCTCAGCTGAAATCTGTTCTACTTATTGGGGCTGCCTTAGAAGGTAAGCAGCCGAGCTTCAAATTGCTGTATTTTGAACGCTGCGTGCAAGCGCGTTAGGCAAAGTGCACATTAGGCAAAGCGTGCGCTCACCGAAACGGTTGTTAAACCAGTTTCAGCCCATTCAATCCGAATGAATGGAGAAGCCACAGACCTGAGTGGATAAATGCTTAGAACGGTGAGATTATATACTGAAAAGTTTCCAGCTTTTTAGTCAATGCTGCTTAACCTCTTTGGATGAAAACCTTATATGGAATTAAACCTGCCAGTGGATGGCTGTCCATCTTTTGCTTAAACTGAACAAGAACGGTTTTCGCTTTAGGCTCTTGGTGCCAACGGTTGAATTGCGGGTTACGGAAAAGTTTGTCTATTTTTAAAAACAGTCTAGTCTTTTAAAATGAAAGCTAGATCAAGGTTAAAGGGCTTGAAATGATTTTGCAGCCTTCTCTGTAGCCCAAGGATATCTAACCTTGGCAACTTTTAAAACTTGTGGACTTCGACTCCCAGAAATCCTCCAGCCAGCCAGCATGGCTGGCTGGGGGAATTCTGGGAGTTGAAATCCCCAGGTCCTAAATTTGCCACAGGTTTTAAATTTGCCAAGGTTGGACACCCCTGCCAGCAATATTTGGAACTGAAACTCTATTTTCCTTTATTTGTCCATGTCCAAATTTACAGGTTGACATTCGCGCTGAAATAGCGAGAAAACACCGTGGGCGAGGAAAGGTTGAGCGCCTGTTTCCATTATAAATCTCCTCTTCAAATTTGATTTGGAACCTCCAGACTTTAAATCACAACGTAGCTGGGATATTTTGGGCCAATGACTCTGTTTCATTTCTGTTGCCTTCAAGCAGGTAGAACTTCATTTCCACGGAAACGATGGATGCTCAAAAATGCTTTTTTAATTCTTGGGGTGGAGAGACAAACCAGTATCGTGCTATCCATTATGTACCCTATTTCCCCCCAAAATAAGACATCCCCTGATAATAAGCCCAATCGGGCTTTTGAGCGCATGGCAATAAGGCCAAGCGCTTAGTTCAGGGTTCAAAAATATATAAGACAGGGTCTTATTTTCGGGGAAACACGGTACGCGCACATTATTCTCCCGTTGGCGATATATGTTGAAGTCTGCTTGAAGGAGCATCTTCCAAGTTTCTAGATTTACTTCTGGGCTTCTGCAAATGCACAAACGAGGCGGAAATATATGGTTCCTGCGCCATCAAAAGGCTTCCATAAGGTGTCATTTTTAAGAGGCTGGGCTTGGCAGATGAAATTCTTTGTCTAAAAACGTTTCTTTTGTGTTTTATTTCTGACATTCTCTTCCCATCCTAAGTGCAATTTCAGACACGAGTAATAAAATGAGGCTTGTCTTCAGCTTATGTGTTTTTACTACCTAACCCTCTTACCCTCCAGGTTTTCAATCTGCAAGAAAGCAATACAGGTATTTCTTGTTTAGTGACCGCATTGTTTAGCGACTGTCTCATTTAGCAACCATTCACATTTACGGCAGTGATGAAGAAGTAGTTTCACAAGCCGTCCTTGTATTTACAGTCCCGGCAGGTCTGTAAAGCAAAGGAAAGGTGAAGTCAGATCAGAAGCAAAGTTGCATCACACTTAGCGTCAGCTGTCTGAGGAAACATGATTAGATGAGTTAAATCTAGATGAGTTAAAACCAGTGGTGAAATCCAATTTTCTTTTACTACCGGTTCTGTGGGCGTGGCTTGGTGGGTGTGGCAGGGGAAGGATACTGCAAAATCTCCATTCCCTCCACACTCCTGGGGGAAGGCTATTGCAAAATCTCCATTCCCTCCCCACTCATGAGGGAAGGTTATTGCAAAATCTCCATTCCTTGCCCATTCCAGGGGAAATATAGTGTAAGCCGCCCTGAGTCTTCGGAGAAGGGTGGGATATAAATGCAAATATATATATATATGTATATATATATATATATATATGTATATGTATATATATATATGTATATGTATATATATATATGTATATGTATATATATATATGTATATGTATATATATATATATATATGTATATATATATATATGTATATGTATATATGTATGTATATATGCATATATATATATAATATATGTATATATATGTATATATGTATATATATATATATGTATATATATATATATATATATATATATATATATATATATATATATAAAATTGGAAGTGTCTTGGCGGCGTTTGATGAAGTCTCATATATATATAGCATTGCTATATATTTGTTTTCTGAGGTTTTCACGGGTGTTTGTATGTAGGTCTTTGGTTATTCGGGTTTTCTCCCGCGTAAAATTGGAAGTGTCTTGGCGACGTTTCGACAAAGTCTCATATATATATATATATATATATATATATATATATATATATATATATATATATATATATATATATATATGTTTTCTGAGGTTTTCACGGTGTTTGTATATAGGTCTTTGGTTATTCGGGTTTTCTCGCGTAAAATTGGAAGTGTCTTGGCGGCGTTTGATGAAGTCTCATTCGTCATCTTCAGGCTTCAGCCGTGCTTCTGGGAGCAAAGCACAAGCTGAAGCCTGAAGATGACGAATGAGACTTCGTCAAACGTCGCCAAGACACTTCCAATTTTACGCGGAGAAAACCCAACAACTAAAGACTATATATATATATATATATATATATATATATATATATATATATATATATATATATATATATATATATATATATATATATATATATATATATATAAAATTGGAAGTGTCTTGGCGACGTTTCGATGAAGTCTCATTCGTCATCTTCAGGCTTCAGCTTCGTGCTTCTGGGAGCAATGTGTGATCGCACATTGCTCCCAGAAGCAAGAAGCACGAAGCTGAAGCCTGAAGATGACGAATGAGACTTCGTCGAAACGTCGCCAAGACACTTCCAATTTTACACGGGAGAAAACCCGAACAACTAAAGACCTACATACAAACACCCGTGAAAACCTCAGAAAACAAATATATATATATATATATACTGCAAAATCTCCATTCCCACCCCACTCTGGGGCCAGCCAGAGTTGGCAGTTGCCGGTTCTCCGAACTACTCAAAATTTCCTCTACCGGTTCTCCAGAACCTGTCAGAACCTGCTGGTTAAAACACACAACTTTATTGTTAGGCTATATTAACAGGATTTTGCAAGTCTAAAGGAACAAACTTCCTGCTGCCAATTTTAATTGTAGAGCAGGCCCTTCCTAAGTTTCTTCTTCTAACCGTTAAGCATCTGCGGGCTCCTCCGGTTTCTTATCTATCATCCCTAGGTAGCAGCATCTCTTTCTCTCATCCCCCAAAGTCATCCACACCTTCCATTACACCTAGCATTAGCTTCTCTGAATGATCACGTTGCTGATCCCAATTGTTTTTGCTAAATGAGGACCATTTCTATTCTTCCATGGATTCTTTGACCCTTTGGAAGAATGACATCGGAGTGTGTGTGAGAGAGAAGGGGAGGGAGAGAGAAAGAGAGAGGGAGGGAGAAAGAAATAAAAGAGAAAAGAAAAGACAAGACAAGACTATGGGGTTCATGCTCTTGAACTAGGTTATTTTCTTTCAGACATTTCATAACCCAACTAGGTAACATTATCAGTGCTACCTTAGAAGAGTGGGAGTTATGGAATAGGCGACAACGACTGTGGGGTCCATGGTACTCTCTGAACTAGGTTGTTGGCTTGCAAGGCATTTCATGACCCAACTAGGTAACATCTTCAGTGCCAGAAGAGAGCGGGCATTATGGAGAGGATAGTCCCTATCCTAATGTTCCCTTGAATTGTATTCACTTTATGTATTCAATTCATGCTTAAACTTATATATATATATACATTATATATATATTGGCAGTGGTGGGATTCAGCCAGTTCGCACCATTTCAGGAAAACCAGTTATTAACTTATAATACATATACATAATAACAGAGTTGGAAGGGACCTTGGAGGTCTTCTAGTCCAACCCCCTGCCCAGGCAGGAAACCCTACACCATTTCAGACAAATACACCATTTCAGACAAACTTTCTGAGCAGTTTGACAAACCGGTTGTTGGAAGAAATCATTAGGGCAGAGAACTGGTTGTTAAATTACTTGAATCCCACCGCTGTATATTATCTAATACAGGGGTCTCCAACCTTGACAACTTTAAGACTTGCGGACTTCAAGTCTTAAAGTTGCCAAGGTTTGGAGACCCCTGATCTAATATGTACTTGACGAAAGAAAGAAAGAAAGAAAGAAAGAAAGAAAGAAAGAAAGAAAGAAAGAAAGAAAGAAAGAAAGAAGGAAGGAAGGAAGGAAAGAAAGAAAAAGAAAGAAAGGAAGGAAGGAAGGAAGGAAAGAAGGAAGGAAGGAAAGAAAGAAAAGAAAGGAAGGAAGGAAGGAAAAGAAAGAAAGAAAGTAAGAAAAAAAGAAAGAGAAAGAAAGAAACAACAGAAAGAAAGAAAGAAGGAAGGAAAGCAGGAAGGAAGGAAAGAAAGAAAAAGAAAGAAAGGAAAGAAAGAAAGAAAAGAAAGAAGGAAGGAAAGAAGGAAGGAAGAAAAGAAAGAAAGAAAGAAAGAAGGAAGGAAGGAAGGAAGGAAGGAAAGAAAAGAAGGAAGGAAGGAAGGAAGGAAAAGAAAGAAAGAAAGAAAGAAAAGAAAGAAAGAAAGAGAGAAAGAAAAAGGAAGGAAGGAAGGAAGGAAGGAAGGAAAAGAAAGAAAGAAAGAAAGAAAGAAAGCAAAAAAAAAAAGAAAAGAAAAAGAAGGAAGGAAAGAAAGAAAGAAAGACAAGGAAGGAAGGAAGGAAGGAAGAAGGAAAGAAGGAAGGAAGGAAGGAAAAGAAAGAAAAAGAAAGAAAGAAAAGAAAGAGAAAGAAAGAAAAAGAAAGAAGGAAGGAAGGAAAGAAAAAAAGAAAGGAAGAAAGAAAGAAGGAAGGAAGGAAGGAAGGAAGGAAGGAAGGAAAGAAAGAAAGAAAGCCCAGATGGACCAACCACACCTGCTCTACCAGGCATGATTGGGGAACCCCAGCAAGCCCACCTGGACGCCCCCTGCAGGCAACTGGAGAGTCCCTGAACCATCCACCGCCCCCTCCCCAATCGGGGCCGGGGGTTTCTCCCCCTGAGCTCCAACCCCCCCTCCTCCTCTCCGGACTACATTTCCCAGGGCGCCTGGCAGCCGGGGCGGAGCCTGAGTCCAGCTGGCGGCCCCGAGCAGGAAGGCGCCCTGCAGCTTCTCCGGCGTGGAGGCTGCCCGACATGCCTCTGTGGGTGGGGGGGCGGCGGGTCGACCCGGCTCGGCCCCTCCGCGACCTGCGCGCCTTCCCGGAGCTGGAGGTGAGCGGGCGGGGGGGGGGCGGGGCTCCTGCGCCCCCAGGTGAGACCAGGCGAGCGGGACTCAGGTGCGCCCTGCGCCCTTGCGGGGAGCTGCGAGGGGATCCTCACCCGGGCTGGGCTGGAAATTGGGTGTGTGGGTGGGGGGGAGGGTTGCCTTCCTCTGGTGCAAAGCGGGGGAAGCCCCCGGGGCAGGCGGGGCTGGGGATCCCCCTCGCACCTGGTGGCTGGCTGGATGGGTGGGTGGCAGGCAGGCAGGTGTCTTCTAGGGCAGGAGGTCTCCAATCTTGGGTACTTGAAGCTTGGCGGACTTCAACTCGCGGAATTCCCCAAGCTTCAGCTTAGCACAGTACATGTGGCTCACATTTATTTTATTTATTTATTTTTGTCACAACATTATATATAAAATTATATACAAATTTATATATTGTATATAAAATTATATGCAAGCACATATAATGAAAGAAAACAATAGGACAGGAACGGTAGGCACTTTTATGCACTTATGCACGCCCCTTACAGACCTCTTAGGAATGGAGTGAGGTCAATAGCAGACAGTCTTTGGTTAAAGCTTTGGGGATTTTGGGAAGAGACCACAGAGTCAGGTAGTGCATTCCAGGCATTAACAACTCTGTTACTGAAGTCGTATTTTCTGCAATCAAGATTGGAGCGGTTCACATTAAGCTTAAATCTATTGTGTGCTCGTGTATTATTGCGATTGAAGCTGAAGTAGTCTTGGACAGGAAGGACATTGCAATAGATGATTCTGTGTGTTAAACACAGGTCATGTCGGAGTCATGTGCTTGCCCTACATGTATTGTAATATATGGAAGACAATACAACCGTTGCATCTAATAAAATGGTATTTATTTATTTATTTTCGTCACGCAGTATCTATAAGCACAAGCATGAAATAATTATACAATATGTAAGCATATATATGAGTACGAGTATGTAATAACTATATTAATTGGATATAACGAAAGGAAACAATAGGACACGAACGGTAGGCACGCTTGCGCTCTTATGCACGCCCCTTAAATGTAAATGTAAAATTTACATTTAAAATATAAAAAAGGTAAACACATACGTGCTAGTCATTCCTGACTCTAGGGGGCAGTGCTCATCTCCATTTCAAAGCCGAAGAGGCAGCGCTGTCCGAAGACCTCTCCGTGGTCATGTGGCCGGCATGACTCAATGCGAAACACAGTTACCTTCCCACCAAAGGCGGTCCCTATTTTTTCTACTTGCATTTTTTACCTGCTTTCGAACTGCTAGGTTGGCAGAAGCTGGGACAAGTCACGGGAGCTCAGCCCATTACGCAGCGCTAGGGATTCGAACCGCTGAACTGCCGATCTTTCGATCGACAAGCTCAGTGTCTTACCCACTAAGCCACCGCATCCCTTCTTACATGTAATGAAACTGACCAAATGGTTTTCCCAATTGCAATGGATGGCTGTGAAAGTTGGACCATAAGGAAGGCTGAGCGCCAAAGAATGGAAAAATAGATCAGTATTTCACTGCCTGACCCTTTACAGATGTTGTTGTTAGTTGCGAAGTCGTGTCCAACCCATGGTCAACGTTCCTCCAGGCCTTCCTGTCCTCTACCATCCCCCCGGAGTTCATTTAAGCTCAAGCCGACTGCTTCAGTGACTCCATCCAGCCACCTCGTTCTCTGCCATCCCGTTCTTTTTTTGCCCTCAGTCGTTCCCGGCATTAGGACTCTGATTTGTGGGTGAACGTGATGGCTAGATCCAAGCGATTGGACATAGTTTATCAACATAGGGCCTCTGGTGGCTCAACAGGCTAATGCAGCCTGTTATTAACAGCAACTGCCTGCAATATTGCAGGTTCAAGTCCCACCAGGCCCAAGGTTGACTCAGCCTTCCATCCTTTATAAGGTAGGTAAAATGAGGACCCAGATTGTTGGGGGGCAATAAGTTGACTTTGTATATAGTATACAAATGGATGAAGACTATTGCCTGACATAGTGTAAGCCGCCCTGAGTCTTCGGAGAAGGGCGGGATATAAATGCAAATTAAAAAAAAACAAAAACATCCCATGACTGAAACAAGGTAGGAATATTGTCCTGAGGAGTCACTATGGATTTTGTCCATGGTATAATACACTTGGAGAAAGAATAATAATAATAATAATATTATAATAATAATAATATTTTAATTTTTATACCGCCCTTCTCCCGAAGGACTCAGGGCGGTTAACAGCCAGATAAAATACAATATAATACAATACAATACAATACAATACAATACAATAAAAAACCAATTAAAAAACTTATTCAATGTGGCCAATAATTTAAATTATAAAATACATAATATAAAACCCCATTTAAAATCCAATTTAAAAAACCCGTTTTATGCTAGTCCTGCTCGGAAGAATAAATACGTCTTCAGCTCGCGGCGAAAGGTCCGGAGGTCAGGAAGTTGACGGAGTCCAGGAGGAAGCTCATTCCAGAGGGTAGGTGCCCCCACAAAGAAGGCTCTCCCCCTGGGGTCGCCAGCCGACATTGTTTGGCTGACGGCATCCTGAGGAGACCCTCTCTATGGGAGTGCACCGGTCGGTGGGAGGCATATGGTAACAGAAGGCGGTCCAGAAGATATCCGGGTCCTATGCCATGGAGCGTTTTAAAGGTGGTAACCAGCACCTTGAAGTGCACCCAGAAGACCACAGGCTAGTTTGGTGTAGATAGTTTGGTGTAGTGATTGAGGCAGCAGGCTAGAAACCAGTGTTGACCTAGCTTGAGGAACTAAAGCCAACTTTTGGCCTTAGTTCCTCAAGCTAAGGGGAACAAGTCAACTTTTAAGGACATCTTCACAAAAGTGCCCTACCACCACCTGGAATCCAAACTCATTCCTATTCTCATAATCGACTCTTGCATTATAAATTTGTGGGAATAAACTTATTATTATTGCTTATTAACAGTTCAAGCAATTCCCAGTTTATGTGGAGCTCTGCTTGGTTTCCAGATCTTAGGAGAGGTGCTAGCTATGTTTCTTACTTTGGAGGCCCAGATCAGAGAACTTTTGATAGCTGTTTTGCTGAAGTTGTGTTGTCTGTGACCCGCAAAGACCTGTACAAAAACTCTTGTTCCCCAATCAGGAGCAAGCCAAACAGTTCCGCAGCCAACCCGCTCAAGCGGTGGGACCAAAAGGACTTCTCTATGTCCAGCAAAGAGAATTTGCAGCCACCACGTCCAAAGATGGTAGGTGGGACCTCGAATGAGTATTAACTTTCAATTCAAGAGAAGACGGCCAAGATCTTACATGATGTTCTCCTGCTTTCTTGATAGGTTCTGTTTCCATTCTTGGTTCAGACGATGCCACCACGTGCCATTTTGTAGTTCTGAGACATACAGGTACTGAAATTCCTGAAAAATCCCTGATTTGGTTCCCATTCTCTATAATTAAACGTTTATAAAGTTTCAGGTTGCGGTTTAGAAGTGGAATAAGAGCTTGATGGAAGTCCTTGAGATAGATTTGTGGGTTTTGTCTTCTTGGTTCCAGTGTTTAGATTTAGAAGAAGCACTACAGAAACCTACAGATCTTGTCACAGCTGGCCATAACCTCACTGTCTCCCAGTTGAGTGATCTTCAACTCCTCAAAAATCCTTTGGCTTATACGTGTTTTGATAAGTCTGTTCCAAATAGAGAAGTGTTCCTTATAGTTACAGTTGCCCATAAGATGCAAATTCTCATTGTATTTTTTTTTTTAGGGAGTGGAGCAATTTGTCTAACTCACTGTGATGGATCAGATACCGAAACAGAAGTTCTGCTGATCGTAAATGCAGTAAAAGTGCTTTCTCTAAGCACAGACTCTGGAAGGTCAGTTTTAAAAAAATAGTCCTTTTAAATAATCTGGGGAAAAGTTGGGGGCTTCATACTTCTCAGCCGCTTTCTACCTCTTCAACTGAAACTGAATTCAGGTAGTCCTCAATTTACAAAAAATTGTTTAGCAACCAGTTGAAACTACAGTGGCAGTGAAAAAAATTACGACGGGTCCTCGCACTTAAGACTATCATCATGTCATCTCCATGATTGCATGATAAAAATTTGGATGCTTGGCAACCGGCATATTCTTTATTTTAAAAAGATGATGTGGGAAACAAAACTGAAGAAATACATTGTTAAAAGGGTAAAATGATTAATAAGGAAATAAGATATGATAATCTGGTCCACCATTAGAAAACAATGGATATTCGGAAATAAGTGTGAAATGTCAAAATGATTGTGTGTAAATTAAAGGGTTTCAACAGAATAAAAATAGAATAAAGAAATATTGAAAAATATATGTGATAAATAAAAGAATGAAATGAAAGAAGATTAGGAGGTTAGAGCGGATAGTAATTCTGATTATCCATTAAATGTAAAATAGAGATGAAAAAGGGAAAAGTAGAAAAGGAATACAATGGCAGGAACTGAAATATATAAGTTAAATTTGGGGAAAATAAGCTGTATGAATTTTGACCCGGTCAATACTCTATTCAGAAAAAATGTATGTTTGTCTGTTTTTAAAAATTTTTTTTTTTACAAAAAACAAACAATTGCAACGATTTGCTTAACCATGGCAAAAGAGGTTGTAAAAGCAGGCGTGGTTCACTTAAGCTTAGCAACAGAAATTCTGTCTCGAATTGTGTCTAGAAAATCAAGGACTTATTGTTGTGACCCAGACCCAAATAGGAGTAGGAAACTCAGCCAGTGTAAAAACAAATAGACTTTACAAACAGCTGAGAATTACTTCATTCTCAGTGTAGTCCAACTAAATTAAACCAACACAAATTCCTCAGTCCTATCACCAACCTTGGTCCAATTAGGCAAATTGCCAAAGGCCTTTCTTGGCAAAAATTCCGAAGACACCGATACAAATGCAGCGAGATGAAGCTATCAACACTGTTTTCCGGCAAAGAGTCCAAGTGCAGTTGCTAGTCTTTTAAGCCTTATGGGAGGGGCCAGTCATTTCTTGGCCCTACTCCCGAGTCGTCCTCTTTGCTTGAGCTGCTCTTGCCTTCTGGCAGCTCTTCCCATGCGTGCGTTAGGAACAGGCTCCTCCTGTTCCTCTGCCTCACTACTGTCAGCCTCTGGAGGCTCCAGAGTTCGCACATCATTCCCCGATGGCCCTGGCCCCACCTCTGCCTCCGACGCAGAGCCCTCATCCGGGCCTTCCCCAGCCTCCAGGACTGGCCCATGTTCTTCCTCAGCCTCATCGCTGTCTGACTCCGTTGCCAGCTCTGCAGGCTGCTGGCGGACCACAACACTTATAAATAACAGAATGTCTCTGATAAACATCCTGTATTGTAGTTACTTACCCAGAAACCAAACTGAATCCTAGTGAGAAATATACTAATCATCATAGTTCCCATCACCAATCTCTTTCCACTTATGACTGTATGACTATAACTTGTTGCTGGCAATCCTTATGATCTATATTGATATATTGACCATCAATTGTGTTGTAAATGTTGTACCTTGATGAACGTATCTTTTCTTTTATGTACCCTGAGAGCATCTGCACCAAGACAAATTCCTTGTGTGTCCAATCACACTTGGCCAATAAAAAATTCTATTCTATTCTAATTCAAATTCAATTTGAAAGGGATTGAAAAGTGAACGAACGTTTCTGGATTTTGTGTCTGCTAGGTTGGAGTTGCATCTGGTTGGAGGGTTTTGTGACGATCGGCGCTTGTCTCAGCGTCTTACCAGTCAACTGTTAAGTAAGTTTTGTATTTTTGGCTTTGCTGGGGTCTTCATAAACATTTGGGCTTCTCTTTGAAGTAGAATGAAGTTGGCCAGTTGTGTGAGCTGGTGGGAATTTTGTGGGCTCCCGAAAAATAGATTTCTGCTTTAGAAAAAGAGCTTACATGGTGTAGGTTGTAGTGAAGGGAAGCCAGTTATATTTATGGAGAAGAGGGGTTGAGTCATGTTGATGCCTACAGAATATATTGTACCATCAGTAAAGGTCAAGGTCAAGATTCCCCTTGCACATATGTGCTAGTCGTTCCCGACTCTAGGGGGCGGTGCTCGTCTCCATTTCAAAGCTGAAGAGCCAGCGCTGTCCGAAGACGTCTCCGTGGTCATGTGGCCGGCATGACTCAATCCAAAAGTGCATGGAACGCTGTTCCCTTCTCACTACAGGTGGTCCCTATTTTTCTACTTGCATTTTTTATGTGCTTTCGAACTGCTCGGTTGGCAGAAGCTGGGACAAGTCACGGGAGCTCACCCCTGTTACGTGGCGCTAGGGATTTGAACCGCTGAACTTCCGACCTTTCGATCGACAAGCTCAGCTTCTTAGCCACTGAGCCACCGTGTCCCTTATATCCCTTATACCAGGGGTCTCCAACCTTGGTCCCTTTAAGACTTGTGGACTTCAACTCCCAGAGTCCCTCAGTCAGCAAAGCTGGCTGAGGAACTCTGGGAGTTGAAGTCCACAAGTCTTAAAGGGACCAAGGTTGGAGACCCCTGCCTTATACCATCGGTAGGAAGAGTAAAATGCTGGACTATTAGTTTTGGGTCACAAATTTCTCAGGATAATTTTCTTGGAACGGATTGGTTGACTGTGTCTTTGATTAAGCTAGAAACGTCATCTATGGTTTCAGAAATGGACTGTTGGTAGTGAACATAAGGGGGCAGTTGTCCCAGATGAGAAGCTGGGGTGTTTTGATAAACCCAGCCTGGAACCAGAGTGGAGTATTTGAATAATACAATTATTTTTCATCATGTAGTTAAATATGTATTTCTTTCCTCGGCCTATGAGTTTCATAGTCTTTCTTTTTGTTTTCTTAGGAGCGTTTGACCGCTTGTTAGATAATGTTTATTTGATGACCTTCTGTGTCACAGGTAATTTACATATGTCTTTATTGTATTGTCTGAATCGGTTTATAATGAAACCCACTTCCTTATGTTTTGAATTTTGGTCAACCATTTTAACAATCCTGGTGTCAGCAGAAAATCTGTAAAATGTTGCCTGAATTTTATAAAAACACGACTTCTTTTAACCTTGGTCAAATAAACAAACATTACATTCCTTCCTTTTTACTTAATGAAGATGTTAATCATTCATTCATTCATATGTTACTGTAGGATTTGATCTCTGTTCAATTTTTCTTTGTACCATTGCAAAGGAAAGTTATTTTCTTAACAGGGAATATATGCCAGTAGCCAAAGGAAGGAATCGGTCTAAAAGCTAATTTTCCCCACCCCCTGCCCCAAATTTTTGGGTATGGCCCCCAGACCCTTAAAAATACTTGCAATATGGACTCTTAACATGGCAGAAGGGAAAAATTAAAACTGCAAGGAGAGGAGTCATACTTATTATATTTAATTGATCTAATATATGTAACATTTAAATATAATCAAATTTAGGGACGGATGACCCCCCCCAGCTTAACTAAATACCTTTATCTTGGTTCTGTCTTCTCCTTTTGTGAGGATATTCTCTGTCAAATCTAAAATATAACCCCCAGCCTGAAAAACATTGTGCATCCCAATCTGAAGTGACTTAGCTGTGCCACTACATACTTCCCCAGTTTATTGCTTTTTTGATAAGGTCAATTTGTATGTGTTCATTACAGAACTGAACGATCGCCAAGAAAATGGCAGGCATTTGCCGTATATTTATGGAATCGGTAAGTTTAACGTTTCTTGCATTTGAGGCCAGGTTTAAAAACTGGCTTACAATTGTGAGATCAGGTATTGATTGCCACCTTAATTTTTTTTTTTTTTAAACTGGCTGATTAAGGTACCAATGAATAGAAATAAAAGATGCATGTTTTGTTTAACACTTAAAGAGAGGCAGTTTGAAAGATTTTCCTGTCAATCAACTTGCTCTGTCCTTTGACTTAATGTTTAATGAGCATTCAATAATAATAATAGCAGAGTTGGAAGGGACCTTGGAGGTCTTCTAGTCCAACCCCCTGCCCAGGCAGGAAACCCTACACCACTTCAGACAATTTTCAGAATCCCTTCAGAAAGAACGTATTTTCTTATTACGTGGCTCTTTCCCTTTCAGCTGCGAATGTTAAAACGGGTGAGATTTTCCACGCCACATTTCCAGACCGAGGACCTGATGAAGACATGCGGTCTGCCAGGGTCTTAGCAGGAGCAAAGGTTAGCAATGATTGTACAAAAGAATGAGAAAGGGAACCGCACTTCAGGGGGAAAAGTCCTCTGTCAAAAACTTACAGTCTGAAAGATAAAACATAGAAGAGAATATAGATAGCTCGGAGTTGAATTATGGAGCCCTTGATCTTCTCTAAGCTTAGTTGTTTGTTTGTAGACATTCATTACCCAACTTGGATATCATCAGTGTGAGGAAGTGTGGCATTTGCTCCCTGTTTATGTTAAGAAGTTTGAGAGAGAGAGACAGAGAGAGACAGAGAGAGAGAGAGAGATGATAGATATATAGATAGATAATAGGTAGGTAGGTAGGTAGGTAGGTAGGTAGATAGATAGATAGATAGATAGATAGATAGATAGATAGATAGATAGATAGATAGATAGATAATAGGTAGATGATAGATAGATAGATATAGATGAGCTAGATGATAGATGAGCTATAAATGTAGATGAGCTAGATGATAGATGATAGATTAGATGATAGATGATAATAGATAGATGATAGATGAGATAGGTGATAGATGAGATAGGTGATAGATAATAGGTAGATGATAGATGACAGATGAGATTGATGTTAGGTAATAGATGATAGATAGATGATGGATAGATGATAGATGAGATAAATGATAGATAATAGATGATAGATGAGATAGGTGATAGATGAGATATAGATGATAGATGAGATAGATGATAGGTAGATAGATAGATAGATAGATAGATAATGATGGATGGATGGACAGATAGAGATAGAGATAGATGATAGATAGTTGAGAGAGAGAGAGACGATAGAGAGATAGAGATTGATAGTTATTTGCCCTGCCATTGTTGGGGTGTGTTTCTCCTGGGAGAAAACCAATGGAAGAGTCAGACCAGGGAACATAGATGAGAATCAGAGAAAGACATCAACAGGATCTGGCATTATAACGGGGCCAGGATGAACAGTTCCGGCTTCTGGTTCTGCTGAGTAACCGGGGTTTGTTCTGCGCGTGCTAAACGTTTCGCCTGCCATAACCTGCTAAAGCTGCTCCTGTCTCTTATTAGATGATCAGCATTTATGACTCCAAGAAGGAACAACTTTGCATCGGGCCTTACTACTGGATTCCTTTCCCCCACGTGGATTTCTGGTTGGAGCAGAGCAACCAGAGCATCTTACAGGTAAGCTGGAGTTGGCCAAGGGGACCCCAGCTGGGAAAAAGCTCGGCTGAAAGGTTGCCGAGTGTCGTGTATTGTGTTAAGCCGCAATATGATCTCTTTCGTTTCGAATCCTTGATGTTCTCTGAGCTTGGTGGTTTTCTTGCAGACATTTCATGACCCAGCTAGGTAACATCATCAGTGCTAGAAGGGAGGGGGACTTGTGAAGAGGAGGAGGAGGAGGAGAGGAGGAGGAGGAAGAGAAAGTGAAAGAGGAGGAGAAGGACTGAAGAAGGGTCCTTGGAGCTCTCTGAACTTGGTTGTTTTCTTGCAGACGTTTCATGACCCAACTAGGTAACATCATCAACGCTAGAAGGGAGTGAGGTTTGTTTTTTGTTTCTTTTTTAGTGGCTGCCCTGCAAGTGTTGGTGTGTAATGAAACATTTGCAAGGAGAAAAAACCCAAGCTCAGAGAGCACTAAGTCGGTTTCCTTAAATATTCCTTTTTGTATCTTTGGCAGAATCTCTCCACATCGCCACTGGCTGAGCCACCTCATTTTGTGTCACACATCAGAGCTACCCTGCTTTATCTAAGAGAGCATCCGTACCCCGATAAGACCCTCTTCCCGACTCAAAAACCTCGCCTCTACGAAAAAAATCCCGAGGGCTTGTGGGAGAGGGTCTCTGGCCAGATCTAACCCAAAGTGGAGAAACCCAGGAGTGCTCTGGAAGTGAAAGTCAAGAAAGGTGTCAGGAGACCCTCTCTATGCCATGGACCTTTACCTGGTGAAGCCCCCCACCCACAAAAGACAACAGGAAAAACCAGTGAGTTGCATTCATGGGATGGTCTTAACGACCCTCAAAATATCCTGTGTTTTCCAAAACAGGCTGCTCAGTCCGATGCAAAATTAGGTAACCTTTTCACATTTCATGGAGTTGGGTCCAAAGTTCTCAAGAACGTAAAATGGGCCTCCGCGTCATTTGCAAAGGAGGAGGAGGAGGAGCCTCCTTTGTTGGTACTCCCGGTCCCTGCTCCGTCAAAGTTTTCTTGCTTTTAGTCGTTTCTTCAAGACTGGCGTCTTATGCGAAGCCGCCATTCTGCTTGCTTCATCGGAGCGATGTCCTTGATAAAATATTGGCTGGAGACGCACAGGACCTTCCTGTGGGCACGTTCTCACGTTGGGAATGAAGCGTTCTGGTCCTTCAGATGGTCCATTTCGAAGTCAGACCTGTTCTGGTGAGGTTGGAATGACCTGTTCTGAGATGAGGATGCTTCTGGTAGAGTTAGAACATGATCTTGACGCCAGATGTTTCGGCGAGGCCCTTCCGATTTTGCTCTTCTCTGGAACTATCTCAAGAGTTGATGTGGGCGTTTTTGAACGAAGCTAGGCCTTGTTTGTTCCACACGAGGAGAAACGTCTCCAAGCTAATAATAGATGTTTGCGTTGAGCAGTAGCTAAAGAATGCCAACCGTGACATTTTTCCTGGACCGAGGACCAAATGTATGCAGGCAAATATGTTGGGTGGGAAGTTGTCTACATACCTATCCTATGATGGGGGACTTTGGATTCTAGTGCAGCTTAACACATTAACATGTGATTCACCTCCGTTCCTTTTTAGAAGTTGATTTTTCTACAATAAAGCTCCATAACTAGTCATCATTCCTGCAAGGAAAAAAACCCACGTGACTTCAGATACTACTTTTACGGTACACGGTTTGTATGGGCGAGATTCTGATTTTTTGGTTTCGGCTTTTGTGTGTGTGTGCGCTGTTATTTTTCTCCACTGTTCAACTTCCTCTTCTGTCGAAGAGAAACTGGTAGAATCTGGATCTAGTTCTCACCATCGCTGAGCACTGGAGGAGGCGGGGTTTTCATTGAACCAGATCCATCAAACCGTTGAATGTAGCCAAAATAATATTACGATTAAAAAAGCAGTCACAGCTTAAATCTTCTCCATTTGTTATACCCTGGGCCTCATTTCTATCAAGGATCCAACAATTTTATCAAATGTATTTATTTCTTGCTAACGAAACCCAAAACGTTTCTCGAATGCCTCTGGCATGTAAGGAAACTTTAAAACTCTTTTGCTTTGATTTAATCTGGTTTTCTTTTTAGGTATTTGTGTGTGTCCGAAATAGGTACGTTTTAACAGAATAACAAGAGTTGGAAGGGACCTTGGAGGTCTTCTAGTCCAACCCCCTGCCCAGGCAGGAAACCTTACACCACTTCAGACAAATGGTTATCCAACATCTTCTTAAAAACTTCCAGTGTTGGAGCATTCACAGCTTCTGGAGGCAAGTTGTTCCACTGATTAATTGTTCTAACTATCAGGAAATTTCTCCTTAGTTCCAAGTTGCTTCTCTCCTTGATTAGTTTCCACCCATTGCTTCTTGTTCTACCCTCAGGTGCTTTGGAGAATAGCTTGACTCCCTCTTCTTTGGGGCAGCCCCTGAGATATTGGAAGACTGCTATCCTGTCTCCCCTAGTCCTTCTTTTCATTAAACTAGACACACCCAGTTCCTGCAACCGTTCATGTTTTAGCCTCCAGTCCCCTAATCTTCTTTGTTGCTCTTCTCCGCACTCTTTCTAGTCTCCACATCTTTCTTTTCTTTTTCTTTCTTCCTTCCTTCCTCTTTCTTTCTTTTCCTTCCTTTCCTTTCCTTTCCCTTTCCCTTTTTCCCCTTTCCTTTCCTTTTTCCTTTCTTTGCTGTTCTATAATTTCTGGGCAAGACTGAACATCCCCCTGGTGTTTGTGTATGGCCAGACCTAAGAAAGCTAATTATAGGGAGGGGCAGCCATCGGAACTTCAGAACCTGGTGGTACGTACCTTTTGAGGAGTCCGTCATAACTGAATGCTCGCTAAGTGACTAGTTGCAAGTTGAGGAGTACCTGCATGGAACTTTTAGCTCAAGCAGAGGGCTGCATTTTTTCAGCTGGCTTCACCTACTGTGCTTAATTGTAAAGTGGTATTGGGGTAGATAGATACAGATTAAGAGAGTCGGAAGGGACCCTATAGGTCATCTAGTCCAACCCCCCTGCCCAAGCAGACCCTACACACCATACAAAGTGACTTGAAGGGAAGGGAAAAAAGTAGTTATTTTCTGTTCATAGTTGGAGTTTCCATCCAGGGAAAACTGCCTCGATGACTCGTGTGTGTGTGATTGACTAAGTGTAATTTACAATCCAGTTCAGTGAATAAAATACAATTCATTTAAGGGCAGCGGACCAATTAAAAATAGCAATAGCCCTTAGGCTTCACAGTGCTTTACAGCCCTCTCCAAACGGTTTACAGAGTCAGCCTGTTGCCCCCAACAATCTGGGTCCTCATTTTACCCACCTCGGAAGGATGGAAGGCTGAGTCCAACATTGAACCTGATGAGATTCGAACTGGCAAATTGCAGGCAGCCGGCCACCAAAACCTAGTTTTATTACTGCTTTACTCTTTCAATTTGGTTATGTAGCAGTAGGAAAGCACAATTGGTTTTTGTGGTTTTCTGGCTGGGTTTTTGTGTCCTGCTCAGCTATCTACAGCCAGAAGGCAAGTACAGTTTTAAAAACAAAGACAAAATGAGCCATAAACAGAGAGCAAACCCTCCTCCTTTCCAGCTTTGATGTTACCTAGTTGGGTCATGAAACATCTGCAAGAAAATAACCAAGAACAACACAATCTAGAAATTGACCAAGTTTTTAGACCTTGATTTTGTTTGCAGGGCTGTCTTTAAACTTGTTCAGTTTTAAGATACTTAAAACCAAACACGGTTTATAATGATGCTTGAATCTAACCACTGCCAGAAACAGTAACCTCGTGGATTAAATAATCGAAAGTCTTCTAATGTGTATATTCCCTACTTTGCTAGGATTTTGCTGGTTGGTTCTTTTAAACCATCACAAACTCAGATACAACAAGTTGAAGAACCTTTATTGAAGCATTTAGGAAGTATCTAAATTAGGACTGTATTCCAGCAAAACTGCCAGCTTGATATAAAACATTAAAATTTATATTAACAATTATAACTTTAACCTTTCCCCCCAACCCCCATGAACCCAAGTTAATATAAATCATTGCACTAAATAAACAGTCAAAAGGAAGACAGGAATTAAATGTGCACTTTAGAAAAATCAACCCTTAATAGTTGGAAGTTAACTGTACATTTAACCAGTGATAATCTTCAATCAAGAATGAACAAACTGTTGTTAAACTTTAACAAACTTTTGGTGATTAAAGCTCGTTGCTGCAGTACCCATGGGAGAGCTCCAATTGGTTCTAGCTGAGCTTCAAGAAACTGGTTACTCTAGAGTAAGCTAGATCTGATGATCCATTACCTCAACCTCCATAAATAATATTAAGCAAAACTTGTAACTCTTAATGCCCACTTGAGTGCAAAGGATAACAGATCCTCAAGTAAATTATTAGAAGAGAGGAGAGAATTCTAGCATTCGCTGTAAGATCTAGTTTGGCGAGGACCTCCATAACTGATGTGAATCGTGTCTGGATACTTGGGATTTTAAAGCAGAACAAAAAAATATCTCCCGTTTCCAAATTCGTAAATTTCTACAATTATGACCACATGGGACTGTTTTAAACTTACTTTCTTTCTTTCGTCAAGGGACTAGCAATTTTTTCTGCTTAGAATGCCTGAGAGTCTCAACATTGGATTATATCACCACCACCCACAAAAAATGATTTTGAGAATACCATTCCTTAATTTTTATTATCTGTGTTAGAATTGAATCGGCGTCTTCAACTGCTGACAATAAAAGTCCCTTTGCTTACACGAGCTTTACTCATTAATGAAAACTAAACGGGACTCTTATTAAATGCCACAGCGTTCCCCCACCCCAACTGTTGCTGTCTTGGGATGTTGAATTTCATTTCCCCAAAAATTCTTGGGTTTCTAGTTGGAAACCTGTCCGATGTGCCCAGATCAGCACATTGAGGAAGACCGTGCTATAGAGCAAGGCTCTCCAACCTTGGCAAATCTAAGACTTGTGGTCTTCAACTCCCAGAATTCCTCAGCCAGCTTTGCTTTGCTTTGCTGGCTAAGGAACTCTGGGAGTTGAAGTCCACAAGTCTTAAAAGTTGCCAAGGTTGGAGACCCCTGCTATAGAGAAACATTGCTCAAAAAAGAATGTGTGTGTGTGTAACGAAATCAGAACATGGGGTGAATAGGGGACGATATATCGAGTGCAGTCAAATCTCTTCGGGGACCCAAGTTGCTCTGTTTAACGGAGAAAGAGCTAAATGTCTCAGGGGAAAAAAAAAAAGAAGGCATAATTGATCAGCAAGGTGAGGAATCAACACTCAAATATCTACTCTCAACTTTAAAACCCAAATCAACTCAGCGTGTGTATTTCTTTCCCGTAGTGCAGTAACTGTATATAATAAGCTAATATCTCTGAATATTTACAATATTTAACAAATGCAACCAACCGATGAGAAAAGCTAAGAACGGCAAGGAGGGGGGGGGGTGGAGACACACAAAAAAAACCACACCAATGGGCCACCGCTTTCGGCGTCTTGCTAATCTGCCCAAAAGCAGCATTGAGCAATAAGGATGGATGTCCCTTCAACGCAAACTTTTCCAACTGGGTTTTTGTTCTGTGTGATATTTCTCTCTCCCCCACCACACTTTTTAATTTGGCTCTGGCAAGGAAACATCTAAAGCTACCTTGAGCCAAATCTTAGGACCCTGTGAAATGCAAAATCATCTTCTCCCTTTTTCATTCACAGACGGGGCGAAAAAGGACAGTAAGTCTGTCGAGGCAGAAAATGTGGGGAACTGGGAAGCGACTTAATCCCGTTCCCCCCAAAATAGCGCCATGTTAACAGTAAAGGCAGCCGGACGTTGAAAAATATTTTAAACACTTGTTAAATTAAAAATAGCCAGCAGCTGGTGGGCTCAGCAAACAGGAACTAGATTAGCTTAATCCCAGCACAGAGTACAATCCAATTTAGAAAAACCAAGGAACGTCTGTGCAAAGCAACTTTTAATTTAATTTAAAAAAAAAAAATATCAGGCATTTTTTCTGGTGGGGACAATTTGTTTGGCTCCTAATTCTTGCACGTTCCCCGCTACGAAGGAAAAACGTTCCTATGCCACCCCAGATCCAACCTCGCCACTAAACGGGTGCGCAGGATAAACGAGAAGAATTGGAAACCAAGTAAAAAGAAAGTGAGAGAGAGCGAGAGACGAGAGCAGCCTTTCCACTAATTTTTGTGCAAAAACCTCCAGCCCAATCACACACGAAGAACAATTCGTAACTTGACTACCTCCGGCATGGTTTTCACATTTTTTTTAAATGCGTCATTCGGTTTCTCTTCTGGAGTGAAGTGCACTTTCCTTTTTTTTTCTTCTTTTTTTTTAAAACCCCTGTACAAAGTTTTTATTGCACAGAGCCTTGGGTTTTATCTAAGGCTTTCTTGCTCCTCGGATAACGGATGGTCATTTCCCGGGGCCTGAGAGGTGGCGCCTGGGGAAATGCTCGGGGTTTCCTGGCGGAGAGGAGGCGTGCTTTCGCTCGACGGCTGGCCGTTCTCCTGCTTGAGAGGAGAAGCTGTGAATTCTCCTCGGTCCAAGTCGGTAGCTTGGCTCACCGAGCTGGTTTCGCTCATCCCATCCGAGTTCCTGCCGGCCCGTTTAAACAGTTTTTGACCTGGAATGACACACGGGAATGAGAAAGGTTTGCTTCTGTTAGCCTTGTCCGCGTAAGAAGCCGGTCCTTGATTTACGGCAGTTTGTTTAACAGCCGTTCAAAGTTAACGCCGGCACTGAAAAATTCTGACTTGGAAATCGTTTTTTCACAGTTACGACGTTTGTGGCATCCCGAGGATCGTGTGATCAAACTTCAAATGCTGGGAACCTGGCATGTACTTACGACGGTTGTCGTGCCCGGGGTCACGTGATCCCCTTTTGTGACCCTCCGACAAGAAAAGTCAACAGGGGAAGCCAGATTCCGGCTTAACAACGGGGTTATCGTAACTTCTAGTGACTTGCTTAACAACTGTGGCCGGAAGGGTCGTAAAATGGGGCAAAGCTCACTTAAATGTCTCACTTAACAACAGGATTTGGGGGACATAATTGTGGTCGTAAGTCGACGGCTACCTGTGCTAGCTCTGTCTTTATTGTGAAGGTGAGATTAACAGGATCCTGTAAATCTGAAAGGACGTTTCTCCCCTCTCACTTTTACACACCAAGAAACTAGGGAGGGTCTTTTTGATGTTTGCCACACCTCTTTCCTTCTGCGGGTTTAGCTGCCTCTTATCTGACTGTGGTCTAGTCTGTGGCTCTTCCTCCTGTCGCCCAAGGTCCAGCGGTGAAATGCACTCACTTTCGCTACCGGTTCGGAAATGTGAGCATACGGCCTCTTCTGCGCATGCGCAGAGGGTGAAAAACGGGACGTAATGGCGTCCTGGTGGGTGGGCGGAGCCTCCCGTCACCAGCCCAGGGGTGGGTTCTAGTTACCTTTACTACCGGTTTGCAATGGGGTCGCGGGCATTCACTGCTCTCTACGCAGATCGTCATTTATGACGTCCGAGCGGGTGGGCGGAGCCTCCCTCCGGTTTGACTGCCGGTTCTATAGAACCAGACAGAACCGGGAGCAACCCGCCACTGCGCCAGCCCTACCGGTTCGTGCGAGCTGGATAGATCCAGCCAGATTTCACCACTGCCAAGGTCACTCGCACATACTCCGTTTCCGCGAGCTATGGATTTTCTTCATCTTTGAAAAATTATGCTATTTTACTGTTTTTTACAGCCTGCTCAATAGGGAGGATGACCAAAGTAGATTTTTCAAGAATAATCGTTGTTGTTTTTGTTGAGAATTTGGCTCTTTCCGGCTACACGAGCACATTCCTGTAGCATGATTAGGTCCCGATTTGCCAGTCAACATTCTGGATTTTTTTTTTTTAAATAGGTATGTAAGTATTTAATTTTGACTTCCTAGTCCAGGCCTTAGCCCTGGGATGGTGCCACTGGTGCCACTAACCAGATTGAATCTGCTTCACTTCTTCACGTGTTATTGGTTACTGTTTTACTCGTCTCTTCCTCCCAAAAGCTTCCATAGTAGTCTGTCACTAAGAATGACATCGTCACCGTCTTAAATTTTGGAGATGACCAAACTAGATGAGCCTCGCTCTCCTATCTGGTCCCATTCTAGGACCTTCTAATGCAGGGCTGTCCAAACTTGGCAACTATTAAGACTTGGGAACTTCAACTCCCAGAATTCCCCAGCCAGCCAGCATGTCTGACTGGGGAATTCTGGGAGTTGAAGTCCACGGGACTTCAAAGTGGCCAAGGTTGGACATTCCCGTTCTAAACACAATAGGATTCTCTAACTCTGGCTTTATAAACCAGAATGCAGAAAGGATTCTTCTCAATGCTTTCCCCCCCACCCTTTTTTTAAAAAGAATAGAATAAAACTGAAGATGAAGCCAACTTACCTGGGAACTTCTGTTTACCACGGCTTGATATGGGAGTGGGAGGTGGGGTGATCCCGGTGCCCTGGGCTTTGGATATGTATGTTGTCTCCGTGGATTCCAAAGAACCTGCCAAAGAAATGGGTGCCGACACATCAGATCCGGATAAATGCATGGATCATAGGATGCACACAAGGAAGGAAGGAAGGAATATCTGTTGTGGACTCTCAGCCACCGGCCCCTCCAGCAGCCGAATCAGAGGAGGAGGCGGCAGCGTGGGAGTCGGGGCCAGCATCAAGGCAACCTGAGAGCTCCGAGGGGGAATGGAGCTCGCAGAGAGAGAAATGGAGGCGGAGCCTGGGCCGTCCTTCAGCCCTCAGATGGGGAGTCACCAGTCCCCAGGTCTGGAGGTGGCTGATGAGGAAGAGGAGGAACAGCTGCGTCCAGTGCCTGATGCGTGGATGTGCAGAAGGCAGAGGAGAGGAGAGCAGAAATCTATGGGCCGGTCCTCGGGACGGAAGAGCCACCATTGCTAACGAAGCCCCTCTGGCGATAAAAGGCAGAGAGCGGAGATGAATAGATGTGCAGATAACTATTCATCTCCCGGGCGAACAGACTTGTTAGCCTGCGGTGAGAGAGAAACTTTTTGCCCAGGCTGTTGGCGCTCCTAATAAAGGAATCGATTGATTGATTTCGGAGGATTTGTCTTGTTTGGGGAGCTGGGTCAGAACAGTATCGATCTCCTAAGAGCCTTGGACTCATGACACGTGCCACGTTTCCCTGACGGTGTGAAGTTGACTTTTCTTGGAGTTGAACATCTCCCAAGTGATGGTTTGGAATTGACTGCGAAAGTTCGGAAATCATCTCTAACTTTCCAGTTTTAAGATCATTAATTCTGGCCACCAATCAAATATTCTAGGCCAGTGGTTCTCAACCTTTATAGTGCTGCGACCCCTTTAATACAATTCCCCATGATATGACGACCCCTTTAATACAATTCCCCACGAAATAAAATTATTTTCGTTTTGAATTTATCGCACCTGAAGCTGTATTGGCTAGCGATCTGAACTGCTTGCGATTGCCTTGAGGACGGAGACATTAAAGCGGAGACTCCTCCCCTATTAAGTTTATCGTGCCTGAAGCCAGATTAGGCTAGCAATTGGGAGTGATTGCAGCTGGCTTGAGAGGGAGACATCAGAGCAAAGATTTCTCTCTTCTTTAATTCATCGCGCCTGAAACCGAATTCGGCTAGCGATTTGAAGAGCCTGCAGCTGGCTTGTGGAGTCAACCATTGGAGCGCGATTCTTCGACTCGCAAATATACTTCCCCTATTTCCAATGGTCTTAGGCGACCCCTGGCAAATTGTCATTCGACCCCCAATGGGGTCCCGACCCACAGGTTGAGAACCGCTGTTCTAGACCATGAGTGTCAAACTCAATTTCATTGAGGGCTGCATCAGGACTGTGGTTGACCTTGGGTGGGGGGACGTGGTCGATTGGGTGGGTGTGGCCAACCGGGTGGGCATAGCCAGCTTGACGCCACTCCCCAAACTGCTGGCATGTTTCCTCTTCGCACGGGGTAGACCGGGCCGAAGCCACGCTGGCCTGATCTTTCCTCTTCGCATTGGGTAGACCAGGACAGCCTCGTGGGCTGGATCCGACCACATCATGGGCTTTGAGTTTGACACCCCTGTTCTAGACAGACCAATCTGGTGGTTCTATCAAAAAAAAAAAGAACAGGAGAGATTTGGAATAGAATCAGAACTATATTCTCTATTGCGGGGGCCTCTAACCCTGGCAACTTTTAAGACTTGTGGACTTCAACTCTCAGAACTCTGGGAGTTGAAGTCCACAAGTCTTAAAGTTGCCAAGGTTGGAGACCCCTGCTCTACTGGGCCTTTGGAAGCTTTCAAACCTCGGCCCAAAGGTGCTTTTTTCAAGATGCACCTAGACTTCCTTGTGTCAAGTTGCCTCTTGAAAAAAGCACCTTTGGGACAACCATGACCTGGATGACTGAGAATCTCCAGAAGCACTTTCAAACCTTGGGAAATATTAGTTCGTGTTTTCTTCTAGAGTCTCCTGAAGAAAGCTGATGGAGATCCCGGCAGTTTAGAAAAACGGGACATCTGAAGATCAATGCACTTTTCCTCATGGCATTATGGACAATGCTGAATTATAGCTATTGTCAGGCCTGGAAGCCATCTTTTAAGTTAGGGCCTTCAGGCCTGCCACATTTTTCTACTGTGGGAAAATGAGAGGGGGCATTGTGTGGAGTATGGGAGATATGTAGTCAAAATAACATTCCTTTCTCAGAGAGTCAAGGATGCCTTGCCCTGGCACCTGGAGTCGGATGACTGGGAGGTGTTTCTAGCTTGGACGGTGGATGATTGGAACATGTGATGGACATGTGGGTGCTGTGCAGGGACTTGAACTTTCACGTGGGTGGGCAAACCTGGAAACTTTCAAATTCGGGTTTTCCCAGATGTGCCAATAGGACATCTCTAATAAAATGAAACTTTGAGGAAACTCAAGCCTCGGAGTCTTCTTTCATTGGGGATGTTACTTGGAACCCTGATAGCTATGTCCTTCCTCTCTTTGAGCTCATCGCTGCTCATCTCTGGAAACTGAAGTCCACAAGTTGCCAAGTTTGGAGACCCCTGGTCTGGCCAAACTCCAGGCATCCTGCTTCTTGCAACGGTCAACCCTTATGGTCCAAGCAATGGTGGGAAAATGGAAGGGGGGATGTTGGTTAGGAACGTCCTTCAAGCTAAGTATTTCTTGTTATCTCAGGATAATTAATCCTGGTTCAAGACTCGCCCAGTCAAATTTTACCTCACCTGCAGTTAGGTTAAAGGTTTGTCCCTTTGGTGAGGCATGGAATGGAGAAAACCAGTTGACGACCGAGCCCACCACAGGAATCTGTCGAAGCAAACCCTGGAAAGAACAGGAGAATGACAATGAAGTGCCCAGCAAAATATCAAGAAGAGGATTGCCAGCAAGAAGTGGGCCTCCCCACAATCTGCTCACCTCTTCCAGGAGGCGTTCCTCGTTGGCTTTTTGCAACTGAACCTGTGCATCTTGGATGCCTTTTCGAACAACCTCGGTCATGTTTTCCAAAAGCTGATCAGAAAGAAAATCAGATGAATGTCAGAAACGTCACTTCTCTAGTCTGTGTGAAAGTATTTAAAGCTGAGATGTCCAACGTCCGCAACTTTAAGACTTGTGGACTTCAACGCTCAGAATTCCCCAGCCAGCATATAATAGGATAGAATAGATAGAGTAGAATGAATGGAAAGGAATAGAATAGAATAGAATAGAATAGAAGAGAAGAGAAGAGAAGAGAATAGAAGAGAAGAATAGAATAGAATAGAATAGAATAGAAGAATAGAATAGAATAGAATAGAATAGAATAGAAGAATAGAATAGAATAGAAGAATAGAATAGAATAGAAGAATAGAATAGAACAGAACAGAATAGAAGAGAATAGAAGAATAGAATAGAATAGAAGAAGAGAAGAGAAGAGTAGAATAGAAGAATAGAATAGAATAGAATAGAAGAATAGAATAGAATAGAATAGAAGAATAGAATAGAATAGAAGAATAGAATAGAAGAAAATAGAAGAATAGAATAGAATAGAATAGAAGAATAGAATAGAATAGAATAGAATAGAATAAAATAGAATAATAGAATAGAATAATAGAATAGAATAAAATAGAATAATAGAATAGAATAGAATAGAATAGAAGAATGGAATAGAATAGAAATAGAATAGAATAGAATGAAGAATAGAAGAAGAGAAGAAAAGAAAAGAAAAGAATAGAAGAATAGAATAGAAGAATAGAATAGAATAGAAGAATAGAATAGAAGAATAGAATAGAATAGAAGAATAGAATAGAATAGAATAGAAGAATAGAATAGAATAGAAGAATAGAATAGAATAGAATAGAATAGAATAGAATAGAATAGAAGAAAATAGAAGAATAGAATAGAATAGAATAGAATAGAATAGGTGGGTTCTCCTTCTTCCAATTTTGCGCATAAGCTATATGTGCTGCTGTTAATATGTGTAGTATTAAGAACCCCACCAACAGAAGAAGATTTAATTAAGAAAATCCTAGAATGTGCAGAGATGGATAAACTCACAAAAGAAATCAAAGAAAAAGAGGACACAGAATATTATAAGGTCTGGTGTAGATGGTATGAATGGTTGGAAAATAGGAAAGGTAAGGAAAATCGAACAACAGGGTAAAATCTGTATGTAGATGAAATAAAGAAAATGTAGATGAAATGTAAATGAAATAAAGGACGATAGATAATATAAAAGTAGACTAAGATAGAATTAAAATACGTATAAATAGTAAGAAAGGACCACTTTGAATAGCTGATAAGAAACAGCGATATGTATATAAATGTTGTATGTTTGTCTTGTGTTTTAATGTGTTCAAAATAAAAAAACTATTTTTAAAAAAGGAATACAATAGAATAGAATAATATATGGTTCAGCAAAGATATATCAGAATAAAATGACTTGGCTCATGCATCAGGTGGAGACAAGGGTGGGTTCTTCCATCAGCTGCTAAGCATCCAACCAACCAGTCCCCATTTTAGCCTGTCTCAAGTGTTGTGTGTGCGAATGCAGCCACCCCATCTGTGGTTTTCAACCCTTTCCCCCTCACAGCACACACGGGGGCTAACTTGCACGATAGGCGCATCCGGGTTGCAAAACCCAGGGGGCTCCTTGTACACACCCTTGAATTTTCTTCAATTTCGCGACCGGATGCTGCAATTGTTTCCACCAGTTCCGAGACATCGAGATCCTCAGTGACCATTCCGATGTAAATGCAGTTCTTCTCTCCTCCAAATTCGGGCCCTGGGAGGAAGACGAGACAAAACAAGGTTAATACCACGGCAGTTTCTTCCAAGGCTGAGAAAAAGCTGCTTTCAAATACAGATGGGGCTGAGCATTTGGTCAAAAACGGGGGGAAGGAAACTGAGGCAAGCAAGAGAATGCTTTTCTACGATGCTCTTTTTAAAACTTATTTTTATTGATTGATTGATTGATTGATTTTATTTATTTTTTGTCAATCATATATAACAGTGGTGAACCTTTGGCGTTCTCGCGTGCCAGCCCACGAAACCATCCCATGCTGAATGCGCGGCCTCGCCGGTTCCCGTCGCGTTTCTGCGCTCAAACACGCGCTGGTCAGTGGGTGCCGGCTCGCGTATGCGCGATGGACCACCGCACTTTCGGGGTCTGCGGGCACTGTGCGCACGACAGCCAGCTGACTGGTGCGCGTTTCAGCGCAGGAACACATTCGGCACGGGACGGTTTCGCGTGCCGGAAGTTCGCCAACACTGATATATAAGAGAACAGGTAAAGGTACAAACATAATTTGGATACATGAAAAGAGTAAGTAAAAAGGAACATTAGGACAGGGATGGTAGGATGCGGGTGCGTTTCTGCACGCCCCTTACAGACCTCTTAGGAATGGGGTGAGGTCAACAGTAGACAGTTTAAGCTTAAAGTTTTGGGGGTTTGGGGAAGAAACTACGGAGTCCAGATTTGCAAAACCACATATAGGATTTTTTTTAAAATCTTGGAAATAATATTGAATACACAGAACCACGAAAGACCCCCTCCTGAGCATCTTTGGGATGGGAACCCTGTTCACAACGCCAACAAATGAAACGAAGGGGGGGGGGAAAGACCGTTTGATCGATAATTCCAGAAGAGAAATGAAATACGTAAATGCAAATTTTCTCTGTGGCGTGGCTACATGTTATTGGGCAGGGATTCTTTTTTTAGATATTTTTTTTTAAAACCCACCTTATTTTTATAAATAAGTCAAGGAGACGAATATGCATACTACTACTCCCCTCACCTATTTCCCCCATAACAATAGCTCTGTGAGGTGAGGGGGTCAGAGAAAGGGACTGGCCCAAAGTCACCCAGCTGGCTTTCAGGCCTAAGGCGGGACTAGAACTCCAAGTGTCCTGGTGATTGGCCCAAAGTCACCCAGCAGACTTTCATGCCTAAGGCGGGACTAGAAGTCCCAGTCTCCTGGTGATTGTCTCAAAGTCACCCAGCCGATTTTCATGCCTAAGGCGGGACTAGAACTCCAAGTGTCCTGGTGATTGGCCCAAAGTCACCCAGCAGACTTTCATGGCTAAGGAAGGACTAGAACTCCCAGTCTCCTGGTAATTGGCCCAAAGTCACCCAGCCGGATTTCATGCCAAAGGTGGAACTAGAATTCCCAGTCTCCTGGTGATTGGCCCAAAGTCACCCAGCCAGATTTCATGCCAACGATGGAATTAGAATTCCCAGTCTCCTGGTGATTGTCTCAAAGTCACCCAGCCAACTAAGGCGGGACTAGAACTCCAAGTGTCCTGGTGATTGGCCCAAAGTCACCCAGCCAACTTTCATGCCTAAGGCAGGACTAGAACTCCAAGTGTCCTGGTGATTGGCCCAAAGTCACCCAGCAGACTTTCATGGCTAAGGAAGGACTAGAACTCCCAGTCTCCTGGTGATTGGCCCAAAGTCACCCAGCAGACTTTCATGGCTAAGGAGGGACTAGAACTCCCAGTCTCCTGGTGATTGGCCCAAAGTCACCCAGCTGGCTTTCATGCCTAACGGTGGACTGGAATGCAGAGTCATTCAGTTTCTAGCCTGGTATTTAGACCAAACTGATTAATGCAAGAACTAGAAGCATCTCTGACACACAAATACACATGTTTCATAGATAGCTAATTACCTAAAGAAAATAACAGGTCCGATTCCAGTTCATTGAGCTTCTTCAGAAGGCTGCTGTTTATCTTCTCCAAGTCCTTCTCCAGTGCCTCTTCGTTTTGGCCCTTATACCTTTCAAACACCAAGTCAAAAGTAAATACTGATTTACTTCCATTCCTATGTTTTTTCCCCTCCCTATTGATGTGTGCTTACGTTACCAAACGAGATAGCATCATCAGTGCTATAAGACAGTAGGGTTTGCTCTTATTTTATAGCCTTGTTCGGACCCAAGTCCCCAAACATGACAAACCCTCTGTAGTTGAAGCAATGATTCCTTTATTAGGAGCGCCAGCAGCCCTGGCAAAAAGCTTCTCTCTCAATGCAGCCTAACAAGTCCACCCGGCCGGAAGATGAATAGTTGTCTGCCATATCTATTCATCTCCGCCCCCTGCCTTTTATCCCCAAAGCTAGGGTGGGGCTTCATTAGCAGTGGTGGCTCTTCCTTCCCAAGGATCAGCCCATAGATTTCCACTGCTCTCCTCTCCTCTGCCTTCTGTGCATCTGTGCATCAGGCACTGGACCCAGCTGTTCCTCCTCCTCCTCATCAGCCACCTCCAGACCTGGGGGCTGTTGACTCTCCATCTGAGGGCTGATGGATGGCCCAGGCCCAGGCTCTGCCTCTGTCTCTCTGCCAACTCCATTCCCTCTTCCCCCACGGAGCTCTCAGGTTGCCTTGATGCTGACCCTGACACCCACGTCTCCTCCTCCTCATCTGATTCGGCTGCTGGAGGGACCAGCGGCTAATAGGCCACAACACTATTAGTGCCTGGCTTTGATTTGAGAGAACACACATACCTGACGACGCCGAGGCCAGGCCAGGTAAAATCTTCCACGTAGGACAAGCCGACGGTTCTTTTCACTTCCTGTTCGAATTCCTCTCTCAGCTGTAAAGTGCAGTTCAGAACTGGGACCTTCATTTTTAAGCAGTCCATCAACTGATCTACATCTTGAACTTCAGTTCCTAAAACTGAAAAAAATTGATATGTTATAGCGTGTCGTCTGTCTTCGGTTACAAGGACAGCCTTTGTCATCCTGCAACCCAAGCAAATACAAGTATAGCTAGGCTGCTGGAATAAGTTCCGGGCTTGGCAATTTGGTTGCAAACGTTTCGTCACTGTTCGAGGAGACATCGTCCGTGCCTTTTGAGTTGTGCTTGTCTGTCAGAACACGAGTCTTTAAATACCTTTTATGAGATGCAAATTTTGAATGTTGCTTGTTCCAGTATTCGAGTCATGATCTGATTTCAGACTGTTTGATTGGCTGGCTGTATTTGTTGGTTATTTTAAGTACTGTCTACGTCAGGGGTGTCAAACTCAATTTCATTGAGGGCCGCATCAGGGTTGTGTTTGACCTCAGGGGGCTGGGGTGGGCATTGCCAGGGTGGGTGTGGCCAGCTCAATATCACATCATTGAGGCTCCGTTTTGGGCTATGACAACCTCCTGCAGCCCTCTGCCAGTGAAAACAGAGCTCGGGGGGGCCATGTACAGCCTTCCTGAGTTCCATTTTCGCTGGCAGAGGTTGCAGGAGGCCATCGTGGCCCAAAACGGAGCTGGGAGGCCTGCGCACAGCACTCCCAATCTCGCTTTTCACTAGCAGAGGCAACACGGGCCAGTCCTTCGCTGTTTCCAGGGTGCGCCCATTAGGCAAGATCTAAGCACCCTGCAGGCCGGATCTGGCCCCTGGGCCTTGAGTTTGACACCCCTGGTCTATGTGGTGCAGATCATGGTTAGTTTTGTTTGTTTGGATGGATGGCCACTGGGGTACAAAAGGGAGCCGGTTAGTTACCTGCAGAAGTCATTAAAGGGCTGAAACGCACGCAGGTGCCTTCGTCCTCCAGATCAACCAGATCCACCCCGCTGGCAGGGACCAACTGAGCCAACTGTTCTCCAAGCTAAAAAAAAAAAAAAGCAAGCCAGCCCAGATTAAGGAAAGTAATAGGTCTCCCACTGCATATAAATCACAAGCTATTTTTTGATCGGTGAACACTTCGAAATAGGCTTCCGTTGTCTGCAAGCTGATTTTTGCAGGCTCAAATTTGCTCTGAATGAAGGTGGCCTGAGGAAGATGGCAGTGAAACACATAGCGAACCTCCCTCTTTTCTTAGCAACTGTGTTAAAAAGAAGGATACCCAGAGCTAAATCAATCAACGATTCCTTTATTAGGAGCGCCAACAGCCTGGGCAAAAAGTTTCTCTCTCACCACAGGCTAACAAGTCTGTCCGCCCGGGAGATGAATAGTTATCTGCCACATCTATTCATCTCCACTCCCTGCCTTTTATCGCCAGAGTGGCTTCGTTAGCAGTGGTGGCTCTTCCGTCCCGAGGACCAGCCCATAGATTTCCACTGCTCTCCTCTCCTCTGCCTTCTGTGCATCTGCGAATCAGGCATTGGACCCAGCTGTTCCTCCTCTTCCTCATGGGCACCACAAGAATAGTTGCACGTAATCCATATCCAGGTAGTCTTTGACTTATAACCACAATTCAGCCCAAAATTTCTGTTGCTAAATGAGACATTTCTAAATGAGTTTTGACCCATGTTACACCCGTTCTGGTGAATCACTGCCGTTGTTAAATAAGAAAAGTGCCTGCCTTCCCCCTGTGACTTTGCTCATCAGAAGGCCATAAATGTTGATCATGGGACACTGCCAACTGTCATAAATACGAGTCAATTGCCAAGCGTCTGAATTTTGATCATGTGACCATGGGGATGCCGCAATGGTCGTAAAGTGTTAAATACGGTCATAAGTCACTTTTTTAGGTGCTGCTGTAATTTCAAACAGCCATTTAATGAACTTTTGTAAGTTGAAGACTAATTGTATTTTGCATCCTTGCCATCGAATATTTCCTAAACCATATACCTCTGCCCTAGTTGCATGGAGGGAACTGGTGGCCCAGTAAAGCCTATAAGGCAAAGCATATATCAACTTGCAAAGCATCCCTGGCCTGCTTTTGAGTTGCCAGAGGCAAAGGGGGATGGGAAACAGGCGAAACAGGCAGCCAAAAACAAAAGCATATTCCAGACATCTCCCTCTCAAGGCTGTCTCCCAGGGTTACCCACAGCAGCCGGAGGGGAGTGATCTCTACAACTCGCAAAATTGCTCTGATGGTGAATGTGACTGATGACACACCCGGAGGGGAGGGGGGGGAAAACAGGGTGATGATTAGGGGCGTAAATTACATGGGGTCAGAGCTGGCTTCATTTGGGAACGTGCCAACCTGAAGCTCCTAATAAATAACTGGATTTCTTTTGGAGCTTGGCTCGAGGCTCACGTTTTAATTAGGGCATCTGTCGCAACCCTGACAGCATATCTACTGAAATATTGTTCCTTTGTGTGGTTAAGTAATATTTGAACATTCTTTTCGAAAAGTTTGAGAAAGTTTCGATGCCGACTCATGAAACCATCACTGGATCCGACAGGCTTGGTTATTTTTCACCCTTGAAGAAATCAGGATTTGAGTCCCAAACTTGTGATCTACACACTGTTAAGAAACAACCGTACCTACCCACTGGTTAAAGGTATCGCAAACGTCTCTCTCATTCCCGGTGACCGCAGACGATTGCGCAGCGTATAGCATCTGATCTGAACTCCAAAGAAGAAAAAGAAGAGAAATTGATTTAGCAGGAAAAAATGAACACGGCACGAGTGAAACTTTTTTTTTCTCAACAGCTAGTTTTTTCCAGTTATTTTTTGTGCAAGTTGAGATGACAAGGTTTCATTCTTACTTTACAGACTTCAAAGCATTGATACCACCGCTCATTAAACTAATATACGAATAATCTATGCAGATTATTAGGCAGGCAGCAGATACATTTAATCAATCAATCAAACAAATAATATGGGATTTTAAAAACACACAGCCCTGATTTTCCTGCAGATATATCTCACAAAATTTGCTCACATGAATAATGGATGTCATCATATCAGATAGAAGCCTATAATTTATAGAACTTTTCAAAAGCAATGGCATAAATAGTAATTCCAAGATCTGTCTTTAATAAATGTAAAAAAAAAAAAAATACAGCATCTTAAATATCCTTTTTAAGATCTCTAATTGGGGGGGAGGGTGGTATTAGAAAGCTAGAACCTAAACTTATCAAGATTTTAAAAAGTCCCTTCTCATAAATGTCTGCTTTTCTCGCTCGCTGATGCTAAAAGAAGCAGTATTCGTGAGAGTAGATTATCAGTAAAATTACTGGTTTGGTACTATTTTTCAACAAAATGAAGGTCTATGCAGGAGTGGGCTTCAAATTTTTTTAGCAAGGGATTCTCTAACCGTTTGCTGGGTGGGTGTGGCCATGATGGACGTGGCTTAGTCGGCCTCCTGCACCACGGGGGTCGGGGGGAGACGATTTTGCCCTCCCCGGGCTCCGGAGGCTTTTCTTGAGTCTCTGGGAGGGCGAAAACGGCCTCCCCAGGCTCCGGAGGCCCTCTGGAGGCCGGAAACAGGCCCTTTTCCGGCCTTCCCAAGCCTCTGCGCGCACCTGCACTTACCTGCATCCAAAATGGGCCGCGTGGGGACTCCTGGAAGAGGCGGGTTGTGGGGGCCAGCCAGGAGTGGGATTTGGGGGTTCTCCGAACTGCACAGAATCTTAGCTAGCGGTTCTCCCAAATCCCTGCGAACCCCCAGCAGCCCCAACCCCTGGGTCTACGGATCCCGAGGGGCTTTCCTTCTGCAATCCTCACCTATATGCGACTTTTCTGGAGAAAACTTGAACACCACCACAGGAGAGCTAAATTCATCTTCAACCTTTGAAAACAAAATTTGGAAAAAAACAGAACGAAGTCTTGAGAGGACGTTTAAATCAACCATCCCCCAAACTGGGTTATTTGGGGGGGGGGGCGGAGGAGGGTTTATTTTGGAAAAGAAAAGGTTGAAAATGGAAACGTACTGAGGTTCGAATAAAATCTTGGTTCTTCAGGTTCTCCAGTAGCCGTTGACTCTAAAAAAAACAAATATATAAAATCAGGGAAACCGTTCCAAAAGTAAAGGGGTAGCAATAGTAATAGCACTTAGTATCAGGCCTGGAAACCATACTAGACTTTAGGGTTCCAGACTCTGCCACATTTTTCCCCTGAGGGGAAGAAGGGGGGTTGAGGGGTATGGTAACATTCTTCAAGCGGTCAAGGTCGGATGGTGTTCACATCTGCAGGAAGAGTGGCGAGAAGATATTCGAATGAACTGGGAGAACGTGGGACCATGTGACCAGCAAAGGGGTCAGGGGGGTGGGACTCTTGGGGTTTGTATAACTGGGAAAAGAATCCGGAAGTTTCAGTTTTGGAATTTCACTCATCGTGTGCCAGTTTCCTCATGCTAGTAAAGAACTCTGAAAGACGATGGCTTCTGAGTTTTTTTTATGCAGAAGAGGTTTTTCTGGAACCTTGACACTTAGACTTATATATCGCTTCATAGTGCTTTGCAGCCCTGTCTAAGCGGTTTACAGAGTCAGCCTCTTGTCCCACAACAATCTGGGTCCTCATTTTACCGACCTCGGAAGGATGAAAGGCTGAGACAACCTTGAGCCGGCCAGGATTGAATTCCTGGCTATGGGCAGACTTAGTCTGCAATGCTGCATTGTAACTACTGTACATGAAGGAAGGAAGGAAGGAAGGAGAAAACGAAGAGCAATAGCGCTTAGATTTATATACCGCTTCACAGGGCTTTACGGCCCTCTCTAAGCGGTTTACAAAGTCAGCCTCTTGCCTTCAACAATTTGGCTCCTCATTTTACAGACCTCAGAAGAATGGGAAGGCTGAGTCAACCTTGAGCCGGTCTGGACTGAACTGCTGGCAGTCGGCAGAATTAGCCTGCAATACTGCGCCACCACAGCGCCTGGGTATCAGGTCATGTACATTTACACAGAATGCGTAAGCGATGCAATCAAATCAAACCGTGATATTGAGATACACTAACATTTCAAACTCCAAAATGCTTTCGCGTAATTTAACTATTCTCAATTTCGGCAACTTCAAGATGTCTGGATTTCAACTCCCAGAATTCCCCAGCCAGCTTTAGTGTCAAAAACAATGTTTCTCAACCTTGGCCACTTGAAAATGCGTGGATTTCAACTCCCAGCTGGCTGTGGAATTTTGGGAGTTGAAGTCTACACATATTCAAGTTGTCAAGGTCGAGAAACACTGGTTTTTTTTGGAAAAGAAGGAACAAGTGTTTTTTGTGCCCATAAATCCGAGGTTCCCACGTTCTGAGGAGAAATCCAATCACTTCCTGAGGAAGACACAAAACTCAAAACCGATTTGAGCTCCTTACCAGTTGGGAGGCATGTTTAATCCTTTGCACGATTCCATCGTGGCCCAGATACTGCAAGGAGAGCCAGAGAGACAAAGCACGCAATTTCTCTACCACCTGGCTGGAGGTCAGGCCTGCTGCTAAGGACTGCAAGAAATCCAAGAAAGAAGTACTGTATTTTTTGGAGTATAAGACGCTCCGGAGTATAAGATGCACCTTAAGTTTTGGAGCAGGAAAATAAGAAAAAAAAAATTCTGCCTCTGCCTACCAACATCCATCGGTATTTATCTGGCTAGCATCCTTCTCAGTGTGTAAGGCTGTTTGGAAACAAACGGTATTTGCTGTGTGAGCAATAAGGAAGGAGACAGCAAGGAGCCTGGGCGTGGCTTAGGTCAATTGTTCTAAAGCTGCATGCTGGGCTGATCTCTGAAACTAAAACTGAAACTCCTCTCCTCTGCTAGTGTTTCGCTCGCTGCTGCAAACTCAGACAGTCCTTGCAGAAAATAGCAAACAGCCAAGTCAGCTTCAGCATATTATTGCAGCCTGATTCAGCACGAGCAGCTGATTGGCAGGTGGATCGGACTCCCAGAATACCCCTGTCGTGTCCCACTCCTCCGCTGACGGCTGGGTCCGGGAAATCCGAATCAGGCGTGCCTCTGCAGCTCTGTCCAAAGTCCTAGCAAAGTCCTCAGAGCAGGCAGAAGACCAGTAAGTGACTTCAGCAAGATAAGTTTGACTTTTTGCCTGACTCAGAGACTGCCAGAAAGTAGCTCCTTTATATAGGCCATGGGGTGTGGCACCATGACTCAGCACTCATTAAGGCCTGCCCCTCCCTTCCCTCTGTAGCCTCCGCCTCTCCAATCTTCTGATGCGAGGGTCACACCAATCAGCTGTTCTTGGGAGTAAACCCTCCTCAGGCTCACCTGCTGTGGAGGAGGGGGAGGGGTCTAGCTGCTCCGTTTGCCTGGGCATGGAGCCAGGACTGGGACCGGGAGGCATACATTCCTCAGTGTGCGGGAGCAGGTAAGAAGGCCCCGGCTGCTCTGAGGGCGGGCAAGACACAACAACCCCCAATCAGCTGTTCCGGGCTGCAGGGATTGCCATAGACGATCGCCTCCTCTGTGCCTCGCTTTTTTTGGCTACATTTGGTGTATAAGACGCACCCAAATTTTCACCTTCTTTTGCGGAGGGAGGAGTGTGTCTTATACTCCGAAAAATAAGGTAAAAACACCAGATGTATTTTCCTCCTCTTGTTTTGTCTTATTTTCCTCTGCTCACCTCAAAAGCTCAGTATAGATTAGAGAAGCAGGGGAACCGAAAACAGAAATGCCCAGCTGAAGCCAACACATAAACTTCAACAGGTCTTCTCCTATTATTTAAATCATTGAAACTCAAGATTTAAAAGACTGGTTTTCTAGGCCTCAAATTCACACCAGGAGGAGTATCAAAGAGAGAGAGAGAAAAAATGCATTTAATTTTTTTTTTTTAAATCGTAATTTCCCTCCTAAAGCGAAGTCAACTGGGCAGGTAGAACTTCAGAAGATCAAAACTCTGCCACTTTGCTGCACAGCTTAAGACTCATCCAAAATCAAGTCAGAAGGATCGGGACCACACATTAAGTTCCCGTTAAGCTGATTTAGTGTTCATGCCTATACCAAAGAATTTAGTCAACTAATGATCAGCATTAAATTGGTGCTAGGTAAGAGTCAATGGAACGCAAGAGGATCTGGGCTTGGACCATTTATGGGAATGTAACGATTCTAGGCTTATTGCTTTCTTGACACCGCCCCCTAGGCTCTGCCTGTCCTTCTCATATGTTTGGCAAAATGAGCTCATCTTTATTAGAGTATAACAGGATAACAGAGTTGGAAGGGACCTTGGAGGTCTTCTAGTCCAACCCTCTGCTTAGGCAGGAAACCCTACATCCATCTCACGTTGTGTTTGGCCATCTTTCCCTCCCCTTTTAGAGCCTCTTCCAAGAAGCAGACAGAGTTTTTATGAAGTGGTCTGCTCCGTGATGTAACTACAGGGCTGAATTTGGCTCGAGCGGGACCGTACACTGCATATTCTCAACACGGACGAACCCAGAGTTCAAACATCATCAACCCCAGTTTAAAAACAAAAACGTCATGGAGTAGATGATGGTCCCCCCAAGGAATCAAGAGCAATTGGACTCCTTGAGCGATGATCTGCTGTCCTAAAAGTTACTGCTGTCAATCATGAGCTGCAGAGAGCTGCCTTCTCCTGCCACTTGACCTCCACTGCATCAAGGACCAGCTACCTACCAATGAAGGATCCTCCTGTCTATAGAGAGTCACCGCAGGCACTGCTGGAAGACCCAACCAGGGTCCGAGCGTCAGTGTCATGCTGTCACATTTGGTTGCGGCCTGCAAAAAAGAAGGCGGGGTTAGCGAACCGGGAATAATAATAATAATAATAATAATAATAATAATAATAATAATAATAATAATAATAATAATAATATTTTAATTTGTATACCGCCCTTCTCCCGAAGGACTCAGGGCGGTGCACAGCCAGAATAAAAATACAAAGAGAAACAATACATATAATATTAAGAACACCCCTTAAAAAAATTATTCAATTGGCCAAAAATTTAAAATACAATAACACCCTATAAAAATTTACAAAAATTTAAAACCCATAAAAGTAAATTAAAAATTTTAAAATCAAGCCAGTCCAGCTAGACGGAATAAATAGGTTTTAAGTTCGCGGCGAAAGGTCCGAAGGTCGAATGCAGAATTTTATTTTTTTTCAACGCATCTGAAAAACGAGAGATGGGGCCTCTTTAATGAGAAAATAATTTTAATTAATACTAGCAGATAACCACATTTTTTTACAAAGTGCAGTTGAAAATAATCCTTCTTCAAGGCATGTTAAGAGCCCAAAAAGCACATGGTTATTTTTCATTTTAAAGTCGACATACTGAAAGTAAATTAAATAATTTACAAACAGCACCTTTCTGCATTTTAGGAGGCACACAAAGTATTGTTTTTGTATAAACAGAAACACAAGCAAATAAGCGAGAGTCACAACATACCATTATGGAAGACGAGACGTAACCCAAAGCTAGAGTCGCTAGATTCACCCTGAAACAAACAAGCAAGCTCTTTCAGCAGGCTAAAAGCACTGGGCTAGAAACTGGGAGACTGGGAGTTCTAGTTCTGCCTTAGGCATGAAAGCCAGCAGGGTGACTTTGGGCCAATCACCAGGAGACTGTGAATTCTAGTCCCGCCTTAGGCATGAAAGCAGGCCAGGTGACTTTGGGCCAATCAACAGGAGACTGTGAGTTCTAGTCCCGCCTTTGGCATGAAAGCCAGCTGGGTGATTTTGGGCCAAACACCAGGAGACTGTGAGTTCTAGTCCCACCTCTGACATGAAAGCCAACTGGGTGACTTTAGGCCAATCACTAGGAGACTGTGAGTTCCAGTCCCGCCTTAGGCATGAAAGCCAGTGGGATGACTTTGGGCCAATCACCAGGAGACTGTTGTTGTTTTTTTTGAATTTATATCCCTCCCTTCTCTGAAGACTCAGGGCGGCTTACATTGTGTTAAGCAATAGTCTTCATCCATTTGTATATTATATACAAAGTCAACTTTTTATTGCCCCCAACAATCTGGGTCCTCATTTTACCTACCTTATAAAGGATGGAAGGCTGAGTCAACCTTGGGCCTAGTGGGACTTGAACTTGCAGTAATTGCAAGCAGCTGTGTTAATAACAGACAGTCTTAGTCTGCTGAGCCACCAGAGGCCCTTTAGATTAGAACTGTGAGTTCTAATCCAGCCTTAGCCATGAAAGTCAACTGGGTGACTTTGGGCCAATCGCCCGGAGATTGTGAGTTCTAGTCCCGCCTTAGGCATGAAAGCCAGCTGGGTAGCCCAATGGGAGAAGAAGAGGTATAGCATTGAGGTCTCTCTCCAGAACTCAGCATTCTAAGTAGGCCATTTTAAAAGACATCTGTGTTCAGCGTCATGAAATAGAACAAGGATCCAGCTGGCCGCAATCTGTCACTGTTATAAATTGCCACCATCAGGAATGCCTCTCTCTCCATTCCCTTTCCCGTCCAGCGCTCGGTATCATTTTGACAGCTGCTCCGATAACCTTTTCAATTTGCATGAACCAGCGCTGTCTGCCTACTAGCAGTGGCCCTCTCGTGCTTCGCTTGATTTAACATTTCATATAAAACACTTTTTTCTAACAGTGACATCCGTACCCTTCGACGTGGAGCCACATGCCGTGCTGCTCGCAGAGTTCCCGCAGTCGACCGAGTTTGTCTGTGTGGCCTGCCCCAGGGGTGCCTGCACGGAGGGGAAACGGACAATAGGAGGCTGAGAAGACAGAGCTATTAAAGACGGAGAGGAACAACCGCAAAGCTCTTCAAATGGTGTTGGAACACAACCCACCCCCTCCATCACTCCCGGTCCACCCTTCTCTTTCCCCATGGGAATTGCTCCTGCCTCTCTTCCCTAATTGTTTCCTAGTGAGTATTTCTTCCTCTCGTTCCTCAAGGCCATCCTGTGCTGGTCCGCCAGCAGCCTGCGGAGCTGGCAGCGGAGTCAGACAGTGAGAAGGCTGGGGAGGACAATGGCCCAGTCCTGGAGTCAGGGGAAGGCCCGGACGAGGGCTCTGTGTCGGAGGCAGAGATGGGGCCAGGGCCATCTGGGAGCGATGCGCGGGCTCCGGAGCCTCCAGAAGCAGACAGCAGAGAGGCAGAGGAACAGGAGGAGCCTGTACCTAGTGCACGCATGCCAAGAGCTGCCAGAAGGCAAGAGCAGCTAAAGCAAAAAGGACGACTCAGGAGTAAGGCCAGGAGATGACAGGCCCCTCCCATAAGGCTTAAAAGAGCAGCAACGGCTCTTGGGCTCTTTGTAGGAAAGCAACGTTGTTCCAATTGTTTCTAGTCGGTGTCTCTTGTTTCTGAACTTCAGGGGCTTTGCCAAGAAAAGCCTTTGGCAGAGTGTCAAAGAAGCTAAAGTTTTGTAATAAGGCCGAAGGACTTTTTCTGAAGGACTTTGTTTTGGAATTAATTTGGACTAAGCTGAGAATGAAGTAATTCTCAACTGTTCTAATAAAATATGTTTGTATAGGACTGATTGTGTCTGGTAATAACTACTTGGGCCTGGGTCACAACACATCCATTCATTCCATCACAGAAGTAGAGAAAGGCGCGATCCACCAACGATACCGACAACTTCATACCACATACACACACATATACAAACACAGATTCACATCATCCTCATCCTCTTTTAATGACCCCATAATCCCTTGCGGGATGAAGTCCGGGCAACTGAATAGAGCTAAGTATTTACTGGCTGGATGCCCTTCCTGTTGCCAATACGGAGTTATATTCAACAGATATATTCTCAATGCGCCCAGAGAGAGAAATATCTGCCCCTACCTAGGATCAAACTCACCGCCTCCTGATTGTGAGGCGAGAGCTCCACCTCTAGGCCACCGCACCACTTAAACACAGACTCACATGCATACACCGACAAAACCTCATCACATTTTCTGATGGGTGGAAATAGCCTGCTTTCCCACATGGGCCACTCTTAAGTATCTTCTTGCCAAATCCCTCTTTGTACTCTGTCTCGACTCCGCTTCCTCCGTGACTTACTAACATTTGTTATGGGACGAAACCCAGGGGTGAAATCTGAACGGGTTTGCTATTGGTTCCCTGGCCGCGCATGTGCAGTGTGTAACAAAAGGAGGCTTGGAAAGGAAAGTAGAACAGCCGGGGGGAGATCAGCTGTGCTGCGCGATTTAACTTCACTAGAAAGCAGGATTTCCTGCTTTCTATCAAAGCTAAACCGCACGGCACAGCTGATCGTTGGAAATCAGCTGTTTTAAACTACCGGTTCTCCCGAACCGGAGCGAACCGGTAGCATTTCACCCCTGACGGACACCCCTCCCCAAAGCACTGCAGAAAAAAAACAGCTTGTTTACATTAGCTAAAAAAAAAACACCACCCACCAGCATTGGCCACCAGTAATATAGGCAGCTTTCCAGATTCAAGGTCCTCCTTGATCAGTCTGTCCAACAAAGCGACATCCTATCGCCAAGCGAAATAAAGGGGGGAAAAAGAGAGAGAGGGAATAACATGAAGGAAGCATAAAAACAGGCGACACTAGACTTACTGTTTTCTGCTTTTTTAATAATAATAATAATAATAATAATAAAAAAGCAAACAAACCTTACCATTTGATGCTGGGAGCCAAACATCGTGTTGCATGGCACTCGGCACATGCAGGAAAGAGGTAAGCCAAGCTGCAGAAAGAGATACAAAATCCAGGGTAGTCTTTGACTTAGGGCTGGCTGCTTAGCAATCATTCAAAGTTATTACAGACCCCCCCCCCAAAAAAAAAGATACTGATTACATAATAATTTTCCTTTGGGTCACAGTTAAAAAAAAAAGATTTACAAATACCTTTGATAAGTCTCCGTCAGTTGTATTTAAGATGTTCAGAATATTGCAAAGGGGTCTGTTTTTGGTTTACTGTATTTTTCGGAGTATAAGACGCACTTTTTGCCCCCTAAAAGAGGGTGAAAATTTGGGTGCATCTTATACACCTAATGTAGCCAAAAACGCGAGGCACGGAGGAGTCGATGGTCTGTGGCAATTCCTGCAGCCTGGAACAGCTGATTGGGGGTATTCCGAGGGCCAATCCACCCGCCAATCAGCTGCTTCTGCTGAATAAGGCTGCAATAATATGCTGAAGCTGACCTCGCTGTTTGCTATTTGCTGCAAGGACGTGTCAGAGTTTGCAGCAGCAATCACATCCAGAAAGCACCCACAAGTAACTCATTCAGCAGTATTCAATAACTTCTTTTTATAGATAATATATGAAGTAAATATACAATAACAAAAGCAGGTTTTCCAATGTGGTAGTAAATATTAGCAAAACACAAGCAGAGGAGAGGAGTTTCAGTTTTGACCAGCGGACTAGTTTAGACTAGTTCAGCACAGACTCAAAGCTGCAGAGCTAAGCCACGCCCAGGCTCCTTGCTGTCTCCTTCCTTGTTGCTCACACAGCAAATACTGTTTCAGTTTCCAAACAGCCCTCAACTCTCTTACACACTGACAGGACGCTAGCCAGATGAATACCGATGGATGCTGGTAGGCAGAGGCAGACTTTTTTTTTTCTTATTTTCCTCCTCAAAAACTAAGGTGCATCTTATACTCTGGAGTGTCTTATTACAGTAGTTTAAACTCTCTGCAATGAGCGATACATCGGAGGGCATCGTCTCACAATCAGTAAGGGCACTGACCATTTCTTTGGTTGTAGCCTAACATGATTTTAAACTAAAACACTTCACTAATAACAGGATTACAGGTACAACTGATTAAGAGGGCCAGTTTGCACTAGTGGTTAAGGCACCAGGCTAGAAAGCAAGACACCATGAGTTCTAGTCCAACCTTAGCCATGAAAGTCAACTGGATGACTTTGGGCCAATGGCCAGGAGATTGTGAGTTCTAATCCCGCCTTAGGCATGAAAGCCATCTGGGTGACTTTGGGCCAATGGCCAGGAGATTGAGAGTTCTAGTCCCGCCTTAGGCATGAAAGCCAGCTGGGTGACTTTGGGCCAATGGCCAGCGGCTGCGAATTCTAGTCCTGCCTTAGCCATGAAAGTCAACAGGGTGGCTTTTGACCAATCACTAGGAAACTGTGAGTTCTAGTCCCATTTTAGCCATGAAAGCCATCTAGGTGACTAAGACTAGTCATTCTCTCTCAGCCCAATTCATCTCACAGGGTTGTTGTAGGGAAAAATAGGAAGGAAGGAGAAGCATTAGATAATCACAGTGGAACATAAACAAACCGACCGATCAAATTAACAGAAGTTTACTGGTAACAATGATTTGCAGCCCAAAAGCCCTGCACCCATTTCAACTTACCTGACTACAGAGGAATTGGCTCAAGCCGGTTCGTGCTGCGGCACTGATGTAAACCATTGGCTGCTTGTTATATAAGGCATTAAAGCCTTCGGTGGCATAATCTTCATACCGGGAGTGAATCACCAGCTTGCAGACTTTCAAAAGCCCTTCGCGATCATCTTCATGGTAATAGGCTGACCCGTTTTCAAACCTGTTTAAGAGCAATGATGCATTAAACGTTGAGCATCCTGGAAAGGGTGCCAGCTCACCTGCTTCACGTTAAGCGTAAGCAATTATTCCCAGCAATCTTTCTGAAAAATCTTGGGGGGTGGGAGGAAAACACTATGTTAAAGCTTGTAATTAAATGAATTCTGAAAGACACAGAAATTGGGCTATGGACATGCAGAATGAGATGCCATCAAAGTGGATCGCCAGCTGAATGTAGTGCTTATCAACTGGCAATAAGAAGCGCACTGGCTCAGCGACTTAATCACGCTGGAGGTGGTCTCCACCAGTTCGAGTCTTAGCACTATGTGGCAGGGTGATCTCCCATCACTTGCCTCAGCTCAAAAAGCATGTTCTATGCAAGTAGATAAATAGGTACCATTTCGGTGGGGAGACGAGCTGGTGCTCCGTGCAGGCATTCAGATTTCTGACAGCTATGAACCTTCCCCATTGCACTGCCCGCTTGCGAGGCAGCTCCAGGAAGGGACAGGGTTTTGGATGCTGCTGCAGGAAGAGCCACTCGCCTTTCTTTCTGGTACAAAGCCAGTTCACCCTCCTGTGGCGCACCTTGGGAAGTGCACGTCCTATAAAAGGGCTGGAACCTCGGCAAGCCAAATAACTACTCTGCTGATACTTTGGCTATTGTAATCCCACCATAGGCCAGCGATGTCAAACTCAAGACCCACAGGATGGTATTACAAATATCCAAAGTGTCAATTGTAATAATTAAAATCTTCACTTTACCTTACTTATGTCAAATAACATTGTTAAAATTACACCTATATCATCCACAATATATCTATTATAACAATTACATTCTAATTAACATTACATCCATCTCTTAAATATAATATTTAATCCAAGTTCCTAAATTTTACTATTGCTTACCCCTGAAGGTTGGACAGAAAAATTAAAGAAACTAAGTCGGAAATATGAACTATTTTTGAGAGATTGCTAAGGGAAGAAAGACATTTTAGAAGAAACCTTGGTGAATATTGGAAGATGGAATGTTGTTTTGATATTGATTGATGAAGGTTGGATATTAAAAACTACGTACTTTATTCAAGAATAAACACTAACTCAATTGGAAACTTTGGAGAATTCTAGGAGTGGAATGGTCTGATATATAATGGAGTGGAAGAAAAGTATCTTCTTTGTCTTTGGAAGGGGAGTGGAGGTTTTAAGGAACGACTATGGATTATGATTTGTGCTAGATTTTAATTTTTGTTGTTAGTTTTATACCCTGTACTCGGTTCTCGGAAGTCCTGGGGGTGGGGAGGAAGGAAGGGAGGGGAGGGGTAGAAAATGGATTGATAGTTAATGTACAAAGATGATTGAAGATGTATAATTAATGTAAGATCGGACCTGCCTGGTTACTACTTTAGAATGAAGGGAAAGAAGGAGTAGAAGAGAGAAGGAGGAAAGAGAAGAGGAGGAGGAGGAAAGGAAGGAAGGAAGAGGGGAAGAGGGAGAAGAAAGGAATAGGGAGGAAAGAGGAGAGGATGTAGATAAGAGAGGGGGAGGATGGTTATGGAAAGTAGAAGAAGGTAAAGAAGGAGAGTAAAAGGAAAAGGAAGGGGGTGGTGACCAGGCAGATCCGATTAATTGTATATGAGGGTACATTAAATATGTTATTGGATATGTTATTGGATAAGAATGTCAAAATAAAACTTTTTAAAACAAAAAAAAAAAAAGACCCACAGGATGGATCTGGCCTGCAATGTGGTCGGATCCAGCCCATGGGGCCGTCCTCGTCTACCAGGGATGAAATGCTCCCGGTTCCGACCGAATCAGCCGATCCGGCAGCGATGGTGACGGATGGTTCGGAGAACCGGTAGCAAAAATCTCTGCCCCCACCCCCACTCCTGCCCATGCCCACCCAATCGCCTGGTCGCCCGCTTGCCGCTTCTTTTAAAAAATGCTTTTAAAAGTAAAAAAAAAAAGATTGCATGCCACAGCTGATCACCCCCGCATGCTGTTCTACTTACTCCATGTCTCTTTTTGGCATGCACTGCGCGCATGCATGCACCTTGCATTTTATGTATGGTGCGCACTGCACATGCGCACAAAGCGCACACATGCGCACCCAGGGAACTGGTAGTAAACCAGTTCAGATTTCTCCACTGTCTACTCTACCCAATGTGAAGAGGGAAGATCGGGCCAGCATGGTTTTGGCCCGGTCTACCCAATGCGAAAAGGAAACATGGCAGCAGTTTGGAGAGTGGCGTCAAGCTGGCCACGCCCACCCAGTTGGCTGTGCTCACCTAGCTGGCCACACCCAGTCACATCTCCCAGCTCCTCCAAGGTCAACCACAGCCCTAATGTGGCCCTGAATAAAATTGAGTTTGACACCCTTGCCATAGGATAATAACAATAATAGTACTGACAGTAAAAGTAGCCGTTTGTTTTCCTAATTAGTTTTTTTTTGTGTTTACATTTATATCCCGCCCTTCTCCGAAGACTCAGGGCGGCTTACAGTGTGTAAGGCAATAGTCTCATTCTATTTGTATATTTACAAAGTCAACTTATTGCCCCCCCAACAATCTGGGTCCTCATTTCACCTACCTTATAAAGGATAGAAGGCTGAGTCAACCTTGGACCTGGTGGGACTAGAACCTGCAGTAATTGCAGGCAGCTGTGTTTTAATAACAGGCTTCTTACCTACCTGAGCCACCCCGCGGCCACACCAGTTTCTGGATGTTTAGATTAAATGGGACTTTCTTTCGTGATAAAGGATACACGCACAACACAAGGGTACCTGAAGAGCCTGCAGAGCCACAGAGTTGTGTCAGAAAGGATTTTGGTGGTGAGTTTTCTCAGTCTGTCTCTGTCCAGGACGGAAATATAAGCCGCCAAGCTGTGTCCTAAGAGAGCCATGTGACCTTGCTCCCCCACATTCTGAAGCCTGCAAATGGGGGTTGGGGAGGAGGAAAGAGAGAACATGAAACAAATCACACTTCTCTTTGTAGGCTGAGAAAAGCCTTTCCTAATACACTGCTCAAAAAAATAAAGGGAATACAAAAATAAGACATCCTAGATCTGAATGAATGAAATATTCTTACTGTATATCGAAAAATGATCAAGGGGCATTTTACTGGATGTATTATAATTAAGCGGTATTTATTTTCGGTTGGAAAGAGTGATTAGACAGCTGTTCAAGCTGGTGTTGGCTCTAGACCAAGTTAAAATCCAGTCCACTGTATGCTGTAGATTGGATTTTAATTTCCTTTTCAGCCATTATTGGCTTGATGGTTTCCTTCCTCTGCTGGCTTCTAAAGATCTTTTCTTTTCAAGAGAACACTTGGGTTGTAGACTTCAGTTCCTCTGCCACCTGAAACGTCAACCTTCAAACCTTTTTCTGGCTAGTTCTTCACTTCCTTAAACTGCTTCCTTAATTGTTAATTTTTTTATGTTTACAGAGGTAATCAACATTGCCTACCACTAATTTTTCCCCCTAAGAAGCAGGAAATCAAACCTGTAGATCAGGAAACATGGGCTTCCACCAATTTGTCATCATTTTAATCTTTCTGAAAGATGCTGGAGTTCCCCCTGCATCCACCCAAGGCATAAGAATATTTGCAAAACCCGATTTCCTTAGATTTTGCTTTAAGCATGCTTTTTTTAAAGGAATGTTTTAAAAAGAGCAAGGTATTAGGTATATTATGTGTTCAGAGAGAATCTTAAAGATAACAACTTTGGGTCCTTAAAAAACATGAGCAAAACTCATCCTTCTGTAAGAGAGGTACAGCCTGGGAGGCGGAGTCAAGAAAGTACTCAGCCTAGAATCATTACATGTCCACAAATGCTGCAAGTCCAATCCCTCTTGAATTCTCCTGACTCTTGTTTAGCAGTAATTCAATGCTGACCCTTAACTGACTAGATTCTTCTGTAGAGATTTGAGCAATCAATCTTAAGTAGAACTTAATGTGTGGTCCCGATTCTTTGGGCCTGACACCTCCAGCCCGTTCCACAACCTCGACAGATCTTGATTCAACAAAGAGTTACCGATAAGACTGTAGCGATTCTTCTTCTTCATCGCCATGCATTAGGGTCTGAACTAGCTGGAGGATGCTCACCATGTCCTGTCCGCTGGAGGGAGGGAGAGAAACACAAATCCATCTTGGTCACAAGGTGACTTTAAAAGTAGACACGCTTAATATAGGTAAGTCCTCGACTTACGGTCATTTGTTTAGTGACCGTTCAAAGTTACGATGGCACTGTCCTGACCCAGCCTTAACAGAACCCAGAAATAGACTCCTTGTCACACACACACAAAAAAAGACACTCTTTATTTATCTCCTATGAATTAATGGCATTCACGCAGTGAAAAGTTCAGGCAATAATCCTTCAGTGAGTTACCGTATTTTTCAGACTATAAGACGCTTTTTTTTTTGTCTCTCAAAAGGGGGTGAAAATGTCTGTGTGTCTTATAAACCAAATATTGCCGAAGCGCCACCCACCCGCCAGCTGTTTTTTTCTTTTTTTCTTCTTTTGCCTCTGCACGTCCCATTTTCGGGGCTTTTTTCAGCCCATTTTTGAGGCTCTTTTTTTTGGCAATTTCTGGAAAAAAACAGCCTGAAAAAAGTTTCAAAAATGGGCCAAAAAAGCCTTGAAAATGGGCTGAAAAAAGCCTCAGAAATAGGCTGAAAGAAGCTTCAAAAATGGGCTGAAAAAGGCTAGAAAACTGGCAGAAAAAAGCCTTGAAAATGACCCAAACAAAGCCTCAAAAACGGGTTGAAAAAAACCTCAAAAATGGGCCGAACAAAGCCTCAAAAACGGGATGAAAAAAGCCTTGAAAACAGGCCCCCCAAAAAAGCCAAAAAAATGGGCTTAAAAAAGGCTAGAAAACTGGCAGGAAAAGGCCTTGAAAATGGGCCGAAAAAAGGCTGGAAAAGGCCCCCAAAAAGACCCAAAAATGGGGCACGCAGAGGCTAACAAAATTTTTGTTGTTGTTTCCCTCTTCTAAATTTAGGTGTACCTTATACTCAGGTGCGTCTTATAGTCTGAAAAATACGGTAACTGCTGTAACAGACCTTATCAGTTCCTTGAAATAACTGCCAAGCTTCCAGCCACAAAGCTGTAAATAAAGTTCTGGCAAGCAGTCTTTGATACACAAAACGCAATGAGCAAAATCTTCAGAAATACGAACTGTTGTCTTCTACGACAACCACTCCCCTTTCCTTCTATTTATTCCCCAGCCACGGAGGGACCATTCAGCCTCCACGTGTGCCTTGCTTCCCGAGTCGACTCCTTGTCCTCAGTTGTTCTCCTCTCCTAACAGCTCTGCCCATACGTGCATCTGGAGCAGGCCCCAGCTGTTCTTCCTCCCCACTTATCTCTGCCTCTGAAGGCAGCTGCCTCTCCGGTGGCTGGGAAATGTCGGACATCCCTGGCTCTATCTCATCCATGAGAGCCTTCCCCAGACTCCAGAACTGGCCCAAGTTCCTCCCCAATCTCCTCATCGTCCGAGTTGGCCGCCAGCTCTGCTGGCAGGTGGCGGGCTACAACAAGCACTAAGAAAAGTGACTTACACCTAGTCCTCACACTTAGGGGTCACATGATGAAAATTCGGGCCCTTGGCAAACCAGGATGTATTGAGGAAGGTTGCAGCCTTCTCAAAGTCACATGATCGCCAATGGCGACCTTTGCTTTTGATAAGCAAAGTCAACGGGGGGAACCTGGTTTTGCTTAGTGGCCGTGTGATTCGCTTAACAACCCATGGCGATTTGCTTAACGACCGCGGCAAGTTGAAGTCCACCCATCTGAAAGTTGCTGTTCTCTTCATGAGGGAGATGGGCGGCTAAGAAGTTTGATATAGAAAACGAAATAAAATAAAGAGTGAGAAACGCTGATGTAGATAGTTGTATTGAGCACGGAATTGGATTCAGTTTATTTATTTATTTATTAATTAAACTTTTATACCGCCCTTCTCCCGAAGGACTCAGGGCGGTGTACAGCCAAGATAAAAAGAAATAAATATACAAAGTTAAAAATCAATTTAAAATACATATTCAATGGTGGCCGAATTAAAACTGTCAAATTGACGAACCTAAAATACCCCATATAAAATTACAGAAGATTTAAAAATTTAAAATTAAAATTTAGAAATTTAAAAAGTCTAAAAAATCAGTCCAGTCCTGCTTGAATGAATAAGTGAATTTTTAATTCCCGGCGAAAGGTCCGAAGGTCAGATATTTGGCGCAAACCGGGGGGAAGGTCGTTCCAGAGAGTAGGTGCTCCAACAGAGAAGGCCCTTCCCCTGGGGGCCGCCAGCCGGCATTGCTTGGCGGACGGCATCCTGAGAAGTCCCTCTCTGTGTGAGCGTACGGGTCGATGGGAGGCATAGGGTAACAGCAGGCGGTCCCGTAAGTACCCGGGCCCTAAGCCATGGAGCGCTTTAAAGGTGGTAACCAAAACCTTGAAGCGCACCCGAAAGACCACAGGTAGCCAGTGCAGACTCCGCAGGAGTGGTGTTACCCGGGAGCAACGTTGCCCCAACGGCCTCTTCAGCTTTACACAAATCAATGATCCATTTGCCCCAATGTTAGCAACCATCACACATCACAACGATGACAATTATTGTGACTATCAGTTACCAACATCATGTGATTTGGCAAATGAATTCAGATTATTCTCTTTCTCCCAGCTCCAATTCCCCAAAATCAAAAAAACCCAAGTTATTAATGGGAGGAAAAAAACCCCATATAAACGAAGAGGGAAAAAACTCCTAATTCTGGGTCATTTACCTGCCTTGAAGCGGCCCAGGAATGTCCTTTCTTGTGTAGTGACTTTCATTTTCTTCTTCAACTTTCCTAATTTTAACACAAAACAGCAGGAATTGGTGACAGGTTGGGCAATATATATATTTTCTGCTACAGCTGGATTTCGTTCAAAAGAGCCACATCGGATTAGCTACATGGCTGGCAGAGGGGCTGAATCCGATCCCTTTTAATGAAATGACAGGCTTAAAAAAATTTCCACGCCAAAACAACAATTGTCAGGCAGTCTTATTTATTTATTTGTCCCATTGTGTACTGCCGTAATCGAAGGATGACTCATCTCTCTTATCAAAAGCAAAGCAGAAGCCGGTCAGATTCGTAACAGGAAATGCCATCCTGACCTCTGAATAATTTTTGTGCTTTCTTTTAAAACCAGCTTTGCATAATTTTCGCAGGAACACGTTAAACCAAAATTATCCTTTTTTTTCTCCCGACAATAGGACAGGCAAGAAAAAAAATCTGTATATGAATAAGGAAATATCTATCATATGCCATCAGCTGTTTAAAGTTTATTTTAGGGTGACTGCTTAGCTGCGGTGATGTAACTAAGGCTGACGTCATTAACCTAATTCGCTGGGTGAGAAGACACGTTACAGCCTCTGTCACTAGAGAAGTTGGATTCACACGCCATGCTAGAATAAATTCTAGTGAAGGGGGGGGCTGGTTGGTGGGTTACTGCAGTGTGTGAACACAGTTCCCTTCCAGCTCTAGTCTGACTGACTGAAGTATATATTTCCCCAAAACAGGATCTACAAGCACAATCTATTAGCAGCAATCCTCTTGAAATTCTGCCAAGGCAAGTCGATTAAATACCTTTGATTGTCTTCAAGCAGTTTCATTGCCTCATTGAGATTCTTTCCCATTTCTGCTAAGGTAGGGTCCACCATCTGTTATTTAGAAAGAAAAGATGAAAAAAAAACAAACCAAAGTCAGTTATATGGTAAAGTTCCAATTCTTCTCACGTTCCCAAACCTTATAAATCATTTTTTTAAAAAAGCTTCTCTTGAGCCATTTCTGGACTCGTGCCCTCTTGGGTTGAAAGTCACAATCTGCTATAGGCATATTGCTAGCAATGCTATTGCTATTGCTATTATGCTATTGCATAATAGCATATTGCTAATTGTTAATGATATTCCTAAGTGCTATTTCGCCCTTAGACTTATATACTGCTTCGCAATGCTTTAGTGTCCTCTCTAAGCGGTTTACAAAGTCAGCCTGTGGCCCTCAACAATCTGGCTCCTCATTTTCTGACCTTGGAAAGATGGAAGGCTGAGTCAACCTTGAGCAGGTCAGGATCGAACTGCTGGTAGTCGTCAGAGTTAGCTTGCAATACAACATTCTAACCACTGCGCCACCACGGCTCATAATGGGAACTGTAGCCTCCCATAACCAGAGGAAGTCAGTCCAACGAAAGCTGAATCTAGAATACAGCTTGCCTGTTTGGAACCCTCACCATATCTCTGACATCAATACAATTGAACGTGTCCAGAAATATTTTACAAGAAGAGTTCTCCATTCCTCTGAAAACAACAAAATACCTTGTTCCACCAGACTTGAAATCCTAGGCTTAGAAAACTTGGAACTCCATCGCCTTTGACAAGACCTAAGTTTAACTCACAGAATCATCTATTGTAATGTCCTTCCTGTTAAAGACTACTTCAGCTTTAATTGCAATAATACAAGAGCAACCAATAGATTTAAACTTAATATCAACTGCTTTAATCTAGATTGCAGAAAATATGACTTCTGTAACAGAATCATCAGTGCTTGGAATATTTTACCTGACTCTGTGGTCTCTTCCCATAATCCTAAAAGCTTTAACCAAAAACTTTCTACTATTGACCTCACCCCATTCCTAAGAGGACCATAACGGGCGTGCATAAGCGCACAAACGTGCCTACCGTTCCTGTCCTATTGTTTTTCTTTTCTTCTTCCTATATATATATGCTTATATATATGCTTATACCTCCTAATATTTACTCATATATATGTTTATATACTATATAATCTTTTTGTATGATACTTACATATATTGTTGTGACAAAATAAAAAAATAAAAAAATAAAATGAATTGAAGAACTGTTTTAAGAAATGTCTCAGTTTTCTTTTAAAAGTCCTCGCTGCCATTTGCGTGTGTGTATGTGTATGTAAAAGTACATTAAACTCTAGAGCCACCATGGGAGACACCGTGTTAATGGAAAATTCTGATTTGAGTTATGCTGTCCATTTTCCACAGTGAATCATCATAGGTTGTCTGGAACTTTCCTCTCTTTTTCACATTTGCCTTTCAGAGATTCCACAGAGTTAAAAAAATCTGAGATCGTCTTCATTGAAGAACAGCGGTTAAGGGTTGGGTAACTTCAAATACTTGATTATCCTCACTTTTTTTAATTTCTGGAGAAATTTGGTGAGATTAAGGGGTAATCTAGATATTATCCCCCCTTTTTTTAAATTTCTGGGGAAATTTGGTGAGATTAAGGGGTAATCTAGGTATTATCCCCACTTTTTTTAAATTTCTAGGGAAATTTGGTGAGATTAAGGGGTAATCTAGGTATTATCCCCACTTTTTTTAAATTTCTGGGGAAATTTGGTGAGATTAAGGGGTAATCTAGGTATTATCCCCATTTTTTTAATTTCTGGAGAAATTTGGTGAGATTAAGGGGTAATCTAGGCATTATCCTCACTTTTTTAAACTTCTGGGGAAATTTGGTGAGATTAAGGGGTAATCTAGATATTTTAAATCTCCCTTTTACCCCCGCAAAATCAATCTTGATTTTTTGGACGACATGCCATTCAAGTCTTAGTGCATTCCTATTTTACAAGAGAAAACCTAGGCTGTAAGGAGTAAGCATTTGCTCGTGGGAATAATGCATTAGTTTAAAAAGCTGATATATATGAATTTAAGATAAGTTCTATAGGAAGAGCTGCAGTTATGTTATTTATAATTGCTGCCTGGTCTGAGGATTAAAAGAAAGTAATAAGAAATACAGTAAAATGATGGTTAGTGCTTTAAGGCATCAAGCGCACATACACATAAACACAACCCAAATAGCCTGAAAAGGGAGTGGGTTTGTACCCAGCATCACGTCAACGAATCCACAGCAACAAAACACACACCTAATTATTATGTACAGCTCAGGTTAACAAGGAGATAAATATTTTTCAAAGTACTTGGAGGGTGACTGGTAATAGCAGCCTTTTCAGAAATATAAGCGATATCACCATAACATAACTTGCATAAGCAACCAGTGGATTTGAGAAAATATTAACTTTAACAAATGATATTGGCTTCAACAAATGACATGAGCTCCTCCCTACATTTTCCCCCTCCTAAGGGTAAAAGTAAAGGTAAAGGTTCCCCTCGCACATATGTGCTAGTCGTTCCCGACTCTAGAGGGGGGCAGTGCTCATCTCCGTTTCAAAGCCGAAAAGCCAGCGTTGTCCGAAGACGTCTCCGTGGTCATGTGGCCGGCATGACTCAACGCCAGAGGTGCACGGAAGGCTGTTCCTTTCCTACCAAAGGTGGTCCCTCTTTTTCTACTTGCATTTTTGACCTGCTTTCGAACTGCTAGGTTGGCAGAAGCTGGGACAAGGAATGGGAGCTCACCCCATTACGCGGCAGCACTACGAATTTGAACTGCTGAACTGCCAACCTTTCTGATCAACAAGCTCAGCATCTTAGCCACTGAGCCACCGCATACCTCTGCACCACCGCGTCCCTAAGGGTACCTTGTATTATTTCTTATATATTTAAAAGTTGGAGCTGAAGGTCTGATCCACCTTTAAAATAAAAAAAGGGAAGGTGAACGAGCTGGCTGGTATCTCACAGCTGCATCAACTCTGCTGGGCTGCAGATGTTACTAGAAACCATATTCCCAACGGGGGTCTGTAAGCATTTGTTTTCAATGTTTATCAAGCACAGGGAGCGAGCGAGATTTCTGCTGGCGTTTGGATAAAGCCTCCCAGCTTAAAAAGTGTCCCTTCTATATAATAAATTCTATATAATAAATTCTATATAATAAATAAATAATAAAGGGGCCGTGGATAGCTCAGGCTGTAAGGAGCCTGTTATTAGAACACAGCAGCCTGCAATTACTGCAGGTTCAAGCCCGGCCCAAGGTTGACTCAGCCTTCCATCCTTTATAAGGTAGGTAAAATGGGGACCCAGATTGTTGGGGGGGCAATAAGTTGACTTTGTAAATATACAAATAGAATGAGACTATTGCCTTACACACTGTAAGCCGCCCTGAGTCTTCGGAGAAGGGCGGGATATAAAGGTAAATAAATAAAAAAAAATTACCTGTAATGTTAATTTCTTTTCTTGAAGGACCATTAGGCTAATCATCGTATAATATTCCTGACAGGCTCAGCTTATTTCATTCCTTCATTTGCTACAGAAAGATGCTCTTATCTCACTTAATATGACTTGGCAATGGTCTACCTGTGTGCTTTGCAAGCCATAATAACTGAGGTCAAGATGGCAAGCCACGGTTTACTAAAAGAAGCATTACACGGAATTGGTCAAACAAGCGTGTTCTAAATTCTTTTCCACCCGATGAAATAGAGAGATCATTATTGCAAAAACCAGACAAAATATACCACGGGTAAGGAGGGAATTAGTTAAAGTAGTATTTACTGAATTATTTTCATATTATAAAAGTTTAGGGGGTCAGTGAACCATCTGAAACTGGTCAATGAGCTGAAGATGTGGTGGCTCGCTGGCTAAGACGCTGAGCTTGTCGATCAGAAAGGTCGGCAGTTCAGCGGTTCGAATCCCTTGTGCCGCGTAATGGGGTGAGCTCCCGTGACTTGTCCCAGCTTCTGCCAACCTAGCAGTTCGAAAGCACGTAAAAAAAAAAATGCAAGTAGAAAAATAGGGACCACCTTTGCTGGGAAGGGAACAGCGTTCCGTGCGCCTTTGGCGTTGAGTCATGCTGGCCACATGACCATGGAGACGTCTTCGGACAGCGCTAGCTCTTCGGCTTTGAAACAGATATGAGTCGCCCCCTAGAGTGGGAATGACTAGCACATATGTGCAAGGGGAACCTTTACCTTTTTAAGTAATGCCTTTTTGGTAATGCCAAGTTATGACAAATAAACTAAGTGCAATTTGTGTGCTTTTTTTGGGACATGGCAAATAAAGGCACGGTGGAACCTGCCTTTTTCTAAGGAACCGCTGGGTAACTTGAGAATTCTGTCACAGCTTTTTAACATTTAAAAACCAATTTGCTCATGTGACGTCATGTTTCCCGTTTTCGTATATTTAATTTTCAGACAAAAATAATTGGGACTGCCAGTTGGGCAAGGCTGTCCCGATTGTCCTCAATCAACTGGGAAGGACCATTACATGGATTTAAACTATATAGGTAGTCCTCGACTTACGACCACGATTAAGCCCAATATTTCTGTTGGTAAGCGAGACAGCTGTTCAGTGAGTTTTGCCCCATTTTCCCGACCTTTCTTGCCACAGTTGTTGAGCGAATCACTGCAGTCGATAAGTTAGTAAACCTGATTGTTAAGTTAATCTGGCTTCCCTATGGACTTGGCTTGTCAGAAGGTTGCAAAAGGAGATCATAACATAACATAACATCAGAGTTGGATGATGTTGGAAGGAACCTTGGAGGCCTTCTAGTCCAACCCCCTGCCCAGGCAGGAACCCTACACCATCTCAGTCAGATGGTTATCCAACATTTTCTTAAAAACTTCCAGCGTTGGAGCATTCACAACTTCTGGAGGCAAGTCATTCCACTGATTAATTGTTCTAACTGTCAGGAAATTTCTCCTTAGTTCTAGGTTGCTTCTCTCCTTGATCAGTTTCCACCCATTGCTTCTTGTCCTGCCCTCAGGTGCTTTGGAGAACAGCCCGACTCCCTCTTCTTTGTGGCAGCCCCTGAGATATTGGAATACAGCTATCATGTCTCCCCTAGTCCTTCTTTTTGTTAAACTAGGCATACCCAGTTCCTGCAACCGTTCTTCATATGTTTTATCCTCCAGTCCCCTAATCATCTTTGTTGCTCTTCTCTGCACTCTTTCTAGAGTCTCAACATCGTGTGACCTCAGGACATGGCTAAACAATCGTAAGTATGAGCTGGTTGCCAAGCATCTGGAATTTCGATCACGTGACCAGGGAGATGCTACCAAAGGTTGTAACTGTGAAAAACGGCACTAAGCCGTTTTTTCCCAGCGACGTCGTAACTGTTTTTTTGTTGTTGTTGCTGTTGTTTTTATTTGCATTTATATCCCGCCCTTCTCCGAAGACTTAGGGCGGCTTACACTATGTCAAGCAATAGTCTTCATCCATTTGTATATTATATACAAAGTCAACTTTTATTGCCCCCAACAATCTGGGTCCTCATTTTACCTACCTTATAAAGGATGGAAGGCTGAGTCAACCTTGGGCCTGGTGGGACTAGAACCTGCAGTACTTGCAGGCAGCTGCTGTTAATAACAGACTGCATTAGCAGTCTGAGCCACAGAGGCCACAACTGTGAGTGGTCACTAAACGAACTGTTGTTAAGTCAAGAACTACCTGTACCTTGGCCTTGAGTCCTGAGAAGAGCATCCCTCGTGTGTCAGTACTGTGAGCCTTGTGGCTTCAAGGAAGCCGACCCAAAATATTGCAATATCTATCAAATATTGTGTAATTTTTCCACCATCAGTTTTTCAACCTATACTGGACCCTCCCATCAGCAAAGCACAGTTATGCTCACAAAACCACAGCAGTCAAGCAGGGCACCCCCAAAGGAAGTAAAAGCCCAGGCTGACAATGTCACTGAACCCATCAGAAAGAACTTTGGACTCTATAAATGTGAACAAACTGGTTTGAAATCCTGATTCCGGAATCAGAAGTAAACACACACTTGCATGCTCTTCCTTGTTCTCTCGGTACCCTTTTATTTTATGGGATTAAAAAGACAGTTGCTTTGGCTTTTGGCTACAGGTGAAGAGTTCTAAAAGAGTTCTGTAAAGAGTATAGGTGGCTTAGTGGCTAAGATGCTGAGCTTGTCGATCAGAAAGGTCGGCAGTTCAGCAGTTCGAATCCCTAGTGCTGCCGCGTAATGGGGTGAGCTCCCGTGACATGTCCCAGCTTCTGCCAACCTAGCAGTTCGAAAGCACGTAAAAAAAAAAATGCAAGTAGAAAAATAGGGACCACCTTTGCTGGGAAGGGAACAGTGTTCCGTGCGCCTTTGGCGTTGAGTCATGCCGGCCACATGACCATGGAGACATCTTCGGACAGCGCTGGCTCTTCGGCTTTGAAACGGAGACGAGCATTGCCCCCTAGAGTCGGGAACAACTAGCACGTATGTGCGAGGGGAACCTTTACCTTTAAAGAGTTCTTTGAATGCCTTTTGAGTGAAAGTCACCACAATTAACCGAGATGTCAACTCGGGAAAATAATCTCACAACATCAGGCGACGTCCAATGAAATACCCGACAAAGCAATTTTCACAGACCCTCCTAATGTATTCCAGTTTCTTCGGAACTGAGAATTGAGGTCAAACTTTGTCAATTCATCGGACCATGTGCTTCCTATCTTATTCACAGAAGCATGGAAATAGCACAAAGGGCTTTTGACACATCGGGAAAAAAAACCCTGAATAAATTGCTCCCAACATTCATAACATGAGCAATAGATTTTTAAATTGTAGTCCATGCGTACAGACTAACCAACCGATGCTTTAAGCATTCAACGTTATTGTATCAAACTACAATTCCTTATCTTGTGCTAGTCATTTATCACCGAGCTCAGAAACATTAATGGCTTCCCTATCAATAAATCTTTGCATGATTCCCTGGCTAATTTTATAGGACCATTTTAGCACCCTTCGAATTAGAGTTACGGGACTGACACTCATTTCTACATTCAGAGCATGAATGACTAAAAATTGATTCATTCAAAGTGGATTTTTTGGGGGAGTGGTCCCAAATCCTCATGAAGTTTAGCTCTCTTAAACGGGAAGAGCATGTTATTTTTTTTAATCCTCCTTTATTATTTTTTTCATAAATAACTCAAGGTGGCGAACGTACCTAAGACTTCCTGTTCCTATTTTCCCCACAACCATGAAGCTGTGACATGGGTTGGGCTGAGAGACGGGGAAGGACTGGCCCAAACTCACCCATGTTAAGTGCCTGTAACTTATACCTTTCAGAATTTGGTAACTGATATCCTTTTGATCAGTGATCGCAGCACCGAAGTCTGAATCCAGGGGCTTACCTAGGAATCCGTTCTCAAAAGATTAACAGAAAGTCAAAGTTTTGGCTTTCTCTTCCACTGCTGGGATTATATCTATGTCAGGCAAGTGACTTTATCAAACAAATCTCGACATACAGTTACATACTTGTCCACATTTACCATATAAATGGCATTGGATAGGTACACGAATGTGTGCCAAGAAAAAGGATCTAATCTATTCACAGCTGCAGGCCACAAATTTGCTTGTCGGTATAAAATAAAAACAAACAAGCACCTCCAAATATCTGATTTGCATACCTCAGTTTCCCCCACAATTGGAGCAGTTCACAAATAACAAAGATTGCAACTTCCCAAACTTTTGGGCTGAGAATTCAGAACCGCAGTTCCAGGACAGTTGAAAGGCCTAGAATTAAGGAATCTGGATCTCCCCACTCCTAGCCCAGCTCCTTTCCCACTGAACCACCCTATTGGCTCTCTCTGAATACAGACACCCTGATGTAAGTAGAAGTATATCACGGAATGAACGGAAATCATTTAATGCAGGAGTCTCCAACCTTGGCAATTTTAAGACTTGTGGACTTCAACTCTGGGAGTTGAAGTCCACAAGTCTTAAAGTTACCAAGGTTGGAGACCCCTGATTTAATGCATGAATTGGTCATGAAGGAAATTATGAAAGTAACAAATACCTATGCGCATATATAAGTACCTATGTGTGCACACATGAACACATTTGTGTTTGTGCAACATATATAATATATACTGTATAATAAAATGCACATGTATTCATATATATTTGTTTTCTGAAGTTTTCGTGGGTGTTTGTATGTAGGTCTTTGGTTATTTGGGTTTTCTCCCGCGTAAAATTAGAACTGCCTTGGCGACGTTTCAACAAAGTCTCATTTGTCATCCTCAGGCTTCAGCTTCGTACTCCTAGAAGCACGAAGCTGAAGCCTGAGGATGACGAATGAGACTTTGTTGAAACATCACCAAGGCACTTCTAATTTTACGTGGGAGAAAACCCAAATAACCAAAGACCTACACACACACACACACACATATATATATTAAGGCAATAAACACATGTGTGCGTGCACAGACATATTAAGGCAATATACACACATACATATACATACGCACACACATATATATATATAGGCAATATACACATATAATATTAAGGTAATATATAGACACATATATAGTATTAAGGCAATACACACGTACATATTTTATCTGCAAATCCCCTAGAAGCAGGCAACTGTAATACGCAGTACAAAAATGTGATAAGCAAATCATAAATCCATATATTTTAAATGCACAAATGAACATATAGGATTAATGAACAAACACACAGGCACCTATCAATGCATACATATCTATATCTGTACCTATCTATCTATGCATTAATATGTGTGTGTGTTGGTGCATTAATGTATGCATATATCTACATATATCTAGATCTATATCCATCCATATCTATCTATCTATCTATCTATCTATCTATCTATCTATCTATCTATCTATCTATCTATCTATCTACCAACCTACCTACCTACTTAACATCCATCCATCCATCCATCCACCTACCTACAAACATCCAGTTATCTACCTACCTACATAACCTCCATCCATACCATCCATCCATTCACCTACCTACCTAACATCTATCTATCTACTTATCTATCTATCTACCTACCTACCATCCATCCATCCACCTACCTAATTTCTATCTACTTATCTATCTACCTACCGACATAACCATCCATCCACCTACCTACCTAATTTCTATCTATCTACTGATCGATCTACCTACCTACCTAACATCCATACATCCACCTACCTACTTAATTTCTATCTACCTACCTACCTACATAACATCCATCCATCCATCCATCCACCTACCTACCTAGATATATATCTATCTCTACTTATCTATCTACCTACCTACCTACATAAAATCCATCCATCCACCTACCTACCTAATTTCTATCTATCTACTTATCTATCTACATACCTACCTAACATCGATACAACCACCTACCTACCTAATTTCTATCTATCTACTTATCTATCTACCTACCTACCTACAAACATCCAGTTATCTACCTACCTAACATCCACCTACCTACCTACTTAACATCCATCCATCCATCCATCCACCTACCTACAAACATCCAGTTATCTACCTACCTACATAACCTCCATCCATACCATCCATCCATTCACCTACCTACCTAACATCTATCTATCTACTTATCTATCTATCTACCTACCTACCATCCATCCATCCACCTACCTAATTTCTATCTACTTATCTATCTACCTACCGACATAACCATCCATCCACCTACCTACCTAATTTCTATCTATCTACTGATCGATCTACCTACCTACCTAACATCCATACATCCACCTACCTACTTAATTTCTATCTACCTACCTACCTACATAACATCCATCCATCCATCCATCCACCTACCTAGATATATATCTATCTCTACTTATCTACTTATCTATCTACCTACCTACCTACATAAAATCCATCCATCCACCTACCTACCTAATTTCTATCTATCTACTTATCTATCTACATACCTACCTAACATCGATACAACCACCTACCTACCTAATTTCTATCTATCTACTTATCTATCTACCTACCTACCTAACATCCATCCATCCACCTACCTACCCACCTAACATCCACCTATCTATCTATCTATCTATCTATCTATCTATCTATCTATCTATCTATCTATCTATCTATGCAATCGTAGTGATTTGTGCATTAATAATAGGTACTCTATGTGTATGCATATTGTATGTGTGTGTGTGTGTGTGTTTTCTGAGGTTTTCGCGGGTGTTTGTATGCAGGTCTTTGGTTATTCGGGTTTTCTCCCGTGTAAAATTGGAAGTGTCTTGGCGACGTTTCGACGAAGTCTCATTCGTCATCTTCAGGCTTCAGCTTCAGGCTTCAGCTTTGCTCCCAGAAGCACGAAGCTGAAGCCTGAAGATGACGAATGAGACTTCACAACGCCGCCAAGACACTTCCAATTTTATACATATATACATATACATACATATATACTATATATATATATATATATATATATATATATATATATATATATAGAGAGAGAGAGAGAGAGAGAGAGAGAGAGAGAGAGAGAGAGAGAGAGAGAAATCCCTATTATTAATGCAGAAATCCCTTCCATTGCATCCACCACCAGATCCTCCACGATGCAAATACTGGACCAATGTAGGAATATAACCACACGGCAGAGCCTGACATCATTACCCTTCCATTATGAATACGAGACGCATCCTCTCCCTCCTCCCCGCCCCCCATATGGGCTCCTATTACACCTTCACCCCCTCCTTGATCAGCGCCCCCCTTTCCCCAGAGATCTCCCCCGCCCCCCCGGGGGAAGCGCCCACCTTCTCCAAGGAGCTCTCCATGGCCGCGGGTGCTAGAGCGGCAGCGGCGAAGGTCTCCGGCTCCTCCGCTCGGGCTACTTCCGCCTTGGCCGCGGCCTCGGCCGGCTCCACGTCGGCAGCCGCGCTGACGAAGCGCCGGAGCGTGCGGAGGGCGGGGCCGAGGACGCCCCCGCGCGCGCGCCCGCCCGCCCAGGCTCTTTTGAGCCGCCTCGGCTTCCGTAAGCGCGCCGGGATTGACGAGGAGGCGCGACGGGGTTTGGGCGGGGCTACAGCGGGGGAACGTACCAAAAATAATAATAATAACAACAACGCGAAAAACCCGAAGAAAGAAAGAATAAGCTCCAAGGGTGTTTTTTTTTAAAAAAAAAAGTTCAAACCGGAGATACTGAAAATAAAAAAAATCCTTTCGATCGATTTGGGAGAATTTCCACCGGGAGGTTTAAAGCTTTGGCAGAATCATATCAAATTCGTATCAGATTGATATAGTTGATGCATATTTTTTATACATATATGTATATTTTCTTCAAATTATGTTGTTTTATCTATGACAATTGTTCGTGTATACTGTTGTGACAAAAAGAAATAAAAAAAAAATTACTCCACCTCCTCCTTTAGCGAATGGAACATTCCTCACTGGGGTGCGAGGATGGAGATGACGTCTTTCCCCCACCGATGGAGCATGCGCGGGAAGGATGACGCGCAAAGCGAGTTTTGCAGAGTCTGGGTTAGGTTTGGGTTTAGTTAGTGGTAGCCGCGCAGCTGCCTGGTTCGGACGTCTCTGTTCGTGCACGGGGTGGGAGTTAGGTCTGGTAGTGGCTTGCAATTGGCTTGGACCATTGGGATAAAAACATTATTCCAATGAGGAAGAGATCAGTCAATCAATCAGTCAATCAATCAATCCTTTGTATAATACACTCAGAGCATATGCACCAAACTCAAATTCCTTGTGTGTCCAATCACACTTGGCCAATAAAGAATTCTATTCTATTCTATTCTATTCTATTCTATTCTATTCCACTGTTCTATTCTATTCTATTCTATTCTATTCTATTCTATTCTATTCTATTCTATTCTATTCTATTCTATTCTATTCTATTCTATTCTATTCTATTCTATTCTATTCTATTCTATTCCTTTCACTCTTATTCTATTCTATTCCATTCCATTCCATTCCTTTTATTCTTATTCTTATTCTATTCTATTCTATTCTATTCTATTCCTATTCCTATTCCTATTCCTATTCCTAATTCTATCCTATTCCTATTCCATTCCACTCCACTCCACTCCACTCCACTCCACTCCATTCCATTCCATTCCATTCCATTCCATTCCATTCCATTCTATTCTAAACAAGACTTTTATTGGAAGTCACCAGTGGGGTATCATTTGAAGATTCCGCCAGGGATGTTGACATCTGCCCCATAGTTACTCCATGGCTGGGCCATCTTTTGGTATAAGGGTGAAGGTACTGGTTAAGAAACCAGGAGATGGGGAGTTCTAGTCTGCTCAGGCGTGAAAGTCGGCTAGGTGACTTCAGACCAGGCGCTGTTCCGGAATGGGACAACTTGCCACAGCTAATTCTCTGCGGCCAACTGATCATGGTCAACTCACCATGACCAACTCACCATGGCCTTCTCGCTGCAGGACGATTTAACGATTCTATTTAATTATTTAAAATAATTTTTAAAAAATATTTCAATTTTTTTCCATTCACATTTCATTCTGTCCCTCCTTTGGTATCCTTTCTTTAAGGATTCTATTCCACCATTTCTTTGACCCTAATGTAAATCTCGTCCTGCAGCGAGTTGGCCATGGCGAATTGTCTTAGATCCGGCATTATCTTCTCAGCCCAGCCCACCTCACAGGGTTGTTGTTAGGAAAACAGACAGGAATTATATCTAACAACCATACTGAGAGAGCACCAAGGACTCGTGTGTGTGTGTGTGTGTGTGTGTGTGTGTGTGTGTGTGTGTGTGTATGAAATGTTAATGTATCCCAGAGAGTTTCTGGGGTTCTGGAGGACTGAACCTGGGTATCCCCAATTCTAGTGTAACCGGGTCTGGAAGACTGAAGCTCCTTTGTAGTCTAGAAACTAGGTGATGGAAGAGTTCTAGTCCTGCCTCAGACATGAAAGCTGGCTGGCTGATCTCAGCCTAGTCCATTGCTCAGTCCAGTCCATCTCAGAGTTGTTGTTATGAAAATAACTTCTAACAACCATGCTCAGACAGCACCAAGGATTCTGGGGAAAAAATATTAACCTATCCAAAGACTTTCCCGGGTTCTGATGGACCCCAAAACTCCGTCCCATCCCAACCAGGGCAGGAATGTCCCTTCCTGGCTTCAGAAGTTGTGGGAGCTTCAATCACTGGAAGCTTTCAAGAAGAGACTGGACTGCCATCTGCCAGAAATGGTGTAGGGTCTCCTGCTTGGGCGGAGGTGGGGGTTGGACTAGATGACCTACAAGGTCCCTTCTAACTCTGGTATTCTATATTCAGTGGAACAGCTTGCCTTCAGAAGTTGTGGGAGCTTCAGTCGCTGGAAGCTTTCAAGAAGAGACTGGACTGCCATCCGCCAGAAATGGTGTAGGGTCTCCTGCTTGGGCGGGGGCGGGGGTTGGACTAGATGACCTGGAAGGTCCCTTCTAACTCTGGTATTCTATATTCAGTGGAACAGAAGTTGCCTTCAGAAGTTGTGGGAGCTTCAGTCGCTGGAAGCTTTCAAGAGGAGACTGGACTGCCATCTGTCAGAAATGGTGTAGGGTCTCCTGCTTGGGCGGAGGCGGGGGTTGGACTAGATGACCTGGAAGGTCCCTTCTAACTCTGGTATTCTATATTCAGTGGAACAGAAGTTGCCTTTGGAAGTTGTGGGAGCTTCAATCACCGGAAGCTTTCAAGAAGAGAGACTGGGCTGCCATCGGTCAGAAACGGCGTAGGCAGGGTCTCCTTGTGTGTGTGGGGGGGGAAGGTTGGTTGGACTAGATGACCTACGAAGGTCCCTTCCAACTCATCTGTCTCTCTTTGTATCTGGCGACTCCGGGGAGGGGGATATGGGGTGGGGGTGGGGGCTGCGGGCTGTTTCTAGGCAGGCAAGGCAGTGCCAGCAACAACCCCGCGTGGAGGGAGTGGCGTGTGGCTGGTGGGAACTGGGGTCGGGGGGAGCGGCGGGGAAAAGCTGGGCGCAGCAGCAGCTGCTGCTGCTGGAAGTCCCGGCGAGGATGCAACGCTTGGCTCGCCTGGTCCGCCGCTCGCCCTGGCTTTGCAACGTGGGGTTGTACGGCAGCCTCTTCGCGGCGGGGGATGCTGTCCAGCAGCACCTCCGTCTCCGGCCGGGCCAACGCGCCGACTGGGCTCAGACCCGGCGGGTGGCGTTGGTGGCTCTGACCTTCCACGCCAACTTCAACTACCTTTGGCTCCGGGGGTTGGAGCGGCTCTTGCCCGGACGAGGAGCCGGCGCCGTGTTGGCCAAGGTGGGCTGCGACCAGCTGGTAGGAGCGCCCGTGGCCATCCTGGCTTTCTACTCCGGTGAGTGGGCTGGGGAGGGGAAAGGAAGGAAGGAAGGGGAGAACCTGGCTAGCTCGCGCCTCCCCCCCTCCTCTGAGCACGTGCAGAGCGCGTACCCCACCCCATCCTACCCCCCCCCAATACACCCAATAGACTAGTAGGAGCCCGCAACGGTCGCTGGGGAGACGGTGGGCGACGGCTGAAGTTACAGCGCTCCTCTGGCGGGCGCCCGGTTGCAAAGCCAGCGACGGAGAGGTCGGTTGGGGTTTTTTTGGGGTGGGGGGATGGAAAGGTGCGATATCTAAGGCCGGGGTTTATAGGGGTTTGTAGAATGGAGGAGGAAGAGAAGAGGTGGGGAGGAGGGGGAGGGGAAGAAGGAAGAAGAAGAATGAGGAGGAGGGGCGGAAGGAGAGAGAAGGAGGAGGAGGAGAAGGAGGAGGAGGAGGAGAAGGAAGAAGAAGAATGAGGAAGAGAAGGAAGAAGAAGAATGAAGAGGAGGAGAAGGAAGAAGAAGAAGAATGAGGAAGAGAAGGAAGAAGAAGAATGATGAGGAGAAGAAGGAAGAAGAAGAAGAATGAGGAAGAGAAGGAAGAAGAAGAATGAAGAGGAGGAGAAGGAAGAAGAAGGAGAAGGAGAAGGAGAAGAGGATTGTGGGGTCCTTGGTGCTCTTTGAACGTGGTTGTTTTCTTGCAGACATTTCATGACCCAACTAGGTAACATCATCAGTGTTAGCGATCATTTTCATTTCCTGTAAACTGTGACTTTGGAGAAAAATCTAAAATTATTGTTCTTTGCTTCCTTATGAAGAAGCACATTTTTTTTCCTTTGCAAGGCCATCTGTTGTTGTTTTTTTGCAAGACCCATAGGCAATTTGGTTAGATTTGTCCATCCTTCCATTTCTAACATCTTATTTTCCTTTAATCAGGCATGAGAATGCTTCAGGGAAAAGAGGATATATTTGCAGACTGCCGGCAGAAATTCTGGAACACATATAAGGTAAGTGTAGGCTTGTCACGCATAGGAGCCCATCAAGTCAAACATCTATAGCATCTTTTAAAAAAATTCTTCACTGTACATTCTGAAATATATTCAAGACACAAGTAGTACAAATAAGAAAACCAGGCACAGATACCAAAATATGGGCAGATAAATCTGACTTACCATAAAACAAATAGGCCTTGTGTATCTTTAATTCTTTAATTTTTGTCTTCTTAAGCTTATGCAATATAATTTTTTTAAAAAACCCGACTAATCTACTCCAATACATCACATGAAACTTATAATATTATGAGATTTTTTACAACCATTTTCTACACAAAATTTGCTTCTCTCTGTTATGCTAATATGAACTTAATTAACTTTTTTCTTTTTTCTTTTTTATTCAAAAAGTTTTACAGAAATTTTCCCCCCCTTTCCCCCCCCTCCCCTCTCCCCTCCCTTCACAACCCCCCCCCGACAAACATATGCTAAAAGATTTTCGTCCCAACTTAATTATACCCCTACAATCATCATTAGTTAACTTTTTTCGAATCAGTAAAAAAACAACAAAAACTAAGCACCAATAATGCCTTCCAATCCCTTAACAGCGAGATCAAAACAAACATTTCTCTTACAAAAATTGTTTAAAAGCCTGCCTTTCCAACGAAGTTATTGCCGAATCCTGGAAATCAAAAATACATTTTTCATTGGATCAGCAGCGTAGGGAATTGTATTGGCTGAAAAATTAATGCATGTGTAAAGAGCTTTCCAAAAGCCCGCAAGGCAGAATAGAAGACAGAAGAAAGCTAATCAACTAAGTCCCCGTGCATCAGTCATGGCTTTCTTAACAAATTACTTCATGGACTATATCAGAATATTGTCTATGGCTGCCTGAAATGTGAGCATTTCCCATTAAAATTACATAAGGGCTACGCCTGTCTCTCCTCTTTCTCTCCTTTTTTTCATTTTCTTTTCGTCTGTTTACTTTTTGTCTTCTACCTTCTAATTCTTAGTCACTGCAACTTTGCAAACGTTTAAATGAAAATAGGAGGCTGAAGAGTAGCCTTCAACAAAAACAGAAAAATGTGTGTTTAAATTTTGCTGCAAAATTGGGGGGGAAAATAGTATGCACTTTTCTTTTTATTTATTTATTTAATTAATTAATTTTGTCAAAACAATATACACAAGCATAACACAAAAAGATTATATAATATATAAACATATATATGAGGAGAAACAAGGAAGTATAAGCATATATATATATGTAGGGAAAGAAACAATAGGACAGGAACGGTAGGCACATTTGTGCTCTTATGCACGCCCCTTAGAATCCTCTTAGGAATGGGGTGAGGTCAACAGTGGATAGATTTTGTTTAAAACTTTTGGGGTTATGAGAAGAGACCACAGAGTCAGGTAATACATTCCAAGCACAGATAATTCTGTTACAGAAATCATATTTTCTGCAATCCAAACTGGAGCGGTTGACATTAAGTTTAAATCTATTGGTAGCTCTTGTGTTATTGTAGTTGAAACTGAAGTAGTCGTTGGCAGGAAGGACATTACAACGGATGTTTCTATGAGCTAAAACCAGGTCCTGTCGAAGGCGACAGAGTTCCAAGTTTTATCAACCCAGGATTTCAAGTCTTATTCTTTTAGAATAAGCTAGCCAGCTGATTGAGACAAATTGGCAGGGGTGAAATTTAGCAGGTTCTGACAGGTTCTGGAGAACCGGTAGAGGAAATTTTGAGTAGTTCGGAGAATTGCCAAATACCACCTATGGCTGGCCTCAGAGTGGGGAGGGAATGGGAATTTTGCAATATCCTTTCCCTGGAGAGGGGTGTGAATGGAGATTTTGTAGTATCCTTCTCCTGCCACGCCCACCAAGCCACGCCCACCAAGCCACACCCACAGAACTGATAGTAAAAAAAATAATAATTCCACCACTGCCTATTACACTATTAGTGTGTTTTGTAATTCTATAGTGTTTCTTAAAATGTGGTTTCCCCAAAAAACTCTAGGGGGGGTGGGTGTCTCCAGAATCAACATTATCTGACAATTTATGTTGAAAAATTATACAATATTTAAATTTCAATTTTTTTTTGGCAATTGTGAGAAACGGTTAGGGGCCGCGGGTGTGTCGATTTTTTAATTTTTTTAAAAAATATTTTTTAAAATTTTAATTTAATTCAAGAAATATCGAATGATTTAATAATAATAACAATAAATATCAGCAAGCAAAAGCTGTTTTGGGAGTTCTCAGGAGAGAGAGAAAAATGTTTCAGAAACACTATTATAGATTATGGAATAAATAAACATGGCAGTTAAGAAGTTGTTCCTTGGAATCCTGACAAAGCACTGTTAAGTGAAAATTGCTTTAAAGAAGAAAAAAAAAGAGTAAATGTTTGCAGACCATGCTTAAGCAGGCACAAACACACACCGTTTTGTGGTTGCGTAACTGCTTTAGATCACGCTTCATTTCATGTCTCTCAGATTTCAGGTCTTTGGAAATGCTCCTGTTAGAAACTGCAGGACAAGAAAAAAAAACTTATTTTATTTATTTTATTTATTTATTTATTTTGTCACAACATCATACAAAAAGATTATATAGTATATACACATATAAACATATATAGGAAGAAGAAAAGAAAAACAATAGGACAGGAACGGTAGGCACGTTTGTGCGCTTATGCACGCCCCTTATGGTCCTCTTAGGAATGGGGTGAGGTCAATAGTAGAAAGTTTTTGGTTAAAGCTATTAGGATTATGGGAAGAGACCACAGAGTCAGGTAAAGTATTCCAAGCACTGATGATTCTGTTGCAGAAGTCATATTTTCTGCAATCTAGATTAAAGCGGTTTACATTAAGTTTAAATCTATTGGTTGCCCTTGTATTATTGCAATTAAAGCTGAAGTTTGTTTGTTGAAAGAAACACAGCCATTTATTTATTTGATTTATTTATTTTGTCACACAGTATATATAAGCATAAGCATGGAATAACTACAGTATATAAGCATATATATATATAAGCATAAGTATGTAATAACTATATTAACTGGATATAATGAAAGGAAACAATAGGACAGAAACGGTAGACACGCTTGTGCTCTTATGCACGCCCCTTACAGCCCTCTTAGGAATGGAGTGAGGTCAATAGTAGACAGTTTTTGGTTGAAGCTTTGGGGATTTTGGGAAGAGACCCCAGAGTCAGGTAGTGCATTCCAGGCATTAACAACTCTTGTTACTGAAGTCATATTTTCTGCAATCAAGATTGGAGCGGTTAACATTAAGCTTAAATCTATTGTGTGCTCGTGTATTGTTGCAATTGAAGCTGAAGTAGTCTTCGACAGGAAGGACATTGTAATAGATGATTCTACGAGTTAAATTCAGATCATGTCGAAGGCGGCGGAGTTCTAAATTTTCTCAACCCAGGATTTCAAATCTGGCGGCATAAGGTATTCTGTTGTATTCAGAGGAGTGGAGAACTCTTCTTGTAAAATATTTCTGGACAAGCTCAATTGTATTGATATCAGAAAAAAGGCCTTGTTTCATTTGCTGATCAAGGAAGCCTTAATTTCTTGAAAGATTCATTCACCAGTCTGGCAAAGGGACAACCATATTGTCTGTGGTGTAATGTTGGCTTATCTTAAAGTGTCGGTGGAATCCATCCAAGATCAGAGCGGATAAAAGAATACTTACAAACGTGAATTTCACACCCACCCGTGCATATGCTGGCTTGACACATCGCACTAAGCCATGATTTGCAAATCAGGAAGTCTTACATAAAGCCGAATGAACTGGGTGTGTAGAGCCTATTCAATCCTAAACCGAGCTCTGCACACCGCAACGATTGCGTTAATCCGAAACACAACACCTTGAGTTATAGCTGGGAGCAGTGTACGGATGTAATCAGTGTTTCCTTCCACAATTTTTTTTTTAATAGTCTTGGCTCATAATATTCAAATTACATTCTTTACGTCCTCTGTTATTTTAGTTAGCGGTTGTGACTGGGTGCCCCCGATAATGTTGTGGAATCAAACTCAGCACCCAAAGCAATGAATCAAGACTTACTGCAGTATTTATTAGACAACATGAAAGGCTGGGACTTTCTCCAAAGAATATTGAGAGAGATTCATCCTTACAAAGGAAGGCACTCTTAATTTATGAGGCCCTTGATGGTCTCTGAGCTCTCCAGAAGGGAGATGGGGCCTTGCCCTTGTAGCACTGATGATGTTACCAAGTTGGGCAATGAAACGTCTACAAGAAAACCACCAAGCTTAAACAGCACCAAGAACCCCACAGTTCAACCCTGAGCTACAAACGTTCTCTTCTATTGACTCCTATTTATTATATTGGAAAGGTGGAGGAGACTACAGTAGTGGCCAAAATTGTGGAAACCTTTTGAGAAAAATGGTTTTTTTTTCTAAAACTAGCTAATAACACCACTTTTTTTTGGAGTAGTACCATAAAATTATATATCAATGGAAAGATAATTTAATCAAGAACGTAGTGAAATAACTTTGATGAAGGATTTGCTATTAGAATAGCAGTTACAGTATACAGAAGAAGAAAAAAGAGATATACAAAAATGATTACCACGTCAGTTAGTGCTTAGTTGGGTAACCTTCAGCACGAATTACGGCCTTACAACGTCTTCCCATGGAGTGAACCAAGTCTTTGCAGGAGGGCGACAGATATTTTTTTCTCATATTCTCCGTTTTCATGACTCTAATCCAAGAATTGTTTTTATTCCAGACAGGGTTGATGTACTGGCCTTTTGTACAGGTGAGTGTCAGCGTTAACCTGGGATGGAAGAACCTGATGCATTGCGGTTTCCTTATAAGATTTCCGCTCCTTTGGAAAGATGCTTCTGCTTTTGCGTTTTGTTCTTAAGGTGTTCTATGCCAGGGGTCTCCAACCTTGGCAACTTTAAGACTTGTGGACTTCAACTCCCAGAATTCCTCAGCCAGTTTTGCTGGCTGAGGAACTCTGGGAGTTGAAGTCCACAAGTCTTAAAGTTGCCAAGGTTGGAGACCCCTGTTTTATGTAGTGGTGAAATCCAAATTTTTTTACTACCAGTTCTGTGGGCGTAGTTCTTGGTGGCTTGGTGGGTGTGGCAGGGGAAGGATATTGCAAAATCTCCATTCCCACCCCACTCTGGGGCCAGCCAGAGGTGGTATTTGCTGGTTCTCCAAACTGCTCAAAATTTCTGCTATCGGTTCTCCAGAACCTGCCAGAACTTGCTGGATCTGGTTCTATAGTTAGAAGCTGTAGAGGGTGGGTCTCTATCGGGTTTGGCTTTCTGTTAGACCTTTGGTATTCTCCATCTTGTGAGAATATTTCCTGCCTTCATTTGGGATGAAGAGCAGACACAAATGAAGGTTTAATGAAAGACAGAGAATTCATCCACATTCTATGGTGAAATTACTAGTAAATTACCAAGGACCCCATAGTCTTCTTCCTCCTCCACCACCTCCTGCTCCTGCTTCTCCCCTTCCACCACCTCCTCCCCATCCTCCTGCTCCTTCCCCCTCCCGTCCTTCTCCTCCACCTTCTCCTCCTCCCCTTCCACCTCTTCCTCCCCTGTCCTTTTCCTCCACCTTCTCTTCCTACACTTCCTGCTCCTCCTCTCCTTCCACCTCCTCTTCCCCATCCTCATCCTCCTCCCCCCTCCCGTCCTTCTCCTCCACCTTCTCCTCCTCCCCTTCCACCTCCTCTTCCCCATCCTCATCCTCCCCCCCATCCTTCTCCACTTTCTCCTCCTCCTCCTCCTCCTCCGTCCATCGCTTCCTCTTCCTATACCTCCTGCTCCTCATTGAATAATGAAATGTCTACAAAAGAAAGTGAGACTTCAGAGGAGGCTTGCAAAAAACAAATATCGGCTTTTATTTATGGCCAAAACAAAAGCTGGGGTGATAAAACTATTTCCAAAAGATACAGACAAAATGCATGTAAGAAGTAGCCACACTCCTGCGACAAGTTTACCCAATCAGAGATAAAGGTTCGTTAAAACGGGGTCTTTAAAGAGTTTCTTTGCTCAGGCCCCTGTCTCTGTCCACCTTATCGATAGCCTTGTGTAGGGGAGGTTTCCCTCCCTGGTCAAGTTGTTTGTTTGGCAGAATGCGTTCAGGATTCAGGATTTATGAGGCAGGGAAACTCCCTACTCTGGTTCCTTTATCTATGAGATGCAGTGGTGGGATTCAGCCAGTTCGCACCACTTCGGGAGAACCGGTTGTTAACTTTCTGAGCAGTTTGGTGAACTGGTTGTTGGAAGAAATCATTAGGGGAGAGAACCGGTTGTTCAATTATTTGAATCCCACCACCGATGAGATGGGTTTCAGTAGGTTCTGACCAGTTCTGGAGAACCCGTAGTGGAAATTTTGAGCAGTTTGGAGAACCGGTAAATACCACCTCTGGCTGGCCCTGCACCTGTTTATTCTCTGCCTCCCAAGTCCCAGCTGATCGGGAGGAAATGGGGATTTTGCAGTAACCTTCCCCTGGAGTGGGGTGGGAATGGAGAGTTTACAGTATCCTTCCCCTGGAGTGGGGAGGGAACGGAGATTTTGCAGTAACCTTCCCCTGGAGTGAGAAGGGAATGGAGAGTTTACAGTATCCTTCCCCTGGAGTGGGGAGGGAACAGAGATTTTGCAGTAACCTTCCCCTGGAGTGAGAAGGGAATGGAGATTTTACAGTATCCTTCCCCTGGAGTGGGGAGGGATTGGGGATTTTGCAGTAACCTTCCCCTGGAGTGAGGAGGGAATGGGGATTTTACAGTATCCTTCTCCTGGAGTGGGGAGGCAATGGACCCACGCCCACCATGCCACGCCCACAGAATCAGTAGTAAAAAAAATTGAATCCCATCACTGATGGGGCCTGATATTCCTGGGTATCTGTTTCTTTTATATTTTCAAGGATGTTCCTAGCTTTCGAGCCAAGAACAGAAGCAAGACACAGAAACGAGATAACAAACTTTGCACTAATGCCAACCAGTATTAAGGTGACAATGTACTCAGCTAGAATTAGTTCCTAACAGCTAATTTCTGACAGTATAGAATCATGTAAGCAGAAGCCAATAAAAAAGCTTGATTTCCGAATCAATGATTTCTAGCAGTATCTCACATCAGAAGCAAACAGCAAATGTTGGTTTAATCAGTAGCAATTATATAGTAGCGTGAGCAATTCATAATAAAAGCAAACAGCCAATAGTAATTCGTATACTCTTTCACTTCCAAACAGCTCTCCAACTTCAGCTTTGTTCCTGTTTACCTGCGGACAGCATTTACCGGTTTTTGTGGCTTCCTCTGGGCCATTTTCCTGTGCTTTTCACAACAAAGCGGAGACGGAACAGCGACGTCGGTTTTCAAGCTGTTCCATGCGGAGAAGGCGGATCCAGGCAAGACGTCTTCAGGGAAATAAACCATCAACGGAACCAAGATGACCAAGGCTTAGGACCAATCTCGTATTTATGATTGTTGCAGCATTCCCACGAGGGGTGGTATTCACTTACCGCATGCACGGAGCATCAAAAATGGGACGTGATGACGTCTGGGCGGTTGGGCGGAGCCTCCCGCAGCCACCGCTACCGGTTCGCACGAACCGGATAGAACTGGCTGAAGACCACCACTGATTCCCACGGTCCTGTGATCAGAATTTGAGCTCTTGACAACCCGGCATATATTAACAACGGGTGCAATGTCCCAGGGGCGTGTGTGATCCCAATTTGCAATCTTTTCCAGCAGGGCTTCCGACAAGCGAAATCAATGGGGGTAATATGGATTTGCTTAACAGACTTGCGTTTCACCTGACAACTGTAGGGATTCACTAAAGATCGTGGCCAAAAAAAAAAAAAAAGCCCACAGAATCAGGTGCGATTCAATGCACAACCGCCTTGCTAGCAACAACAATTCTAGTTGCGGTCGTAAGTCAAGGACTACCTGTATGTATCCTGTAGTCGTAGTTGTTCATGATTAAGATTCTTACGGATAATATTTTCTGTACGTACTGGAACATATTCTTATTGAAAAAAAGCACACAAAAAGCAATCTAAATGAGGTGCAAAAATGGATTTGGTAAGGACCTCCTTTACAAATATATTAGAGGGGGAGGGGTTAGGGGTGAAATGCACTTACCTTCGCTACCAGATCGCAAATGTGAGTGCGCACAGAGGGTCAAAAACGGGATGTGTTGATGTCTGGGCGGGTGAGCGGAGCCTCCTGCTGCCAGCCTTACCGGATCGCGTGAACCGGATAGATCCGGCTGGATTTCACCACTGGGAGGGGTGCTATCAAAATTTTCTTTTTATTCAATAACAGGGAGGCAAGTAAAACATTTCAATCTTGTTAGCTGTACTGTAATTCCCATATTTTTAATGCCGTCAAAATGTGATACCGAGAGGTTGCATGCTACGTAATGTATTTCCTACGTAATTTTTCTAGTCCTATCCAGGTTTTTTCCCCCCAAACAGTGTCTTATTCTGCAAAATCCCTTACGTGTTACTATTTTCAAAACAATGTTGTGACTAATACGGGGGCTGGCAATTGTGTAAATTAAGAAAACTCCTGTTGTTCAATGCATGCATGTTTAATGATCTCCGGCTAATGGAACAATTGGAGAGCAAAACACTTTTCGTACGCTGTTTAAAACTGCTGTAATACGTTCCTGTCTCCTGTGGCTTTTTTTTTTTGTTTTCTTTTCAGCTGCAGAAACCTGAATGCGATCCATGATTACAGAAAAGAACGCATCAAATGGTTTCCTGGATCTTTTTAATGGCCCCTTAGTAATGACTTGTTAATGGTGCATATTCGTGCATTTATAAATATACCCCCGTTCCTTACATGTATGAGGGGGTAACAGATGTTTACCAGGGGTGGCATTCGGCTGGTTCAGACCGGTTCGGGAGAACCGGATGCTAATTTTAATCTGGTTCGCCGAACTGGTAGTTGCAAGGATTGGCTGACCCCACCCACCCCACCCTGCCCTGCCCCTCCCAGGAGTCTCAACGCAGCCCGTTTTGGATGCCAGGTAAGTGCAGGGCCCACGCAGAGGCTCTGGGAGGTTGAAAAATGGGCCTGCTGGAAATCTAAAAGCGGGACAGTTTCTGGCCTCTGGAGGGCTTCCGGAGCCTGGGGGAGGCTGTTTTCGCCTTTCCGGAGGCTCAAGGAAAGCCTCCAGAATCTAGGGAGGGCAAAAACACACACACACCTGTGGTGCAGGAGGCCGAGTAGGCCACGCCCACCAGGGCCACACCCACCCAGCAACCAGGCAGAGAACCGGTTGCTAAAATTTCTGAATCCCACCCTTGGTGTTTATGCTGTGTTAACTAAATGAGGATAGACAACACACAACTGAAGCTCTCCCCAAATTATCCTTAAAGAAGGTTGAGAAACACGCTTGAGAGGAAGAGAATGAACCACCGTGCTTTGCAAAAGGAAGGTGTGATCCAGATGCTTGGTGCATGGCCGACATAAGCAGTTGTGGAGTCCCAGCTACAGAGAAACAGATGTTGTGTCCCACTCCTCCGCTGACGGCCGGGTCAGGGAAATCCGAATCAGGCGTGCCTCTGCAGCTCTGCCAAAGTCCTAGCAAAGTTCTCAAGGCGGGCAGGAGACCAGAAAGTGACTTCAACAAGATAAGGTAGACTTTGCCTGACTCAGAGAATGCCAGAAAGCAGGTCCTTTATATAGGCCATGGGGTGTGGCTCCATGACTCAGCACTTATCCAGGCCTGCCCCTCCCTTCCTTCTGTTGCCACCGCCTATCAATTCTCCTGAAGCGAGGGTCACTCCAGTCTGCAGCTGTTGGTAATTGACCTTCCTCAGGCTCACATGCTGTGGGGAAGGGGTCGAGGTCTAGTTGCTCCGTTTGGCTGGGCATGGAGCCAGGGCTGGGGGCGCTTCTTCTTCCTCGGCCTGTCTGGGCATGGAGCCAGGGCTGGGGCCGGGAGGCATGTTAGGACATTCCTCAGCGTTCGGAAGCAGATAAGACAGGCCCCGGCTGTGGGGAAAGCGGACGAGGCACAACAACAATAACCTTGCCAGTAAGGCTGCTCACAATTACTATTTTTTTTTTCAGACAAGGGCAAGGAAAATAAAAATAAAAATCAGAAACCACCTTCAAAGCCACCAGTTCTCTGTCCCACCTTTTAATTCTTCTCAGTTTCTCATTTGTAGGAGAATAACAGAAGCAGAATAACGGAGTTGGAAGGGACCTTGGAGGTCTTCTAGTCTAACCCAAGCAGGAAACCTTATACCATTTCAGACAAACGGTTGTCCAATCGCTTTTTAAAAACTTCCAGTGTTGGAGCATCCACAACTTCTGGAGGAAAGTTGTTCCACTGATTAATTGTTCTGTCAGGAAATTCCTCCTTAGTTCTAGGTTGCTTCTCTCCTTGATGAGTTTCCACCCATTGCTTCTTGTTCTGCCTTCAGGTGCTTTGGAGAATAGCTAGACTCCCTCTTCTTTACTGCAGCCCCTGAGATATCGGAACGCTGCTATCATGTCTCCCCTAGTCCTTCTTTTCATTAAACTAAAGGTAAAGATAAAGGTTCCCCTCGCACATATGTGCTAGTCGTTCCCGACTCTACGGGGCGGTGCTCATCTCCGTTTCAAAGCCGAAGAGCCAGCGCTGTCCGAAAACGTCTCCGTGGTCATGTGGCCGGCATGACTCAATGCTAAAAGCGCACAGAACTCTGTTCCCTTCCCACCAAAGGTGGTCCCTATTTGTCTACTTGCATTTTTTACGTGCTTTCGGACTGCTAGGTTGGCAGAAGCTGGGACAAGTCACGGGAGCTCACCCCCTGACGCGGCACTAGGGATTCGAACCGCTGAACTGCCGACCTTTCAATTGACAAGCTCAGCATCTCAGCCACTGAACCACCACGTCCCCAGTTCATTAGAATAGAACAGAACAGAACAGAACAGAACAGAGCAGAATAGAATAGAATAGAATAGAATAGAATAGAATAGAATTCTTTATTGGCCAAATGTGATTGGACACACAAGGAATTTGTCTTGATGCATATGCTCTCAGTGTACATAAAAGAAAAGATACGTTCATCAAGAATCAGAATAAAACTAGACATACAGTCTCCAATCCCCTAATCATCTTTGTTGCCGTTCTCTGCACTCTTTCTAGAGTCTCCACATTCTTTTTTTTTTTGCTTTGTTAAAAAAGAAATTCACGAAGGGAGGACTAAAGTTAGTTTCTTAGCTTTGCAGAGCCATGTGCTGTAAAAATACCGGAAGTAAAAAATAAATCGTTCCTTCGCTCTATCAACCTATTAAGGACTCAGGAGTTGGAGCAGAAAATGGTTCTTTTACGCTCCTTGTGACCAAAATTTCTGGGACCAAAATTACAGGCCTGGTCTGCGATAGCTACCCACCCACCCAGCCTGATCAAATGGTTTCCTACAGAAGAAGAAACAAGCCCCCACTTTGCTGCAATTCTAAACTGCAATTTCAACATTAACGCCGACCCGTCAATGTAAAACCCGGTCAAGAAAGAAGAACACTGCAAAAATTCCGGGAACCGCAGCTTTCTTACAGTAGGACATAATAATTGTCATCTCTTCTAGGAAATCAACTCTGCAGGAAGTCTAAAGCTACTTTGAGCGAAATCGGCTAGAATAACAGAATTTTGCGACTCTGTGCTGTTTCTCCTTGCTTGTTACGGTTCAGTGAATCGGGGTGGAATCTGCTTGAGTTACTTTCAAACATTATCTCTTTCTTTTCTCATCCTCTTTTGCCTACGTAACAGTTTTTGTAGGTCTCCATCAAGGTCATCTTCTGCCTACAATTACAGAATTTTGAAAGCTTGGCCTTTGGACTTTGATGAAGGTATCTTTTCTTTTATGTACACTGAGAGCATATGCACTGAGACAAATTCCTTGTGTGTTCAATCACACTTGGCCAATATAAAATTCTATTCTATTCTATTCTATTCTAAAGGTGAAGGTTCTCCTCGCACATATGTGCTAGTCGTTCCCAACTCTAGGGGGCGGTGCTCATCTCCTTTTCAAAGAGCCAGTGCTATCCAAAGATGTCTCCATGGTCATGTGGCCAGCATGACTAAATGCCAAAGGCGCAAGGAACACTGTTACCTCCCCACCAAAAGTGGTCCCTATTTTTCTACTTGCATTTTTTACGTGCTTTCGAACTGCTAGGTTGGCAGAAACTGGGACAAGTCACGGGAGCTCACCCCCTGACACGACACTAGGGATTCGAACCGCTGAACTGCCGACCTTTCAATTGACAAGCTCAGCATCTCAGCCACTGAGCCACCACGTCCCCAATTCATTAGAATAGAACAGAACAGAACAGAACAGAACAGAATAGAATAGAATAGAATAGAATAGAATAGAATAGAATAGAATTCTTTATTGGCCAAATGTGATTGGACACACAAGGAATTTGTCTTGATGCATATGCTCTCAGTGTACATAAAAGAAAAGATACGTTCATCAAGAATCAGAATAAAACTAGACATACAGTCTCCAGTCCCCTAATCATCTTTGTTGCTGTTCTCTGCACTCTTTCTAGAGTCTCCACATCCTTTTTTTTTTTTGCTTTGTGAAAAAAGAAATTCACAAAGGGAGGACTAAAGTTAGTTTCTTAGCTTTGCAGAGCCATGTGCTGTAAAAATACCGGAAGTAAAAAATAAATCATTCCTTCGCTCTATCAACCTATTAAGGACTCAGGAGTTGGAGCAGAAAATGGTTCTTTTACGCTCCTTGTGACCAAAATTTCTGGGACCAAAATTACAGGCCTGGTCTGCGATAGCTACCCACCCACCCAGCCTGATCAAATGGTTTCCTACAGAAGAAGAAACAAGCCCCCACTTTGCTGCAATTCTAAACTGCAATTTCAACATTAACGCCGACCCGTCAATGTAAAACCCGGTCAAGAAAGAAGAACACTGCAAAAATTCCGGGAACCGCAGCTTTCTTACAGTAGGACATAATAATTGTCATCTCTTCTAGGAAATCAACTCTGCAGGAAGTCTAAAGCTACTTTGAGCGAAATCGGCTAGAATAACAGAATTTTGTGACTCTGTGCTGTTTCTCCTTGCTTGTTACGGTTCAGTGAATCGGGGTGGAATCTGCTTGAGTTACTTTCAAACATTATCTTTTTCTTTTCTCATCCTCTTTTGCCTACGTAACAGTTTTTGTAGGTCTCCATCAAGGTCATCTTCTGCCTACAATTACAGAATTTTGAAAGCTCGGCCTTTGTACTTTGATGAAGGTATCTTTTCTTTTATGTACACTGAGAGCATATGCACTGAGACAAATTCCTTGTGTGTTCAATCACACTTGGCCAATATAAAATTCTATTCTATTCTATTCTAAAGGTGAAGGTTCCCCTCGCACATATGTGCTAGTTGTTCCCGACTCTAGGGGGTGGTGCTCATCTCCTTTTCAAAGAGCCAGCGCTATCCGAAGACGGCTCCGTGGTCATGTGGCCAGCATGACTAAACGCCAAAGGCGCACGGAACACTGTTACCTCCCCACCAAAGGTGGTCCCTATTTTTCTACTTGCATTTTTTACATGCTTTTGAACTGCTAGGTTTGAGTAACGGGAGCTCACCCCGTTATGCGGCAGTAGGGATTCGAACCACTGAACTGCCGACCTTTCGATCGACAAGCTCAGGATCTTAGCCACTGAACCACTGCATCTTCGGCTCATTGACCAGTTTCATTGACCCCCTAAACATTTATAATATGAAAATAATTCAGTAAATGCTAGTTTAACTACAGAATTGCAAATAATAATCCTATGTGTATCCAGATGTTTTTGTGATATCCGGACTCCATTTGAAGAGCATTGACAAAATCACCATCGGTCAATTGCAAAAGGCAGCTTTACTTGGAACAGCCTACATCCTAGCATGATACCTTCAAAAACCATTAAGCCGCAACATTACAAGTCCTTGGGAAGGAATTGACAGGTGGACAAAAAGGCCAAATTCAGTCTGAACTTTGATTGGTTGCTTATTACCTGTCCGAGAGTCATTGAGACCATTTGGGGGTTTAATCTGTATATGAACAGAAGATGTTGAGCGTTTACTGGCCAGATGCCCTTCCTGTTGCCAATGCAGAGGTTTTCTTCAGCAGATATATATTCTCAGTGTGCTCAGAGAAGAGAAATATCTGCCTCTATCTAGGATCGAACTCACAGCCTCCTGATTGTGAGGCGAGAGCGCCACCTCTAGGCCACTGCACCACTCTGTAAGATGACTGGCTAATAAATTTAATAAATTATATTCTATTCATTGCATAGACACCCTGCAACCAAGAGCTTGCGACTGTCTAACACCTGGTAGTATCATTTGGGCGATCAATATCCTTGATTTATTCTTTCTTGACCTTCATGATCCACAGAGATGTCTACTAACAGGGCAATTTATGGTCTCCAGATTAATATAATTGTTGTAAGACAGGCCGTCGCCTTCATGCTGCTCTGCTGTTCTCTCCCATCCTACTCCAGATGGCATTAATGTTTTTTCCTCCCCCATTATTTTTTGGGGTGGTTTCCAGCAGACAGCCCATCCCACCCCCAATAATTCAATCATCACCCCCCAGATTAGCTGTAGATCTGCATCACCGCCTGCTACTTAAGTTTGTGACTCACTGGGCTGTCTGGTCTGGTTTCCTCAGAATGCCACCAAAACACTTACTTTTAAATTATTATTCTGGTCTCCCAAACAACCAAAACCCACCTCAGCCCTTTAACATAGGGACTAGAAACATGGACAGAGCCAAATACTTACCACGTCACTGTATTCCAAATGCCACACGCGCGTTGCAAATATTAATCCATGTTGAGTTCTTTCTCAAAAAACTGTTGCTTCCTTTTCTGGTAATGGGATTATTGGCCAGTTTATTATTTTGAATATGTTTGTATATCTATATTTAACCTACATTTACATCTCTATATCTACAGCTACATTTATACTTCTGCTTACAGCTACACAGGTCAGGGGTGAAATGCTCCCAGTTCGGACCGGATCGGCTGATCTGGTAGCGACAGCGGCAAGTGGTTCGGAGAACTGGTAGCAAAAATCCCTCCCTCCGCCGCCCATTCCCACCCAATCACCCGGTCGCCCTCTTGTCCGCTTGCCCGCTTGCCACTTCTTTTAAAAAATGCTTCTAAAATGTTGTACCTTGATGAACGTATCTTTTCTTTTATGTACACTGAGAGCATAGGTTGCAAAAATGCTTTTAAAAGGTAAAAAAAAAAGATCGTGTGCCACAGCTGATCACACACCCCTGCGCGCGCTGGTCTACTTACCCCATGCCTCCTTTTGGTGTGCACCGTGCATGCGCAGCTCGCATTTGGTGCGTGGTACGCACTGTGCATGCTCGCACGCAGCAAGTATGTGCAGCCAGTGAACCGGTAGTAAACCAGTTCAGATTTCACCACTGGCACAAGTAGTCCTTGACTTAATTTTTTTTTTTTTAAATTTTACATTTATATCCCACCCTTCTCCGAAGACTCAGGGCAGCTTATATTGTGTTAAGCAATAGTCTTCATCCATTTGTATATTATATACAAAGTCAACTTATTGCCCCCCCAACAATCTGGATCCTCATTTTACCTACCTTATAAAGGATGGAAGGCTGAGTCAACCTTGGGCCTGGTGGGACTAGAACCTGCAGTAATTGCAGGCTGCTGTGTTCTAATAACAGGCTTCTTACCAGCCTGAGCTACCACGGACTTACAATAGTTCATTGATTCAAACCTACAACGTCACTGAAAAAAAGGTGATTTATGATCAATTCTTACCGCTACGACATCACTCTGGTCACATGATCAGAATTCAATCGCTTGGCTGCTGACTCACATTTATGACGGTTGGAGTGTCCCGGGGTGTCATGTGATCCCCTTTTGCGACCTTCTGACAAGCCAAATCGACAGGGAAGCCTGATTCACTTACTGGACCGTGTTGCTCATTTAACAACGAGCGATTCACTTAACAAACGGTGGCAAGAAAGTAAGTAAGTAAGTAAGGACAAAATTCACTTACCGAATGACCCAGTTAGCAACATAAATTTTGGTCGTGGTCATAGGTTGAGGGTTACCTATATTTCTACATCGATACCTATAGTTACATTTTTATATCTACCCTACATGTCGTGTCCCACTCCCTCCTCTGACGGCCGGGTCTGGGAAGTCTGTATCAAGCGTGGCCACGAAGCCTCTGCAGCTTTGCCCAATTCCTGTCAGAGTTCTCAGGGCAGGCAGGAATCCAAGGTGTGACTTCAGCAACCAGATGAGACTTTGCCTGACTCAAGGAATGCCAGAAAGCAGATCCTTTATATAGGCCATGGGGTGTGGCTCCCTGACTCAGCACTTATCCAGGCCTGCCCCCCCTTCCTTTTGCTGACGTCGCCTCTCCATTCTCCGGAAGTGGGGATCCATCCACTGTGTCTTTTCGTCCTCCTGCTCTGCTGCCGGCAATTCTAGCACGTGGCTGCCTTCGTGCTCACATGCTATAGGAGGGAGGTTTGTTTGCTCAGTCTGTGGCTGGGGGCTGGAGGCATGCCAGGCCATTCTTCTTCACTATCAGTCTCTGGCTGAGATAGCAGGAGATGGGAGGGGCCCGGCTGCGGAGAGGAGGGCGGGCGAGGCACAACACCTACATCTATTATATATCTACCTTACATCTGTTTATTCCTTGATTCAGATCCAATATTCTGGAGAAACGCCAACTGTCCTGATTAAAAAGTAACCCAAAACATGACAGCAAAGACAAGCACCATATTTGTATAAACACAAACATGTGTTTCAATAGTAGGTTTCATTTACCTTCGCTACCGGTTTGGAACTGACGCGTGCGCCGCTTCTGCGCATGCGCAGAGTATCCATGATGATGTCCGGGTGGGTGGGCGGAGCCTCCCGCCACCACTACTGGTTCATTTGAACCGGGACGAACCGGTAGAAACTCACCACTGATGTGTTCATGTAAAATAGCACATCTGTCCTAAAGCCATATATACCATGTTTCCCCAAAAATAAGACCCTGTCTTATATTTTTTTTGAACCCCGAAATAAGCGCTTGGCCTTATTTTCAGGGAGGTCTTATTATTTTGGGGCGCGTGGAGCATGGTGGGGCTCCTCTTGCCGTCTTACCTGATTTCCAGCTCTGCGTTTAAATATTTTCGGGGAGGGCTTATTTTCGGGGGGAAGCTTATTTTAGTGCATGCGCTCAAAAGCCCGATTCGGCTTATTATCAGGGGATGTCTTATTTTTGGGAAAACAGGGTAATAAAAAAAATGCAGAGGGAGAAATAATTATATGATATAATTAAATATCTGGTAAGGGCAGATCTATATAGCTTGTACTGTCATTTGTTGAATAAGCCAAAGTGAATTGGTTCATTCATTCGCATCTAACTTTAAGCCATAAACTGGTTTACAAAGGGAAGTGTATGGTTCATAGACCAAGCAACCCCCCGCCCTTTGAGGATTTTGGGTATTGTCTGAACCAGCCCTGAGAAGCCAACCGGAGCTTGAATCCCTGAGAAATAAACATAAAGGTTCCCCTCGCACATACGTGCTAGTCGTTCCCGACTCTAGGGGGCGGTGCTCATCTCCGTTTCAAAGCCCAAGAGCCAGCACTGTCCAAAGACGTCTCCGTGGTCACGTGGCCGGCATGACTCAACGCCAAAGGCGCATGGAACGCTGTTACCTTCCCACCAAAGGTGGTCCCTATTTTTCTACTTGCATTTTTTACATGCTTTCGAACTGCTAGGTTGGCAGAAGCTGGGACAAGTCACGGGAGCTCACCCCATTACGCGGCACCAGGGATTCGAACCGCTGAACTGCCGACCTTTCGATCGACAAGCTCAGCGTCTTAGCCACTGAGCCACCGCGTCCCTGAAATAAACATACATTCCCAGAAGTTGCAGACACTTTGCTAAACCAGGTTTATTGACCTAAACCACGGTACTTCCTTCTAATATAATGCCATACTTTTAATAGAACACCTTTGGTTCACTCTACCTGCCCAAACTATGTCCAATTCAATGGATAGGTTCAAATTCCACCCTATCCCCCCCCACACCCCTTTTACCTGGTCTACGTGTTGTACAACTCAACTGAACATCCACTCTAATAACAGTGTCTGAATACTAATTGCCAGCCCGATTAGAATCGGTCTCTTGGGTATGTGTGTGTGTGTGTATGAAAAAGCTGGTCCAAAACAGACTGGCTTGAAAACCCATACTCTTCCCAGGGTTGGGAGCCCTGCTCCTTTGAAGATCTACCTCGCTGACCCACCCACCCCTACCCCAAGGGTTGGACATCCTCACATTCAAGAGGTGAGCTCATCTTTTCTCTGCCCCCACCACCCAAAAAACAAACAAACACAAAAAAAACCCCCACCAACAACCAGACAGCGGCAAAAAATGCAGTGCAGAATATCCGAGTTTGCTTGGTATTCTTTCTTTTACATCTGCCTAACAGTCAAGGCTGTTTCCTGGGCTTCTGGATCCACTTTAATTGCATCCCATTGTTTGCCTTCTTCCCCTTCCCTTCCCTGTGTGTCCCTTGGGCCGTGGGGGAGGGGGGCTTACCCACTCTGAGCCTGCGCACTGCATTCCTGTCACCTCTCTCTCTCTCTCTTTCTCTCTCTCTTTCCCCCCAACCCCATCCTAGGGTACCAACACAAGGGAAGGATGCAGTGAGCTCAGCCGCGCTTGCCAATCTGGTAGCAGCAGGAAATTAAAGGGGGAAAACACACACACACACACACACACAATACAACAACAACCCACAACAACGCCCCCACCCTACTCCAAGACCAGACCGAGCGACCCTTCTGCCTTCTTTCTCCACCCTGCGTGTCTCTTCTTCTCTCTTCTCTTCTGCTCCAGCTGGGATGGACTAAAAAGGAAGTGGGTCCCAGGCCAGCCCGAAATCTTGAAGAACAAGCGGGGTGCCCAGGTGGTGTTCCGACAGCATGGAGCTGAAGCAATCCATCTCCAGCAGCTTAGGAGCCGAGAAACCTCTGAGGAGCTACGGGGCGGTGAAAGAGACGGAATGGAAACAACCCGCCGATGGGCTTGGGAAAAGTAAGTGGAAGGGACTGGATGTGTTTGCCCCACTCCATCCCCACCCCTCCGGCCAAATCAAATGGGAAATGTGTGCCTGCAGGAGAAGGAAGGAAGGAAGGAAGGAAGGAAGGAAGGAAGGAAGGAAGGAAGGAAGGAAGGAAGGAAGGCAGGCAGGCAGGCAAGAAGGCAGGAAGGAAGGCAAGAAGGATGGAAGGCAGGCAGGCTGGAAGGAAGGAAGGAAGGAAGGAAGGAAGGAAGGAAGGAAGGCAGGCAGGCAGGCAGGCAGGCAGGAAGGCAGGAAGGCAGGAAGGCAAGAAGGATGGAAGGCAGGCAGGCAGGCAGGCAGGCAGGCAAGAAGGAAGGAAGGAAGGAAGGAAGGAAGGAAGGAAGGCAGGCAGGCAGGCAGGCAGGCAGGCAGGCAGGCAGGCAGGCAGGCAGGCAGGAACACCAGCCAGCTGTTTGCATCAGCACTTTGAAAGGAAAGAGATGGTGACATTCACAACCCATCGCTCTTCCTCCCCGTCTTGTCCTGTTGGTTTCCTAGGAACAAAAGGAAAGGGAGGGAGGGCAGTTTCTGCCTTCCTGGGTGGCTCAGAAATCTTGAAATTCACACATTCGTTCTTGGGTGAGGGTTGGGCACTGAAGATATGCCTCTTAGCATCCCTAAGGAGATGGTGTGTGTGTGTGTGTGTGTGTGTGTGTGTGTGTGTGTGTGTTTGTGGATTTAATCAGAGAGGGTTGATTCAGTGGGCTGGTAACCTTCAGGATTTGGTCTTTGTTTTCTCCACCTTCCCTATACTTAGAAGACCCCCTTTATATTTCTGGTGGGTTTTGTGACAAAACGGTTTGGTCTTCTGGTTTGAGAAGAAATCCGGAGAATTTGTCCCAGCCGCTTGGAAGAGTCAAAGAGATCCACTCTCGGCAGCATCTTGTTTTGTTTTGATAAACAGGAGAAGCGAAAGCTAGCAGAGAAACAAGATCTAAGGTACCAAAGGCGCTTCCCCCCCAAAAAAAGCCAAGTGGACTTTCTTGGTGTCCCCGTCCCCCACCTCCTGAAAACCACTCACTGCTCCTCCGAGAAGCTTCTCCAGTTCAGCCGGTAACCTTCACAATTTGGTCTTTGTTTTCCTCTATCTCCCCTGCACTTGGAAGATCCCTGACTGTGATCGATCTCGATCTCGTGACCCCTAAAGCAGAAGGAAATGTTCTTTAGGAGAACCGAAGAAGCTTCTTGGAGGAGAAGCCAAACGTTTTCAAGGGAAAAAACAACAATAACAACCCAAGAAAGTCCGGTTGGACTTTTGGAAAAAAGCTCGTTTGGGACAACCATGACCTGGACGATTGAGAATCTCCATCGACAAGATCTAATGTGATTTTCCTTTATTAGGAACGGGTGTTGGAGGGTGGGATAAAAAAATCCTAATTTTCACACAGGGGTGAAATGCTCCTGGTTCGGACCGGATCAGTCGATCCGGTAACGATGGTGGCCGGTGGTTCAGAGAACCGGTAGCAAAAATTCCTGCTCCCCCCCCCGCCCATGCCCACCCAATCGCCCGTTCGCCCGCTTGCCGCTTCTTTTTAAAAAATGCTTTTAAAAGGTTAAAAAAAAGGCTCTGACAATGACAGCCGAGCCGCACGATCGTCAGAACCTTTTATTTTACTTTGAAGAGCAAATAGGTTGGAATAGGTTGTTAAAAAAATGCGAATAGGGAGAATAGGTTGTAAAAAAAAATGCTTTCAAAAGTTAAAAAAAAAGATCACACGCCACAGCTGAACACCTCCCGCCCCCCCCACCCCCGTGCGTGCTGTTCTACTTACCCCATGCCTCCTTTTGGCGTGCGCTGCGCACGCACCTCGCATTTGGTGCGTGATGCGCTCTGTGCGTGCGTGCGTGCAGCGTGCCCGAACTGGTAGTAAACCGGTTTAGATTTGACCACTGATTTTACAGGATCCTTGGCTGATTGTAGAAGCTAAGCTGGGTTAGCGTTGTTTTGTACTTTGATGGGGGATTGCTTGAGAATTCCAGGAACATAGATGGACTTGTAAGTCCAAAATCATCTGGGGAAGTAGGTTAGGGCAGATCATTTCCATCTAGACATCAAGAAAAATGCATGCTTGTGGTTAAGTCAAGCTTGCCTTGAGCGTGAAAAAAGTATTTCAAGACACGCTGAATAGAATAGAATAGAATAGAATAGAATAGAATAGAATAGAATAGAATAGAATAGAATAGAATAGAATTGAATTGAATTGAATTGAATTGAATTGAATTTTATTGGCCAAGTGTGATTGGACAAGGAATGGTGTCCAATTTGGTGCATATGCTCTCAGTGTACATAAAAGAAAAAGAAAAAAGAAAAAGGTACAACATTTACAACACAAATGATGGTCATAGGTTGCAATTTAACCCTAATGATAGCAACAAAAAGTTACAGTCATACAGTCATAAGTGGAAAGAGATTGGTGATGAAAATGATGAGAAGATTAATAGTAGTGCAGATTTAGTAAATAGTTTGACAGTGTTGAGGGAATTATTTGTTTAGCAGAGTGATGGTCTTCGGGAAAAAACTGTTCTTGTGTCTAGTTGTTCTGGTGTGCAGTGCTCTATAGCGTCGTTTTGAGGGTAGGAGTTGAAACAGTTTATGTCCAGGATGTGAGGGGTCTGTAAATATTTTCACGGCCCTCTTCTTGATTCGTGCAGTATACAGGTCCTCAATGGAAGGCAGGTTGGTAGCAATTATTTTTTCTGCAGTTCTAATTGTCCTATGAAGCCTGTGTCTTTCTTGTTGGGTTGCAGAACAAGTTGATGGGGGATTGCTTGAGAATTCCAGGAACATAGGTGGACTTGTAAGTCCAAAATCATCCGGGGAAATAGGTTAGGGCAGATCATTTCCATCTAGTCATCAAGAAAAATGCATGCTTGCGGTTAAGTCAAGCTTGCCTTGAGGGTGAAAAAAGTATTTCAAGACACGCTGAATCAAAACAACCTGGGAATACCGATACCTGATCCTTTCCCCTTCCTCCCTTGTAATGTTTTAAACCCCTAAAATGGAAAAGAAAAAGTGATCTAAGGAACCTCCGAGTCGAAAGTTCATTTCTTGGGACAATGAAGGTTAGCATGCTATATATTCCTCTGCCATCTTCAGGGTTGAAAAGGTTGCCAGTTGTTGTGCCTGTTTGGAAGATGCTGGGGAAAAAATTGGGCTACCAAAGTTTTGGGTAGCATAGATTTTACGGAAGCAGCTCGGATGCAATCCCTTCCTCCGTAGAGGTAAGGCATGTCTAGTTTAGAATAGGATAACAGAGTTGGAAGGGACCTTGGAGGTCTTCTAGTCCAACCCCCTGCTTAGGCAGGAAACCCTACACCATTTCAAACAAATTGTTGTCCAATCTCTTCTTAAAAGTGATGGAGCATCCACAACTTCTGGAGGCAAGCCATTCCATTGGTTAATTGTTCTCACTGTCAGGAAATTTCTCCTTAGTTACAAGTTGCTTTTCTCCTTGATTAGTTTCCATCCATTGTTTCTTGTCCTGCCTTCGGGTGCTTTGGAGAATAGGTTGACCCAGAATACTAGAATAACAGAATGACAGAGTTGGAAGGGACCTTGGAGGTCTTCTAATCCAACCCCCTGCTTAGGCAGGAAACCCTACACCACTTCAGACAAAGGGTTATCCAACATCTAATTTAATGAAAAGAAGGACTAGGGGTTATATGATAACAGTCTTCCAATATCTCAGGGGCTGCCACAAAGAAGAGGGAGTCAAGCTATTCTCCAAAGCACCTGAGGGCAGGACAAGAAGCAGTGGGTGGAAATTAATCAAGGAGAGAAGCAACTTAGAACTAAGGAGAAATTTCCTGACAGTGCAATTAATAAGTGGAATGCCTTGCTTCCAGAAGTTGTGGGTGCGCCATCGTTGGAGGCTTTTTAAGAAGAGATTGGACAGCCATTTGTCTGGAATGGTATCTTGCTCGAGAAGGGCAAGATATTTTACAAGAAGATATTTTACAAGAAGAGTTCTCCATTCCTCTGTAAACAACAAAATACCTTATCCCACTAGACTTGAAATCCTGGGCTTGGAAAACTTGGAACTCCATCGCCTTCGACAAGACCTAAGTTTAACTCATAGAATCATCTATTGTAATGTCCTTCCTGTTCAGCTTTAATTGCAATAATACTAGAGCAACCAATAGATTTAAACTAAATGTCAACCGCTTTAATCTAGATTGCAGAAAATATGACTTCTGTAACAGAATCATCAGTGCTTGGAATACTTTACCTGACTCTGTGGTCTCTTCTCATAATCCTAAAAGCTTTATCCAAAAACTTTCTACTATTGACCTCACCCCATTCCTAAGAGGACCATAAGGGGCGTGCATAAGCGCACAAACGTATATATATATATATATATATATATATATATATATATATATATATATATATATATATATATATATATATATATATATATATATATATATATATATATATATATATATATATATATATGCTTATACCTTTATATACTATATAACCTTTCTGTATGATAGTTACATATATTGTTGTGACAAAATAAATAAATAAATAAATAAATAAAAAAAATAAATAAAATAAATAAGGGGGCTGGACTAGAAGACCTCCAAGGCCCCTTCCATCTCTGTTCTTCTGCAATTCTTGTAATTTTGCAGCTTGTTCAATGCGGAGCTTGACTGATCTCCCCAAAACTGTTAAGCAGGTGTAGCCATGGTTAGCTCTTAAATGGGAGATGACTAAGACAGAGAAGTAAGAAAGTAATGGCAAACCATTTTTATATGGTTGCCAGGAAACTATACAAACGTGTTCCCAAAATCAGGAGGAGTTGCATTCAGTTCAACGATTTTACTACTTACATGATTTAATATGATAAAAGCATAGGATCATGTCTTCGGCAAAAGCCTGTAGCTTGGAACGGCCACTAAACGAATGTTGATGAGGATTATAATTACATCAAAACAATCAAGAAACTATTGAAAAGTAGGGGACAAAGACCAGATAGGAAACACATAGGAAAAAAAAAAAAGAATAGAACGGAATACTATCAAGAATTTGCTTTTCCCTAAATTGATTTTCAACCAATAAGGGCTTAGAAATGAGAAATTCTGTTCTTCCAAAGATCTTGCAGGAATTTACAGGGTGACAGAGTGAAAATAGGAGCGATCCTTCAAATATATTCTTTCTCCTTGGATATTTACAGTCGTGGCCAAAATTGTGGAAACCTTTTGGGGAAAGTGTATTTTTGAGGTGTGATGGCTAATAACACCACTTTTTTTGGCGTTTCAAGATAATCCTATTCCACTGCCGGAATGGCCTGGGAATAGCCCAGACCTTCACCCAATTGAAAATCGATGGAGCCGACTAAAGAAACTTGTTAGTCAGAAGCGACCCAGCAATAAAGCCCAGTTAATAGAATCAATCCTTCAATCTTGGTTTCACATTAGAACAGCTGCAGAACTAAAAGATTTGGTTCACCCCATGGGAAGACCTTGTAAGGCCATAATTCATTCTAAAGGTTACCCAATTGAGGATTAATTGACACAGGAATAATTTTTGTATATCTCTTTTTTTTCACTTTTCTTCTTTATCCTGTCACTGCTATTCCAATAGCAAATCCTTCCATCAAAGTTATTGCATTACATTCTTGATTAAATTATCTTTCCATTGATATATGACTTTATGGTACTACTCCCCCCAAAAGTGGTGTTATTAGCTAGTTTTAGAAAATATACTTTCCCTAAAAGGTTTCCACAATTTTGGCTACTCCTGTAACAAATGGATGGGCCAATTGAACCTGAAAATCACAGAACGTGCGATGAGATTGCCCTTCTTCCCCAATTTTCATCTTGCTGTGTGTGTTGGTCTTTTCTCAAGTCCTTGGTGATGGAAATCATTTTAAAAAAAAAAAAAAAATTAGATGCCAGAATAACATGAAAGGTAGCTGACCCTTCTTGGATATTCTTGAGAACTGATTATTTCGACAAGATCAAAAAGCCGCTGCCTGAATAATTGATCAGGGTTTGTGGTTTGTTATTGGGTTGTTTTTTTTAAAATCCTGTTTGAAAAGAGCAATCAGTTTTAATGTGTTCTAAACGATTGGCTGGAATGGGGATTACGGGGTGAGGTGCAGGGAAGAAGATGTCATCGTTTATTATTCTATTCGATTGATTATACCCGTGTCTGGAACCTGCTGAGACTTTCCGTCTTTGACCAAGATGCCTGGAATCTCTTCACAGGATTTGCTTTTCATGACAAGCGGGTGGTTAATCTTTTTTTTTTTTTTAATTCTTTTTAAGCCTTAAGATAGCTTTGGATCCCAAGGAGCTGGCTCAGTGTTTTGGAGTTTTGAGACACCAAATTAAAAAAGTTGGCCAGATCATTATTGGCATCCTGAGGTAAACTAGACAAGGATCATATTACTTCTTTCTTTCTTTCTTTCTTTCTTTCTTTCTTTCTTTCTTTCTTTCTTTCTTTCTTTCCTTCCTTCCTTCCTTCCTTCCTTCCTTCCTTCCTTCCTTCCTTCCTTCCTTCCTTCCTCCCTCCCTCCCTCCCTCCCTTCCTGAAGATTCCATGTGGTTGCGGAAGTAGAAAAGCCAATTCTGACAATTTCGCACAAGAACAACATTGGAAAAATTTCTTTGGACTTCCTATTGTGAATCGTCCACCAATGACTTCCATTCTCTTTGTTTTGAGAATGATCCGTCCGCCTCGGGCTTCTCCAGCTGGGTGACCTTGAGTTGTTGGGTCTGTTTCATGCTCTCAGTCGCATTCCAAATTTCCTTCCCAAAATTCCCCTTACATTCCAGCGCTTTCCTTCCTCCCCCCCCCCCGCCCTCCCATTACCGTTGTCAACCATGACGCTGTGTTTAAAAACTTTCCAGATTTTTGTGCATTTTGGCAGAAGAAAGATTCAAGGAACGAGTGGGCAAAATTGTATCTCACTGAACCCCCTGGGGATCTGGCCTTCTGGAAGAACACATGGATTTTTTGGGGGGAAGACAATGTGACATCCGATTCATTTTTGACACGCTTGGGATCCAAGAAAATCCCCTTTTTTTCCCTTCAGTTCTCTAGCTGCTTTTGAGAGAGGGAATCCAATTTTGATTTTGGTTTTTTTGTTCCCCCCCTTTGTGATTCGCTTAACGACTGTGGGAAAAAAAGGTCATAAAATTTCACACGACTCCCTTAGCAACCATAGCAATGAAAATTGCTACGTTCCCAATTGTGATCGTAAGTGAAGTACAACCTGTAATAAAAAAACAGAGGAAAAACTACTTTTTAACTTATTTATTTATTTATTTATTTTATTTTGTCACAACAGTATATATAAGCATAAGCATGAAAGTAACTATATAATATATAAGCATATATATATAAGCATAAGCTTGCAATAACTATATTAATTGGATATAATGAAAGGAAACAAGAGGACAGGAACGGTAGGCACGTTTGTGCTCTTATGCACGCCCCTTACAGACCTCTTAGAAATGGGGTGAGGTCAATAGTAGACAGTTTTTGGTTGAAATTTTTGGGATTTTGAGAAGAGACCACAGAGTCAGGTAGTGTGTTCCAAGCATTAACAACTCTGTTACAGAAGTCATATTTTCTGCAATCAAGATTGAAGCGGTTAACATTAAATTTAAATCTTCTCAAAAACTTCTCAAAAGCAGAGGAATAAGGAGTGCACCAGGATAGACAAAAGACAATATTTATTTCTTAACACTAAAAAGAGGCTAGCACTGGGGGGAGAAATTCCCGCAAGAGCATCAATGAACAAACGCAAGGGATGACTTTGGCCAAGCTGAAGCAAGACGGTTGCTTGAGGAGGCTCATCTGTGCCCATGCTGTGGTGCAAATTAATGCTATTGTTGTTTCACAGGCTTTGCTCGCCACGCATGGCTGCACAATTCGGCCCAGGAATGAGCCTGCAAAGGCCAGCTGTGACAAAGCATCTGTTTCTTTTTTTGCCTTCATTTTACAACCAAGGATTAAACTGGGGCTATAGAAACTCTCGACATACCATTAGAACTATCCACCATTTTCTGTAGTTCCTTACATGGCTCTAACTGTTCACCCACTATTCTTCTAGCCTTAATGACTCATTGGATTATTATGCCAATGTGTGTTTTTTTTAAAAAAAAAAAACCTCGACAACTTTAAGAGGATTGGATTTCAAACCCCAGAATTCCCCAGCCAGCATGCATATCATCACCTCTATGGATAATATGTTGTTGTTGTTAGTTGCGAAGTCGTGTCCGACCCATCGCGACCCCATGGATAACATTCCTCCAGGCCTTCCTGTCCTCTACCATCCTCTGGAGTCCATTTAAACTCATGCCTACTGCTTCAGTGACTCCATCCAGCCACCTCGTTCTCTGTCGTCCCCTTCTTCTTTTGCCCTCAATCTTTCCCAGCATCTTCTCTAGGGAGTCCTTCCTTCTCATTAAGTGGCCAAAGTATTTCAGTTTCATCTTCAGGATCTGGCCTTCTAAAGAGCAGTCAGGGTTGATCTCCTCTAGAACTGACTTGTTTGTTCGCCTTGCAGTCCAAGGGACTCGCAGGAGTCTTCTCCAGCACAAGAGTTCAAAGGCCTCAATTCTTTGGCGCTCAGCCTTTCTTATGGTCCAACCTTCACAGCCATACATTGCAACTGGGAAAACCATAGCCATGACTATACTCACTTTTGTTGGCAGGGTGATGTCTCTGCTTTTTAGTACACTGTCTAGATTTGCCATAGCTTTCCTCCCCAGGAGCAAGCGTCTTTTAATTTCTTGGCTGCAGTCCCCATTTGCGGTAATCTTGGAGCCCAGGAAAATAAAATCTGTCACTACCTCCATTTCTTCACCATCTATCTGCCAGGAATTGAAAGGGATGGATGCCATGATTTTAGTTTTCTTAATGTTGAGGGTCCTAATTGTCTCCAGAAGCTGTGAATGCTCCAACACTGGACGTTTTTAAAGAAGATGTTGGATAACCATTTGTCTGAAGTGTGAAAGGTTTCCTGCCTAGGCAGGGGATTGGACTAGAAGTAATTTCTAGTCCAACCCCCTGTAATTTCCATGTTTGTACCTCAAAAGTATGAAAAAAAACACCCTGCGAGGTGAAGAGTAGAATAGAATAAAATAACAGAGTTGGAAGGGACCTTGGAGGTCTTCTAGTCCAACCCCCTGCTCAGGCAGGAAACCCTACACCACTTCAGATAAGTGGTTATCCAATCTCTTCTTAAAAACCTTCAATGTTGGAGCATTCACAACTTCTGAGGCAAGTTGTTCCACTGATTAATTGTTCTCACTGTCAGGAAATTTCTCCTTAGTTGGAAGTTGCTTCTCTCCTTGATTAGTTTCCACCCATTGCTTCTTGTCCTGCCCTAAGGTGCTTTGGAAAATAGCTTGACTCCCTCTTCTTTGGGGCAGCTCCTGAGATATCAGAACACTGCTATCATGTCTCCCCTAATCCTTCTTTTCATTAAACTAGCCATGCCCAGTTCCTGCGACTGTTCTTCATATGTTTTAGCCTCCAGTCCCCTAATCATCTTGGTTGCTCTTCTCTGCATTCTTTCTAGAGTCTCAACATCTTTTTTACATTGTGGCGACCAAAACTGGGTGCATTATTCCAAGTGTGGCCTTACCAAGGCTTTATAAAGTGGTCTTAACACTTCACGTGATCTTGATTCTATCCCTCTGTTGATGCAGCCTAGAACTGTGTTGGCTTTTTTGGCAGCTGCTGCAACACGGCTGGCTCATATTTAAATGGCTGTCCACTAGGGCTCTAAGATCCCTCTCACCATTACTACTATTGAGCAAGGAACCTCCTGTACATTTGGTTTTCCTTGCCTAAATGTAGAACTTTCCTTTTTTTCACCACTGATTTTCATTTTGTTAGATAAGAGTTGTAACATTTGGAAAAGCCGGGTCAAAACACCAACAATAAATAAAGCAAGCGTGATGCCTTGTTGGGTACCAAAAGTGGAGGGTTGTTGTTGTTTTTTTTGCAAAACTCCCTTTCACATCCGTAAAATATCCACCGGCAGGTGTTCTATTGAGCGGGTGCCTTCATTTGCCTTGGAAGTGGCTAAGCACCTGGAGTGAAAAAGAAAGCAATTAAATTCTGCATCAAATAACCTTAAATGGAGGCAATCAGGTCTGAAATGAAAGCTGCGTGTTCCATTCTTTGTGAAGGCGACGGTGCCGGCAACTCCCAAGCACTGCTGGAAAAGTAAATTTCTTCATGGTCTGGGAGATGGGAAATGCTTACAGGGAAGGCAAAGGAGGCCAAAGAAGACCAATTGAGCATGTCTGGGTAATGGCCATGGCGGTAGCCAGCCAGCAGTGAAATAAGAATAGGTCTTATTTAAAAAAAAGAAAAAAAGAATATGCTAAAATACTAACGTAGCTTTCAAGAGATCCTGTTCAATAAAACAGGAGGTAAATTCATATGCTCTTAAAGTATCTTGGGTTGTATGTTGGATGGGGATTGCAGCACAAATACATGGGCTTTTTAAAATAAATGTCTCTCTCTCTCTAATTTCATCAATCTAGCCCTCTATCTCTATCTCTATCTCTATCTCTCTATCATCTATGTATCTATCTATGTATCTATCTATCTATCTATCTACCTATCATCTCTCTCTCTCTCTCAATCTCTCTCTCTCTCTCTCATCTCTCTCTTTATCTCTATCTCTCATCAATCTATCTATATCTATCTATCATCTCTCTCTCTCTCTCATCTCTCTCTCTCTCATCTATCTATTTATCTATCTATCATCTATCTATCTATCTATCTATCTATCTATCTATCTATCTATCATATATATACATACATACATACACAAACATACACACATATATATCACTGTCTGTCTCTGTCCATCGTCTGTCTGTCTGTCTGTCTGTCTATCTCTATCTATCTATCTATCTATCTATCTATCTATCTATCTATCTATCTATCTATCTATCTATCTATCTATCATCTCCAAACTTATTTTTCTAAATAACTCAGGGCAACACGGGTGTTTGTATGTAGGTCTTTGGTTGTTCGGGTTTTCTCCCGTGTAAAATTGGAAGTGTCTTGGCGACGTTTTGACGAAGTCTCATTCGTCATCTTCAGGCTTCAGCTTCGTGCTTCTGGGAGCAATGTGTGATCACAGCCCTCCTCCCATATATAAAAGGCACCACAGACAGAATCAGCAAGATCCTCCACAAACACAACATCAAGACAGCATTCTGCACAAACAGAAAAATATCCACCATCCTAAGAAACCCCAAAGACAAAATTGAGTTAGAAAATCAAGGAGTATATGAAATCCCATGCACCGCCTGCCCCACCACATACATTGGGCAAACCAACAGAAGAATAAGTGCACGCATTGAAGAACACAAGAACTCAGTCAAAAAAGAGGAACCAACTTCTTCCCTGGTCCAACACTTTAAAGTCACAGGACATGATATTGACTTTAAAAAGACCAGAACTATCGCCAAAACTGAACACTTTAACAACAGAATAATCAGAGAAGCCATTGAGATAGAAAAACGCCCACACAGCATGAACAAACGAGATGATACCTCCCACCTACCAGCCATTTGGAAACCCGCCCTTATTGACAAACGAGTCCCTAACACGAGGAATGACACCAGACCCACACTCACGAGGTCCACACAGGATGTCACCACCGCACATCCACCCAGAAAGCAGACCCAAACCCACACTGATCATGAAGCACGACCAAGGACCAGAAGCCAGACCGCAGCTGCAACATTAGCCATTTCAAACCCCTCCAATCCATACATGCAGCAGACTGACACCTACTATGAAGATGTAGCACGACCACAAAGCCAAACAACAGCTATGCAGCTCACCAGCTCAAATCCCCCTGCAACACAGACTAAACTGAGCACAACCAAGCCCCCACCCAAACAGGACACACCCCCAGCCAATCAGAGCACAAAAAACCCCCCATCCAATCAGAGCACAGCCAAGCTCCCACCCAATCAGTTCAAACCCCCACTAGCAGTTAAAAGGAAGAAACAGCTGTAGTCACACATTGCTCCCAGAAGCACGAAGCTGAAGCCTGAAGATGACGAATGAGACTTCGTTTTTCTTGATTCCAGACTTAATTCCTTACTAAATTGATTCTTGCATTCGTTTGGATAATAATCATAACAGTGTTGGAAGGGACCTTGGAGGCCATCTAGTCCAACCCCCTGCTCATGCAGGAGAGCTATACTAGAGATTCGAACCACTGAACTACCGACCTTTCTGATCGACAAGCTCAGCCAGGCTCAGTGAGTAAGCTCAGGATAAACGGACACACACACACACTTATTCCCAAGTATTCCAACACCACCCCCTCATCAAAATCAAAGTTGCAACCATAAGCAGCAATTGAAAATTGAGCAATAATTAATACATAATAAAACCAAGTTGGAACAATGCCCTGTAATATCTATTAAAGGTAATAGAAACAGCAGAGAGACCGGTTCATGCAGCAATGAGGTCATCTAAAGATGTTGCATTTAAGCTGCTTTTTCAGAAAAAAAATAAATACCCGAAAAAGAGAGCAGGATGGAAGATTTGTTATTAAGGGACGGCTGCTGAAAATTCTTTTGGCTCTCATTCATCAAACCTGCCTTCACCTCCTGTAAAGACAGTGGAGAAACCAGACAAGATTAAATGATCCGTAGCTAAAGCTGGAAGCTTTCAATCATTTAGGGCTTGCATGAATTCCTTTATGCGATCTATTTTTGGAGTCACTAGCTGGGATTATGATCAAGACTATAAAGAGCCATCAGTGGCATGAACAATGGATGACAGCCGCGCCCAATTCTAGAAACTTTTCATTGCCACGGTTCTTAACCAAAACATGGCAGTTGCTAAGTGAATTATGCGGTCGTTAAGCAGATCCAGCTTTCTCCATTGACCTTGCTCGCTAGAAGCTGGCTGGGAAGGTCACAAAGGATTCTGCAACCATTGCAAATACACGGCAGATGCCAAGCAATCAAACGTTGGTCACTCGTCCATGGAGAGGCTGCATGGGTTGTATGTGTGAGGACTGGACGTTTTTCCAGTGCTGGTGTAACTTGGAATAGTCACCAAACCAACGTAAGTTAAGGACCACCTATAAACTCTTTGATTAAAACAGTCAATTTTGGCATCTTTACCATCCGTTCTTCCATTGTGGGCGTTCGTCTATCTTAAACAATATGGCTGACACTCCTAACCAACTCTGGGCCTCTCACCACACCAGTAAAGCCAGTAACAACCATAAAACAGTAACATGCTCAAACAGAAACAACCCCCCCTGCCTTTTAAGTCTGACGTTTGAGTTTACCTTTACTACCAGTTTGCAACAAGAGCATGCATGTGTGTGCTTGTTTTGCTCATGCATGTGCACTTTTGCGCATGCACAGATCATCCATTATGATGTCTGGGTGGGTGGGCAGACCCTTCCGCCGCTTTTACTACCAGTTCACAAGAACTGGACAGAACTGGGAGCAACCCACCTCTGGTTTGAGTGCTATTTGTTGTTGTTAGTTGCTAAGTTGTGTCCGACCCATTGCGACCCCATGGACAACATTCCTCCAGGCCTTCCTGTCCTCTACCATCCTCTGGAGTCCATCTAATCTCATGCTGCTTCAGTGACTCCATCCAGCCATCTCGTTCTCTGCTGTCCCCTTCTTCTTTTGCCCTCCATCGTTCCCAGCATTAGGCTCTTCTCCAGGGAGTCCTTCCTTCTCATCAGGTGGCCAAAGGATTTGAGTTTCCTCTTCAGGATTTGGCCTTCTAAAGAGCAGTCAGGGTTGATCTCCTCTAGGACTGACCGGTTGGATCGCCTTGCAGTCCATGGGACTCGCAGGAGTCTTCTCCAGCATTAGAGTTCAAAGGCCTCAATTCTTTGGCGCTCAGCTTTCCTTATGGTTGTTATTAGAGCTCTCATTTTCAGGACCACGGACAGTAATTTCTCCCTAACAACGTTGGGTGGTATCCCTACTTCATAGCATCTTCAAAGCATCAGTAGGTCGTCACTGAAGGGGCATAAAGCTGTTCCTCATTATTGTTATTTTCAGCACAACGATGGCCGACAGGCTCTAGTCAATACTTTAAGTTGCCAGCGGGAGAAATTACTTTACTAAAGCTAAAAAGTAAAATCTTCAATGGGAGCTCAGCTCCTGGTGCCTTCATCCAAGAATGTTATTAGAGAAATCCATGGAGAACCAGATAACTCTTTGCTCATTATGTTATTATATAGTTTAATCCACTCAATAACATTTCTACGGCTGGCTTGTATCACAGATGGTCGGATACAAGCATTCCAGAAGAGCTTTGGATGAGTTTTGCCTAGTCTTTTTTTCTTTCTTTTAAATGTATGCCTTCCTTCAAAACTAGGTTTTGAGCTTTGCCCAATTCACTTCTTAAAGTTGTGCATTCTGTTTGTGTGGGATCCTTGGTGCTCTCTGAACTTGCTTCCTTGTAGATGCTTCATTACCCAGCTAGGTAACATCATCACTGCTAGATGGGAATGGATTTTGCGGGGTGGGGGGAGGAGGAAGAGGTGGAGGAGGAAGAGGAGGAGGAGGAGGAGGAGGAGGAGGAGGAGAACTGTGAGATTCTTGGTGCTCTCTGAGCTTGGTTGTTTGCTTGTAGATGTTTCATTACCCAGCTAGGTAACATCATCAGTGCTAGATGGGAATGGAATTTGCAGGGGGAAGAGGAGGAAGAGGTGGAGAAGGAAGAGGAAGAGGAAGAGGAGGAGAACTGTGAGATTCTTGGTGCTCTCTGAGCTTGGTTGTTTGCTTGTAGATGTTTCATTACCCAGCTAGGTAACATCATCAGTGCTAGGAGGAGTGGGGTTTGCAGAAAGGAGGAGGAAGGGGAGGAAGAGGAGGAGGACGACCGCTACTGGGTCCTTGGTATTCTCTGAGCTTGGTTGTTTGCTTGCTGACATTTCATTACCCAAGTAGCTAATATCATCAGTGTTAGGAGTTTGGTCCCTGTTTATATACAATAGCTGATAGATTTAAGGATGGTTCACCATCATATATTCACGTTCTTTGTTCCTAAGAATCCTTCCAGAACATCTGTTGAAGCTAGATCTAGAAGGAGGGAAATCTCCTTGTCTCTTTTGGTCTACATCGGAAAGACTCTTGGTTCTAAGAATTAATTCTCTTCTTTCTGAAGAGAAATCAGTTATTAGCAGGAAATTCGCCGCTGTAAAAATACAAATGAATACAACGAATTCTAACTCTTCGTTGATTTCTTGTGGTCGGGCATATTTTCACAGTCTGGTGATGGTAGATTTTCGGTTTATGATTTCCCCATCAAGATGAAAAAAGGGACAATAATTTCCCAAGGAAGGCCGAGAGGAAAAAAATCAATGGAAAACAGATCAGAAGGCATTATGTGGTGGAATAATTGCAAGCACGTGCTATTGCATCAGTTAGGAGAATTCCAATCAGCAGAATAAAGTTGCCAGAATATATTAAATACACATGAACCAAATCCCATCATCTTAAGCAGTCAGTGATAAAAGTCCTATGACAAGGGGGAGAAGCGAGCAAACGGCAAGCTGCTTTATTGCTTCCCTTTCATAGCTGCCAGCTTAACATTTCACATTCCTGAGCCAGGCCAGAAAATATATCACAGCACAGAGTGGGTGGGATGCCTTGTCCAGTTACAGCTATGGACTGCAAGACCAAATTATCCAATGCAACTGGAAAGACAGATTGACTAAATGCTCCCAACCCTTGGAGACCTGGTTGATGCTTTCTAGGTAGTCCTTGACCACAACTGGGAGCAGGAGTTCCGTTGCTAAGCAAGGCAGTTGTTAACCCAGTCGTGCTAAGTGATTTTATGATATATTTTTTTTAAAGATAAAAACTCAAGGATTCTAACCCAGCTCCCCAAACTTTACAAACCCTCTGAAGTGAACTCAAAAGATTCTGCCACAACTATTGTCTGCCATAACTATTCATCTCCGCCCGCTGCCTTTTATCCCCAGAGCTTCATTAGCAGTGGTGGCTCTTCCTTCCCAAGGATCAGCCCATAGATTTCCAGTGCTCTCCTCTCCTCTGCTTTCTGTGCATCCACGCGTCAGGCACTGGGCGCAGCTGTTCCTCTTCTTCCTCATCAGCCACCTCCAGACCTGGGAGCTGTTGGCTCTCCATCTGAGGGCTGATGGATGGCCCAGGCCCAGGCTCTGCCTCTCTCTCTCTGCCAGCTCCATTCCCGCTTCCCCTTGGAGCTCTCAGGTTGCCTTGATGTTGACCCTGACACCCACGTCTCCTCCTCCTCATCTAATTCGGCTGCTGGAGGGGCCTGCAGCTGATAGGCCACAACAGATAGATTTTATCTTTGGTCCCTTCCATGTCTACATTCTGGACTGCAAAATTTCTTCATATGTTTCTCCCTTGCCTTCTCTCCTGCCCGTATGCCATTCAGAGTTTTAAGCCTGTATAAACATATAATGTTTCAATTCCACCAACCACGTTTTCTTTCAACTATTTCCCCCCCCCCAGCTTCAGCATCCCATGGACATCAATTATGGATGAACTGAATTATGGCTTGACATGATCGTTGCCCCCCAAATATACATTTCTTTGGGTTCATGATATGAAGAAAAATGGCGCCAAGAGGTGTTTGAAATGATCTATTGAATAATTAACATTTTCAGAGTAGCTGGTTTTATTTGCACTGGGGATATTTATGTGGCTGATTCATATATCCCACTTAGCTATGGTTTATTTACTTGCGGTGATGGTCTCTGGAATAATCCATAATTGGTTGGCTTCACACAACTCATTAAGCATCTTCATAAAGACCCGGAATTTTGCAATGCCTACTTTAATCTTGGTGTATCCTGATTTTAATTTTAGCATTTGTTTTAATTTACTGTATTTAGGGAACTGGTTTATGCTTTTATTTATGAACCCTGTAAACTGCCAAGAATTTGTATGTTTTGGCAGTATGTCTAAATTCTCAGAAATAAGTGCATTAAACTACTTAGCTCTGGGCTGTGATTTATGCCCTATATAAAACAAAAAGCGAAAGTCAACATTGTATCTTAGCTTGTGATGTAAAGCAAATCTAAAACAGATTTTCATGGTTAAGACAAAGATATGATGGAGCTGACATATCATCTGCAAGCTCGGGATGACCATTAGATGGCATCAGAGCATCAGACATTTCTGATTCTTTCTAATGCCACCTGGTGTTCACATATGTTTTTGCATTTGTATGTGAGGATGGCCTTGGGAGACAGGAGGAAGAATTTAACCCTAACCCTAACATTTGAGAATATTCATGTAAAGACAGAACTATTTCTACTCCCTCTCTTCAGTCTGATCTCTGCCATCCTCAATTACTCCCAAGGAGATCTTTCCCCACTGTCTCTTTCAAACCCACACTAGTCACTGGTAATATTATCTGTGACTGTCAGTATAGGAGAAGGAACGGAAGAACCTGGGGTGGAGTTAAAAGAGGGAGTAGCCTAGAATCCCTACATAGCCACAAGCGAACTAAGTTCAACTTTCCTTGAATTTCACTGACTCTTAGCTAACTCCAAGCAGGTGCTAACCGTTTGTCGAGATCATCCCCGTGCATCACATGAGTAGCAATAAATCAGTTTTTCATATCTTTTGCACCCGACACTCAGAGACCAAATAATCATTTGGTTGGTTGGTTTTGTGTGGCACCTGATTGTATAGAAGTCTCCCAGATTAAAAAGTCTCTAATTGTTTACAGTAGTGGCCAAAATTGTGGAAACCTTTTGGGAAAAGTGTATTTTTGAGGTTTAATGGCTAATAACACCACTTTTGGGGGGAGTTTCAAGAGAATCCTATTCCACTGCTGGAATGGCCTGGGATTAGCCCAGATCAGCCAGAGGTGGCATTTGCTGGTTCTCCGAACTGCTCAAAATTTCCGCTACCGGTTCTCCAGAACCTGTCAGAACCTGCTGGATTTCACCCTTGCTCTGGTCCCAGTGACTGACCCAGATTGGATCCTGCAATGATATCCTGGGACACGTCTATTTGCCTTCCTTCACCAATTCTCTCCTTTTCTTTCTCCCTTATCTCTGCACAGATCAACTCGACATCATTTCAATGGCAGAAACAACCATGATGCCAGAGGAGATAGAGATGGAAATGGGAAAGATTCAAAGACTCCGGGAAGTCTTGGTCAGGCGAGAATCAGAACTGAGATTCATGTAAGTTAAGAGTAGCTTTTCTGGGAAATCAGGATTCAAATCGGGACATGGAATGCTAGAGTTGGAAATGGCTGTTGAACCCCCTTGGAGGAAAAAAAAAAATCTGACCAGCTTCTAACCTGGTTTTCTCTGGATTGGTAGTTGTTCCATGAACTGCTTTTAATCTGAGGAACTTTTTTTTTAACATTCAACCTGAATAATTTAAAGCATTATTTTGCATCTGAATGCAAAAACAGGCATAGCAGAAAGTCTGGGAATGATCAGAATAGAATAGAATAGAATAGAATAGAATAGAATAGAATAGAATAGAATAGAATAGTGGAATGAAGATTAGATTAGATTAGATTAGAGAATAGAGTAAAATATGGAATAGAATAGAATAGAATAGAATAGAATAGAATAGAATAGAATAATGGAATGAAGATTAGATTAGATTAGATTAGATTAGAGAATAGAGTAAAATATGGAATAGAATAGAATAGAATAGAATAGAATAGAATTCTTTATTGGCCAAGTGTGATTGGACACACAAGGAATTTGTCGTTGGTGCATAAGCTCTCAGTGTACATAAAGAGAATAAAATACATTCATCAAGAATAAAAAGATACAACCCTTAGTGATAGTCAAGGTTACTAATAAGCTTAACAAATTGTACTAGGAAACAAATAAAATCAATATAAATTGAAAGATACGAACAACATGGTTATGGTCATAAGTGGGAAGCGATAGATACTAGGAAGGAAGAGAAGAATAATAGTAATACAGTCTTAGTAAATTATCTGACAGTGTTGAGGGAATTAGTTGTTAAGCAGTGTGATGGCATTTGGGAAAAAACTGTTCTTGTGTCTAGTTGTTCTGGTGTGCAGTGCCGTATAGCGTCGTTTTGAGGGTAGGAGTTGAAACAGTTTATGTCCAGGATGCGAGGGATCTGTAGATATTTTCACAGCCCTCTTTTTGACTTGTGCAGTAGACAGGTCCTCAATGGAAGACAGGTTGGTAGCCATTGTTTTTTCTGCAGTTCTAGTTATCCTCTGAAGTCTGTGTCTGTCTTGCTGGGTTGCAGAACCAAACCAGTCAGTTATGGAGATGCAGATGACAGACTCAATAATTCCTCTGTAATTAAATTAAATTAAATTAAATTAAATCTGAAATTACTTGGGAGGGTGTTGCACTCTTTTTCATTGCACATCCCAAAGAAAAGGGCAAAGTGGTCGGTTATCAGTGTGGTTTGGGGGTACTTTAAGCTGTACTGAGCATAGGACTGGATTGGAGGATCTCAATTCTACGATGCCACCTAAAACAGCCTCTTCTTCTCCCATTTCTTAGGATGGACGACATCCAGTTGTGCAAAGACATCATGACCCTTAAGAAAGAGCTGCAGAATTTAGTCGCCATCTCAGGTAATGGCTTTGTGGGTGTGACTCCGATGTGTGTAGGAATGAGTGGAAATCATTCTAAAAAACTATCCTGTTGGTGACTTTCTATACCGCTGCACCGTAGAGAGTATTTTAGCTTACTTGCACCTGTGTGTGGTTTGCCAATTGCACAGTGGCAGATAGGATAGCACCTCAGAGGGTTAACGTCATTGCTCAGAGGATCATTGGTTGCCCTCTCCCCTCTTTGGAAGAGCTTGATAGCTCCCACTGCCTTAAGGAAGTTCAGAACATTCTTAAAGATCCATCTCATCCTGGACACCTTTTTTTTTTTGAACTATTACCCTCTGGCAGCCGGTACAGGATAATAAAAACAAGGACAAATAGGCTGAAAAACAGCTTCTATCCCAGAGCAGTAACTATACTGAATTCTACTGTATCGTGCAATTTTAAAGCAATATCAGGGATTTTCAATTTAATTGTATAGAACGTGAAGGATGTGTGTTCGTGTTTTATTTTTATAGTTATAATGTACACTGAAGAGGGCATTTAATTTCATTGTACGTGGCTGACATAGCTCCTTATATATGAAACTGATCAGCCAAATAACCAACTAGGAGATAGTATTTTCCTGCTCCAACAGAAGACCAGAATGAGAACTTCAACTGACAACTACTGTATACCCTATATCAGTGATGGTGAACCTTGTCTGGGGGAAACATTGCATGCACACATGCTCGTTGGCACCGCACTCTGGAAAAGCTGAACTTCTGGGTTCTAGCGCACTGTTGTGTCTTGCCCGCCCTCAGAGCAGCCGGGGCCTTCTTACCTGCTCCCGAACACTGAGGAATGTATGCCTCCCGGCCCAAGTCCTGACTCCATGCCCACACAAACTGCAGAAGAAGGAGCATCTCCCTCCCCCAGCCCTGACTCCATGCCCAGGCAAACGGAGCAGCTAGACCCCTCCCCCTCCTCCACAGCAGGTGAGCCTGAGGAGGGTTTACTCCCAACAACAGCTGATTGGAGTGACCCTCGCATCAGAAGATTGGAGAGGCGGAGGCAACAGAAGGAAGGGAGGGGCAGGCCTTAATGAGTGCTGAGTCATGGAGCCACACCCCATGGCCTATATAAAGGATCTGCTTTCTGGCAGTCTCTGAGTCAGGCAAAGTCGAACTTATCTTGCTGAAGTCACTTACTGGTCTCCTGCCTGCTCTGAGGACTTTGCTAGGACTTTGGGCAGAGCTGCAGAGGCAAGCCTGATTCGGATTTCCCTGACCCAGCCGTCAGCGGAGGAGTGGGACACGACACGCACATGCCGGCCCGATGATCAGCTGGCCAGTGAGCATGTGCAGGCTAGTTTTTGGCACTGCCGTGCGCCTGAAGAGATCGTACTCCGGAAAAGCCAAACTTCTGGGTTCTGGCGCAAGTGCGCACCTGACAACAGCGCACACCAGTTTTCAGCACTACCACACAGGCGAAGGACAACTGATCACTGTGTGTGCATGCACGCCAGAAACCTGGAAGACAAACAGGCAAGGCTGCGCGTGCCGGGAGACATTGCTTCATGTACCAATTTGGGTACATGTATTATTTTTTTTTTTTAATTATTTACATTTATATCCCGCCCTTCTCCGAAGACTCAGGGCGGCTTACACTATGTCAAGCAATAGTCTTCATCCATTTGTATATTATATACAAAGTCAACTTATTGCCCCCCAACAATCTGGGTCCTCATTTTACGAACATTATAAAGGATGGAAGGCTGAGTCAACCTTGGGCCTGGTGGGACTTGAACCTGCAGTAATTGCAAGCAGCTGTGTTAATAACAGACTGTCTTACCAGTCTGAGCCACCAGAGGCCCTTATGTGCCATAGGTTCGCCACCACAGCCCTATATACAATACATAACAACTGAAGAATTCCAGATTGTAGTTTGTCTAAGTCCCATTTAGCCATTTGTGAGCATAAAATCTCTCTCTTTCTCTCTCTCTTTTAAAAAAATAGGAAGAGTTCCTGGAAACCTTAAAAATGCTTTCTCTGTCATTTTGTTGTGACTTTGAGCTGCAAAACAAACAATTCTTTGTTGATTGCGCAATGAGTGAAGTGCTGCGTTTTGCTTTTGCCGAGCTAGTAGACATGTCACCTTCCTGTATTTGCCTTATTATGCAATAGAAGCAATTTGGAGAAACATTTGCATTGGCTGTAACATGGCTCCACATGGAAGACATGAGTGTTCTTGGGGACAATCAGACCTGGGTGAATAAGAATCTCCATAGACGCTTCTCTCTCTCTCTCTCTCTCTCTCTCTCTCTCTCTCTCTTAAACAGAGAAAGACAAGACAAAGCTTCAGAATCAAAGAGAGGATGAGCTGATCCAGAAAATCCACAACTTAGTGCAGAAAAGAGACTTTCTGGTTGACGATGCAGAAGTGGAGAGATTAAGGTAAGAGAACTTCAGATGAAGCACCTTCAAACTGACCTCAGCTCTTGATGACTTCATGGTCTTAATCAAGATCATGTGAAATGTTAATACCACTTTGTAATGCCTTGGTAAGGCCACACTTGGACTCCTGCATCCAGTTTTGATCGCCACAATGTAAAAAAAATGTGGAGACTCTAGAAAGAGTGCAGAGAACAGCAACAAAGATGATTAGGGGACTGGAGGCTAAAACATATGAAGAACAGTCGCAGGAACTGGGCATGGCTAGTTTAATGAAAAGAAGGATTAGGGGAGACATGATAGCAGGGTTCTGATATCTCAGGGGTTGCCACAAAGAAGAGGGTGTCAAGCTATTTTCCAAAGCACCTGAGGGCAGGACAAGAAGCAACGGGTGGAAACTAATCAAGGAGAGAAGCAACTTAGAACTAAGGAGAAATTTCCTGACAGTTAGAACAATTAACCAGTGGAACTACCTGCCTCCAGAAGTTGTGAATGCTCCAACACTGGAAGTTTTTAAGAAGATGTTGGATAACCATTTGTCTGAAGTGGTGTAGGGCTTCCTGCCTAAGCAGGGGGTTGGACTAGAAGACCTCCAAGTTCTCTTCTCTTCTCTTCTCTTCTCTTCTCCCTACCCTATCGTACTCTACCCTACCCTACTGTACTCTATTCAGCTTTCCTGGCCAAACAATATTATTTTCTTCTGGGACTTATTACAAAACATCCTAATCCAGTCAATCCAAGTAGTAAACCAATCCAAACCAAACCTAATTAATATTTTTCAAGGTAATTTAGATGGCTGCCCCAGTTTTTCCTAATTTGACTCCATACACATGTTTATAACTAAATTGAACTGCACAACCCATGAACTTGTGGAAAAGGAATTGGAAAATTCTAGCCAACATCAACAAAAATACTATCAAGAAAAGTTACAAAATTTATCCGTGTCGATCTTTTCTTGCTAGAATTTTCTTGATGTTGGCTGGAATTTTCCAATTCCTTTCCCACAAGTTCGTGGGTTGTGCAATTCAATTTTTAAAATAATAATAATAATAATAATAATAATAATAAAGCAGAACAAAATCTAATAGTATGTTACTCTGCTTTGAAACAGAGAGAAGGAAGAGGACAAAGAGATAGCTGACTTCCTACGACTTAAGTTGAAACCTTTGGACTGTGTTGTACAGTCTCCAACCAGTAAGTTTGCATGCCTTTTCCCAAATTATTCAAAAGAAAGGTTTCTTTCATATAGAAAAATTAACCAAAATGTGGTTTTCTTGCTTATTGTTGTGGCCCAGGCCCAAGTAATAGTAGGAAACTCAATCAGTGTAAAAACAAACAAACTTTATTAGAACAGCTGAGAATTAACTCATTCTCAGTGTAGTCCAACTAAATTAAAGCAAATTCCTCTCAACACAATTCCTCAGTCCTATCACCAACCTTGGTCCAATTAGGCAATCTCCCAAAGGCCTTTACTGGCAAAAGTTCAGAAGACACCGATACAAAACAAATGAAACAAGACGAAGCTATCAACGTTGTTTTCTGGCCAAGAGTCCAAATGCCGTTGCTGGTCTTTTAAGCCTTATGGGAGGGGCCAATCATCTCTTGGCCCTACTCCCCAGTCATCCTCTTTGCTTTAGCTGCTCTTGCCTTCTGGCAGCTCTTCTCATGCGTGCATTAGGAACAGGCTCCTCCTGTTCCTCTGCCTCACTATCGTCAGCCTCTGGAGGCTCTGGAGTCTGCACATCACTCCCCGATGGCCCCACCTCTGCTTCCGACGCAGAGCCTTCATCCAGGCCTTCCCCAGCCTCCAGGACTGGCCCATGTTCTTCCTCAGCCTCATCGCTATCTGACTGCGTTGCCAGCTCCGCAGGCTGCTGGCGGACCACAACACTTATTGTTAAGTTCGGGAAGTAACGAGGCTGGAGACCAGGGTAGTGACAACAGCTCTTTAATATAGGGTGAACCCAGCAACAGGCTGGGGCAAAAACCTCTCCTTTTATACAGTTCTGCTGGAGGCTTCGTCCAATCAGCAACGTGCTGATTTCCCGCTCAAATATTTAAAGGCACAACTGTTAATACATAACACTCCTCCCCTCCCAGAAAACACTTGGTCTTATTTACATATTTATTCACATGTTATTTTTCGACGTAGTCACGCAAATAACCTGGGCGTCTCCTAGTTCTCTCTGACCTGCGCGGTTCAGTTCTGGGTGGTGTTTTGAGCTGGTCGGAGGGGCTGTTTTCTCCTCCCAGCTCTTTCTCTAGGCCATCGGGCTCTGGATTATTGGCCGACTCTTTTTCTTGGCCATCCGGCCTTGGATTAATTTTGGAATTTTCCTTGCTGTTTCCCTCGGGGACCTGATGGCGCCGCTGGAACTCTGGAACCTCAGCTAAGTCTTGCGCCTCCCCCGGGTCATTGTCAGCTGTGGATTCAAAGTGGTATTGGTCATTACCTGTCTCTGTTGGTTTGGTTTGGTCAGTTATTCGTTTCCTTAACTGATCTATGTGGCGCCGCCACACTCGGTTGTCTGGTAGCTCTACCACGTACGATTTTGGCCCTGTTACTTTTGTTACTTGTCCGGCGACCCAACTCGGGCCGTCCCCATAGTTTCGGGCCCACACCCGGTCGCCTATGCTCATTTCCTTGTTTTTCTAGCTCCCCTTGTAACCCTCGGGTGTGTAATGGGGTTCAAGCAGTCAAGTGGGCACGGAGTTTTCGTCCCATTAGCAATTCGGCTGGGCTTTTCCCGTGGCTGTGCTTGGGGTTCTGTGCTGGACGGCTAGGAAAAGTCTATTTTGTTTGCCAGTCACCTGGCTTGAGCCTGGACAATGCCTCCTTAGCGCTCCGGACGGAACGCTCTGCAAGGCCATTCGCCGCAGGGTGAAAAGGTGCAGAGAGGGCATGTCGGATGCCTTCCTCTGCCAGGTACTCTTCAAACTGGGCTGCCGTGAATTGGGGCCCATTGTCGGACACCAGAGTGTCCGGCAACCCGTGAGTTGCGAATAGGTGGCGCAGGGTTGCGATTACTGCTTGGGCTGTGGTGGACTTCATAAGTATGATCTCTAACCATTTGGAAAATCGTCCACCACCACTAGGAACGTTTGGCCGTGAAAGGGCCAGCAAAGTCAATGTGGATTCTTGACCAAGGCCCTTGGGGCTTTTCCCATTCTCTGACTGGGGCTGTTGGGGTAGCGGTCTGGACTCTTGGCAAGCTTGGCATTTCCCTACCCTCTCAGCAATCTCTGCGTCCATGAGTGGCCACCATACATAGCTTCTAGCTAACCCCTTCATCCTTACGATGCCTGGGTGACCCTCGTGGAGGAGGTCCAATACCTTGCCCCTTAACTTAACAGGAATTATTACACGATCACCCCATAACAGGCACCCCCCTTGAGCCGAGAGCTCATCACGTTTCTTAACAAATTCTTTGAACCGTTCGCCCGGCGCAGCGGGCCACCCTCTCTGTACCCAACCGAGTACAGTCCTTAACACAATGTCGGTATGATGCCGAGCCACTTCCTTTGATGTGACTGGGCCAGAGTCAACGAGTCAATAAGGAGGATGGGTGTCCCGGAGTGGGGTCTTGATCGCCCCTGGCAGTGGGCTTCGGCTCAATGCGTCTGCATGCCCCACGTCTTTCCCCGGTCGATGCTGCAGCTTGTATGAGTAAGCGGCTAAAAATATAGTCCATCGAGTCAAGCGTGGCGAAAGTGCCACAGGCGTTGGCCGGTCGCCAGCCAGGAATCCCAGTAACGGTCTGTGGGCAGTCACGATTTCAAAATTCCGCCCAAAGACATACTCATGGAATTTTTGACCCTGATACAATGGCTAATGCTTCTTTGTCTAATTGGCTGTAGTTCCTCTCTGGGGAGGACATCGTTCTAGAGTAGAACGCTATAGGGGCTTCTGTGCCGTTTGGAAGTCTATGGCTGAGTACAGCCCCACCCCATAAGGGGACGATCGCAAACCAGCACTAGGGGTAGTGAGTCGTGATATTGGATGAGCAGGCTATCACTTGAGAGCAGGTTCTTTACTGCTTCAAAAGCCCTATTTTCTGACTTTCCCCAAGACCAAACAGTATTTTTCCTAAGAGCCTATGCAGCGGTTCCATAGCAGTTGCTTTGTTCTTCAAAAGACCGCGTAAAATTAACCAATCCCAGGAATGCCTGCAGCTCTGCTTTGTTTTTGGGCGCTGGAGCCTTCCTAATTGCCTTAACTTTGCTCTCAGTAGGGTGAATTCCTTTCTTGTCTATCCGGTAGCCCAAGAAATCGACCGATTCGACCCTATCTGACATTTATTTGTCTTGACTTTTAATCCGGCTGTCCGGAAAATGCTCAAGACCTTTCTTAACCGCTCCCCCAATTGCTCCATGTTTTCCCCTGAAATTAGGACATCATCGAAGTAGGGAACTACCCTGGGAGCCCTTGCAGTAGTCGTTCCATCAGGTTTTGGAACAGCCCTGGTGCCACACTAACCCCAAATTGCAATCGGGTGCACTTGAATGCCCCCCTGTGCGTCACAATCGTTTGGGCTTGGCTGTGCGGGCGTCTACTGGCAGTTGTTGGTAGGCTTGGGCCAAGTCTAACTTTGCAAAGACTTGCCCTTGCCCCAAGGAGTGCAATAAATGTTGCACTACGGGAACCGGTGCAGCGCTTTTCTGTAAGGCTTTGTTAAGCGTCGCCTTGTAGTCAGCGCAAATTCTAATTGACCCGTCCGATTTGATGGGGTGACGATTGGCGTCTCCACTTTGCGTGATCGACTGGCACCAAAACCCCTGATTTATGAGCTTGTCCAGCTCCTTATCAATTTTGGTTTTAGGGCAAAGGACTCTCCTCGCCTTAAGCCTAATGGGGGCTACCTGGGGTCTAAGTTGAAGGAAATAGGGGTCCCCTTGTACTTGCCCAGGCAGTCCTTGAAGACATCTTCGAACTCGTTAAAGAGAATGTCTTTCAAATTGCAGTCACTTCTGTAGATGCCAGTCACTCCCATGCCCAGGGCACGAAACCAGTCTAGTCCCAACAGACTGGGCAGAGTTCCTTCGACGATCGTGATGGGCAGGGTCTTTTTGTGAGGGCCGTACTCGACTCGGACGGAGGTGGTCCCTCGAACAGGGATGCGATTCCCCTGGTAGTCGTGCACTCGTAGCCGCTGTGCTTGCAGATGGCGCTTCGCGACGGACGGCAGCGACTTCGCCAGGGTGTCCCAGGACATGATGGTGATCGCTGATCCCGTGTCCACTTCAAGCCTGCACCGTACTCCCTCGATCTTGGGCTTTGTGAAAATCTTCTTTTCCACTTTGGTTGAGGCGCGGCCTATAATGACAGTCGTTTGGTTAGACTTCGCGCCTTTCTTGTTTGAACCAATCGCGGGCCGCCTTTCCGGTTCCGCGTTTTGATTGGCCGATTTGAATTTTCGGCGGGAAGGTTGGGCCGCTCTGCAAACCTGAGCTAAGTGTCCTTTCTTCCCACACCGCCGGCATGTTGCGTCTTTAAACCTGCAGCGTTGGCGCTGATGCTGCCCTCCGCAGCTTCCGCACTCGTCACGGTCCTCAGTGTCGCGTTTCTCGGTCCGGCAGACCCCTTCCTCATCCTCGCCCTCACCTTCGGATTCGGACTGAATCTCCTCCTGGTGTACTGGCGTTGGCTTTGCGCTCGTCTTGGATTGAAGAGGCTTTTGCAGAGTCTCTGCTGCTTTAGTAGACATTTCGTGTGCTCTGGCCTCGTCCAGAGCGGTGGCTAGTGTCAGGTTGCTCCTGGCTAGCAGTCGTCGCCGTAGGCGGATGTCCTTGACCCCTCGGATGAGTTGCTCGAGTAGCACTTCGTCTAAGTCTCGGTATCCGCAGTCCTTGGACGCTCTTCTTAAGGCGGCCATGTAGTCACCGATGGACTCGCCCTCCATCTGTCTACGTTCTCCGAATTCAAACCGCTGCACGTATTTGGACGGCGTTGGTGCGAAATGGTTCTTCAGCAAAGTCTGCAGAGTCGGCCACGATACCGATTGTATCGGCGTTGGCTCTGCCAGGGCTTCCGCAATCTCGATTACCTCCGGCCCGCAATGGCTTAGGAAGTAAGCCCGCTTGGGGTTATCAGGATCCTGTAGTTCGTTGGCTTCTAGAAAGCTTTCGAAACGGGTCATATATGTTCCCCATTTCTCCTTGCCCGGGTTGTACGGTGCGGGTGGCGTGTTTGCCATTTCCGCGTTTCTGCCCTGAGTTTGCTGGGTTCGGGACTAGCGTGCTTCAGCTCGGTTCTGGTTCTCCTTAGCCTCGAGATCCCACCTTCGTCGCCAATGTTAAGTTCGGGAAGTAACGAGGCTGGAGACCAGGGTAGTGACAACAGCTCTTTAATATAGGGTGAACCCAGCAACAGGCTGGGGCAAAAACCTCTCCTTTTATACAGTTCTGCTGGAGGCTTCGTCCAATCAGCAACGTGCTGATTTCCCGCTCAAATATTTAAAGGCACAACTGTTAATACATAACACTTATGCCTTTTTGCATTGTGGAAAGCCAAGCAATAAGGCTTAGAATATAAACCCTGGTTTGTGGTCAATTGTAGTTATTTCCATAAATCACAGAAGCAAACAATGGCATACCATATTATGGGATCGTATAATTCAAGTGATTTCAATCTCAACCCTTAGAGCTGCTGCTGATCCAGATGTTACATTTACTTACACCTCTGTGATGACTCCTACGGCTTCTCTCACATTCTTAAGATCAATATCTAAATGATCCAGCTATGTTGAATTATTTTATTTATGTGATTTAAGAGTGGTGTGGTGGCCTAGTGGTGAAGAGCCCACCTCCCACTCGCAAGGTTGGAAGTTCAATTCTAGGTAGCAGCAGATATTTCTCTCCTAGGACTCAAAGAAAAAAAAAAGTCTGCTCTGAATTCCTCATAGGCATCAGGAAGGGCATCCGGCCAGTAAACACTCAGCTCCATTCAGTTGCCCCGATTCCAGCCCGATGCAAGGGATTATGTCTTCCAATGACCCTGTAATCCCTTGCATCGAGGTGGAGTTGGGGCACCTGAATGGAGCTGAGTGTTTACTGGCTGGATGCCCTTCCTGTTGCCAATGCAGAATTCGCAGCTGATATATATATATAGACATTGTAAACCTCTATTGGGTACTACAGAAGTCAGCGGTGAAATCCACTTACCTTCGCTACAGGTTCGGGAACAGGAATTTGCGGGAGCACACGCGTACGCTATGTGCATGCACGCCTTCTCTGCGCATCCAGAGCCCTCTGTGCAAGCACAGAGGGTAAGAAATGGGATGTTATGACGTCCCGGTGGGTGGGCAGGGCCTCCCGCCTCCAGCGCTACCGGTTCGCACGAACCGGATAGATCCGGCCAGATTTCACTGGTGATATAAGTCTAAGTGCTGTTGGTAGTGCTATTGCTACCATCTGTTCAGTCATTATTTATGCATGAGAACAGCTGGATTCACCCACTGATCTATGATGGTTTTCTTGGGTTAGCGTTAGGGTTCAGAAACCCTGAATCCGGCAATGAATGACGCTCTCCGTTTCTGACCCTGCCAGGGGTACCTAAAGAGAAGAAAGGTGAGCCTCCACCACCACCACTACCGCCTCTTCCTCCCAACAAACCCACCATTGCCAAAACCAGCGCTGCTCTCATCAAGGATTGCTGTGGGATGACCCAGTGCGCCATCATGTAGCTCCAGCATCTCTCTCGGGCAACGCCTTCTGCTCGACCCACTTCCCCCGTTGGCCGAAAACAGCAAACAACAACAAACAACTGGTGGGCGAAGGAATCAGGACAATCAATCAAGCACCCAGATATTCTTGATCGTTGAATCTCCTGTTGTATTTCTTAACAGTAACTTGTGTGCTGAACTGTGCTATACTTGGTAACTCCTTGGTGTTGCATGGACCTCAGTGAGCATGCCCTAGGTTAAGACGAGGAGTAGACATTAACTATAACCAGAACACGGGAGAAGAACCGTGAGGCATAGACAGAGATGAGGGGGGTGGGGGATGGCTTATGACTTGCGGGTAACATCAGGGGTCCATCTGTGATGTCTTTAAGAGCTGCGTCCACCCAGCCTTGATCTGGGTTGCGAATCCACTCAAAAGTTTCTTGACTTAGCTCAGGATGGATGGTAAGTCCCCTTCATAAAAGGTAGGAAGAACAGCCAAGGTGAACGCTATGCTTAGCATGCTGTGTGAATGTATCTGATCCGGCATGGTGAACAAATTAAGTCCGAATCCAGCCGATAGGTAAATTCCGCATAGGAGTAGAAATCGATTCTTAACCTAACGCCAGCTCTGAAGTAGAAGTAACACGTAGCAGTTTTTCATGGTCTGTCGAGCACTGGATACACCCCGCGCCTTCTTCCTTTCACAGGCGGTATTTGATCGGTGGGCGAACGGAGGCAAACACCTTCCCAGTGGCTGGGTTGGGTCCTTTTCGCAATGACGTATGTGTTAATAAAAACGCTAAATAGAATAGCTAATAAGCCTACCAGAAGCCGACACTCTGTTCTATTGTGGTTTGCAGCGCCTTCTTATCCCAACCCACAGGATCGCTGTTCTGACCCAGTTCCCCAAACACGACAAACCCTCTGAAGTTAACTCACTGATTCCTTTATTTGCCAGGGCTGGCAAAAAGTTTCTCTCTTAACGCAGGCTAACAAGTCCGTCCAGCTAGGAGATGAATAGCTGTCTGCCATATCTATTCATCTCCGCCCCCTGCCTTTCATCCCCAGAAATAGGGTGGGGCTTCGCTAGCAGCGGTGGATCTTCTGTCCCAAGGACCAGCCCATAGATTTCCACTGCTCTCCTCTCCTCTGCCTTCTTCGCATCCGCAAGTCAGGCACCGGACCTAGCTGTTCCTCCTTTTCCTCATCAGCCACCTCCAGACCTGGGGATCTCCATCTGAGGGCTGACGGACGGCCCAGGCTCCACCTCTCTCTCTGCCAGCTCCATTCCCTCTTCCCCCTCGGGGCTCTCAGGTTGCCCTGATGCTGACACTGACTTCCACGCTGCCTCCTTCTCCAATTCAGTTGCTAGAGGGGCTGGCGGCCGACAGGCCACCACAATCACTCTTGTACGAGGGACGTTTATAACTTGTGTTAAGGTCGCAAAAGAGGATCACATGATCTGGGGCTGCTACCGTCATAAGTATGAACCCGTTGCCAAGCATCCAAATCTTGGTCACATAACCACGAGGATGCTGCAATGGCCGTAAGTGTGAAAAATGGTCATAAGCCATTTTTTTTTCAGTGACATCGTCATTTCGAATGGTCGCTAAAGGAACTGTTGTTGAGGATTACCTGTACGGTATATTTACTGGGGGAGGGGAAAAAAAAAAAACGGACAGAGAAAGTCATTTGCTTGCTTGAAATTTTTATTGACAACTGCTTGGTCCCAAATGCACAAAATACCACTTGACCCACAAAAGTGCCCGAACAGATTAGACAAGTTTATATGCCGTATTGTCGCTCTTCACCCACCCAGAGTGCATAGTTGCCTTGATCTGTTTCATTTCAGAACAGTTAAAAGAAATCAAAATGTCCAAAGTGTAAGTTAACGAATTTCATCACCTTAATTCATGTTTCCAATCAGTCAAGTTACATTATTTTTTTCAAGCCTTTTTTATCCTGTGTTACGGGAGAAACAACAACAACAAAAATCCCACAAATTTATCCGAAACGGCACTGTGTAACTTTCAAAGAGCAATTGAGTTGAGAATGCCACATGGATTCATGTACAATGGGATTTTTCTTTACGGATCACCTGGCCACATCTGTATTTCGAATACAGAACACTACTGAACTTTTGATTTCTTTATTACCCCCCCCCCCCAAAAAAAACTTGGGTCTCACTTTTTTTTTTTTTTAAGATGACTTGCTCAGAACAGCAACCGGTTCTGTTAAGTATGACCCACAATTGAGTGGCGAGGCCTTTATTTTATGCAGGTTATACCTAAAGCTACCGAGAAATGGTCTCACAAATACTCGAAACACTAGAGAGAAAGGAAAAAAAAATTACATATATCAAACGATCTGTTCCTATAAACTCTTAGGTCTCTGGAGAAACTGTGCCGTGTCAAAATCTCAGTAAAAAAAGAAAAAAAACTTCCAGTTTTTCCTTGCGTTCGTAATGGCTATATAATTCAATGTGTGGCTTTGTTTTAAAACTCTTTCAAACAAAATCCATTATTTTGTTTGTTTGTTTTTTAAAAAAGTACCTATAGCCATTTGGTGGTATTTTTTCCCCCCCTTCAGTTGCTGGCTGTGAAACTCCCCAGCCTGTTATTTTTTCCCCAACCTTGTCCATTATAAAATATAATTGTTACAAAATATATATATTTTTCCGCGTTCGGCCAGTGGAAACCTCGGGAAATAGGTTCTTTTCCTTTTCGACAAGCAGTACAAAAATTTTCTCTCCTGGCAAATACAACCCATTGTAAGTGCCAAGTTTACCCGGGCAAGGGGTATAAACCTTTGGAAGACGTTTTTAATGTCTTTTTGTCATTCTCTCGCTCTCTCTCTCTCTAAAAAGAAGACAAAAGGATCCCACTGACTCAATTTCTTCTGTAAAGGCTGGCCCTTCTAAAAGCCAACAACCACAACAATCACTACCACACACACACAAAAAAAAATACCCCATTAAGAACTGGAAGCAAAAAAAAAAAAAAAAATGACACACACACATGCACACGAGTAGCTTTTCAGCACTAAGAGGAATAAAAACCAGACACTGTTAAAAACACCCCCCTCCCCCGCTTTCTCGATTCATACTACTAAGCTTCCCATTTATTACACGTTTAAAAAAGTTTTGCAAACAAGGTTAGGCCACTAACCTTGGCCTTTCTAACCTCCTGCGCCCGGAAGCATCATCTGCGGAAGCATCAGCGCCTTTTCCTGCCTTAATAAAAAAAACTTCCCGTCGCCTTGCGCGATTCCATGATTTATGCATGTCGATGCATATTTTATTTTCTTGAAATCTCAACGGGCCCCGTTCCTCCCCTCACCACGTCCCCCTCAAGGGAGCGGCTGCAACCCGAGGCTTCTCAAGGTGCCTTCAAAACGCACGGCACCGAGATGGCTTCCCACCCACCCCCAACTTGACTTCATCTGAAATCGGCATCCAACAGCAGCGCTTATAAAAGGGAAGCGTAAAATCTACATTTCCTACAAGTTTCCTCGACGGAACTGAACTATCACAGAAGGCCTTTAAAAAAAAAAAAAAGGGGGGGGGACTTTGTACCAAATTGACCGACTTCTCCAACGATCGGGGTTATGATCGGGGTCTCCAACGATCAGAATAGTTAATTACAAGTCATCAGAAAAAAAAAACAACCCACACCCAGTTCCCAAGTTTTGCCCTTACAAAGCTTAAAGACTTCTCCCCCCTCCCCCACTGCGTATTCCCATCGAAGTGACCAATTTTTTTTTAAAAAAATCCTCCCGGGAGGCCATATTGCACGACAAAGGATGCACTGCATGGTTATTTCCCGATAACAAAACCGCAATGTAGAAACGGCCGCCGAGAGGTTTAGGCGTCGACGTGTGTAGATTTGAGATCCCTCCCCCCTTCCGGGTATCGGAAACTTAAAAAATCCGTTCTCTGCCAAGGGTGCTCGCATCTGCTTTTTTTTGTCGACACGGGACAGAAAAAAAAAAAAAGGGTAAAACATTAGATCGCTTTTAACAAATATCTGAAGTTCCAATAATAATAATAATAATAATAAAAAAAAAGAACTGCCCAGCTTAACTTCGGTTGAGAACGTGCAACGTATTTGCACGGAAGGCAGTCGCAGTGACAAAAGAAAACAGGCCGGTGACTACACCCCCCTCCAGACAGTGATTAAAAACTAAAAAAAAAAAAAAAATTATAGCCGACTTTATTTTCTTGTGCAGTCTTGAACGATACGATGCTTTTCACGCCGGGACGAGATTTAAAGCTTGGTTACGGGTGCAAACGAGAAGTTGGCTGCCAATTTCACGCGGCTCTTTGGCTGCTTGCGAGCGGGGCTGTCCGTGGCTTCTCTGCATCCCGGCGGTTCGGATGAGGAGCAGGGAGGGGCCGAGACGCTTCCTGCAGCTTTAGACGCTTCAGCGGGGTGGCTGATTTCTTTGTTCGCTTCGGAAGGACCAGCAGCCTTTTCCTCTTCAGGATCCATCGTCACCTCTGAAACAAAAGGCGGGACGGTTTACTTTTTGGAAAAGTAAGGTAAAGCAAGGGTGAAATGTAAAATTTGTTACTACCGGTTTTGTAGGCGTGGCTTGGTGATGGTGGGTAATGTGACTGGGTGGGCGTGGCCAACTTTTTTTTTTAAAAAAAAACTTTTAAAAGCATTTTTTCGACAACCTCTTCGGCTGTGATGATCAGACAACTCAGCTGGGATCACCAGAGGAAAAAAAGCTTTTAAAGGCTTCTGACGATCCCAGCAGAGTTGCCGGATCGCCAGAACCTTTTAAAAGCCACTGAACAACAATATTCATAATCTAGGAAGGGAGCACAACACAACGTACGCCAATAGTCAAAGCTGCTGAAAACCTGAATAGAAATGCAAAGAGATGGGATTTTGCAGCTCGGCTTGTCTTTTATTCAGAATTTCTGAACTAGGAACAAGGGGAACAAGAGAGAAAATGAAAGCTACCGGACGGACAAAATTACATGGAGAAGAAACCAGGAACCAATTCATGTTCCAATCAATTCAGTTCTGTAAAGGTACAAATTAGGTCTCAAACACCTGGTTTGGCTTTTTTTTTGGATGACGAAGAAGAAAAGGAAAAGGTCTGGACAGATTTAATAAACTGGAATCATTCTTGAATGCCAATGTCTCCAAAAGAAAAAAAAAAGGAAGAGGTTAATAAGCCTGGCTCTGAATATTGCAAATTAGAGGCTGCCTTCAATTGAATTGTTAACATTTCCACTGAAGAAATGCAGCCTGTCAGAGTGAGGAGGTGTAAAAATCTTCACACATCGAAGAAAAATAGGAAACCCAGAACTCGTGAGAAATACTGAGCAAATGCTGGAAAGAAAAGATGTTAGCTCAATTTCTTTAGGCATAACTAGGTAGACCAATCAAGCACATGCGCTGAAGCCCCGGCATATGCACGGAGGTGGCGCGTGCGAGCTCACATTTTCGATGCTGGGCAAACCGGTAGGTAAATTATTTGAATCCCACTTCTGATTTGGAGCCAATTGGAATTCTGGGAGTTGCAGTCTTCCGATATACCTGTAAGGTTTCGCTAAGGAATGGCTCCTAGAAGTTAGTAGTTAATGGTCAGGATTTCTGCTACTACTGAGTGGAGCCAGATTTTTAAAGGCAACGTTAACCTTTACCGGAAGGGATTGGTGAATGCTCTTCGAAACGGATGAGATCGGTTGATTCAAGAACCACTGGATCTGGTCTCAGCTGCGGGGAGGGAAGGCAGGAAGGGACCGGTTCACATAAAAGATCAACGGGTGATGCGTTGGTGAGACACAGCAGCTCTTCCTCGGTTTGATTGGAGGCTGCGGAGAGGGAAGAAAAGGAGGCAACTCCTTAGAAACTCACACGGGCAGTGACCTCAAGACTCACGTTAAAGCAAGCTTGCAAATTCATGCTTATTTCTTCAGTATGGGGAGGTTATCCTGCTACTAAGTGGGAGACCTAAGTTTTAGTTCTAGTCCCACCTTAGCCACGAAAGCCAACTGGGTGACCTTAGGCCAGTCAGCCCCTCTGTCTCAGCCCAACCCACCTCACAGGGTTGTCGTTGTGGGGGAAAATAGGAGGATATGTTTGCCACCTTGAGTTATTTGCAAAAATAAAAATAAAAATGGCGGGTCACAAATAAATAAAAAGAATGGGCCGGGAGATAAGAGATTGAAAAAGACATGTGAATCACAGCCATAATTCTGTCCATGCTCCATGGCTGATCTACTATTATGATCTTAGATAATAATTATTACCTAGTAAATAATATTAGATATTATTATTATATGTTGGCTTATCTATTCAAGGCCACATGTTTCAGCATTGCTAGGTACAAAATAAAGGCCAGTAATTAATCAATTACCAACGCTGGGTGTTTCCAGGATTAAATCTAACGATTTGTCCACTCCGGTGGCCTTTGTGGATTGTCCATCACCATTGGCAAGTTCATTTTCGTAACTTTCGTCAGCCAGGGGAAGACTGGGAGAGCTAAAACGAGCTAATAGAAGGGAGGAGATTACCAAGCAGTTAGTTCCCTTTGACAATTTTATATAGGGGAAGATATTTGGGCTATATTTTCCCCCGCGAAAAAGGAGAAAAGTTAACCCCAAACGGGGATGACTTACTTTTCATGTCATTCTTCAGAACAACAATCCTCTTATGGCCGTGGCCTTTTATCCATACTACCTAATAATTAAAGGCAAGAAAGACTGCAGGTGAGATGGAGGTTAAGATGAACCTAGGTTCATCTTTCTGGCTGCCTTAAAGCTCTTCTGATACCCAGCATCCCTCTCTGTTAATTGCACTCAAAGCTTTGACCGAATGAGTTCCATGAAAATGTTCCAAAGTTAGCCCAAATCACGATTTCATATCGTTATAAAGGCAGTTGCTGCTCTGCTCCGTTCAATACAGGCAGTCCTTGCTAGCAACAGAAATTATGGGCTCAATTGTGGTCGTTAAGTCGAGGACTACCTGCACAGATCTGCAAATACCATATTTTTCGGACTATAAAATGCACTTGACTATAAGATGTACCTACATTTGGAAGAGGAAAACAATAAAAACAAAAAAGGTTTTGGGCTACCTTTTTTCAGGCCTTTTCCAGTCATTTCTGGCCTGTTTCTGGAGCTTTTCTTGGCCCATTTTCGAGGCTTTTTTTGGCCCATTTTCTGGTTTTTTTCCAGCTCATTTTTGTGGCTTTTTTTGAGCCCATTTTTGAGGCTTTTTTCGGCTCGTTTTTTTCTGGAAAAACGAGCTGGAAAAAGCCTCAAAAATGAGCTGAAAAAGCCCCCAAAATGGGCCAAAAAAGCTTCAAAAAAAGATCAAAAACGCTGAGAATGGGTTGAAAAAGCTCCCAAAATGGGCTGAAAAAAGCCCTGAAAATGGGCCAAAAAAAGCCTCAAAAACGGACCCAAGAAAGCCTCAAAAACAGGCAAAAAAAAAAAAAGCCTTGAAAACAGGCCAAAAAAAGCCTCAAAAATGGGCCAAAAACAGGCCTGAAAATAGGGCATGTGGAGGCCAAAAAAATGGCTGGCGGGTGGCCAGAGCTTCGGCAATATTCGGTCTATAAGACGCACAGGCATTTTCGCCCCTTTTGGGAGGCAAAAAACTGTGTCTTAGAGTCAGAAAAATACGGTACATGGATAAATACATAAAGCTCTTCATTTTGGGAAAAATGGATTTGACGAAGTATTTTAAACAAAATGCCCCTGAAGCAATACAGCTGCCAAGCCCAAGTTGTGTTACTGAGAGTTTTAATCACAGGTTTCTGAAGGGCCAGCCGTCTTCACTTCATCTATGAATTTTATAGGTAAGCTAAAGATATAAAGCAAACACTTTCAGTGATAACGACAAGCTTTTGGTTAACAGCATGATGGGCCCAATTACGATATTCTAAGGTACAATAAAATAAAATAAAATAAAATAGGGACGCGGTGGCTTAAGGGGCTAGGACGTTGAGCTTGTAGATTGAAAGGTCGGCAGCTCAGCGGTTCGAATCCCTGGTGCCGCCGTGTAACGGGGTGAGCTCCTGTTACTTGTCCCAGCTTCTGCCAACCTAGCAGTTTCGAAAGCACGTAAAAATGCAAGTAGAAAAAATAGGGACCACCTTTCGTGGGAATGTAACAGTGTTCCGTGTGCCTTTGGCGTTGAGTCATGCCGGTCACATGACCACGGAGACGTCTTCGGATAGCACTGGCTCTTCGGCTTTGAAACGGAGATGAGCACCGCCCCCTAGAGTCGGCAACGACTAGCACGTATGTGCGAGGGGAACCTTTACCTTTAAGGTACAATAGGGCAGCCAGTGTCTATGGGTCCATCTAGTTATGACGACTACGCAGTGCTGAAATTCAAAAATTTTCCTGACTGGTTCTGTGGCCGTGGCTTGGTGGGGGTGGGGTGGGGTCACGTGACTGGGTGGGTGCGGCCAACCTTTTTTTTTTAAAGCATTTCTTAACTAAAAAAAAGTTTTTAAAAAGTTCCGATGATCAGCTGTGCCAATCAGCTGTCCCCGCGACTGTCAGAACCTTTTTTTAAAAAACTTCTTTAAAACATTTTTTTACTACCAGTTCGGGCGAACAGGTAGTAAAAAAAAAATGCTTTAAAAAACTAAAAAAAAGTTTCTGATGATCGCGCGGCACAGCTGATTGGCACAGATGATTGTTGGAACCTTTTAAAAACTTTTTTAAAGCATTTTTTTTAACTACCGGTTCAGGTGAACCGGTAGCATTTTTTACTAACGGTTCAGGAGAACCGTCCAAACTTGTAGCATTTCACTCCTGCGACTACGGGAAACTACAATTTGGCCTGTTAAGAATCCTGCACATTTTAAGAGGAAAGAGAAAAACCGGGAGGTACAAACCGATGGAATTGCCCCTAGAAGTTCCTCAAGGTTATTGTAGCCATAGGTATTGGGATGAAGAGCTTCTCCCGTGTATTTGCTGTAGGCTGATGGGAATTCGTGGAGGAAGATCTGTTGGTAGTGATAGGTATGAAGCAGCAACCTCACTTTCTTGGCAAAAATATACAGGTCTGTAAGCCTCACATATTCTGCATCGCCATCAATAAAAACCTGTAGGGGGCGAAAAAGGACGTCCGTGTAACTAGCGCCCTCCTGCTTTTACAAAGGAAGGAATATTCTTGAGTATGAACTACAGACAGCCCTTGGCTTACAAAAGTTGATTTAGTGACTGTTCGAAGTTACAACGGCACTGAAAAAAGTGACGACTGTTTTTCACACTTACGACCAGTTCAGCATCCGCCTCATTGCTGTCTAGCTCCCTCTCTGCCTCCGATGCAGAGCCCTCGTCCGAGCTTTCCCCAGCGCCCAGGACTGGCCCACATTCCTCCCCAACCTCCTCACTGTCCGACTCTGCTGCCAGCACAACACAATGCATGCCAACCTCAAAAGACATCCAAGGAAATCGGAAGAGTTCGTATCAAAATTAGAAATGGGGTGTGGCTGGAATGTTTTGACTTTTGAAAAGTTTTGCACAGCTCCAGTCTAAAAAAAAAAATCACAGCCATGACATTTCGACTCCAACCCCATCTGCTAGGTTGGAGCATGGCTAGGTCTACTCTATAGAGAGAGAAAAGTAGACAACTGAAATAATAACTATTAGGGACTGCAGACCCAAAGGGACCTTCGCCCTCCATGGCCAGCTGTCTCCCTCACCTCGATAAAATAAGGCACGCTCATCAGAAGCTCGATAAAGGTCATGAAGCCATATTCACATGGGTTAAGGACAGTCCCCTGGACAACCTCGTAACGCCTTTTAAGCTCCTTCACAGAAACTATGGTGGTTTCGTCCAGGGTCATGAGAAGCACCAGAAGATGTGAAGTGAGAGTCCGGAGGGATTTTTTATTGATCAGCTGAAGCTGTTTCCCAGATTCTGTATCGGCTACCTGGAGTTGAAAGGAAGAGACACCAGCTATGAGCTTTCCGCCCTAGTGACTACAAGTCCCAAAACTGCCAGATTCTATATTGGCCACCTGGAAGAGTTGAAAGAAACGAGACACCAACTAACAGCCTTCCACCCTATTGACTACAAGTCCCATAACTGCCGGAGCTACAACAGGTGGGAATTCTAGGAGGAGGACACGAGAGCGGGGAAGAGAGACGTCCCCATCGTTCAGAGTTCTAGAACGAAGATTTCACGAAGTATTTTGAGTTACTCAGCCATGGCGTTTCCATGTGGTTTGAATTGCTCAACTGACCCACCTCCCCTCCCTGAGACACCCCCCCACCCCACCCCTCCAAATCAGGTTGTTTTTTCCTCACGTGGCACCTGAAAACCTACTTTGATGACATGGCAAAGTTTCTGCATCAGAGCCGGAACAGAGCCAACGTCGTAGTCCTGGAGACGCAACGGGTAGCCGAAGGTTTTAGCGTATTCGGCAAGGACGTCTGCCATCAGGAGGCATTTATCTTTCTGGGAACGGAGCAGCTTAACAAACTGGGCAGCTAAAGCTTTGACTTGTTCTGTCTCGGTTAGCGTCAGGATTTTCTCCTCGCCACATTCCAGGACCTGGAGACAGAATGTCGGCTTGGGATTAATTAAAGAGAGAGCGAAACTGGAGAAGGCAATGCTAGAATATTGAGAGCAACTGTAGGATTCAAAGCTTTTTTCTTTCAAAAGCCACGAAAGACAAATGTAGCAGGTAAATGTCTCTCTTGGATTAAGTTCAGTAGTGGGTTTCAATTTCGTTCGCTACCAGTCCGCTTGTGGGCGTGCATGCGCACGCGATGCTTCTTCCACCCACCCGCCCAGAAGCTTCTACACATGCGCAGACGTCTGGGCGGAGCCTCCTGCTGCTGCTACCGGTTCACCTGATCTGGGGTGAACCGGTAGCAACCCACCACTGGTTAAGTTGGATTTCCAGTGAGCCCATGGACATACAGGTATCCTACATACAGAACAAGCAGATTATGAAGAGTAACCTAGAACGTTATCATCATGTATCGTCATTCTGCACACGTTGATTATCTCTGCATTAAATTATCTAAACACCTTGCTATCAAACAGTCCACATCAATGGTGGGTTTCACTTAACCTTTGCTACTGGTTCACTCGCTTGCGCGTGCATGACATTTGGGCAGGTTGGCTGAGCCTCCCAGTAACTGCCACTACCAATTCACCCGATCCAGGGAGAACCGGTAGCAATCTACCACTGGTCCACATGTATTTCAGTAATGTGAAACGTACTTCTTTTGTCACTACGTAGGGAATCTAGACTGATCCCAGAGGTGATATTCTGACCAGTTCTGGAGAACCGGTAGCAGAAATTTTGAGTAGTTCGGAGAACCGGTAAATACCACCTCTGACTGGCCCTGCCCCCATCTATTCTCTGCCTCCCGAGTCCCAGCTGGTAGGGAGGAAATGGGAATTTTGCAGTGTCCTTCCCCTGGAGTGGGGAGGGAATGGGGATTTTACAATATCCTTCCCCTGCCACGCTCACCAAACTATGCCACGCCCACCAAGGCACGCCCACCGAACCGGTAGTAAAAGTTTTTGAAACCCCCCACTGACTGACTCCCCTTTTTACTTCACCCTCAGGATCTGCCATCCCTTCCTCTTACAATTGCCCTACCTGTAAGACATCAGGTATGGCTTCAAAAAGTTCAAGTAGTTTGGTAAATCCGTAATGGGCCAGTTTGCACTGGCGCCCGAAGTGATGGTGATAGGACGGGATGAACTTGTTGAAAGGCATACGGAAATAGGGCTGGTGGCGCAGCAGATCAATCACTTCTCTGCAGAACTGCTTCGTCCGTTCGATTTCTTCCTTGGTACGTTCTGAAGAGGGAAAAGGAGCACATTTAGCAACGTTTCTTACAAGTGTGGCCTGGGGACCCCTGTTGTTCCCGCCAGGCTACTCTCGGGGCCCTGCAAAAAATCAAATTTATTTGATTTATTGTATTTTTATTATTATTATTATTTATTTATTATTTTATATTTGTATTCCACTTTCATTAATTTTTATAAATAACTCAAGGTGGTGAGTTCTATTCTATTCTATTCTATTCTATTCTATTCTATTCTATTCCATTCCATTCCATTCCATTCCATTCCATTCCATTCCATTCCATTCCATTCCATTCATTCTTTCCTAATTTCATTCTATTCTATTCTATTCTATTCTATTCTATTCTATTCTGTTCTGTTCTGTTCTGTTCTGTTCTGTTCTGTTCTGTTGTGTTCTGTTCTACTCTATTCCATTCTTTCCTAATTCCATTCCATTCCATTCTATTGTTAGTGCTGTTTAAAAAAGACTTGACCCAGTCAATACACTGTCCAAAAAATATGTATGGTGTAAAAAGAAAAATCTAAACATAACATGTTCTTTTTTTAAAAAAGGAACACTGATATAGAGTGAATATTTGGGGACGAAGTCAGGATAAAGCCAGCTTTTCATTCTCTATCACAATAGCCAATTGAAATCTGATCTACAGCCCCCCACCACACACAAAAAAACAACCACTGACATCTACAGCATTTTCTGAATTTCCGGGATTATATTTCTTCCTTCTGCCTGTTTTGTTACGTTTCAGGGGTTCATTCATTTCCCAGGCTTTTGGCACCCTGCCTTTTCCTTCAGGAATTTAAGAGAGAATCTTAAAACTGCCAGGCTCACTGGCATTTTTCTAAATTGAATGTTTTTGGCAGGCAAGCATGATTTTCAAGGTCTCTCTTTGGAAAGATTTATGGAGCTAAAAAAAAGAAAAGAAAAAATGGGCTGGAGGAGAGAGTGGAAATCACACGATTTTCCCACAAGTGAACTCTTTTTCTCTCTAAAAGACAATCTATTCCAAAGTCCATTAGGATGGAAATAGCTTTATTTTTCTCACTAGCTACAGTCCCTAGTCAAATCGAGATGATAAATAAACCTCACCGATTGATAAGTAACAGCCTGCCTAGCAAAATGGGCCATCGTTTTACTCCTGCTAACTCAGCTGGGGATTTTGTTCTGCCCTAGGCTTCCTGAGTCAGTAAAACACACGAGTAGTCCCAGAAACCTCTTTTATCGCAACAGCTGTGAATTCTGTTCATTCACAAGAGGAGTCCCCAATAGTTGTAAAGAGTCCTTTGGGATAAGGCTGATAATCACCTGCCTTTATCTCCCTTGACACGCTGCCAAAGACCAAACTGGCAAAGCTGCACGGAGTCCAGAATCAAACAGAGCTTCAGGCTTTAAACTGCACAGAATTAACAACGTTGCTTCCTGCAAAGGCCCACGTGCCTTTGCTCCTCTTTTAAGTCTTGGGGGGGGGGCAATCCCGAGTCGTCCCTTTTGTTTTAACTGTTCTTGCCTTTTAGCTCTGCGCATGCACGCACTTGGAACAGGCTCCCCCTGTTCCTCAGCCTCGCTGATGTCCAACTCTGGAGGCAGCACATAACTCCCAGATGGCCCTGGCCCCATCTCTGCCTCCGATGCAGAGCCCTCGTCAGAGCCTTCCCCAGACTCCAGGACTGGCCCATGGTCCTCCCCAGCCTCCTCACTGTCCGACTGCTGCCAGCTCCGCAGGCTGCTGGCGGACCACAACAGATTTACACATTTGTCTCCTGGATCTTCATCACTCTCCTTGATTTACGTGTTACCCACAATGGAGCCCAAAATTCCTATTGCTAAGCGGGTCCGTTGTTAAGTGAGTTTTGCCCCACTGTACAACCTTTCTTGCCACGGCTGTTAAGTGAATCACTGCGGTTGTTAAATTAGTAAACCGGCTGTGAACTGAAATCTGGCTTCCCCATTGACTTTGCTTGTCAGAAGGTCGCAAAAAAGGATCCTATGACCCTTGCGACCGTCATAAATATGAGTCCGTTGCCAAGCGGCTGAATTTTAATCACGTGACCATGGGGATGCTGCAATGGTCATGAGTGTGAAAAACGGTCGTAAGTCACTTTCTTTCACTGCTGTTGTAGCTTTGAACGGTCACTAAACAAACTTTTCTAAGTTTGTAGACTGCTTGTGTATCCACCTTATTTGACAAGCAAGGTTGAGCGAGATAAGACACAAGAATTTTAATGAAGTTTTCCACGAACGGCAACATACCTCTCTTTGGGATACAAATGACCATTTCATTATCTTGCTGAGACAAAGAAATTGTCGTGTCGGGAATTTCGGATATTAGATCCACCAAATCGCACACTCCGTATTCTGTGACATCCCAGTCTTTTGAGAAACACCTACGAGATTAATAATTATAGAAAAACATTTGGAAAAAAAAAATACTGCATTAAGATCAGACTGCAGAACTAGCTAAGCAAGCACAAAATGGAAGCTTTCTACTTGCCAACAGTAAGCCTCTGCCAGAAACCCAAAAAAGGAAAGCAAAACATCTTTTTGAGGTTTAAAAACCAGTACTAAGAAAAAATATTTTTTGAAATGTAACAATCGTTTCTCAAGCTATGTATTTACTAGAGTGCTGTAAGGTATTTCTGTAAATCTTCACTTTAGGATACATGCACTTTACTGCCCACAGGTTAAAGATTCCAGAATGATGATGGTAGTTGGATGGAAATAATAATTAAAAAAAACAAACAACCCAGATATATTTACGAAGAGACTCTTAGCCGCCCTCTGCCCAAATTGGCACATTTCCGGTGTTCCCTCTTTTAACAGCAAATTTTTAAAATCGACCCATTTCAAGTCCTTCTATTCTGTAAACCTCTAAAACTTAGAAGATTTTACTGCTGATTTTTAGATTATTTTAATTCAAGAGAGAAGAAATCAAGGTCTCCCTTTCCATGAAAGATATTTAATTGAATGGAAAAAATGGATTGATTATCTACAAAACAGATATCAGATTAAGAAATATCAGATTGCCTTTGAATAATTAGAAAGTTATTTTATGTAATGGGGAGGGGGTCGGGAGATGAAAAGCTTTGGATGTGGTTATTTGGATTGGAAGGGAAAATTTTATTCTATGTTTGGTTTATGTATAACAATACCTTGTGATTGACCCGGGAAGCCGGGGGGGGGGGGGGGGAGGGAAGGGTTTTTTTGGGAGGGAGGGGGGAAAAAAAGGGGAAAATGTTTTTGTTTTTTAAAACTCTTTCAATAAAAATAAAAAAAAAGGTCTCCCTTTCCGTGAAAAAAAAACAACAACGGCTCGCTTTAAACCCCAAGTTGCTAAATTAAAAAAACAAAACAAAACACTAATGAAGACGATATTTTTACATTTGCAGATGGCAATGCAAGAAGATGCTTGCCACAGCTCTGTATACTTACCAGTGATAAGCAAGTAAGAATTCTTTGACTACAACTTGTTTACTGGCCTGAGACTTCAGAAGCTTTAGTAAGTCTTGAGTGAATCGCTTCACTTGAGCCCTGTGTGTTAAGGTTAACAAACGCTTGGTTCCTATCCCGAGAATCTGAGAAGGGAAAAAAAAAAAAAATTTATAGGGAGATCTACGGCGAAACCTGAGCGCTGTTGTGACCCAGGGCCCAAGCAGATAGTAGGTAACTCAGTCAGGGAAAAAACAAACAAACTTTATACCAACAGCTGAGAATGACTTCATTCCCAGCGTAGTTCAACTAAATTAAAGCAAATTCCTCCCAACGCAAATTCCTCAGTCCTATCGCAAACCTTGGTCCAATTAGGCAAACTGCCAGAGGCCTTTCTTGACAAACGTTCTAAAGTCACAGATACACAGGGGCCGGGATAGCTCAGGCAAAAGAGAAGCCTGTTATTAGAACACAAAGCCTGCAATTACTGCAGGTTCGAGCCCGGCCCAAGGTTGACTCAGCCTTCCACCCTTTATAAGGTAGGTAAAATGAGGACCCAGATTGTTGGGGGGGGCAATAAGTTGACTTTGTAAAAAATATACAAATAGAATGAGACTATTGCCTTATACATTGTAAGCCGCCCTGAGTCTTCGGAGAAGGGCGGGGTATAAATGTAAACAAAAAAAAAAATAAATGCAAGAAGACAAAACTACCAATGTTGTTTTCCGGCAAAGCCCAAATGCCGTTGCTGGTCTGTTTTAAGCCTTATGGGAGGGGCCAAACATCTCTTGGCCTTACTCCCGAGTCGTCCTTTTTGCTTGAGCTTCTCTTGCCTTTTGGCAGCTCTTCTCATGCGTGCATTAGGAACAGGCTCCTCCTGTTCCTCTGCCTCACTATTGTCATCCTCTGGAGGCTCTGGAGTCCGCACATCACTCCCCGATGGCCCTGGCCCCACTACTGTCCGACTCTGTTGCCAGCACCACAGGCTGCTGGCGGACTACAAGCAGCACTCATAAATCAAGTGATATTTCTCTTGATTAGCGTGAAGGACTGGGACCAAAATCTGAAGCCGAACTCCGCAGATCTGGACAAGACCAAGTCAATAGGATGTCAACCCTGAAGTGAGCCTGGCTGAAGTCATCTTGGAGGCTTCAGGGTTGCTACACAGCGATGGGAGGGGAGGGGAATAGTTAGATGGGGTTTTGTAGCCAAAACAATAAAAAAGTTTTCTGTGGGAACCAAGATCTTTCTCACAGGTGGCTGGCCAGGAGCAGCTGGTAACTCAGCAACCAGCCAGGACCTGGATTGGATAGCGTGACCAATGACTTGAAGGGAAGGGGAAAACTTTTAATTAGGTGAAAGTTGCTGGAAACCTCAGAGTCGGCTTTCACCAGTCTGTGCTAAAATGATGTATCCAATAAACTGTTATTTGAGGAACTCGAATGCCTCGGAATTTGTTTTCTATGGGTGCATTACTTGGAAAGCTGATGTAAGAACTATAAAAAGGTAAATATTCCCCTCACACATTTGTGCTAGTCGTTCCCTACTCTAGGGGGCGGTGCTCGTCTCCATTTCAAAGCCAAAGAGCCAGCGCTGTCCGAAGACGTCTTCATGGTCATGTGGCTGGCATGGCTCAATGCCAAAGGCACACAGAGCGCTGTTCCCTTCCCACCAAAGGTGGTCCCTATTTTTCTACTTGCATTTTTTAAGTGCTTTCGAACTGCTAGGTTGGCAGATGCTGGGACAAGTCACGGGAGCTCACCCCATTATGCGGCGTTAGGGATTCGAACCACTGAACTGCCGACCTTTCGATCAACAAGCTCAGCGCCTTAGCATTGAGCCACCGCGTCCTTAAGAACTATAAGGACTCAATTTATGACAATTCGGAACAGAATTTCTGATGCAAACCAAAATGGTAAGTGAATTGTAAGCCGCCTAGAGCCACTTTTTCGTCTTCACATGATGCCACCTCTCTTTCAAAGCCAGCCCTTGGAGGTCAACATCTCTGGCAAGGAGCAGAACATCTGAACTCACCTGCAGGACGTGAGGCACGGATTCCAGCAGCTCTATTAACTTGGAATACCCATAATCAGACACGCGGCATTGCTTGGCAAAATGGTGGTGGTACATGGGGATGAACTTGCTGACGGATATAATACAGGAGGGCTGGTTTTTAAGGAGATCAATCACTTCTCTACTGAACTGGATGAGTTGGGGGTTGCCCACTGGGCTCTTGGAACGCAACAACCAAGGCTCTGGAACACAGAAAAGAAAACCAAGAAGGCATCTTTACTTGGAGGAATGCATGAGAAGGCAACAAGCATCATAGTCAAGGGATGAATGGTCAGGTTTAGGCAGCGATGAAGGAGGAATAAAATAAAATACCTGTGGTAGGAGGTGGCGGTTTATTATGTATCCATTTTACAACTTTGATGCCATTTTGTGCCGTAGCAATATTAATACCAGGAACGCAGGAGATAAGGTGCTCCAGAGGGACGCCTCCATGGCCTTCCTGAACCATTTCTAGACTGTTAAATTCTGAAGCATAACAGTCTTGGAAGCTATAAAAAGAGAGAGAGAGAGAGAAAAAAAGTGAATGTAAGGAAATAAGGACCCGATAGCTCAGTGGCTAAGACGCTGAGCTTGTCGATCGAAAAGTCGGCAGTTCAGTGGTTCAAATCCCTAGTGCCGCTTACTTGTCCCAGCTTCTGCCAACCTAGCAGTTCGAAAGCACAAAAAAAATGCAAGTAGAAAAACAGGGACCACCTTTGGTGGGAAATTAACAGCGTTCTGTGCGCCTTTGGTGTTGAGTCATGCCGGCCACATGACCACGGAGACATCTTTGGACAGCGCTGGCTCTTTGGCTTAGAAACGGAGATGAGCACCGCCCCCTACAGTCGGGAACGACTAGCCCTTATGTGCGAGGGGAACCTTTACCTTTAAGAAAATTAGCTCAATGCTTATAAGGGCTATTTATATACCCTTAGATAAGGTAATCAGACACAAACTACAGCATCCCTTTCCTATTTTCTAATCAAAATAAAGCAGTGGTTCATACGATTTGAATTTGATCATAACTGCAGCAATAATGGATTAGTAAAATATATATATTTATATATTTATAAATATATATATTTATATATATTAGTAAAATATATATATTTATATATATATATATATATATATATATATATATAACCCAGCAAGGATTCTGAACGTGGGCATTGCACAGTCACATCGTTTCTGAATATTAATTTGAAGAGCTGGATGCATCTCCACCCTTTCTTTAAGGAGCGTAAGATATAACCCATAATGCTCCGTTGCCAGGTTTACCCACTTAAAATGATTTCGGCTGAAAGTGAGAGAAGAGCCAGGAAACCTTCCAGGAGGTAAGGATGAACTGAAAACAATGCAAAGACCTTCCACTTACACCACACTATCCTTTTGATATATCGGTCATTTTATAACCAATGGCTCAAGATGGTTTTATTCTATTCATAATCCACAATTAATAATTTGAGAAGTAGCAATAAAGGAGAATATTTGTAGCTCAGGGTTTGAAATGTCCTTGGTGGTCTCTAAGCTTGGTTGTTTTCTTGCAGACGTTTCATTACCCATACTAGGTAACATCATCAGTGCTAGAGGAGACTATTTAAGGAACCAAGAGCAAACCTCACTCCCTCTAGCACTGATGATGTTACCTAGTATGGGTAATGAAACGTCTGCAAGAAAACAACCAAGCTCAAAGAGCACCAAGGACCGCTCAATTTGAAGAAGTTTATGTGGTTTCATAGCTTTCTGATTTTTATTGGCAAGGAATGGGCTATCCTTTCTTTTCTGCTCATCAAATCAGACTTTCAGATTAAAGCCACGTGTGGCTGGGTTTGATTTAACAAAAAAATTTGGCACTATGTCAAGTGACCTTTGGAGAAAGATACAAGAATGTCCCGTGACTGATACTAAGCCTGCTCTCTCATTAATAGGAGCTAGCTTCTTAAAAGGGCAATAAGATCAAGTGACATACAGGAAATACAGATAGAAGTCGATAAATATAGTGTAACCGTTTGTAAGCTGTTTTAACAACCAGCATCTCTGTGCAACCATTATATTACAGATTGCAGATTTACAATTTAAGCACAGGCAAATGACAGAGGAAAGGGGGGTGGGGGGAGAGAGAAAATTAACCCGCCCCCCCCGGAAAATAAGATTGTTTCTCAAACACTGTCTAAATCAGGGGTCTCTAACTTTAGCAACTTGAAGACTTGTGGACTCCAACTCCCAGAATTCCTCAGCCAGCTTTGCTGAGGAATTTTGGGAGCTGGAGTCCACAAGTCTTAAAGTTGCCAAGGTTGGAGACCCCTGGTCTAAATAATTGCAACGGGGGAGGGGGAAGGAGAAGAAAGGAAGGAAGGAAGGAAGGAAGGAAGGAGAGAGGGAGAGAAAAAAAGGACAGAAGCATGGAATAAGGACGTCAATTAATCTGCAAGAGGGAAGAAGCAACAGAGCCAATTGGAAAAAATGCAAATTAAGAGTGGGGTTCGGTGAAGTGCAATTCTCTGTAGTTTCTGCTTTGCCCTAATAAATGAAAGTTCAAAGTGCCTCTGTACAAGACAGGATGTAATTTCAGCACTTTGGGGTGTGTGTGTGTGTGTGTGTGCGTACACACACACACATCCATTTGGCTGCAGAAATGCAGTTTCCTGGCATGCCTCTTCGTTGCTAACTGTCCTTTTCTGGCACAGAACCAGCTCCGTTATGGAAGAGAGAAAGTCAGGGATGAATGGGAACAATTTTTAATCTGCAATTTTGCTGAAGCTTTTGGTATTCGAGCCAACGGTTTTTGTTTTTTTACCTGAGAAGTGGTACCGTCCCCTCGTGCGTCTGTAACAAGCTATGGACTTGAGGAGCGAAGGCCTTCAGAGACTGAATCACAAAGGGGATCTTGTAGGAGTCGGGATCAAAGTCGTGTTCGCTTAAAAAACGAAAAAGGAAACCAACAACCAAGTTAAGTTTTCTAGCAGTGACGGTTAACCTTTTCGGTGCCGAGTACCCAAAATGCGTGCTTGAACCCCCAAAATGCAATGCAAGCACCACCCGAGCATGCATGCGTCCCCTGCGCAAATGCCCTCCAACCATGCATGCACGCGCCCCCTCCACCCCCATGCATGGCAGAGACCTGAAGACCAGCTGGCTGGCGAGAGGCACTTGTGCATGCGTGAGGGAGCTGGGCTGGGGTGATGGCTGGCGTGCCCGCAGACGGGGCTGTCTCTGTGTGTCATGTGTGGCACGCATGCCGTAAATTTGCCACCACGGTTTTATAGGAAGCTGAGCAAAGGAAATGTGCCTATATAACGATCTCCAGTACAGCCCACAGCTTAAACCAGGGGTCTCCAACCTTGGCAACTTTAAGCCTGGGTGGACCCAGAGCTGGCTGGGTATTCTGGGAGTTGAAGTCCTCCAGGCTTAAAGTTGCCAAGGTTGGAGACCCCCCTGGTTTAAATGTTTTATGCATGAAGCTTTATTTTCCCAGCTTCTACAATAAGTGAAAGGAGAAACCGAATTAGACTGATTACAGAGAAACAGGGGGAGTGGGGGGGTGGGGGGAAGGCAAATTTACTTGAAGTCTTTGTTCACACAATGCCGTTTGCAGACAGGCTCGTGATACTCCAGTTCTTCGAAGATGACGGGGCTGCAGTTAGCAGAGGAGCCGTCGTGAGACTGTGACGATCCCAACGGGCTCTGCCTCGCTTGGCTGCTGGGCAAGAGGCAAACCAGGCGACCGTTGCCTTGATCGCGGATCGCTAAGATGTCTGTTAACTTGTGCAAGTCCGAGGCGTTCAGCTTGTGTCCGAACCTAGAAACCCAGAAACAGAAACTGCTTAAGTGAAATGGAAAAGAAAAAAGAAAAAAAAAGGCAAAAGAAGCCGTTCGCAGATCTTACAGACATCCTGGAAGACAGGTAGTCCTCGACTTACGGACACAATGGAGCACAAACGTTTCTGTTGTTAAGTGAGGTATTTGTTAAGTGAGTTTCGCCTCCCTTTTACGACTTTTCTTGCCATAAATTAAGTGAATCAGTGCAGTTGATAAGTTAGCAACTCGATTCTTTTTTCAAAAGTGTTATTTTATTTTATAGACAAACATACAATACATAATCCAACATTCAGTGTATCCTGAGTATATCTTTTGTGTCTTCTTACTCCTCCGATATTTATCATTTCTTAATATCAATATTTCTTTTATTATAACATTTCGCCCACATTCCTTGATTTTCTGTTAATACATTTATACGTTTATCTACTTGCTGTTCTATTAATACATTTATCTATCTTCTTTCTCTTCTTCATTATAACATTATCCTGTGTGTATCTCTTTCCAACCAATAATAGAATTGCCCCCATATTTCGATTTCGATTCCTCTTTCTTTCATTATCAAGATCAATCTACTCATTGCTACACAATCCAATATTTTCTTAATTATTTCTCCTTCCCTAGGGATTTTCTCTGCTTTCCATCTTTGCGCAAATACTATCCTCGCTGCAGTTATAACATGTACAATCAAATATATATTCTCCTTACTAAATTTCTCTGATAAGATACCCAATAAGAACAGTTCAGGTTTTAAATCTATCTGTTGTTGTATCATTTCTTCTAACCCAGGGGTCTGCAAACTTGGCTCTTTTAAGACTTGTGGTCTTCAACTCCCAGAGGAACTCTGGGAGTTGAAGTCCACAAGTCTTAAAAGAGTCAAGTTTGCAGACCCCTGTTCTAACCATATCAGAAGAAATGATAGCAACTCGATTCTTAAGTGAACCCGGCTTCCCCATGGACTTTGCTTGCCAGAAGGTCGCAAAAGAGAATCATGTGACCCCGGGACACTGCGACCGTTATAAATACGAGTCAGCTGCCAAACAGAATTTTGATCACATGATCCTGGGGAATGCTGCAATGGTCATTTAGTGTGAAGAATGCTCATAAATCACGTTTTTTTCCAGTGCCATTTTAGCTTTGAACGGTCACTAAACCAACGATTGTAAGTCGAGGACTACCTGCAGTAGGGATTCAATTCTTGGATCAAAATGACTGCGAAGAGCGGAGTTTTGAGTTTCTCGGACTCAGCAGAGCATCGGGCACAAAGTTTCCCACTTACTTTTTCTCATAAATCTCAGTGAATTTGGAAAGTGGGAGGCAGCAGGCTGGGGCGTCCTGAAGAATGGATATTGCTTCTGAACTGTAAAAAAGACAAGAGCACATTAAGGAAGAGCACTGTTATTCTTTTTTTCTTGGCAGAAGTGTGAGGCTGTTCTTGTGTCAGCGTTCCAGAAAAACCCTCCTGCAGAAAAGACTCCGAAGCCAACATCTTTCAAAGTTCTTTTACTAGCATAGGTAATCCTGCACAGGTGGATGAAAACCGAAACTGGGGATTCCGGTTCCTCCCTCAGTAATACAAACCCCAAAATCTCCACCCTCATGACCCCTCTGCCGGTCACATGCTCCAATCCTCAACCGTCCCATGTCGAAACATCACTCCAACCACTCCTTCTCCAGATGCGAACCCAGCCTGACCTTGACCAGCAGGAAGAATGTTGTTTTGTCTAATCATCCCTTGTAGTACCACCCTCCTCCCCTCCTTTCCCACAGAGGAGAATTGTGGCAGCGCATGGAAGCCTTTGGCCTAGTATGGCTTCCAAAGCTGACATTAGGCCCATGAAGGCGAACCTACAGCACACGTGCCAGAGGTGGCACACAGAGCCCTCTCTGTGGGCACGCGCGCCGTCGCCAGCTGCTCTTTTGGTTTCCGGCGCGCCAGCTGACCTTTGCGCGGGCCGGAGCCCTGGAAACCCAAAGACCAGCTGGCTACCTGGTCTTTGGGTTTCCGGTGCTCTGGCACGTGTGAAGACCAGCTGGCTGGTGCGCATGCAAGAATCCAGACAACCAGGTTGACGGCGTGTGCATGCGCACCGGATGGCTGGTGTTCCGGTTTACGGGGCTCCAGCACACGTGAAGACCAGCTGGCCAGCGTGCATGTGTGGGCCGGAAACTGAAAGACTAGCCGGTTTTCGAATTTCCGGGGCTGTGGCGTGCGCTCCGGTTTGGGCCAAAAATGTTTGCCATCACTGAACTAGGCTGACAAGTAGTAAAGATTCTACTTCGAGGACGGATCCCTGCTCTAATCCACAGAATGTTTTCAGTTCAGAGAGATAAAAGTGCTACACGACGTATTACAGCTGCTCTCGTTTTACCTCATCAGTGCCAGGCATTTGCTGGCAGCCCCAGTGGCTAAAGAGACCTGGATCCTCTTGTTACCGATTTTGTATCTGTGCAAGCTGTTGACAGCGGTGATGGCCTCTTGAAGGTTCTCCATCTGAACAACGGCCTTCAGCTGATAGTCGGTGTGAGGACTAAGTTCTACATTCTTTACCTGGTTAAAAAAAAGAGAGAGAGAGAAAGACAAAAGTCCTATCAAAAGGTTGACGAAAGGTTGGAGTCAGCCTTCCATCCTTCCGAGGTGGGTAAAATGAGGACCCAAAATTGCTGGGGGAAAATAGACTGACTCTGTAAACTGCTTAGAATGGGCTGTAAAGAATTGTGAAGTGGTATATAAATCTAAGCACTATTTCTGTTGCTATTGCTTTTTCCCCTTCCTTCCTTCCTTCCTTCCTTCCTTCCTTCCTTCCTTCCTTTCCTTCCTTCCTTCCTCCCTCCCTTCACCAAGGTTAGAACTCTGCCGACTGCCAGCAGTTCGATCCTGACTGGCTCAAGGTTGACTCAGCCTTCCATCCTTCCGAGGTTGCTAAAATGAGGAGCCAGATTATTGGGGGCAACAGACTGACTCTATAAACCACTTAGAGAGGGCTGTAAAGGACTGTGAAGCAGTATATAAGTGCGATTGCTAGTGCTGAAAGAAAGCAAAACTGGAAGCTAGTACGATCTTCAAAATGGATTCACAGCAATTTGTACTGACGTAATTACGGAACTACTAAAATAGACATGTTTGGGTTTATGATTCTAAAGCGCTAAAGCAACTGAAACAATTTAAAACAGGGGTCTCCAACCTTGACAACTTTAAGACTTGTGGACTTCAACTCCCAGCTTTGCTGGCTGAGGAATTCTGGGAGTTGAAATCCACAAGTCTTAAAGTTGCTAAGGTTGGAGAAACCTGATTTAAAAGGCATTTAGACAATTACAGTGGCCTTGATGACGGATGGGATTATTTACCTTGCCGTGCTTAGTGAAGGTATCCTGCAAAGTTTGTTGCAGCTCTTTTCGGGTAAGTCGGTAATCCAGATTGCTAATCTGAATGTCTGCTCCATTTGCAAATGGATCTGGGCAGTCTGTATGGCTGGAAGAATTTGTGACGTTCAAAGTGAGGGGTGAAGACCTGTTCGAAACGCTTGGAGACACACTCCTGAGGCCGAGAGAAGGAAAGAAAGAGAATCTGGAATCATTCATTATATATATTTATTCAAAAACATCATCAAAAACGTCATCAAAAAAATACAAAGAATGTTCTTTCTGCGCCAACTCAGTAAGCTCAAACTGAGCTCAAGGAGCTGCTGATCCAGTTCTACAGAGGAATTATTGAGTCTGTCATCTGCACCTCTCTAACTGTCTGGTTTGGTTCTGCAACCCAACAAGACAGACACAGACTTCAGAGGATCATTAGAACTGCAGAAAAAAACAATGGCTACCAACCTGCCTTCCACTGAGGGCCTGTATACTGCACGAGTCAAAAAGAGGGCTGTGAAAATATTTATAGACCCCTCGCATCCTGGACATAAACTATTTCAACTCCTACCCTCAGAACGACGGTGTAGAGCACTACACAGCAGAACCAGACACAAGAACAGTTTTCCCCCGAAGGCCATCACTCTGCTAAACAAATAATTTCCTCAACACTGTCAAACTATTCACTAAATCTGCACTACTATTAATAATCTCATCGCTCCCATTACCAATCTCTTTCCACTTATGACTGTATGACTGTAACTTTGCTGCTGGCAATCCTTATGATTTATATTGATATTGATTGTTCCTGATTGCTTATTTGCACCCTATGCTTACCATTAAGTGTTGTATCATTAAGTGTTAAATTGTACCCTATGACCATCATTGGTGTTGTACATGTTGTACCTTGATGAACGTATCTTTTCTTTTATGTACACTGAGAGCATATGCACCAAGAAAAATTCCTTGTCTGTCCAATCACACTTGGCCAATAAAAATTCTATTCTATTCTATATGTGTGTGTGTGTGTATAAAATTTATATTTGCTGATAAAGAAATAAAGGGAGACTAGTATAGATCTATTTAGCTCGCATCAGCCAGCTATACCCTTACTCACATTCGGCTGCCTGCATATTAGGAAGTTGTAATTAACCTCTGAGCCACAAGTTCTTCTCCCTTTATCAGGTGAGCCCAGGGGGAGATTAAATGTTTTTCTGTTGAAGCACCTGGTCTGCCCCAATATGGGACGGAGCATACTGCTTCGCTTTCGCCTTTCAGCTCCAATCCAGGAGCCATCAGGGTGTTTGCCGTGGTTGTTTTTTTTTGTTCTTTCATCAAAGCAGTCAATTTAGCTATCTCTGCTAACTCCCATCAATATTTTCTGGCAACACAGTTTTGTCCAGCGCACACTGAATGAAAGCCAAACGTGGCTTTTCCTCTCTAAAAACAACAATAACAGCGCACGGCCTCATGGTGCAATGATGGTTTACCTTGATGACCAACAACTCTGAGAGATCAGAATGGGACTGTGCTGTCTGGAGGCCGCCAGCAGGCTGAAAGCTGAAGGGAAGCTGACTTGGAAGGCGTTCTCCTTCTCCTTCTTGTCCACCGGGGAACTGTTCATGCTTCTGGCTGCCATCGTCTCTTTCCTGGGCGATGAAGAAAGCCGTGATTAAGGCGTCACACTGACAGAGCCTTCCACAAAAATCTGCCTTGTAGGTTCTCAACGTACTTGTTTTTATTATGAGCAGGTTCTCCCGCTCCTGCCTTCTTGGTGGCCTGGGTGGATACGGAACTTGCTGTGGTAGAACTGCTGTGCGATGAAGGAACGCCTTCTTTTAGCTGGTCCTGGCGGTGTTCAGAACTTCTTCCCGTTTTGGATTCAAGGCGGCACAATTCCTTGGAAAAGAAAGAAAGAAAAAGAAAGAAAGAAAGAAGGAGGGAAGGAAGGAAGAAAAGAAAGAAGAAAGAAAAAGAAAGAAAGAGAAGAAAGGAAGGAAGGAAGAAAGAAGGAAGGAGGGAAGGAAGGAAGAAAAGAAAGAAAAAAGAAAAAGAAAGACGAAAGAAAGAGAAAGAAAAGAAGGAAGGAAAGAAAGAAAGAAGGGAGGGAGGGAGGGAGGGAAGGAAGAAAGAAAAAGAAAGAAAGAAGGAGGGAGGGAAGGAAAAAAGAGAAGGAAATAAAGAAGAAAGAAAAAGAAAGAAAGAAGAAAGAGAAACAAAGGAAGGAAGGAAGAACGGAAAGAAAGAAAGAAGGAAGGAAGGAAGGAAGGAAGGAAGGAAGGAAGGAAGGAAGGAGAAGGGAGAAAGAGCTACAGGTAAACCTCAACTTACAAGAGTTCACTTAGTCACTCTTCAAACTTGCAACAACTCTGGAAAAAGTGACACATGATCATTTTTGACACGTACAACCTTAGCAGCATTTCCATGATCACGTGATCAAAATTTGGACACTTGGCAACTGGCATGTATTTATGACAGTTGCAGTGTCCCAGGGTTATGTCATCACCCGCTGCGACCTTCCGACCACTGAAGTCCATGGGGAAGCCAGATTCGCTGAACAACCGTGTTACCAACTTAAGAACTGCAGCGATTCACTTAACGTCCGGGGCAAGAAAGGTTGCAAAACGGGGCAAAATTCACTTAACAACCGTCTCGCTTAGTCATGGAAATTTGGGACTCAATTGTGGTCGTGAAAAGAGCTAACTGTCAATCGGCCAGGGGATTCAAAAGGCACAAGGCATCTCTAAGCAAATGTCTTGCTCGTTTGTGTCCGGAGCACACCTTAAAAACAATGAAAACCCCTTGCAAAAGTCAATCAGATTAGAAAAGACCGGAATGGTTTTGATCAGGGGTCTCCAACCTTGGTCCCTTTAAGACCTGTGGACTTCAACTCCCAGAGTTCCTCAGCCAGCTTTGCTGGCTGAGGGACTCTGGGAGTTGAAGTCCACAAGTCTTAAAGGGACCAAGGTTGGAGACCCCTGCTTAATATTTTTTTTCAAAAGAGGCATACGCCGGAAAGCACCCTACCTGTAAGCTTTTAACGGTGGTGTTTTTGGGAACGGACCCGTGTCCCTGAGGGCCTTTTGAGGCCGCAGCTTTGGCGGTGGAAGACGGATCGTTGGCCATTCTGCTCATGAGACACAGCTTCGCGTTTCGGTTGACTTTCTTGGGAGACTTGGCCTTGTCTGCCACGGAAGAGCCTGCGTTCTTGGTTTCTGCCAGCTCGCGGTTTTTGGGGGTGAAAGACACGGTTATCCTGTTGCCGAAGACATCTTCGTTCTCCATCCGCTTCTGGGCTCGCTCGGCGCTGTCCTGACTGAGGAAGCGGAGGATCGCGCCGCTGCCAGAGACGGTCAAGACTTTCCCGCCGCAATTGTCCGACAGACGCCGAAGCCTCAGGCAGACGCTTTTGCTATCTCGGTTGGTGGGCAGGTTGTAAACATATAATAGAGTGTGACACACCTGTTTCAGAGAATAATAATAATAATAATAATAATAATAATAATAATAATAATAATAAAGGCTTGCATGTGCTTCTCAAGAGGCCAGGGCAAAAGCAACGTAGCTAAACGCTTTGACAATTTAAAATAAAAGAATCTTCAGTAAACTCACAGAGACCAAAGACTCTTTGGGTTAAACCCAGAGAGGCCTGTTCCATAAAATATAGCTTGAATTAATCAAAACTGTAGACGCTGAGCTTGTCAATCAAAAGGTCGGCAGTTCAGCGGTTCGAATCCCTAGTGAGCTCCCATTACTTGTCCCAGCTTCTGCCAACCTAGCAGTTTTTTTTATTTATTTACATTTATATCCCACCCTTCTCCGAAGACTCAGGGCGGCTTACAGTGTATAAGGCAATAGTCTCATTCTATTTGTATATTTTACAAAGTCAATTTATTGCCCCCCCAACAATCTGGGTCCTCATTTTACCTACCTTATAAAGGATGGAAGGCTGAGTCAACCTCGGGCCGGGCTTGAACCTGCAGTAATTGCAGGCTGCTGTGTTCTAATAACAGGCTTCTAACAGCCTGAGCTATTAGGGCCCGGTGTTGGAAAACACATAAAAAATGCAAGTAGAAAAAATAGGGACCACCTTTGGTGGGAAGGTAACAGCGTTCCATGCGCCTTTGGCATTGAGTCATGCCGACCACATGACCACAGAGACATCTTTGGAGAGCGCTGGCTCTTCGGCTTAGAAACGGAGATGAGCACTGCCCCCTAGAGTTGGGAATGACTAGCACATATGTGCGAAGGGAACCTTTACCTTTATAGAAATGGAATAAATCAATAAAAAAAAAACCCAGATTTCTCCAACCCTGGTGTCTACAGATAGGAGAACTTCAACTTCCATAATTCCCCAAGCTGATTGGAGAGTTCTGGGAGTTGAAGTCCACACATCTCAGTTGCCAAGGTTGAGAAACGCTGCCCTGTGGGCATAAAAGATTTAGGTTTTAGAGGAATGCTGGCAGTCAGAATGTGCTTCATACTAAGTGGGGGGGGGGGAAGTGTTTTAAACTATATCTTAATTGTGGAGGAGCTGAGTTACTCTTTAACAATAAATCCTACAGGTAGTCCTCAACTTACAACCATTTGTTTAGTGAACTTTGGAAGTTCCAAAGGCACTGAAAAAGTGACTTAGGGTTGTTTTTCATATATATGTGATGTTGCAGCATCCTGAATGTCACATGGTCAAAACCTCTGGGCCTCTGTGGGTCAGACTGGTAAGACAGTCTGTTATTAACAGCAGCTGCTTGCAATTACTGCAGGTTCTAGTCCCACCAGGCCCAAGGTTGACTCAGCCTTCCATCCTTTATAAGGTAGGTAAAATGAGGACCCAGATTGTTGGGGGCAATAAGTGTTGTGTCTTGCCCACTCTCACCGCAGCCGGGGCCTTCTTATCTGCTTCCGAACGCTGAGGAATGTCCTAGTATGCCTCCCGGCCCCAGCCCTGGCTCCATGCCCAGACAGGCTGAGGAGGAGGAAGCACCTCCCGGCCCCAGCCCTGGCTCCATGCCCAGACAGGCTGAGGAGGAGGAAGCACCTCCCGGCCCCAGCCCTGGCTCCATGCCCAGGCAAACGGAGCAACTAGACCCCTCCCCCTCCCCCACAGCATGTGAGCCTGAGGGAGGTCAATTACCAACAGCTGCCGACTGGAGTGACCCTCGCTTCAGAAGAATTGATAGGCGGTGGCGTCAGAAGGAAGGGAGGGGCAGGCCTGGATAAGTGCTGAGTCATGGAGCCACACCCCATGGCCTATATAAAGGATCTGCTTTTTGGCATTCCTTGAATCAGGCAAAGTCTAATCTGGTTGCTGAAGTCACACCTTGGATTCCTGCCTGCCCTGAGAACTCTGACAGGAATTTGGCAAAGCTGCAGAGGCTTCGTGGCCATGCTTGATACGGACTTCCCAGACCCGGCCGTCAGAGGAGGAGGGAGACACGACAATAAGTTGACTTTGTATATAAATATACAAATAGGATGAAGACTATTGCTAACATAGTGTAAGCCGCCCTGAGTCTTCGGAGAAGGGCGGGATATAAATGCAAATAAATTAAAAAAAAAAACAACTGGGACAACCGGCAGGTATTTATGATGGTCCCGGGATCAGGTGATCCCCTTTTGTGACCTTCTGACAAGCGAAATCAGTAGGGAAGCCAGGTTCACTTAACAACCACGTTACTAACTGAACAACTGAAGGACTGACTTAACAACCGTGGTAAAAAGGGGTCGTAAAAAGGGGCAAAACACACTTAATGCTTGTTTTGCTTAGCAACAGAAATCTGGGGTTCAATTGTGGTCATAAAGCGAGGAACACCTGTACTTGTTTACTCGTCTTCCCGAGTTTATTTCCACACTGACAAGTGAAATCAAGAGTTGAAACAGGAGGGATCATCTGTGCGACGGAATTAAAATGAGAATGCCGGTTCCACCCCTCGTGACGTTTCAGAGCCTCACCAGTAACCAGTCACTTACTGTTTTCTTCAAGGGTAATCTTGGGGGCAAATCTGAAATAAATTCTTCAAATCGGATGAGCTCGTGGGCGTGGTGCAAGAGTGCTTCGGAAGCTTGGTTTTTATGAACCAGGATGATGTGGAAGCCGTGGCGGTGCCTCAGGTCGCTGAGTTCCAGTGCAAAGTTGACATCAGCTGACAAAGGAAGAAAAGTCAGTGACTTTGGGAGGCGGAGCAGTGGGTTTTTCGGTAAGCATCTGCAGGGAAACTTTGGATCACAAAACACGGCGCTCAAACTTAAAACTCTCCTTGCTACCTGCTGTACTGCTTACTTCAAACAAAACCACCAAAATTCATTACAGAAAAGCAATTTTTTAAAGTCAGGATCATTTCAAAAGTGATAGGAGAAAAGGAAAAAACAAAAATCACCTGGTTAGTTATTTTTCAAGATTGAGTGGAGCATATAGCAGTGAGGGCAAACCTTTTTTTTGTTTGTGTGGAAACATCGCGCACACACATGTTCGTCGGGGCCGCCCTCCGGAAAAGCTGAATTTCCGGGTTCTAGCACACATGCACGCCCGACAATCAGCTGGCTGGCGTGCATGGTCAGGCTGATTTTTGGCACTGCCGCGCACGCAAAGGGATCAGACTCCAGAAAAGCTAACTTCTGGGTTCTGGAGCACATGTGCGCATGACAATCAGCTGGCCAGCGTGCATGCGCACATTGGTTTTCGGCAGTTACACGCGCATAACTGATCGTCATGTGCGCATGCGTGCCAGAAACCCGGAAGACAAACCCGGCAAGGCCGTGCGTACCAGGCGACATGGCTTCTCGTGCAAAGTGGCACGCGTGCCATAGGTTGGCCATCACAGGTATATAGCAATAGCACTTAAGACTTATATACCGCTTCACAATGCTTTACAGCCCTCTCTAAGCGGTTTACAGACTCCGCCTATCTCCGCGGGCTTTCAAATCTAAGACAAGAGTAGAACTCTGGCTCCTAGCGATTGGTCCAAAGGCACCCGGGCAGCTTTCCTGTTTAAGGTGGGACTAGAATTCCCAGTCTCTTACGGATGACGCATTTCGAATTTGAGCACGGATCAAAATGACCCCTGAACGAAGCACCGTTGATACCTACTTGAGACAAGCACTACGGTGGCTGGTGCAGCATGGGTATCTGCAAATCTCCTAAGGCTTTGCCGGAGTTTGTCATCGGCAGCATTCTTGGCTGTGGCATTAATGTGCGCGACAGTTACCTAAAAGGGGGGAAGGAGAAAGGAAAATTACTTTTCAAGAGAAGACTACCATATTTTTCCGTGTATAAGACACTACTTTCTCTTAAAAATATTTACTTGAAAATGGAGGGGTGTCTTATACACGAGGTTGAGAGGAGAAGGCGTGTCCCCCCCCAGCTCTGCCTGACAAGCCTCTACCTTATATGCAGCTCTATCATTCCTCTCTATTGCAGTTGCTTCCTGTATCACATTGCCACTCTAGGTTTCATCTCTATTGTTCCTGTGATGCATTTCTTCTTCTTTTTTTAGGTAAAGATAAAGGTTCCCCTCGCACATATGTGCTAGTTGTTCCCGACTTTATGGGGCGCTGCTCATCTCCGTTTCAAAGCCAAAGAGCCAGCGCTGTCCGAAGACGTCTCCGTGGTCATGTGGCCGGCATGACTCAACACCAAAGGCGCATGGAACGTGTTCCCTTCCCACCAGAGGTGGTCCCTATTTTTCAACTTGCATTTTTTACGTGCTTTTGAATTGCTAGGTTGGCAGAAGCTGGGACAAGTAATGGGAGCTCACCCCGTGACACAGCACTAGGGATTCGAACCGCTGAACTGCCGACCTTTCGATCAACAAGCTCAGCGTCTTCGCCACTAAGCCACCGCGTCCCTTCTTGTATTACTCACTCTCTAATAAGATGGCTTCTGCACAGTGATGGCTTGTAGTGGGCTTACTTACTCTACATGAAACACGTGTATACATGGGGGTGCCTTATAAATGGAAAAACTACGGTAAACGCAGCAGGTCCAGAGTTGACGGATTTCCCCTGAACCTTCTGAGCGCTCACCTGGCAATTGTTCAACTCTTCAATAACTTCCTTGTTTTCCTTGCTAATGTCACACACGCAAATGAACTCGGCTTCTCGGTGGCCTTTAAAAAACTTTTCCCGGATGCGCTGGACCACCGTCACGGCAGAACGACCCGACGGCACCGAACAGTTCTCGATATCCCAGAAGACCCCAATGGGAGGCAGGTTTTCCAGTAACTGGTTCGAGATGGCAATTTCTGGAGAGCCTGTGTTGTTCAGGAGGAGAAAGATCCAACGCCTTCAATAATCGCACTTCCCCGATTAACTCGATTTCCCAACCTTTAAGGTGGACTTTCTTGTTTTTTCTTCGAAGACGTTTCGCTTCTCATCCAAGAAGCTTCTTCACCTCTGACTGGATGGTGGAAAATAGGAGGATCCAGTCAGAGCTGAAGAAGCTGCTTGGATGAGAAGCGAAACGACTTCGAAGAAAAAAACAAGGAAGTCCAGTTGCCTCTTAAAAAAAAAAAAGAAGAAGCACCTTTGGCACAACCATGACCTGGATGACTGAGAATCTCCATGGACATTTAAGGTGGATGGGACTTCAAGTCCCAGAATTCCCCAAGCTGGCTGAGGAATTCTGGGAATTGAATTCCATCCATCTTAAAAGTTGCCCAGATTGAGAAACACTGGATTAACTGGAAAGTTAAAGCTACGGTAATTTAAATTAAATTAGAACTGCAGAAAAAACAATGGCTACCAACCTGCCTTCCATTGAGGACCTGTATACAGCACGAGTCAAAAAGAGGGCTGTGAAAATATCTACAGACCCCTCACATCCTGGACATAAACTGTTTCAACTCCTACCCTCAAAATGATGCTATAGAGCACTGCACACCAGAACAACTAGGCACAAGGACAGTTTTTGCCCCGATGCCATCCCTCTGCTTAACAATTAATTCCCACAACACCGTCAAATAATTTACTAAGATTGTATTACTATTATTCTTCTCTTCCTTACTAGTATCCATCTCTTCCCACATATGATTATAACCTTGTTGCTTGTATCTTTCGATTCTATTGTTTTTGTTTCCTAGTACAATTTGATAGCTTATTAGTAACCTAAGTGTTGTATTTTTTTATTCTTGATGAAGGCATCTCATTCTCCTTATGTACACTGAGACCATATGCACCAAAGACAAATTCCTTGTGTGTCCAATCACATTTGGCCAATAAAGAATTCTATTCTATTCTATAGATATAAAAAAAGACCGAGTCAAAGGATACTTACCATGTTTGGGGGTCAGCTGGCCAAAGCTACTGGCCAAGAGGAGGCTCTTCTCTTTCCTTGTTCCTTTGGTTCCACAGCCGTTACACACCGGGAGAGGGAGGGACGCCACCTGGGCGTTTGGAGGAGGAATATCCGGCCACATTTTAGCTGCTTCTACTAAACTTTCTTGGGATGACTGCGGAGGAAAAACACAGTATTGTCTTAGCGCACAGCATACGGCATAGAAACCAACCTCGACCAGGCCCTTCTATTTACTTCAGCTCCCACAGAGATATTCCCCATTTGCCTATTGGTGAATGGCTATTTTTTTGACACATAAAGGATCTCCTTGACTTACAAACATCCCGTTTAGTGACCGAAGTCACAACGGAGCTTGGAAAAAAAAAAGTGACCTACGGCAGTTTTTTCATACTTGTGATCGTTGCCGCGTACCCATAGGTCACGTGATCAAAACTCAAGACAGATGTCGTGATGACGGTCGCAGTGCCCTGGGGGGGGGTCATGTGATTTCCCCCCCCACCCCCTTTTGCGACCTGACAAGCAAAGTCAATGGGGAAAGCCAGATTCACTTTGCAACCATGTTGCTAACTTAACAACTGCGTTGACAACAGTTAACAACTGTGGCAAAACTCATCTGGCAACTGTCAACAGAAACTTTGTGCTCCATTGTGGTCGTAAGTCAAGGACTACCCTGTTCCCCCCCCCCAAAATAAGACATGCCCTGATAATAAGCCCAATTTTGAGCGCATGACAATAAGGCCAAGTGCTTATTTCAGGGTTCCAAAAAAAAATATAAGACAGGGTCTTATTTTCGGGGAAATACAGTACCTGTCACCCCCTATCCGTGGCAGCCATTTAGAAATGTCCATATATCTGGATGTGCTCAGACCGGGCGCTCCTTACACGGAATGGGACAACTCACTGCGGGATGATTTAACAATTCTATTTACCGTATTTTTTGCTCCATAAGACACACTTTGTTTGCCTCCCAAAAGTGGCTGGAAATGTCTGTGCGTCTTATGGAGCGAATATTGCCGGAGACCTGCCCACTTTTCAGCCACTACCCTTCGACCTCTGTGCGTCCCGTTTTTGGCCTCCGAAAAAAAGAGCGCATGGAGGCCGAAAATGTGAGTGTGTCTTATGGTCAGGTGCGTCTTATAGTGTGAAAAAGACAGTAATTATTTAAAACAAATAAAGTATTTTAATTTTTGCCACTCCCATTTCATTCTATGTCTCCATTTGTATCTTTTCTTTAAGGATTCTGTCCCACCGTTTCCTTGATGTTAAAAGGTAAAGGTAAAGGTTCCCCTCGCACATATTGTGCTAGTCGTTCCCGACTCTAGGAGGCGGTGCTCATCTCCGTTTCAAAGCCGAAGAGCCAGCGCTGTCCGAAGACGTCTCCGTGGTCATGTGGCCAGCATGACTCAACGCCAAAGGCGCACAGAACGCTGTTACCTTCCCACCAAAGGTGGTCCCTATTTTTCTACTTGCATTTTTTATGTGCTTTCGAACTGCTAGGTGGCAGAAGCCGGGACAAGTAACGGGAGCTCACCCCATTACGCGGCACTCGGGATTCAAACCGCTGAACTGCCGACCTGTCGATTGACAAGCTCAGCGTCTTAGCCACTGCACCACCACGTCTCTTTCCTTGATGTCAGTGTAACTCTTGTCCCGCAGTGAGTTGTTCTGTGGCCAGTTGGTCGTGGCGAATTGTCACAGACCAAAAGCTCCCGAGGGCTGGCACAGAAACCGATCCAACCTTCCCGATATTGCAACGCAGGATTAAACAGGGGAGTACAAACCTTGCTCAGACACTCCGTGCAGTGGCGAGAGCCCTTCAAGCAAAGGGGAGGTGAAACCTTTAGGTGCAGCGAGTTGGTGCAACCGCAAGACATGCGCTCCGGCTGGGCCAGGTGTTCCTCTGTCAGTCCCGCCGCCCCACTGAATTCAGAACAGGAAAAATAGCCCGAAGTTGTGCAGCCCGGATGTGGGGGAAAGGGATGAAGTTTGTGCAGGTTACCGTGACAGGCTTGGAAGTGGAGTTTCCCGCAGCAGGAAAAGTGAGGGCACGAAGGGACAGGGTTTTCCCGGCAGACGCCGGCCATGTTGCTTCTCGCCGGGCCGTTCTTGAGTGAAGATGACGACGACGACGGACAAGCCAACTCTGACCCTATCTGCCAGGTGATTGTCCCAGTGCCGGGAGCGTTTAAGACCGTCCCGGGGTGAATCAAGCTGCCGCTGCTGCCGCCACCACCGCCACCACCGATGTTGCCGCCGCCGCCACCAAAGTGCAACTGAGGGACCCGAGGGGAGGAATCAGAGCCATGAGAACAGCAGCTTACTTGAGGGTTGGGCGGGAGTTGGATTTGCTTTGGCTGGAGAGAGTGGACATCGGGGAGGGGCACGGCCGCAAAGGGCTGCAGAGGAGGGTGGTGAGCCGGGGGGGCTTCCTTCAACTCTACAGGAGCTTTCTTGCTCTCCATGGACTTGTTCTGAGGAGAGAGAGAGGAAGAGAAGAGGGAGAGAGAGGAAGAGGGAGAAAGAGAAGAGGGAGGGAGAGAGAGAGAGGGAGAGAGAGAGGGAGGGAGAGAGAGGGAGGGAAGATGGAGAGAGAGGAAGAGGGAGAAAGAGGAAGAGGGAGAAGAGGGAGGGAGGGAGAGAGAAAGGGAGAGGGAGAGTGAGAGAGGGAGAGAGAGAAGATGGAGAGAGAGGAAGAGGGAGAAAGAGAAGAGGGAGGGAGAGAGAGAGGGAGAGAGAGAAGAGGAAGGGAGGGAGGGAGAGAGAAGGAGAGGGAGAGAGAAGGAGGGAGAGAGAGGAGGGAGGAGAGAAGAGGGAGAGAGAGGAAGAGGGAGAGAGAAGAGGGAGGGAGGGAGAAAGAGAGAGAGGGAGAGAGAGAGGGAGAGAGAAGAGGGAGAAAGAGAGAGAAGAGGGAGGGAGGGAGAGAGAGGGAGAGGGAGGAGTGACAAATGGAGGCCAGATTAGGTCCCTGAAGATTTGCCAACAAGGATTTCAGCCTGGTAAACTCCAAGCTCACTAGAAGTGCAGGTAGTCCTCGACTTATGACCAACTGATTAGCAACCGTTTGAAGTTATTCCGCCCAAAAAAGGTACCTATGACCTGGATTCATAGTCCTGTAGTCACGTGATCATATTTTGGGCACTTGGCTATGGCTGTTTGCTGCATCCCAGTCACGTGACCCGGATTTATTGCAGGGGTCTCCAACCTTGGCAACTTTAAGCCTGGCAAAGCTGGCTGGGGAATTCTGGGAGTTGAAGTCCACCAGGCTTAAAGTTGCCAAGGTTGGAGACCCCTGATTTATTGGATGGGTTTTTGGTTGGGGTTTTTTTTGCCAGAAACCAGTGTTTACTTCCAGTTTCTGCCAAAACACACCCACTGTAGACAATGGGTTTGTTCAACAACCGTGAATTCACTTTAACCACAATGGTGGTTTGTTTCACCTCCCCCCAAAATATCATGCAATCAAGGCTGATCAGGTGATGACCTGCTTAACAACAAGCACGATTGATGATTGTAATTCCAGGCTCAATTAGTCCTAAGTCAAGGACTATTCCAAGTCTGAAGGGCTCTGGGACCCTAAAGACGGAAGGAGCCATTTGGGAATTTTGCTCTGGCCCACAAAAAGCTTATATTATAAAACAATTCCTTTAACGTTTTGAAGCACCTTTGGATTTAAGGCTTTTGCTGAAGCGGAACAGCAGGCAAGCGAAGAGCGGCGCAACCAACATCTACAGTAGTGGCCAGAATTGTGAAAACCTTTTGGGAAAAGTGTATTTTCTAAAAGTGGCTAATAACACCTCTTTTTTGGGGGGGGGGTAGTAGTACCATAAAATTATATATCAATGGGAAGATAATTTAATCAAGAATGTAATGCAATAACGTTTAGGAAGGTTTTCCTATTAGAATGGCAGTTAAAAGTATAAGGAAGAAAAGTGAAACACGTAGAAAAAAATGAGATATACAAAAATTATCACCGTAGAAAAAATGAGCTATACAAAAATGATCCCCATGTCAGTTAATCCTTAGTTGGGGAACCTTTAGCATGAATTAGGGCCTTACAACCTCTTCCCATGGAGTGAACCGAGTCTTTTAGTTCTGCAGCTGTTCTAATGTGAAACCAAGATTGAAGGATGGCTTCTATTAACTGGGTTTTATTGCTGGGTCGCTTCTGACTAACAAGTTTCTTTAGTCGGCTCCATCGATTTTCAATTGGGTTAAGGTCTGGGCTATTCCCAGGCCATTCCAGCAGTGAAATAGTGGTGTTATTAGCCATCCAACCTCAAAAATACACTTTTCCCAAAAGGTTTCCACAATTTTGACCACTACTGTATAGACAACAAATTATGCAGGATGCTGTTCCGGAAGCAGGCGTCATTTTCGAAGTGGCCACGATTCACTGCAGTCACTCCAAAAGTGGTGCCCGTTTCCAGGACAAAGCCACACAGCCTAAGGATGCTGAGGGAACGCAGCAGCCTGTTCTCCTTTCGCAACCAATAGGTCAATGTCTATGGAGATTCTCAGTCATCCAGGTCATGGTTGTCTCAAAGGTGCCTTTTCAAGAGGCACCTGGGCTTTCTGGTGCGGTGGCCTAGAGGTGGAGCTCTCGCCCTCACAATCAGGAGGCTGTGAGTTCAATCCTAGGTAGAGCCAGGCATCTCTCTCTCTCTCTCTCTCTCCCTCCCTCCCTCCCCCTGGGCACACTGAGAATGATATATCTGCTGAATATAACTCTGCACTGGCAACAGGGAAGGCATCCGCCCAGTAAACACTCAGCTCCATTCAGTTGCCCAGGCTCCACCCCGCAAGGGATTATGGGGTCATTAAAAAGAGGATGAACTGGACTTTCTGGTTTTTTCTTTGAAGGTGTTTCGCTTCTCATCCAAGAAGCTTCTTCCGAACGCCTTCAAGGTCTATGGAGATTCTCAGTCAATCCAGATCATGGTTGTCCTAAAGGTGCTTTTTCAAGAGTCAACTGGGCTGACATGGAAGTCCAGTTGCCTCTTGAAAAAGCACCTCTGGGACTACGGATGGTAAACTGTATGATCGGTGAGGGGCCTCTGTGGCTCAGACTGCTAATGCAGTCTGTTAGTAACAGCAGCTGCCTGCAATTACTGCAGGTTCTAGTCCCACTAGGCCCAGGGTTGACTCAGCCTTCCATCCTTTATAAGGTAGGTAAAATGAGGACCCAGATTGTTGTGGGGGCAATAAGCTGACTTTGTATATAAATATACAAATAGGATGAGACTATTGCTAACACAGTGTAAGCCAACCTGAGTCTTCGGAGAAGGGCGGGATATAAATGCAAAAACAAAAAACAAAAAAAACTGGAGAGGAGGGGCTGGGAAGCAGGCCGAAGGTCTGCAGGGACCCTGATGGGAGGGAGGGACGGATGGAAGAACAGGTAGACAGAGGGACCAGGGTGAGTTCGCCCAAATGCTGTTCATGTGGGGGAATGCTGCAATGGCTTTAACTTCAAAACCTTTTTGGGTGCTCCATCGTTAATGCTGGTCACTAAGAGGTCAGTCGTAAGTCGGGGACGACTTGCGTTATCAATTTAGCATCTTACTTAATACGCGTTAAGGTCCATACTTTACCGTTCTTGCAGCAAGGGGGAAATTCTGTTCAGGAGTTGAAAAGCAGTTAGAAAATTTCCAGAGCCAGGGCTTCGCATCGTTATCTTGCCGCTGAAGCCATCCGAGTGATCTAGGACAGACGTTCTGCGCGATATTTCCTTCCATTATATGTCCAAACAGAAGTCAGCATTCTCCTCTCTTTCCTTTCTTTCATTCTAACTGCGAAAAACGTGCGGTGTTTCAAAAAGGTCAGATCACGTGCCGTCAGCACAACCCACTTATTCAACATCCCCGACACATTTTTATAGCACTTTCTTGAGCTGCGGAGCAAGAAGGCGGAATATAATTCTAGACAAAAACAAATATTGATTTTCAAAAATCAGGCAGATGCGCAGAACCTGCAACCTGCCGGATGTTACCGAATTACAAGTCAAAAGTCCTTTGCAATTTTTAGTTTAACAGAGTTGGAAGGGACCTTGTAGGTCATCTAGTCCAACCCTCACAAACCCACCCACCCCGCCCATGCAGGAGACTCTACACCATTTCTGACAAATGGCAGTCTAATCTCTTCTTGAAAGTCTCAAGTGATGAAGCTCCCACAACTTCTGAAGGCAACTTCTGTTCCATGGGTTGATTGCTCTCACTGTCAGAAAATTTCTCCTTATTTCTAGGTTGAATCTCTCCTTGGTCAGTTTCCATCTGTTATTCCTTGTCTGGCCTTCAGGTGCCTTGGAGAATAGCTTGACCCCTTCCTCTCTGTGGCAGCCCCTCAAATTGGTTGAGCTGAGCATGCTCATTGAAAATTGCAGTTCTGCAACTACCTTACCCAATGGAGGATACGAGCTCAGTCCCAATGTGGAGTTAACTCATTATGGGCATGCTTTCATACTGCTTATTAAAAGTAGCTTGATTATAGCTACCTTCTGAAGGAACTCATTGCTGAACTTAATTGCCCTGAAGTAGCAATTAAAACAATTCAAGTCAATTAGGTATTATCCTAATACTTAATCCTGAAGACCTGTTGTAGAAATTTGTGTGTGTGTTTGTCACAAACACGCCAAAAAGACAGCCAGCTTTTATGACAAGTGTTAGGTGGAATAAAATTCCACTGTTGTTATTATACACTGAAAACAAAGAACTGCCTTGTTGCTTTCAGAAACAGGAATCCTAGTGAATTTAAAGATGTACACGTCAACATTATCAGGAGAACAATGAGTTGGGAAAGAGAGAAAACATAATTTGTGGTTTGGTGCCCATATGCATGCGAGAAATAAACAGGAAGGGGAGATTATGATTCTCTGAACTTGTTTGACTGATGGAACAAGAAGAAAGTAGACTTAAACAGGAGTGCTTTTGGCATATTGGGGGCTGCATTTTGTGGCGACAGTTTGCTTTCTAAAATTTTATTACAGCATCCTTAAATTTGCCTTCAATATATTGTGGGGGCAATTTTATAATGCTGGTGGTTTTTCATTTGCTGGCTGAAGTAAATGGTCTGTGTGACCTTTTCAAGTTTACAATGATTGTAATTACAATGATTACTATAAGCTGCTTCAGGTGCCTTCCTTCCCTGCAAAGGTGCGGCCCAAACAATCAGCTGACATCCAGGGTGATCTGATGGGGGGGGGAAGTGTGGTGTCGTATTGCTTCTTCTCCACATTCTGCCACCAGCGCCCATTTCTGAATCTACAGGTGCCTTACCCAGGGAGAACGGAGGAAGAAATTGCACCCCAACATTCTTCCAACTTCAATCAGGTCAGGAAAGCCAGTTTGGGGTCATAGTTAAGACATTGGCCGAGTGGAAAAACCCGGGAGACTCTTGAGTTTTAGTTCCACCTTAAGTCTGAAGCCAGGTGAGTGAGCTTGGCCTGATCATTCTCCCTCAACCCGAAGGAGGAGGCAATGATAAACCACCTCCACTAGAACCAAAGAAAACCAAACAAACCCTTGCCAAGAAAACGGCAGGGACCTGTCCAGAAAGTTGACATTGTCAAAAACAGATTTTAAAATGACACCAAAGCAAAGAAACAAGGTTGGAGCCTTGTACAACATCAACTTTTTCTCAGAGATAACTTTCCTTAGGGTTTTGTTTTGTTTTGTAATTTAGCAGATTGTATGACTGAGGAGCACTGCAGCTGAGGAGCAAGCAAACTATCATCAGCCCACCGGAACCCTCTGAATTGCAGAAAAAAACAATGGCTACCAACTCCTACCCTCAAAATGACGCTATAGAGCACTGCACACCAGAACTACTAGACACAAAAAAATTTTTTTCCTGAATGCCATCATTCAGCTTAACAACTAATTCCCACAACACTGTCAAATAATGTACTAAGACTGTATCACTATTATTCTTCTCTTCCTTACTAGTATCTATCTCTTCCCACTTATTACTATAACCATGTTGCTTGTATCTTTCAATCTATGGTTTTACTTGTTTCCTAGTATGATTTGATAGCTTATTAGTAACCTTGACTATCACTAAGTGTTGTATCTTTTTATTCTCGAATGCATTTTATTCTCCTTATGTACACTGAGAGCATATGCACCAAATTCCTTGTGTGTCCAATCACACTTGGCCAATAAAGAATTCTAGTCTATTCTATTTTGAGCTCTGACAGCCCCCCACCCCCACTTTTTTAACCTCCCCAAAAGAACCTGAGACTTGGCTCTCCTCCCTTACCCCCCACTCCAAGAACCATTTTATTTTTGGGCTTGTGTAACCCCCCCATCTCTCTAAACGACTGAAATAAATATTGTATTTAAACATTTTTACTGCATTTCCATTGGATGTCTGTAAGCCGCCTAGAGATGAGTGGCATATAATTGAATAGTAATAATTAGTAATAATAATAGTAGTAAATAATAACATCTTGTGGGACTCTTGAATCCAAACAGACATTTGACCCACAACACGCCTGACATCACTATTGTGGAAAAGTAAAAAAAACCTGGTTCATTGATATTGCAATACCAGGTGATGATACACAAATGGAATAGAAACAACTAGGAAAAAACAACAACAAAATACTATGATCTGCAAATTAAAGTTGAACTATTGTGGAGGAAGAAATCAATGGTTGTACCAATAGTAATAGGAAACCTTGCAGCAATCCCCAAAGGGTTGCAAGAGACATGGAAATGTTGCACTTATCAGACCTGAATATTCTGACTTTGCAAAAAAAACAAAACAACAACAACAAAAAACTACCTGACTCGGAACTTCCTATATATTCAGCTCTGAGGTTCTTGGTTAAGACTTGGAACTGTTAAGTTTTTACCATGTCTCAGACTGTGAATCGAACTGAAGATTAAGTCTTATATAGGGATGATGATGCTAATGATAATGCTAATGACAATGATGATGATAATAATAATATGGTTGATACCTAGGATGCTGGCAGCAATCGGTATCAATCATCAGCGCCAGTCAATGATATTTGGGATACATTTTTAAATGTTCAGTTGACTGAGTTTCATGTTTAATAAAAGAGATAACAACAAACAACAATAATCATACATCTTAAGAAGTTACTTGGTTGATACCTTGGACGCTGGCAGCAACCTGTATCAACCATTAGCCCCAGTCTGTGGTATTTGTGATGCATTTTTGAATGTAAAGTTGACTGAGTTTCATGAATAAAGTATATAAGAAGAAGAAGAAGAAGAAGAATTTTACAAAACACATCAACAAATTGCAGCTTCCTGCAATAACACCAGCAGAACTGCAAAAAACTGCATTATTCGGAACATCATATATTTTAAGAAGATACCTTGGTTGATACCTAGGCCACTGGCAGCAACCCGTATCAACCAGTAGCACCAGTCAATCCTATTTGTGATACATTTTTTAAAGTTCAGTTGACTGAGTTTCATGTTTAACGAACAAGAGATAATAACAATAATAATTCTAAGAAGATACCTTGGTTGATACCTTGGATGCTGGCAGCAACCCGTATCAACCATTAGCACCAGTCAGTGGTATTTGTGATGCCTTTTTGAATGTTCAGTTGACTGGAGTTTCATGTTTAATGAATAATAATAATAATAATAATAATTATTATTATTATTCTAAGAAGATACTTGGTTGATACCTAGGACGCTGGCAGCAACCCGTATCAACCATTAGCACCAGTCAGTGGTATTTGTGATGCCTTTTTGAATGTTCAGTTGACTGGAGTTTCATGTTTAATGAATAATAATAATAATAATAAAAATAAATACACTTGCAGTAGTCTTCCTCTCCCCCCACCCCCAGGTTACCTTTAGGGCGGCAGAGACAGGGACGCTTCCGAGCCCCTGACCGCGACGCCCATAGAGCAACACTTGGGGCCCGCCTAAGGAGCCAATATTTACCCAGCCCGAGGCCTCCTGAAGCCACAGCCGGAGAAGAGCCGCCAGCAAAGGAGGCTGGAGGGGAGGGGAGGGCAGGGCAGGGCAGGCCGGGGCGGAGGCGTCCCCGGAGCAAACGCCACCACTTCCGTGGAGGAAGCCCCGGCTGCCTTCTCGGGCCCGCCTTCCCTCCTCAAGCGGCCTCGTCTTCCCCGGGTCGTGGCTCCAGCCCAGCCCAGGAGGGAAAACGGGCCTCAGCGACCCCTCTGTGGGCGAACCTCCCCCACCTCCATAGGCCCCAGTGGGCCTCACCCCCCCCCCCAAACAACCGACCCTGGCCCGGCCGGCTGCTGCAACCCCGCGCGGTGGTGAAGGCGCGCCCGGGAGCCACTCACCGTCCCTCCGTCGCATCCCAGCGCCCGCCGCCGCCGCCTCTTCTTTGTTTTGCTCCCGCTGCACCCTCCCCCGCTCCTCCGCGCGCTTCCGCTTCCGCCTCCCTCAAGGCGGCGCTTCCGCTTCCGCCTCCCTCAAGGCGGCGCTTCCGGCCGTCAGAAGAGCGCTGTCGTAAAAAAAAAAAAACCCGCCGCGAAAGACTTTCTCTTCTCCTCTTCCCCCCACCCCCACCCCGCATCGCCCCGTCTAGCCGCTGCCCTCTCGTTGGTCCTGGGAGGTCGGTCTCTTCTACTCCTTCCTCCTCCTCCTCTCCGCGCTTGGATGGTTTGGGACTCCGAGTCCCAGCGTTCCCAACCAATACGGGTAGGGGAGGAGAGGGGGATTGGACTTCTGAAGACCACCCTGGATGAGGTTCTAAGCCAGGGGTCTCCAAACTTGGGAACTTTTTAAGACTTGTGGACTTCAACTCCCAGAATTCCCCAGCCAGCATAGCATAGCATAGCATAGCATAGTTAGTGGGGGTTAACCCCCACTAGCAGTTAAAAGGAAGAAACAGCTGCAATCACACATTGCTCCTAGAAGCATGAAGCTGAAAACACCAGCCTGAAGATGACGAATGAGACTTCGTTGAAACGTCGCCAAGACACTTCCAATTTTACGCGGGAGAAAACCCAAATAACCAAAGACCTTCATATGTATGTATGTATGTAGGTCTTGGCATTTTCGGGTCTTTTCCCGTGTAAGGTAACCTTACACGGGAAAAGACCCAAAAAATGCGAAGACCTACATACCTATATCCATGAAAACCTACAAAAACACGCACACACACACACATGTATGTATATGTATATGTATACACACACACATATACACACACACACACATCAATATAATACCAGGAAACATGGCTTATGTCAAGGTTCCAGAAAAACCTCTTCTGCATAAAAAAAACCCTCAGAAGCCATTGTTTTCCAGAGTTCTTTACTAGCATGAGGAAACTGGCACACGATGAGTGAAATTCCAAAACTTTTTTTTTTTTTTGTTTACATTTATACCCCGCCCTTCTCCGAAGACTCAGGGCGGCTTACAGTGTATAAGGCAATAGTCTCATTCTATTTGTATATTTTTACAAAGTCAACTTATTGCCCCCCCAACAATCTGGGTCCTCATTTTACCTACCTTATAAAGGGTGGAAGGCTGAGTCAACCTTGGGCCGGGCTCGAACCTGCAGTAATTGCAGGCTTTGTGTTCTTAATAACAGGCCTTACCAGCCTGAGCTAAACCGGCCCAAACTGAACTTCCGGATTCTTTTCCCAGTTATACAAACCCCAAGAGCCCCACCCCCCTGACCCCTTTGATGGTCACATGGTCCCACATTCTCCCAGTTCATTCGAATATCTTCTTGCCACTCTTCCTGCAGATGTGAACACCATCCGACCTTGACCGCTTGAAGAATGTTACCATACCCCTCAGCCCCCCTTCCTCCCCTCAGGGGAAAAATGTGGCAGCGTCTGGAACCCTAAAGTCTAATATGGTTTCCAGGCCTGACAGCTTCCTTTTTATATTATTAAAATTCTATCCTTTTATTCTATATTGTTTCTTTCATCATCATTTTAATTGTTGTCTATCCACTGCAGGATGCTTCTGCGTGTTTCCAACCTATATAGGGTCCTATATTATAATATTAAAATGGGCAAACACATACAGTACATAGGCAATGAAAAGACTGCAACCATTTCACATTTTAATTCTGCTTTTTATTTAACTATTTCATTTTTGGTTCTAAAGTCCTACAGCGAGTCAGAGATTCCGCAGAGATTCCCCCCCCCCCCGGGGCATCTTTGTGTATGTGTGGAGTGTGGGTGTGGGTGTGTGGGAGGTGTTAAAAACTTTCCAGAAGAGTGGGTTTTTGTTTCAACTGAAAATGGGGAGTTTCCAAAGAAGAAGCTGTTGTACAGAACACGGAGTGGAAAGGAGGTTCCAGATGCCGATGCCCTTCCAATTCAACACGAATTATCTCAGATGTGGTTGAACCTGATTGAAACCTTATTTGGTCATTAGAAGCAGCAGGGGGGAAAAAAACTCAGTACTTGTCAGAATATTCATGAACTGGAATAGGGTTTAGTAATAAGGTCAACCAATGTATAGGCATAACAACTAAATCAGCCAATGGGAGCTGATTGGTCACTGAAACAGTTTTGGAGCCTGGGCGTGGCTTAGCTCTGTGCTCAGCTCTGAAACTGAAACTAGTCTGCTCTGCTGAATTGAAACTGAAATTGTTCTCTCCTCTGCCTGCGTTTTGCCACGTTGGAAAATCTGCTTTTGGTATTGTATATTTATTTCATGTGTTATTATGGATAATATAAAGAGAAGTTAATGAATCCTGCTGAATCAGTTACCTGTGTGTGCTTTCTGGATGTGATTGCTGCAACAAACTCTGACAGTCTTGTAAATTGATGACTACAAGGAGATCTAATTTTACATTCTGCAACTCTTTCCCGGATACTTTTCGAGTTGCATCTTCTTTAATATGGCAAACACAAGGAGAAGCAGTTTGAAGACTTCATCCAGATGGTGGAACAGTTGGTGGCTACTGCAATGGTCAAAGCTAATCTTAACAGCTCCTCCAGTCTTTTCATTACGCCAATATGGGACCAAATTTTGTAAGATGAAGCTTATGATCTTATTAGAGTTGAGCTTGGGCTGGTAGGGGATTTAAGGAGGACGATCCTCCCTCTGCTGCAAGCATAGCTTCAAACAACCAGCTGCTTCTCAGTCTCACTTTGCCGCCTCTAAAATGAAATAAAATTGTCATCATGTATTTATTTATTTGATTCATGTGGGCCGCCCATTTCACTTTTAGGTGACTCTAGGCAGCTTACAGTACAGAGAGTCCCCAACTTATGTTCACAACTGGGACCAGAATTTCCATCGTTAAGCAAGGCAGTTGTTAAGCGAATCATGCCCGATTTTATGACCGTTTTTGCCTGGGTGGTTAAACAAATCTGGTTCCGCCCATTGACTTTGATTTTTGGAAGCCAGCTGCAAATGGCGACCGTGTGAGCCCATGATACTGCAATTGTTGCAAATAGATGCATGGGTTGCCAAGCGCCCATATTTGGCCATGGGGATACTACAACAGTTGGAAGTGCCGAGGACCAATTGTAAGTCACTATTTTCAGAGTCAATGTAACTTCAAACAGTTGCTCAACGAAGGGTTGTAAACCTGTAATGATTGTACTGTGACAAGATATTTGAGTGGCGAGGTATGACAGTTCTAAATAAACAGTTTTAAAATCCCTAATTTATCTGTTGGTGTGTTGGGGAGGTGGGACATCTTACCACACCGAAGGGGCATCTCTATCGGGACGAAATTCCGGTTGCAGAGATGCCTGAAGGCTGCAGCTAAGTTACAGGCTGCTTTGATGCTCTGTAGCTCACACAGGTCAGTTTTGCACCAGCGATAGAACGGTTCAGGGTTCACCTTTTTAAGAAAAGGAAGAGAAAAAGGTTCAGACGTTTATTGGGCAAATGATAGCATTCTCCTTTAATCTGACTCGAGTGAAGAACATCTGTTTGAATGAGCTGGTAAAACACAGATCAAACAAAAGTGATAGAAAAGTAGAAGTACTTTTTTCAAGCACGAAAAGAATCCATAAAGCTCTTCTGTAAACAAACGAGGGAGGGAGGGAGGGAGAGAAAGGAAAGAAAGAAAAAAGAAAAAGAAAGAGAAAGAAAGAAAGAAAGGAAGGAGGGAAGGAGGGAGGGAGGGAGGAAAGAAAGAAACAAAAGAAAGAAAAAAAGAGAAAGAGAAAGGAAGAAAAAAAGAGAAAGAATAGAGTCAAAGGTGCAAAAGACAGAAAAGAACTTTTAAAAAATAGCTGCCCTTTTTTTGCAGCAGTTATAATCATAGCTATGAATGTACCTCTTACTCTGAGGTTACAACATAGAATCATTGAGTGGAAGGGACCTTGGAGCAGTGGTGGGATTTAGCCAGTTCTCACCTATTTGGGAGAAGCGGTTGTTAACTTTCTAAGCAGTTCAAAGAACTGGTTGTTGGAAGAAATCTTATTTTGTTTTTTTTCTTTACAAGGCTAATCCTGTAAGGAAGGCAGGAAGGCAACATTCTGGTGTTTCTAGCCTAATCTTTATTGCCCTGCTTACAAAAACTGCCTCTCCGGTTAACCCTTATTACATTGTAACAGCTAAGGCGAAGCGCCCGTCGACGTGAGTGATGTTGAGTTTTTGTTTTTGTTTTGCATTTATATCCCGCCCTTCTCCGAAGACTCAGGGCGGCTTACACTATGTCAAACAATAGTCTTCATCCATTTGTATATTATATACAAAGTCAACTTATTGCCCCCAACAATCTGAGTTGGTTACGCCCACACATCCACACAGTCATATGACCACTGAGCTATACCTACCCAGCTGGTCATTAGGGCAGAGAACCGGTTGTTAAATTATTTGAATCCCACCACTGCCTTGGAGGTCTTCTAATCCAACCCCCTGCCAATGGCATGATCTATTTTTTCTTATCATCCAATTCCTAAATCATCATGCAAGACATCATTAGCATTATATTCTTACAACTCCAAAACAGTTCCTAAAAGGTGAGGCGGAGTCTTGGAAAAAGATCTGGCAGATTTCAGCGCTCTGCTCACTGACGCAAGTTTTGTCATCTCTCTCGACTTCACTGCAACGGCCGTTCACCTTGAAGGAGAAGATCAAACACATCACTGTCAGTATAAACAATTGGGAGCTTGCGTTGCATAGCTTATGTCCGCCTTGAAGGTCAAGGTTATTTATTCAGAATGAACGGGTGTGCATTCAGCAAATATCACATCTCTAAGGAGACTAGCCATTCATACATATCATGAGTTTCACCATCATTGCTGATAGAGGAACAAATCTTGGCATTTGCTTTGTCGCTACTTTCGACTGTTTCTTGACAGTACAGGTAGTCCTCGACTTATGACCGCAACTGAGCCCCAATTTTTCCGTGATCATGGGGCCAGCATGGCTATATGCCAAAGTCGTATGGAACGCTGTTGCCTTCTCACTGAAGTGGCACCTATTTATCTACTTGCATGCTTTCGAACTGATAGGTGGGCAGGAGCTTGAGCAAACAACGGGAACTCACCCCATCGTGCGGCACTTGGGTCTCGAACCCAGGGTTTCCAGCTGACAAGCTTAGGGTCTTTAACTGTTGAGCCAATGCACCCCTAGCCCTATCTCATTGCATCTTTCCTTTTAGGCTACTAGTGTTCAGTATTTCCTCTGCCAAATACCTGCCATGCTTGTATGAATTCTGACAAGCTCTTAGCCAGGGAGTGGTCAGGAAGCATCCATTCGTTGCCAGCTTCATTATCATTGGTACCAAAAAGACCAGCAGACACACCTAGAAAGAACAGGAAAAAAATTGAATCCCTGCAGATTACAAGGGCAGCTTTGGCAGAATCAGAGAATGTCCCATATGGCTATATTATTCTAATGTTTCAAGAAGGCATTTAAGAACACCCATTCATTCTTAAAGTGAATGCTTTGGTCGCCATGATGTAAAAAAGATGTTGAGACTCTAGAAAGAGTGCAGAGAAGAGCATCCAAGATGATGAGGGGACTGGAGGCTAAAACCTATGAAGAATGATTGCAGGAACTGGGTATGTCTGGTTTAATGAAAAGAAGGACTAGGGGAGACATGATGGCAGTCTTCCAATATCTCAGGGGCTGCCACAAAGAAGAGGGAGTCAAGCTATTCTCCAAAGCATCTGAAGGCAGGACAAGAAGCAATGGGTGGAAACCTATCAAGGAGAGAAGCAACCTAGAACTAAGGAGAAATTTCCCGACAGTGAGAACAATTAACCAGTGGAACAACTTGTCTTCAGAAGTTGTGAATGCTCCAACATTGGAAGTTGTTAAGAAGAGTTTGGATAACCATTTGTCTGAAATGCAGGAGGTTGGACTAGAAGACTTCCAAGGTCCCTTCCAACTCTATCCTATTCTATTCTATTCTATTCTATTCTATTCTATTCTATTCTATTCTATTCTATTCTATTCTATTCCATTCCATTCCATTCCATTCCACTCCACTCCACTCCACATTCTATCCTCTCCCATCCTATCCTATCCTATCCTATCCTATCCTATCCTATCCTATCCTATCCTATCCTATCCTATCCTACCCTACCCTACCCTACCCTACCCTACCCTATCTCACTCCACTCCACTCCACTCCACTCCACTCCACTCCACTCCACTCCACTCCACTCCACATTCTATTCTGTTCTGTTCTGTTCCGTTCCGTTCCGTTCCGTTCCGTTCCGTTCCGTTCCACTCCACTCCACTCCACTCCACTCCACTCCACTCCACTCCACCCCACATTCTATTATATTCTATTCTACTCTACTCTACTCTACTCTACTCTACTCTACTCTACTCTACTCTACTCTATTCTATTCATATCTGAATGCTTCGTACAAACCGTGATGCCATCCATCCAAGGTAAAGGTGCAGAAATCATAACGAAGGTCACAAAAAAACAAGGCTCCATCAGCTGCAGTCATTTCAACATGGTTTGTGTCCACCTGGACGGTGGTGCCATTTTCTTGGAGAGGGACATCAAAACTCCCGCAGTCCTTCAACAGCGAAGTGTTGTATTGCTTGAAGATCTGTTTGAAAACAATTTTTTTTAAAAATCCAGCTTGCGGAGATTGCTTACAAGAGGCTAAAACACAAGCCAGTAGAAATATATGGATGATTTAGGTTACTCTTAAATCAGAGCTGAATATGTGGGCTGAGTCTCTTTCCCAACCTAAACTGAACTCAACCTAGGATTAATCTAGGATCAGGGTTCAGCAACCCGCAGCTCTGGAGCTGCATGTGGCTCTTTCATCCTTCTGCTGCCGCTCCCTGTTGCCAGTCGGCTCCACAATTGATAGGACTTTCGGTTAGGAGAGGTAGAGGAAAAAGGACGCCGCTCTAGGAGGAGACTCAATGGTGGGAGAACCGGACTTCTGGTCGGCAGAGGAAAAAGGATGAGACTCTATGGTGGGAGAACTGAACTTCCAGTTGGCTCCAGAATTGAACAGGGGGGTTCCGATTAGGACCTTTCTGGCTCTTTGAGTGTTTAAGGTTGCCGACCACTGATCTAGGTCAGGGGTCTCCAACCTTGGTCACTTTAAGACTTGTGGACTTCAACTCCCAATTCTGGGAGTTGAAGTCCACAAGTCTTAAAGTAACCAAGGTTGGAGACCCCTGATCTAGGTGATCCAACCTAGAACTAAGGAGAAATTGGGAGGACAATTAATCAGTGGAATGGCTTGACTCCCGAAGCTATGGGTGTTTCATCACTGGAGGTTTTCAAGGAGAGATTGGACAGCCATTTGTCCAGAACTCCTACTCAAACACAGTTGGACTAGAACAGGAGTCTGCAAACTTGGCTCTTTTAAGACTTGTGGACTTCAACTCCCAGAGTTCCTCAGCCAGCAAAGGGGGTTGAAGTCCACAAGTCTTAAAAGAGCTAAGCTTGCAGAGCCCTGGAGTAGAAGATTTCCAGGTCCCTTCCAACCCTATTGTTTTCTATATTCTAGAAATATAGAATTTCTAGAATTCTATAGAATTCCATGTTCTAGGAACCCAAATTCTTATTATCCAAAATGGAGAAGGACGGATGGTTGACACACATACCAGCGAGTTGGAAATACCAAAAAATAGCTAAAAGCTTGGATGCACCTTTCATTAACTTTAGCATTTCCATCCATCCATTTTGCTTTTGCCTGGACTGATAACAGCTAAAACTTTAACTCAAGTTCCAATTTTTACCTTCTGTTCGGGATAAAGGATCTCAACCCTTTTCTCCATGTTGAGGTATAGAGACCTCTCCGCACCACTGCTCTGGTTTAGGATGACCGTAAAGGCATTCTGGGAAAAATCTTTGGCCAGCAGCAAACTGCAGTTGGAGGTCAAGCTGTACATTTTCCCATCAAATGTCCATATGTGCTTGGTACCCATCAACAAGGCTTGATCTGGGTGGGGTCCAAACATAACATCATGCAGTTACTTCAGGGGTATCCAATCTTAGCCACTTTAAGACCTGTGGACTTCAACTCCCAGGATTCCCCAGCCAGCATGGCTGTTTTCTCAGAAAAAGATCAGACTTTGGGCCATCCTGACTAAACCCTAATATTCTGTAATACGGCATTTTAATCAGATTCTACCCTAACGTTCTTTCAGATAAGTCTTCCTTGTCTAGAAGCCATCTAGATGTCTTCATCCTTCAGCTATGGAATGGAAGAGTTTATAATTTAGAACAGGGGTGTCCAATCTTGGCCATTTTAAGACTTGTGGACCTCAACTCCCAGAATTGAGATTGGGGAATTCTAGGGGTTGAAGTCTATAGGCCCTAAAGTCAGGGGTGAAATCCAGCAGGTTCTGACAGGTTCTGGAGAACCGGTAATGGAAATTTTGAGCAGTTCAGAGAACCGGTAGCGGAAATTTTGAGTAGTTCGGAGAACGGGCAAATGCCATCTCTGGCTGGCCCTAGAGCGGGATGGGAATGCGGATTTTGCAGTATCCTTCCCCCAGGAGTGGGGTGGGAATGGAGATTTTGCAGTATCCTTCTCCTGGAGTGGGGTGGGAATGGAGATTTTGCAGTATCCTTCCCCCAGGAGTGGGGTGGGAATGGAGATTTTGCAGTATCCTTCCCCTGCCATGCCCACCAAGCCACACCACACCACGCCCACCAAGCCAAGCCCACAGAACCGGTAGTAAAAAAAAATGGATTTCACCACTGCTTAAAATGGCCAAGATTGGACCCCTCTGAGTTACTTATTGGTCTTGTAGAGCCCCTTGTGGTGAGGAACACCTCTTCGGGGGGGGGGGGACGACGACATACAACCACCATGTTACAAACAAACAAACAAACAAACAAACACTAAATCCAACCTCATATCCAGGACATAAACTGTTTCAACTCCTACCCTCAAAACGACGCTATAGAGCACTGCACAACAGAACAACTAGACACAAGAACAGTTTTTTCCCGAAGGCCATCACTCTGCTAAACAAATAATTCCCTCAACACTGTCAAACTATTTACTAAATCTGCACTACTATTAATCTTCTCATCATTCCCATCACCAATCTCTTTCCACTTATGACTGTATGACAGTAACTTTGTTGCTGGCAATCCTTATGATTTATATTGATATATTGACCATCAATTGTGTTGTAAATGTTGTACCTTGATGAAGGTATCTTTTCTTTTATGTACACTGAGAGCATATGCACCAAGACAAATTCCTTGTGTGTCCAATCAGACTTGGCCAATAAAATTCTATTCTATTCTAGTCTTTCAAGAGCGGTAAAAGAAGCATAGGGATCAAAATGAAAGTGCTCCGAGAACTTACGTTCAAAAGGGCTCTCCACGATGGCCCGCTTGAATTTGTAATATTCCGCAGCCAGATTGATGCGATATAGGCCTCGAAGGGGCTCTATGACTTTTTCTTCAATGATGCGGTTTGTAAGGTTGATCAGATCTAATGTGGCCTCTCCTTTGGGCATGACAGGCAAACTCAATGCCACAGAACAGTTCCTGGAAAGAATCCACATGGGTGTCTGGAAGCAACTTTGGAAATGCATCCATAAAACTCAAGAGCCTGCAGAACTCGCGATAGGGAGTCCCTGATTTATAGCCACAACTGAGCTCAAAAGTCTGTTGCTAAGCGAGACAGTTGTGAAGTGAGTTTGGCTCCATTTTACGACCTTTCTTGCCACCGTCGTTAAGGGACTCACTGCGGTTGTTCAGTTAGTACCAAGGGTTGTAAAATGAATCCGGCTTCCCCATGGAACAAGGTTCACAAAAATTGATGGTCAGAAGGTTGCAGTTGGTGATCACATGATTCCGGGATCAGAGGTGGGTTTCAGCAGGTTCTGACCAGTTCTGGAGAACCGGTAGTGGAAATTTTGAGTAGCTCGGAGAACCGGTAATAAAAATTCTGACTGGCCCCGCCCCCATCTATCCTCTGCCTCCCAAGTCTCAGCTGATCGGGAGGAAATAGGCCAGCGGTTCTCAACCTGTGGGTCGCAACCCCATTGGTGGTCGAATGACAATTTGCCAGGGGTCGCCTAAGACCATCGGAAATATGGGAAGTATACTTGCGAGTCGAAGAATCGCGCTCCAATGGTTGACTCCACAAGCCAGCTGCAATCACTCCCAATCGCTAGCTTAATCTGGCTTCAGGCGCGATGAATTAAAAAAGAGAGAAATCTTTGCTCTGATGTCTCCCTCTCAAGCCAGCTGCAATCACTCCCAATCGCTAGCTTAATCTGGCTTCAGGCGCGATAAACTTAATAGGGGAGGAATCTCCACCTTAATGCCGCCGTCCTCAAGGCAATCGCAAGCAGTTCAGATCGCTAGCCAATACAGCTTCAGGCATGATAAATTCAAAAAAACAGTTTGCCGCTTTTTTCCCCCTTCTGCGGTTGGGGTCGCCACATCGTGGGGAATTGTATTAAAGGGGTCGCAGCAATATAAAGGTTGAGAACCACTGAAATAGGGATTTTGCAGTAACCTTCCCCTGCCACTCCCACCAAGCCATGCCCACCAACCTATATCACGCCCACCAAGCCACGCCTACAGAACCAGTAGTAAAAATTTTTGAAACCCACCACTGTCTGGGATACTCTGCAACCATCATCAATATGAGCCAATTGCCAAACTTCCAAATTCTAATTGCACGACTATGCATCCATAAAACTCAAGAGCCCGCAGAACTCATTATAGTAGTCCTCAACTTAGAACCACAAGTGAGCCCATAATTCTGTTGCTAAGCAACACAGTTGTTAAGTGAAATTTCCCCCATTTTACGCCCTTTCTTGCAGTTGTTAAGTGAATCACAGCAGCTGTTAAATTAGTAACACGGTTGTTAAGTGAATCTGGGTTTCCCATGGACTTTGCCTGGCAGAAGGTTCACCAAAATTGATGACATGACCCATCATAAATAAGTTGGTTGTAAGTTGAGGACTACCCGTAGAAGCCTGTTAAGGTAGAGTGAAGGTAGTCTTCAACATACAACCACAGTTGGGACACAACTGGAGGAGAAACAAGGAGGCGACAGCCATGTAACAAGACGTCATAAAGGAGAACAAAATCCGTGTGCTACCTGGATGAGAATCTATACAGATCCGATATAGATTTTTGGAGCCTGCTCAACATTCGCGATAATTTGGCTTCTGCCCAGTTTAGTATATGTTGAGTTGCCTGTTATCAAGATAAAATAACAATCAGGTTTAGCTTTTATTATTAAAACAGAATGAAGCACTTAAATGCCGAATGAACATATGTTTATTTACACGTTATATTTTAAATTCAGTGCGGTTGTGCAAACTCTCCGCGGTTTACAAGTAAAACAGCCATCAGGAAGCTGATTTCATTCCATATATAAGAGGAAGTGGGAGATTTTACTCACAAGATCCCTGCCAAGCACATGGAAGTATGCACCCTCAATGTTCTTTTTGGGAGGTTCAAAGCAATGTTCATGCAGCCCAGGGGTGAAATTCAGCCGGTTCTATCCAGCTTGGGCGAACCGGTAGCGGCGGCTGCAGGAGGCTTCACCCACCCGCACAAATATTATGACGTCACTTTTTTTGCGATGATTTTAAGTCTCTGCGTATGTGCAGAAGGCTTTGCGTACAAACGGACAACGGCATGTGCAAGTGAAGCAAGTATCTTTCAAAGTTCTCTTTACTAGGATAGGTAATCTGGCACATCTGGGAAAACCCGAATCTGAGAGGCCCGGGTTTTCCCTCAGTAAATCAAAACCCCCAAAACCATCCCCTCACTCCTCAGTCGATCCCATGCTCCAATAGCCCACCGTCCCATCTCGAGACAGCCCTCCGACCACTCCTCCTCCAGATGCAGGATTGGCCTGACCTTGACTGACAGGAAGAATGTTATTATGTCTAAAGACAACCCCTCGACTAAATCCGAAGCTTCCGGCCTAAAATGGCTTCCAAAGCTGACAGTAAGTGAATTTCATCCCTGATGCAGCCTGCTAAGAAAAGTCCGACAAGGAATTGTGTACAAGGGAAAGTATATAATACCAACCATATCAAAGCCAGTTTTCAAAGATCTCAACGCAACCTGGATGGGCTCCATCAGCCATACGTCTTTCACAACAGTGGGCACCAGTGCCTGAAGTTTCTTTAGATACGCATCGGTCTTCTGTTGCCAAACTTCATCCAAGGGTCTCAAAGTCACATCGTAGTAGGCATCTTTTAGGGTGGTTAGTGGCTCTTGAGTAAGATGTTTTAAAAACATAGCAAGAACAAAAATATTAAAAGGGTCTATCATGAAGATCTACCATAAAGTCCTATCATATTGAAAGCAGTTTTATTAGGCCAGTGGCTCCCAGGGACCGGTTTCATGGAGAGAGTTTTTTTCCATGGACCAGTGGGGGGCATGGGTTTGCATGCTACTCAGTGGTGGGTTGCTACTGGTACGCAGCGGTTTGGGCGAACTGGTAGCGCCGACGATCACCTGGTAGCGAATTGGTTGCCCCCGACGTTCAGATTCGCCCTCCCTCCCAACTGGCCTCCTTTTTTTAACCTTTTATCTTTTCAGCTGATTAGCAGGGCAGAGTGGATTGCCCCGTGAATCAGCTGTGCTCTCCCCAGTAGACATGCGGAAGTGGATCTGCTGCCAGATCCGTTGGCTGCTGGAGGGCCACAACACTGGGGCTCAAGCATCTTTTATCTGATCATTGCCTTCTTCCTATCCCTCAAGGCAGCTGTTTCCCTCTGTATTTTACATCTTCCTTTTGCCCATCTGTGCTTACTTTGCAGCTCCAGCTGGACTTGTTGTAGGATGTTTTGGAGCTTCCTCAGGTACATGGGGAGGTGATCCCGTAGGAGTCGCTTAAATCCACTCTGCTCCCACATCTGAGCAGCGCTGCTTGTCCCACCGTGGAGGAGTCGTACCATCTCTTGGGAGGTTTCTAAAGACCAACCGACAGCATTGTACAGAAATCCAATGTGTCGGATCTATAGTACAAACCGTATTGAAAGGGGAAAAAAAGACCTGATTTGATCTCTCTGGCTTTCTGTATGTCTCTCGCACCTAAAACAGCCTTCATAAAATGTCAAACATGCCTGTGAATTTGATTGTGTTCACAAATCCATTCTTTCATGTTCACCAGGTTATTGGCATTCCTGAATTTAAAATGGTTAAGGATCCTTTTACGGGTGGGCCTTGATTAACAAGCATTCTTTTAGTGGCCATTCCAAATTACAACGGCACTGAAAAAAATAACTGATGACCAGTCCTCGCATTTAATGACTATGGCAATATCCTCATGGCAGCTTCATGTTGGCACGTTCCCAAGTGAAGCCAGCTCTGACCTTATGTAATTTACGCCCCAATTATGACTCTGTTTCCCCCCCACCTCCGCCCAGGGTGTGCCATCAATCACATTCCAATGGAGCAATTTCGTGGTTTGTAGAGTCACGCCCCTCTGGCTGCTGTAGATAACCCTGGGATACAGCCTTGAGAGAGATAAACATGGAATGTGGAGCTGACTTTGGCTGCCGTGCCGTTTGCCATTCTCCCTGGCCTATGGCAACTTGAAAGCAGGCCAGACACTAACATTCTTTCGAAAGGCCCTGAAGATGTAGTTCTGCCAGTGGGCCTAGGGAACCCAGGGTGGGATGAAGGCCATTAAGTGGCTGGTATGTGTGTTTGTTGTTGCTGAGATGGGGGGGAGGTGTTGTGTTATTATTTTATTATTTTTATTTCTTTTGTATTTTGTTTTATTTTCTGTAAGCCTCCTTGAGTCGCCTGTGAATGAGTAGGTGGCAATGTAAATTTTCCAAAATTTGTCTCTGTCTCTCCCTCTCCCTCTCCCTCTCTTTCCCTCTCTCTGTTTCTGTCTTTCTGTGTCTCTCTCCCACTTCTGTCTCTCCCTCTCCCGCTGTCTCTCTCTATCTCTGTGTCTCTCTCTCTCCCCCCTCTCTCTGTCTCTCTCCCTCTCCCTCTGTCTCTCTCTATCTCTGTGTGTGTCTCTCCCTGTCTCTATCTCTGTGTCTCTCTCTCTTCCCCCTCTCTCTCCCTCTGTCTCTCTCTCTGTCTCTCTCTCTCTCCCCCTCTCTGTCTCTCTCCCTCTCTCTCTCTATCTCTGTGTCTCTCTCTCTCCCCTCTCTGTCTCTCTCTCTCCCCCTCTCTCTGTCTCTCTCCCTCTGTCTCTCTCTCTGTGTCTCTCTCTCTCCCCCTCTCTCTGTCTCTCTCCCTCTGTCTCTCTCTTTCTCTGTGTGTCTCTCTCCCTCTCTCTCTCTCTCTCTGTCTCTCTCTCTCTCTCTCTCTCCTCCCTCCCTCTGTCTCTCTCTGTCTCTCTCTCTCCCTCTCTCTCTCCTCTGTCTCTCTCTTTCTGTGTGTCTCTCTCCCTCTCTCTGTCTCTCTCTCTGTCTTCTCTCTCTCTCTCTCTCTCTCCTCCCTCTGTCTCTCTCTGTCTCTCTCTCTCTCCCTCTCTCTGTCTCTCTCTCCTCTGTCTCTCTCTTTCTCTGTGTCTCTCTTCTCTCTCTCTCTCTATCTCTGTGTCTCTCTCTCTCCCCTCTCTCTCTCCCTCTGTCTCTCTCTCCGTCTCTCTCTCTCTCCCCCTCTCTCTCTCTCCCTCCCTCTGTCTCTCTCTATCTCTGTGTCTCTCTCTCTTCCCCCTCTCTCTCTCCCCCTCTGTCTGTCTCTCTCCCTCTGTCTCTCTCTATCTCTGTGTCTCTCTCTCTCCCCCCCTCTCTGTCTCTCTCCCTCTGTCTCTCTCTTTCTCTGTGTGTCTTTCTCTCTCCCCCTCTCTCTGTCTCTCTCTCTCTGTCTTTCTCTATCTCTCTCTCTCTCCCTCCCTCTCTCTCTCACACACAAAGAGCTCCTATATCTAACATCTTACCGATTTTCTGAAATCCTGAATCTGTTCCTCCATTTTTTTTATTTTTTCCACCAGTCTGCGCCGGAGATCAGATGTAATCTCACCCAGTTTTGACTGTAAGAATGAGAAAGACTCTTAGGGTAGTTAATATAGTTTATTAGCTGAAGAGGCAGAGCAGAACAGATATCTCTGGAGTTGAATTGAGGCAATAGGTTAATCTGATTTGGAATAAACATTGATCAGGACATTTCAATGACAATAAATATCATGGCAGTTAATGGTCGTTCCAGTGCTAAAGCTAAAAACTGAAACAGTTGGACACTGAGAAAGAAAGAAGATAAATGTCTTAAAATTATGGATTTGTCATCACCTATTAGAGTCCTGTGGACTGCAAGAAGAAGTAATTGATCAGTCCTGGACAAATAAAGGTTGACTTGTGAGATGAAGACCGTTAAGCAGGCATTGATATATTTTGAGCATGCAATCCAGATGGATTAAAGAAATAACTATTCTTGGCAAGATTGAAGGAACTGGCAGAAGGAGAAGACACTGAATAAAATTAAGGAGATATCTGGAATGTTCATCAAAAGATTATGAGTTACAACTAAAGATTGATCAAAGTGGCAGGAATTGGACATATCGTACAGTAGTGGCCAAAATTGTGGAAACCTTTTGGGAAAAGTGTATTTTTGAGGTTTGATGGCTAATAACACCACTTTTTTTTTTTTGAGTTTCAAGATAATCATATTTCACTGCTGGAATGGCCTGGGAATAGCCCAGACCTTCACCCAATGGAAAATCTATGGAGCCGACTAAAGAAACTTGTTAGTCAAAAGCAACCCAGCAATAAAACCCAGTTAATAGAAGCCGTCATTCAATCTTGGTTTCACATTAGAACAGCTGCAGAACTAAAAGACTTGCTTCACTCCATGGGAAGACATTGTAAGGCTGTAATTCATGCTAAAGGTTACCCAACTAAGCATTAACTGACATGGTGATACTTTTTGTGTATCTTATTTTTTCTATGGTGATAATTTTTGTATATCTAATTTTTTCTACGTGTTTCACTTTTCTTCTTTATACTGTAACTGCTATTCTACCCTGTTTCTCCCAAAATAAGACATCCCCTGATAATAAGCCCAATCGGGCTTTTGAGTGCATGGCAATGAGGCCAAGGGCTTATTTCAGGGTTCCCAAAAAATATATAAAAAAATAAGACAGAGTCTTATTTTCGGGGAAACACGATAATAGCAAATCCTTCATAAAAGTTATTACATTCTTGATTATATTATCTTTCCATTGACGTATAATGTCCTAATGTTTCCTCTATTTGTATCTATTTTATATATTCAATTCATGTTTATACATATATATTACCTAACACATTCTTGGCAAAATAATAAAAAAATTTTTTTACGGTACTACTCCCAAAAAAAGTGGTGTTATTAGCTAGTTTTAGAAAATACACTTCTCCCAAAAGGTTTCCACAATTTTGGCCACTACTGTAGAGTCACTAAGAGTCAAACTCATCTTAATTATATCTAACGACCATAATTAAAGATTAATTTGCTTGAGAGAGGCCTTCGCCCAGGGATTTTGTTAAATCTGGACTCCAGCACCATTACAGTGTTGGGCCAAATGGTTAACCAGGTCAGTTTTGTAGTTGCATCTCTACAACTTCTTACATTCACCTACTTTTAAAACTATGTCTGTCTATTGGTTTGCCATTTATGGATTTGAATGAGAGACAGAAAGACCAGTTCCTTGTTTGCCAAATGGCATCTCCCACCTCAGTTTTCGTGACGAGATCCCAACAGCCATGGGCCTTCAGATTCAGACTTTGGTTAGACGCTTCCATGGTGAGATGTCCCATTTCCTCACGTCTGTTTACAACCAGGCGGGCGTTGAGTGCAGCATGCTTTTGATCCTTCATACAAGCTGCAAATTCTAGTGCGTCCTCGGAATTTCCTACGAGAAAAGAGGGGAAGGCAGGAAGGCAGAAAGAAAAAGGAAGGAAGGAGATAGACACAGGGAGGCAGGAAGGAAAAGGCAAAAGGAAGGAAGGAACGAACAAACAAATGAAGGAAGAAAAAACAGGCATAGAGGAAAAGGCAAGGAAGGAAGGGAGAAAGGAAAGAATGAAGGAAGGAAGGAAGGAAGGAAGGAAAGAAAGAAAGAAAAAAGGCAGGGAGGCAGGAAGGAAAAGGCAAGGAAGGAAGGAAGGATGGAAGGATGGAAAGATGAAGGAAGGAAGGAAGGAAAAAGGCAGGGAGGAAGGAAGGAAAAGGCAAGGAAGGAAGGGAGAAAGGAAGGAAGGAAGGAAGAAAAAAGAGGCAGGGAGGCAGGAAGGAAGGAATGAAAAGGCAAGGAAGGAAGGAAGGATGGAAGGAAGGAAAGAAAAAAGGCAGAAGGCAGGAAGAAAAAGGCAAGGAAGGAAGGGTGAAAGGAAGGAAGGAAGGAAGGAAGGAAGGAAGGAAGGAAGGAAGGAAGGAAGGAAGGAAAAAGGCAACGAAGGAAGGAAAATTTCTGTAGTAACTCAGAAGAGGCAAATTTTGAAAATCCAGGAAGAGGATAGGCTCTTGCCTTGTCGAATCTACCTTTCAAGTATCCCATGTAATACCGAAGACATTCTTTTCCTTTGATGGCTGCTATTTTCACTTTCTCGTTTGGATGATCCATCTTTCCCTCAACAAAGACTTGGCTTTGATCAGCTGAAGAGGTCACACAGGCCTTCACATCCATCCAAGTCGCCTCGGGTCCTTTTAGCTAGGCGAGGGAGACGAATCACAAGTAGAGGCGCAGAGCAAAAGAGTTGTGAAAGAAGCATTTCATTTCAAGTTCCAGAATGTCTCACCACTTCTCTACTTTCTCAGAAGGTTCGGGAGAAGTTTAGGAACACGACTTGGGCAGAAAGCATTGTGGACATCCTCGGTTCCCATTCCCGCTTTCAGGATAAGTTTGGTTTTACAAAAACCGAGAGCGGATGATGGATCTCATAACAAGGGTAAAAAAGTAAAAGTTCCCCTTGCACATATGTGCTAGTCGTTCCCGACTCTAGGGGGGGCAGTGCTCATCTCCGTTTCAAAGCTGAAGAGCCAGCGCTGTCCGAAGACGTCTCCGTGGTCATGTGGCCGGCATGACTCAACGCCAAAGGCGCACAGAACGCTGTTCCCTTCCCACCAAAGGTGGACCCTATTTTTCTACTTGCATTTTTTTTACGTGCTTTTGAACTGCTAGGTTGGCAGAAGCTGGGACAAGTCACGGGAGCTCACCCCGTTACGCGGCACTAGGGATTCGAACCGCTGAACTGCCGACCTTTTGATCGAAAGTTCAGCATCTTAGCCTCTGAGCCACCGCCTCCCATTATAACAAGGGCATCCTGGTTCAAATGGATCGTAGATTCTCCTCTTGATGCAAGTATGTACATATCCTGGTCATGAGATGGCAGTATATACTCACTAACAAGTTGAAAATAAGAACGGTGGTGCGCAATTTAGAAATGGTAAAAAGATATTTTAGGCAGCTACAGCCCAAAACATACGAGATCGCCTATCAAAACGTCATTCTGCTATATTCCTGCTAAGTTTCCCCACTACAGGTAGTCCTCAACTTACAACCAGCCAAAATTAATTTTATATATATATATATATATATATATATATATATATATATATATATATATATATATATATATATATATATATATATATATATATATATATATATATATATATATATATCGGAGAACTGGTAGTAAAAATTCTAACTGGCCCTGCCCCATCTATTATCTGCCTCCCGAGTCCCAGCTGATCGGGAGCAAAAGGGGATTTTGCAGTAACCTTCCCCTGGAGTGGGGAGGGAATGGAGATTTTGTAGTATCCTTCCCCTGGAATGGGGAGGGAATGGAGATTTTACAGTATCCTTCCCCTGGAGTGGGGAGGGAATGGAGATTTTGCAGTATCCTTCCCCTGGAATGGGGAGGGAATGGAGATTTTACAGTATCCTTCCCCTGGAGTGGGGAGGGAATGGAGATTTTACAGTATCCTTCCCCTGGAATGGGGAGGGAATGGAGATTTTGCAGTACCCTTCCCCTGGAGTGGGGAGGGAATGGAGATTTTACAGTATCCTTCCCTTGCCATGCCCACCAAGCCACACCCACAGAACCGGTAGTAAAAATATTTGAAACCCACCACTGAGTATTACCCATTATTAATGACCCCCAGCTCACCGAAAATTCTGCCGAATAGTTCCTCATTTCCAGCTTGCTGTTGTTCTGTAAAGCCGCCGTCATCGTCCCTTCGTTGTCTCCTCCAAGGCTGAGTTTCCCTTCGGATCGGAAGACAGTGTCTCCCTGGTTTAGCTGGAGTTTCCCAGAAAGAGCAATTGGCTAGAGGAGAGGAAGCAAACAGGGTCAGGGATGGTCAGTTTTCAGAAAAAATAACGGCCAACGGGAAAGCTGTAGGTCAGAATTAGGAATACATTTAGTACTAATAAAGGAGAATATTTGTAGCTTAGAGTTGAAAAGAGGCGTCCTCGGTGCTCTCTGAGCTTGGGGGTTTTCTTGTAGACGTTTCATTACCAAATTAGCTAACATCATCAGTGCTAGAAGGGAATGGGGTTTGCAGAGAGGAGGAGAAGGAGGGGGAGGAGGAGGAGGAGAAGGAGGAGAAGGAGGAGGAGGAGGAGGAGGAGGATAATCTTTGGAGTCTTTGGTGTTCTCTGAGCTTGATTGTTTTCTTGCAGATGTTTCATGACCAAACTAGGGAACATCATCAATGATAGAAGGGAATGGGGTTTGCAGAGAGGAGGAGGAGGAGGAGGAGGAGGAAGAGGAAGAGGAAGAGGAAGAGGAAGAGGAAGAGGAGGAGAATGAGTGTGAGATTCTTGGTGCTCTCTGAGCTTGATTATTTTCTTGCAGCCATTTCATGACCCAACTAGGGAACATCATCCATTCCTCTGAAAACAATAAAATTCCTTATCCCACCAGACTTGAAATCCTAGGCTTAGAAAAACTTGGAACTCCGTCGCCTTCGACAAGACCTAAGTTTAACTCATAGAATCATCTTTTGTAATGTCCTTCCTGTTAAAGACTACTTCAGCTTTAATTGCAATAATACTAGAGCAACCAATAGATTTAAACTTAATGTCAACCGCTTTAATCTAGATTGCAGAAAATATGACTTCTGTAACAGAATCATCAGTGCTTGGAATACTTTATCTGACTCTGTGGCCTCTTCCCATAATCCCAAAAGCTTTAACCAAAAACTTTCTACTATTGACCTCACCCCATTCCTAAGAGGACCATAAGGGGCGTGCATAAGCGCACAAACGTGCCTACCGTTCCTGTCCTATTGTTTTTCTTTTCTTCTTCCTATATATATATATATGCTTATAACTCCTAATATTTACTCATATATATGTTATATACTATATAATCTTTTTGTATGATACTTACATATATTGTTGTGACAAAATAAATAAATCACGGTTGGTAAGGGAATAGGGTTACTAGTAATGAGACGTCTCCAAGAAAACAGCCAAGCTTAGAGAGCAACAAGAATCCCACACATTCAGAAGTTACTACAATGATTTCTGTTTGAAACCCTTCCAAGTCATCCCTCACATCTGGGAGCTGACACATCCAGAGTCTCGTGTTGTAATTCAGCCAAGCCGCGTAATCCGTTTCAACTTCTCCCAGAATACGCTGATGGGAACATGAGGTCAAGAGATTCTTTAATGTAGCTTCTACCGTTATTTTATCCCGATGCAACACTCGGTTTCTCTGCATTGAAAGAAAAGAAAGAGGCAGAAATACAATTGTGGCACATACTGATAAAACAAAAAGGACCTACATTGTTATGTGTTGTTGTTTCTTTCTTTCCATAAATGTTTAATACAATAATTAAAATTATTGGAACGGCAGCCCGGAATCACATCTTAGCACAATTCACATACAGTGTGAATTGAACATTTATTCTGTTTTATTGTTCTCCTCTCCTTTAAAATTCAAAGCATGGAATCTGGAAAGCGTGTGTATCTTTCTTCATTGTACTTAACTACAATATCTTAGTTAATCTGAGTTAAGACTTCTTTGGAAGCATCCCAAAAATATACAATGAACTCCATGTTGGAATGGGAACTTAATTGAATTAATTATCTCAGAGAAATGTTACGGTTATGTTAGAGAGATAATCTCTCCTGGCACACTCACGAAAACATTGTAATCCAATCCTGAATTTCACATAATAAAAAGCCCAGCTATGAGGTTGCCGCTGTCTTAGGTGAAGGTGGTTTTCTTCCGTTGGCACGTTGGAAGCTGCAGGTCCCATGATATGCACTGATTCCCCAATCTCCACAATTCAGCAAAACATTGCGTGAAAACACACACCAAGCGGAGATGAAATTCCATGAGACGTTGACATTTCATGAGAGTTTATTGTGCAGATTTAGACCGATTACCCAGCGGAACTGCTTGCCACCAGAAATTGTGGTTGCTCCAACACTGGAGGTTTTTAAGAAGAGATTGGACAACATTTGTCTGAAATGGTATAGGGTTTCCTGCCAGAACCAGGGGTTGGACTAGAAGACCTCCAAGGTCTCTTCCAAAGCTGTTATTCCACGTTCTTGATTTGAGTTTTTACAGAAATCTTGCAATTTTGAAGGGAGTTGTGGGGATTTGAGGTTGCAGTAATATGCCTATTTCACTAGATTAGATTATTCAGTGAAGATTTCCTAATTGTATTATTACAGCTGTCCAAGGCTGGGATTCAGCCGGTTCAGACCGGTTCGGGCAAACCAGATGCTAATTCTACATCTGGTTCGCCGAACCGGTAATTGCATGGATTGACTGGCCCTGCCCACGCCTCCCCTCCCCTCCCCTCCCAGGAGTCTCCACGCAGCCCATTTTGGATGCCAGGTAAGTGCAGGGCCTGTGCAGAGGCTCTGGGAGGGCAAAAAACAGGCCTCCTGGAAGTTCCAGAAGTCTAGAAACGGGCCTGTTTCTGATCTCTGGAGGGCCTCCGGAGCCAGGGGGAGGCCGTTTTCGCTATCCCGGAGGCTCAAGGAAAGCCTTCGGAGCCTGGAGAGGGCGAAAAAACCCTGTAATGCAGGAGGCTGATAGTCCATACCCACTATGGCCGCACCCACCCAGCAACTGGGCAGAGAACCGGTTGCTAAAATTTTTGAACCCCACCCCTGCAGCTGTCTATTTACATCTCTTTGTCGGAGACCTACTGTTCTGTTTCCCTCCCCCAATACTCCCAACAAAGAGTCAGTCAAAGGCCTTCTTTTCTAATTTATTTACACAGATAAATGTTCTGGCCACGTCTACCCACGGGCCTGCCAAGTCTCTGGAGATAACTAGGAAATTATAGATAAGGCCAGAGTTACTCACAAATATATTCTTCCCTCCATTGATACAGTTTGCCCACGCAAATTCACTGCTTTGTCCAAGACAAAAAGCCAGGAAGTTCCGCCTCCTGCTTTTATACCCTCTGTAGATGTCACTGCATGACTCATCGTTCTTTGGCTTTGTCCCAACGCCTCCTCTGCTGCGCGCGCCGGTCATGTCTGCACAGTCTTGCATCAAGCCAAAATTGTTCTTGGGGCGTTGCCAAATCAGAAGAAGGCCCGGGAGAATCAGGCCTTGCCGGCCCCTCCTCCTCCCTTTGGGTGGGTGCCAGGGAGGGAGAGGGCCCAGGAGAAGCAGGTCTTGCCAGGTCTTCTCCCTCACTTTCTGAATCATCCGAGTCCAGGAGTCCGAGTCCAGGAACCTGGGTCACAACACCTACCATCGAACCCTTTGTGTTCAAAGAAGTGCAAAATCCTGCCCTCAACAGGCAGGGAGACTGAATGTTTGGTGACAAAAACCAGCTTGCCTTTACCTCATAGGTCAGATGTTGTACAACCGTCTTGTTATCCCACGTCAGATCTAGGTGCTGGTTCAACACAGCTGCTGTCTGCTTCAGGGATCCACAGGCCCGAAGACTTGCAATTGTTAGGATGTTTTTAAGCTGCCCGAAAAAAGAATGTACATCATTATTTACTTGGAGAAGCGCAGTTCCAGAGTTTGGCGGCCACCCCTTGGCTCACTGGCACCAAAAGAAAAATTGAACTGATACTTTTTGGCAAGAAAGCAAGTCTATTTTTCAAGATTTCTTCTTCTACCTTTCAGGAATTCCAGGAGAAGAACACCATTCCTCAGGCCCACTCTAAAGTGAAACCAGTTTAAATTCCTTCTCCATCCTGATGATGCAGTCTTTGAATTATGTCCTCCATTTTAAAGATTTTGATATATCAAACTCAAAGATGAGAGCCATTGTGGGGGGGGGGGGCGCAGTGGTTAGAATACAATATTGCAGGCTGATTCTGCCCACTGCCAGGAAGTTCGATCCTGACCGGCTCAAGGTTGACTCAGCCTTCCATCCTTCCGAGGTGGGTAAAATGAAGACTCAGATTGTTGGGGGACAAGAGGCTGACTCCGTAAACCACTTAGAGAGGGCTGTAAAAGCACCGTGAAGCACTATATGCTATTGCTGTTGCTCTTTCATTTCTCCTTCCTTCCTTCCTTCCTTCCTTCCTTCCTTCCTTCCTTCCTTCCTTCCTTCCTTCCTTCCTTCTTTCCTTCCTTCCTTGGTGGCATACTAGTCAGAATGCAATATTGCAGGCTAAATCTGCAGACTGCCAGCAGTTCAATTCTCACCAGCTGAAGGTTGATTCAGCCTTCCATCCTTCCGAGGTGGGAAAAATGAGGATCCAGATTGTCGGGGGCAATACGCTAACTGTAAAACTGCTTAGAGAAGGCTGCAAAGCACTGTGAAGCGGTATATAAGTCTAAGTTCTATTGCTATTAACTCGGCCTTTCTTCCTTCCAAAGTTGATAAAATGAGGACCCAGATTGTTGGATGCAAGAGGCTGACTCTGTAAACCACTTAGAGAGGGCTGTAAAAGCACTATGAAGTGGTATATAAGTCTATTGCTATTAACTCAGCCTTTCTTCCTTCCAAAGTTGATAAAATGAGGACCCAGATTGTTGGGTGCAAGAGGCTGACTCTGTAAATGGCTTAGAGAGGGCTGTAAAAGCACTATGAAGTGGTATATAAGTCTAAGTGCTATTGCTGTTGCTCTTCCTTTTCTCCTTCCTTCCTTCCTTCCTTCTTCCCTCCCTCCCTTCCTCCCTCCCTCTCTTCCTTCCATGGTGGCACAGTGGTTAGAATGCAATATTGCGGGCTAAATCTGCTGACTGCCAGGAGTTCGATTCTCACCAGGCTCAAGGTTGACTCAGCCTCCCATTCTTCCGAGGTGGGTAAAATGAGGACCCAGATCGTTGGGGGCAAAAGGCTGACTCTGTAAACTACTTAGAGAGGGCTGTAAAGCACTGTGAAGCTGTATACAAGTCTAAGGGCTATTGCTAGTGCTATCAAACTCAAAGATGTACTTAAGGCCACATCTGGTTTGGCTCCAAAAATCATGTTACTTTTTCCCACTGTTTATATTTTTTGTGTCTCTGGTGTAACTGAATAGCCCACTTACTGCCCAACCCTGAAATCATTTCTTGCTGAAAGCCAGCATCCGTACCTGTCCAGAAGAAGCTGTGATACAAGCATCCCAACATGTGTTCCTCACCCTGGACTTGTCTCCAAACGTGAAGTTCATCCAGGCAGGTGGGCCGTGGTTCCACGCGAGCTCCATCTAAAACTCAGAAGAGACATTTATATCTTGAAAGCTCAAGGTGACAACAAGGTGACAACAGTATCTCCACAATTGGAGATAAGGGTCCTTGAGTGGCGCAGACTGCTAAACAGTCTGTTATTAACAACAGCTGCCTGCAATTATTGCAGGTTCAAGTCCCACCAGGCCCAAGGTTGACTCAGCCTTCCATCCTTTATAAGGTAGGTAAAATGAGGACCCAGATTGTTGGGGGGGGGCAATAAGTTGACTTTGCAAATATACAAATAGAATGAGACTATTGCCTTACACACTGTAAGCCGCCCTGAGTCTTCGGAGAAGGGCGGGATATAAATGTAAATAATAAATAAATAAAATTGGACTGCAAGAGACGGATGCTCCAAAGTCATTCTGAGACAAACTTCACCACTTATGTGCAGACTTCAACCTTGATCTCTCTGGTCCCAACTCAAAGTCAACCAAGACAACATGTTAATTGTTTAGCACTGGATATCGTGGAACCATGTTTCCTGGTACCGGTGGTCCTCGACTTACGACCACAATTGATCCCAACATTTCTGTGGTTAAGTGAGATATTTAAGTGCCCCATTTTAAGACCTTTCTTGCCTCAGTTGTTAAGTGAATCACTGCTGTTGATAAGTTAGTAACACGGTTGTTAAGTGAATCTGGCTCTCCCTATGGACTTTGCTTGTCAGAAGGTCGCAAAAAGTGACCCCATGACCTTGGGATACAGCAACGGCCATAAGTATGAACCAGTTGCCCAGCGTCTGAATTTTGATCACGCGATCGTAGGGATGCTGGAAAGGTCGTTAAGGGTGAAAAACGGTCATAAGTTGCTTTTTTTCAGTGCCGTAACTTTGAACGGTCACTAAACGAACTGTTAGAAGTCGAGGACTTCCTGCCCTGTTCGAGAAAGGCCATCCGCTCCCGTTACTGCATTTCTCAAACCGACCGTGTTTTGAAGCATTTTCACCGTTATTTACGAAGCCTTAACTCCGTTCCAGGCCAGATAATGCACTGGTCACGTTTAAGTGGATCAAGGTTTATAACATCTCATTCCTTAGAAGTAGGATTGGTTGAACTTTAATAGGATACATTTATTTTTGGACAAATGAACGCACCGTAGAACCCTCGGGAGATAATTGTCTTCAATTACCTGTTGTGCATATGCTCCTTTGCGTCTTTGCGTCAGGGAGCTAACCTCCATGTGTTTCATCGCGAAGTTAAAAGGGTGTGCAATAGTGGCAGAGTAAGCAACCTGTGCTCTCCCACGCTTGAGAGAAGAAGACACCAAAACCTGTTGTTATCAGCAGAGAAAGAGAAAACATAAAATGGAGTAATGTAACCTTCACTTTCGGCAAAGAGGCTAGGAAATGATTTTGTCCTTTTCATGTGGGGTTGGATAACAATGGCTGGATTTTTTACCGGAAATGTAAGTATCGGTAAATGGGAGAACAGGTGTCAATTCGCAAAGCATCCGTGGCCTGCTCTTGAGTTGCCATAGGCAAAGGGGGATGGGAACCGACGAAGCAGCCAGCAGCCAAAGATAGTAGTGCAATCCAGGCATATCTTTCTCAAGGCTGTATCCCAGGGTTACCTACAGCAGCTGGAGGGGAGTGGTCTCTACAACTCGCAACATTGCTCCGTTGGCAAATGTGATTGATGACACACCGTGGGTGGCGGGGGGGGGGAACAGGGTCAAGGTTGGGCCGTAAATTACGTGGGGTCAAAGTTGGCTTCACTTGAAACGTGCTGACATGAAGCTCCTAATAAATGACTGGATTTCTTTTGAAGCTCAGCTGGAGGCTCATGATTTAATTAGGGCATCCATCGGAGATCTGACAACAGGGTTAGCCAGGAGACCATACTTTATTTTGGATTAAGAGATTAAGGTTGGGAAGCAAGAATGGAATCATCATTACAGGATCACAATCTTGTTTTTTCCTAAAATACATTAGAGGGGGAGGTTTCTTGGGTTCGGTTCTTCACAAGAACTGTACAAATTATCCAAGGAGCAAATAGGACATTGGTCATGAGATCATCTTTGACATCTGAGCAGGGGTGGGCTGCTGGGCATTCGCAGGGGTTCAGGAGAATCTCTAGCTAAGATTCTGTGCAGTTCGGAGAACCCCCAAATCCCACTCCTTGCTGGCCCTGCCCACCCTGCCCCTCCCCTCCCAGGAGTCCCCACGCGGCCCGTTTTGGATGCAGGTAAGTGCAGGGCATGTGTGGAGGCTCGGGGAGGATGAAAAACGGGTCTACTGGAAGTTCGGGAAGGCCGGAAACGGGCCTGTTTCTGGCCTCCGGAGCCTGGGGAGACTTTTTTCGCCTTCCCGGAGACTCAAGGAAAGTCTCTGGAGCCCGGGAAGGGCAAACCTCCCCCCCCGCCATGGTGCAGGAGGCCAACTAGGCCACACCCACCATGGCCACGCCCACCCAGCAACCGGGTAGAGCACCGCTTGTTAAAGTTGTTGAAGCCCACCCCTGCATCTGAGTAACAACCACATCCTGTTGAAAAGAAGCCTGTTTATGCCAATGTCCAGTCTAGTGAAAAGAAGGTTTAGGGGAGACATGATAGCAGCATTCCAATATCTGAGGGGCTGCCACAAAGAAGAGGGGGTCCACCTATTTTCCAAGGCATCAGAAGGCAAAATAGGAAACGATGGACGGAAACGAATCAAGGAGAGAAGCAACCTAGAACTAAGGAGAAATTTCCTGGCCACGAGAACAATTAACCAGTGGAACAGCTTCACCTCTGGAAGTTGTGGGTGTTAGAGGTTTTTAAAAAGAGACCGGACAGCCATTTGTCTGTAGTGGTATAGGGTCTCCTGCTCAAGCAGGGGGCTGGACTAGAAGACCGCCAGGGCCCCTTCTGACTCTGTTATTCTGCATTTTTACGTTTAGTTCTTCGGAAATTGCTTTTTTCTAACCCCTGGGGTTCACCTGCGATGGAGGCTGCCAAGTCATGCAAATTGAAACCTAGATCAAAGAAAATGCGGTTTACCTGCTGGCCGTCCACCGTGAACCGAAAAAGCCTCTCACAAAAGGTTCTACTCTTTTCTGAAATGAAATCCACTTCTGTCCTTGCAGGAATGCCAGAGTTAATGGCCCCTTTGATGCGTTGATCCAGGAGCGCATGAAATTCTCGTCTGGTCTGGAGGAAAGAGGATCCAAGGAAAATCAAGTGTGCCAGTGAACGAAAACTACAGGTAGCCCTGGACTTGCGTCAGTTCATTTAGTGACGGTTCTACGGTACAGTGGCAGTGAAAAAAAAATGACTTATGACTGTTTTTCACACACCCTTGTAACTTCGAACAGTCGCTAGATGAATGATCATAAGGTGAGGACTACCTATTTGTTTTTTTTGTTTTGGTCTTTTAATGACCCCGTAATCCCTTGCATCAGTGTGGAGTCGGGGCAACAGAAGGGAGCTGAGTGTTGACTGGCTGGATGCCCTTCCTGTCACCAATGCAGAGTTGGCAGCAGATATTTTCACATCGTAGCCAGAGAAATATCAGCCTCTACCTAGGATCGAACTCATAGCCTCCTGAACTACTCAAAATTTCTGCTACCGGTTCTCCAGAACTGGTTTGAAACCCACCTCTGCAGCTATCGTCTCTGAACCTCATTGCAATGGGTTATTGATGTAAGTAATGTTACGATGGCTGTTCATGTTCCAGATTGCTCATGAAAATAAACCTCTGAACCTTAAAAGTAAGAATTATTGTTTATTTTGCCGTCTCCTATTTCTTTGATTGGGATCTTTTGATAACAATTATTTCTGTTTTTTTGCATATATAATGAGTGCTTCTACACCGAGGATAAATTCCTTTGGTGTCTAACCTACTTGGTCAAATTCTATCTATCTATCTATCTATCTATCTATCTATCTATCTATCTATCTATCTATCTATCTATCTATCTATCCATCCATCCATCTATCTCTATCTATCTATCTATCTATCTATCTATCTATCTATCTATCTATCTATCTAGGTCTTTGGTTATTCGGGTTTTCTCCCGCGTAAAATTGGAAGTGTCTTGGCGACGTTTCGACGAAGTCTCATTTGTCATCTTCAGGCTTCAGCTTCATGCTTCTGGGAGCAATGTATATATATATATATCCATATATTATCATATTAGCATTACATTAGGCCATCCAGCTCATTGGAAGCCCTGATTTTTCTCTAGCAAATTAAAAAAAAAAAGACAATTGAAACAAGCAACCCTAAGGCTAAGCAGTAGCCCAGCACTCCATGTTCAAAAATCATTCAATGTGGCCAAGCAATTACTTACAGCTGTGCCTTTTAAAAGGACGAATGCAGAGACGGTGTTTTCACCAACAGTAAGCACCACTTGAGAATCAAGATTGATCTTATCCTTTAATACATGCCCAGATCCATTCATTTTTGTTGGGATGCCAAGATCCTGAAATTAAAATGAAGTATTCAAACACGGCGGCACCCAAGGATGGCTATTATTTCACTGTAGCTAAATGTGCTCTCACAAATGAGGGCGAATATATGTGTCCCAGGATAATGTTGCAAAGTCCAATTTGGGTCAGTTACTGGGACCGCAGGTTTTGTCTTCCGAGCTTTCGGACTCATGCTGAAGCCCAGTGGTGGGCTTCAAAAATTTTTTCTACTGGTTCTGTGGGTGTGGCTTGGTGGGAGTGGCATGGCTTGGTGGGCAAGGCAGAGGAAGGATACTGTAAAATCTCCATTCCCACCCCACTCCAGGGGAAGGATACTGTAAAATCTCCATTCCGTCCCCACTCCAGGGGAAGGTTACTGCAAAAATCCCCATTTCCTCCCGATCAGCTGGGACTTGGGAGGCAGAGAATAGATGGGGGCGGGGCCAGTCAGAATTTTTACTACCAGTTCTCTGAATTACTCAAAATTTCCGCTACTGGTTCTCCAGAATTGATCAGAACCTGCTGAAACCCACCTCTGCTGCAGCCCATCTTCAGGGAACCAAGGCTACTAAGATTGTCGGATGAGCAGGGACAAAAACAGCCAGGGAAATGATTGAAGCCTGGGAAACAGGCCCCTCATCAGTCAAAATTACCACCCAGCCTAAGGCGAGGGCTGGGCAGCACAAGCAAATGATAGCTATTGACTTAAAAGCCTGCCATCAGCACACCCCATCAACATCTAAAAAGGCCACTTACAGAAAGAAAAGGAGAGAGAGGTAGAAGGAGGGAAGAAAGTAGGTAGGAAAGAGTTGAGAAGGAGGAGGGGAATAAGAAGGTTAGATAGGGTGGAAGAAGGGAGGAGTGGAGAAGGAGGAGAGGAAGTAGTAACGTGAAGGAGATGAAGGATCGGAAAGTAGTAGAGGGTAGAGAGGGAGGTTGTGAAGAAAGGAAGTGGCAGTCGGGCAGGCCTGAATCAGTAATAAATAAAATTAATGATTAATGATGGATAATAGTTTGTACATAAATATAATGTTGGAAAATGGAAATAAAAATTATTTAAACAAATAAAAAGGCCACTTACAGCAGGCACTATAAATACCACACACAGAACCGCACAAGCTCAGAAGACAAAACCTCTGGTCCCTGTGACCAACCCAGATTGGACCCTAAATGTCCTCTCTCTATTCCAGTTTTCAAGGACTTTGTTCCACAAGAAATGCAAGCCTATTATTGCACCTCAAACTTTTAAATGCATTGAGGGCAGTGATCTGGTTTAGAAGTCAACCTTGCAAGATAACTGGGTGGTCTAGGAACAACCTTTCAGGAAGGGCCACGGTTGAATGCCAAAAGTCCCTGACATCTGTCATTAAAAGAACCAGATGTTAGAAAGGACATCTGCTTAGGAACCTGGAGAACTGATGCTTTGCAAATAGATATTCCTGGCTGATTTGACCGAAGTCCACTTTTTGGTCTTGATGCCAAAGTTCTAATCTTGTCATCCACCTCTGGAATCTAGTAACATCGATAGCTCTTTGGGGAGGTCTTACGAGATATTTGCAGAATTTCTTTCAAGTTGAGAGACACATCTGGATTTTAGGCACAGGTGGGCTTCATATAATTTAACAACCGGTTCGGCCAGCACTGAAAATGTGAGCACGTGCATGCGTACGCTTGCTTTGCTCGTATGTGCGCCTTCCGCACACGCACTTTGCTCGCACACGTGGCTTGCACGCATGCGCGTGGCTTAGAAAATGTGGCTAAATAGGACAGCATAGTGCCAAGGCAGGTAGGTGGGTGGGTGGATGGGCAGGTGGGCCCACCCAACCCCCAGGTCTCAACTACCGGTTCTCTTGAACCGGTCCGAACTGGCTGAATCCCACCACTGATTTTAGGTGATATGCCAGGGCTGTCCTGCGATGAGTTGTTGGAGCCAAATCAAAGAAGCATGGCAGATCAAAGGAAAGCCATTTACCATATTTTTCGGAGTGTAAGACGCACCTTTTTCCCGCAGAAAAGAGGGTGAAAATCTGGGTGCGTCTTATACTCAGAATGTAGCCCTGCCCAGCTTCTCAAACAGAGGTTTCAGAGGCTGAAAAAAGCTTCAGAAAAAAAAGCTTCAGAAAAAAAGCCTCCAAACAAAGCTTCAGAAAAGAAGCCCCCAAACAGAGCTTCAGAGGATTTTTTTTTCTGAAGCTCTGTTTCGGAGGCTTTCAGAGGCAGAAAAAAGTTTTTTCTGAAACAGTGTTTCAGAGGCAGAAAAAAGGCAAAGCAAAAAACAAGGCACAGAGCTCACAACCAAGGAACTTGTTGCTAAAATTCACCTCTGGGAACAGCTGATTGGGGGTATTCCGGGAGGCCGATCCACCTGCCAATTAGCTTTTTTCTTATTTTCCTCCCCAAAAACCAAGGTGCGTCTTATACGCCAAAAAATACAGTAATTTAATTGGATTACCAACCTTCTGGTCGAGAAGCCCAACCTGTTAATCACTAGGCTTTTAAGAAAAGGAGACATCAAAGCAGATCTTTGACACCAAGACCTTTCCCAAGGTGGGCTGTCTGCCCCACTTGATAGACCAGGATGATTAGAGTTCTTGTTGCCCTTTTTGCCTAGACAACAACACCTGTATCCCACTGTCAAGGTCACCTTCCTTGCTCTGTACATAGGCCAGGTGTTATACCTGTATCATTTTGCAAGAGTTCTCCATCACTGCTTGCCACTGGGATCGGTTTCCTGCATCCATCTCCAAGTTGGCTTGAAGTTGACAAAGCCCAAATTTCACTTCCAAGTTTATAGCACGCTTGAGTCGTTTCCCACAATGGACGATCAGCTTATTTTCTTTGGGGATCCTGTTGAAGAATGAAAGCCCGTGTCTCAGCTCCACTTCTAAAATAAACTTTGGCTGGCACTTGGTGCTTACTGTCAAGGAGGCCCCTTGGTCTTCCACTTGGAGGCTGTTAAAGAATTCTAGTCGACCATCATCTTTCAGAAGGGAACCATTTAATTGTGCGTGATTTGGGAAGCCGCGATCCTACCATGAGACATAAAACATAAACAGGGTTGAAGGCAATCCATTTCTAATCTTTGTCCTGGATGAGATAGAGCAGGGGTCACCAACTTTCGGACCTCAGGGACCACTAAATTCATAATTTTAAATTCCGTGGACCACTAATATGATTTGCCTAATGACTGACTGGGTGGGCATGGCCAACTCACGTCAAGGGTCACCTCATCAGCCTCTACTCACCCCTCCCACCCACTCCACTCCTGCCATTTCCAGGACATGATGCAGTCCTACTGGAACAAGGCCCTCCAGCTCTTCGCCACCACCAATGCTTCCCTCCAGCCTTCGCCCAAAGCCCTGCAGCAGGAGGCCGAAGCAGACCCCAAGTCAGAATTTCTTCCCCCCTTTGAGCCACACAAAAAGATCCTGAAGGGGGAGACTCTCTGCAGCAACACAAATGTTATTGCACTTATCCGGCCCAGGGGCCGTAGTTTGAGGATCCCTGATTTAGTGCAATACTTCTAAGTTGTCTAAGCCCAAGTTGTCTGGTGGCATAAGGTATTTTATTGCAAGCAGAGGAGTGGAGGTCTCTTCTTGTGAAATATCTCTTTCATGCTTTCATGCCTAAGGCGAAACTAGAACTCACCATCTCCTGATGATTGGCCCAAAGTCACCCAGCTGGTTTGCAAGGCTAAGGTGGGACTAGAACTCATTGTCCCTTGGTGATTGGCCCAAAGTCACCCAGCTGGTTTTCATGCATAAGGCAGGTCTAGAACTCACGATCTCCCAGTTTCTAAGTTGGTTCCTTAATCACAGAATCAAACTGGCTATAATTATAATTTATACATAAATACACAATTTATAATACCAGATCTGCTACTATATTGCTTTACATGGACTGCATGAGACCTCTCTTATCGGCCCTCTTGAGTCTGAGAAACTCTTAGAAGAAACTCTTGCATAATCACCTCCAAAGCGCCAGATTTGTTCAGGAAAGTCACCCTCCATTCTGCAGCCATTCCTTCAGGCTCAGCACTCAGTTCCCCATGGCCCATCCACTTGCCATTTCCCAGGGTGATTTCTAGAAGGACTCTGTGTGGATCCCCCATCGTGAGGGCCATTTTCACCCTGTTCTCTTGGGCGAGGCCCAGAGATGTAAGATAAGGCCAAGCATGACTGAAATTGGTTTCCAGAACATACTCCAGGTTACATGCTGTGTGGATACACAGGGGAGCAAAACTGCTATCTGAGAAGATTTCCCTTATTATACCGGGCGCAGAGTTGTTAGCCACATCTGGTCCATGGAGCAATGTTCTTAGCGATGCCTGCAAGGGAAAAGAATCAAAAGGCCCCCGTAGTTTTTTGTCCAGTCTAAACAAATACACAAACTGTGTGTGGGAGCCAGTCAGTCTACTATCTATCTCTGTGTTGTGACCTAGGCCCAAGTAGTTAGTACCAGACACAATCAGTGCTAGACAAACATATTTTATTAGAACAGTTGAGAATTATTTCATTCTCAGCCTCGTCCAAACCAAGTCCAAAATGAAGTCCCTCAGAAAAAGTCCTTCGGCCTTATCACAAACCTTTGGCTTCTTTGGCACCCTGCCAAAGGCTTTTCTTGGCAAAGCCCCATGAAGTTCAGAAGCAAGAGATGATGACTAGAAACAAATGAAGCAATGTTGCTTTCCTATAAAGAGCCCAAGAGCAGTTGCTGCTCTTTTAAGCCTTATGGGAGGGGCCAATCATCTCCTGGCCTTACTCCCGAGTCATTCTTTTTGCTTTAGGTGCTCTTGCCTTCTGGCAGCTCTTCACATGCGTGGACTAGGAACAGGCTCCTCCTTTTCCTCTGCCTCTCTGCAGTCCGCCTCTGGAGGCTCTGGAGTCCATGCATTGCTCCCAGATGGCCCTGGCCCCATTTCTGCCTCCAACGCAGAGCCCTCGTCCGTGCCTTTCCCTGACTCCAGGACTGGCCCATTGTGCTCCCCAGCCTCCTCACTGTCTGACTCCGCTGCCAGCTCCGCAGGCTGCTGGCAGACCATAACACTCTGAGCCTAAAGTTATCAGTATTTATTTATTTGTCAAGTATGTATAAGATAACAGATATAATTATAAACATAATAATGAATACAGGAAATGGATACGAATAAATGGGGACAGAAGCACAGGGATGATAGGCACGTTGGTGCACTTATGCACGCCCCTTACAGATCTCTTAGGAATGGGGTGAGGTCAACAGTAGACAGTCTAAGTTAGTGAGACTATTTTCATGGTTGGTAACCCTCTATACTATCATTGCCCGAACTTGGAGAAAAGTGTTGTACCTCTAAAGAATGATTTGCCAACTGGGTTTGAAGGTCTTCTGGATGCAACTTCTCAACTCCAAATATGACACTAATCTTCTGGTTGCCCCCTTGAAGATCCGCAGTTACTCTCTGGTAAGTATCATTGTGACCATATATGGCCTTGACACTACTTTCTGTGGGAAGTCCTAGAGAAGACAATGGAGAAGGACAGAGACAGTTTAGTGGAGAGCTCAGCTTCCTGGCATGAAGGTTTTTTTTGAACCAAGAAACAAAAAGTCAAGTGTCCTTTGAATAGCATAGCATAGCATAGCATAGCATAGCATAGCATAGCATAGCATAGCATAGCACAGAACAGAACAGAACAGAACAGAACAGAACAGAACAGAACAGAACAGAACAGAACAGAACTCAATTCTTTATTGGCCAAGTGTGATTGGACACACAAGGAATTTGTCTTTGGTGCATAAGCTCTCAGTGTACATAAGGAAAATAAAATACATTCATCAAGAATAAAAATATACAAAACTTAGTGATAGGGTTACTAACAAGCTATCAAACTGTACTAGGAAACAAATAAAAACATAGATTGAAAGATACAAGCAACATGGTTATAGTCATGTATATAGTCAGTGGGAAGAGATAGGTACTAGGAAGGATGAGAAGAATAATAGTAATACAGTCTTAGTAAATTATTTGACAGTGTTGTAGGAATTAGTTGTTAACCAGAGTGATGGCATTCAGGAAAAAACTCTCCTTGTGTCTAGTGGTTCTGGGATGCAGTACTGGGTAGAAGCTGAAACAATTAATGTCCAGGATGCAAAGGGTCTGTAGATATTTTCACAGCCCACTTTGATTCGTGCAGTATACAGGTCCTCAATGGAAGGCAGGTTGGTAGCCATTGCTTTTTCTGCAGTTCTAATTATCCTCTGAAGTCTGTGTCTGTCTTGTTGGGTTGCAGAACCAAACCAGACAGTTATAGAGGTGCAGATGACAGACTCAATAATTCCTCTGTAGAACTGGCTCAGCAGCTCCTTGGGCAGTTTGAGCTTACTGAGTTGGCACAGAAAGAACATTCTTTGTTGTGGTTTTTTTGATGACGTTTTTGATGTTAGCTGTCCATTTAAGGTCTTGCGATACGGTAGAACCTAGAAACTTGAAGGTCTCTACCGTTGATACTGTGTTGTCTAGTATTGTGAGAGGTGGAAGTATGAGAGGGTTTCCTCCTAAAGTCTACCACCATTTCTACGGTTTTGAGTGTGTTTAGTTCCAGATTGTTCCGGTCGCATCATGAGGCTAGTCGTTCAACCTCCCGCCTGTATGCGGATTCATCGTTGTCTCGAATGACACCGATCATTGTTGTGTTACCTGCGAACTTCAGTAGTTTAAGTCTTTGGATAAGAACCGAACAAAAAGACCAATTCTGATGGATTAATCTTTAAATTCTAGGTAGTATGAATTCAAGTGACTTCCCCAAAGATTCTAAAACAAAGAGGCAAAGCATTCAACATTCATTACCTATTGCATAGAAGTTGCTGATGTTGTGGGTGAAGCTGCCTGTGAATCCAACCTCCCTCTGAAAGAAAATGTTTGCCAGGTCAACACAGAGACCTCTTGCACCCTTTGAAACATGGGCTTGATCCTTTTGGATTCTTCGATTCAGTTCCAGGGAACCTTTCAGTTTCCCCTGAGCTACGAAAATATCATGGCTATCCTGGGTCATGGCCACCATCATGCTACAGAAGCTTTCATTCCCACATAGACATTTGCTCCGGACATGAATTGACAAAACAGATTGGTTCACCACAACGGTCACAAGGCCTGTTAGACAGAAGGAAGACAATCAAGGTTGAATCAGGATGGCATGAACCAAGATTAGAACCCTGCCAAAGCGGCCAGAGAAATTATAACTCTTTGCAGATAGTCATTGGATTCATTTAGCAAACATATAAAGAACAGTTGCTGGAATTGGGTATGTCTAGTCTAATGAAAAGAAGGACTAGGGGAGACATGATAGCAGTCTTCCAATATCTCAGGGGCTGCCACAAAGAAGAGGGAGTCAAGCTATTCTCCAAAGCACCTGAGGGAAGAACAAGAAGCAATGGGTGGAAATTAATCAAGGAAAGAAGCAAACTAGAACTAAGGAGAAATTTCCTGACAGTGAGAACAATCAACCAGTGGAACAACTTGCCTCCAGAAGTTGTGAATGCTCCAACACTGGACGTTTTTAAGAGTTTGGACAACCATTTATCTGAAATCCTATAGGGATTCTTGCCTAAGCAGGGGGTTGGACTAGAAGACCTCCAAGGTCCCTTTCAACTATTCTATTCTATTCTATTCTATTCTATTCTATTCTATTCTATTCTATTCTATTCTATTCTATTCTATTCCATTCCATTCCATTCCACTCCACTCCACTCCACTCCACTCCACTCCACATCCTATCCTATCCTATCCTATCCTATCCTATCCTATCCTATCCTATCCTATCCTATCCTATCCTATCCTATCCTACCCTATCCCACTCCACTCCACTCCACTCCATATTCTATTCTATTCTATTCTATTCTATTCTATTCTATTCTATTCTATTCTATTCTATTCTATTCTATTCTATTCTATTCTATTCCATTCCATTCCACTCCACTCCACTCCACATCCTATCCTATCCTACCCTACCCTACCCTACCCTACCCTATCCCACTCCATTCCACTCCACTCCATATTCTATTCTATTCTATTCTATTCCACTCCACTCCACTCCACTCCACATTCTATTCTATTCTATTCTATTCTATTCTATTCTATTCTATTCTATTCTATTCTATTCTATTCTATTCTATTCTATTCTATTCCATTCCACTCCACTCCACTCCACATTCTATTCTATTCTATTCTATTCTATTCTATTCTATTCTATTCTACTCTACTCTACTCTACTCTACTTTACTTTACTCTATTCATTCAAAATTACAACCGCACTGAAAAAAGTGACCTACAATTGGTCCTTCCACTTGCAAGTGTAGCAGCATCCCCATGGTCATATAATCAGAATTCGGGCATTTGGTAAGCCGCATATATTTAGGATGGTTGCAGCTTCCCAGGGTCATGTGGCCACACCATTTTCCACCTGATTACAATGAGCCTTCACCACAGAAGATTGTCAACAATTGTTTTCTCCAAAGCACCAGCAGCTGAAAATTCCAGATCTACCTGGCAGCATTATCTATCTGGCCCCTACGATCTGATTGTCCAAACCAACAGAGATGCTGTACCTTCATTAAAATTGATTCGGTGCTTCAAGGAACTATTCAGGGAAAGATCCTGAGGTACAATGAGCCATATGCTTTCAAGGTTGTGCTGCACGTGGCCACGGAGGGTCACCACACCGGCTTTCTGTTCCTTGGATCCTGAAATGCCCACCTGGAAGGAATGCTGATTCAATTTTACCGAAGATGTCAACAGCAGCCTGTTGTAAGAAAGAAACTAATGAAAACCAACATTATTCTAAAAAGGCTAAGCAAGCAGCCAATTCAATTTTACAATTGAAGGAGCTTTCTACGGCGAAGGTTGTAGAGAGTATGGTGGCATATCAGTTTCCCTTGCACCTGGATGAAACTGTCTATCTAGATCCGTTCCAGTCCGGTTTCCGACCCGGGTACAGCACGGAGACGGCTTTGGTCGCGTTGGTGGATGATCTCTGGAGGGCCAGGGATAGGGGTTGTTCCTCTGCCCTGGTCCTATTAGACCTCTCAGTGGCTTTCGATACCATCGACCATGGTATCCTGCTGCGCCGGTTAGAGGGATTGGGAGTGGGAGGCACCGTTTATCGGTGGTTCTCCTCCTATCTCTCTGACCGGTCGCAGTCGGTGTTGACAGGGGGGCAGAGGTCGGCCCGGGCGCCTCACTTGTGGGGTGCCGCGAGATCGATCCTCTCGCCTTCTGTTCAACATCTATATGAAGCCGCTGGGTGAGATCATCAGTGGGTTCGGTGTGAGGTACCAGCTGTACGCGGATGACACCCAGCTGTACTTTTCCACACCGGACCACCCCAACGGCCATCAAGTGCTGTCCCGGTGTCTGGAGGCCGTACGGGTCTGGATGGGGAGAAACAGGCTCAAGCTCAATCCCTCCAAGACAGAGTGGTTGTGGATGCCGGCGTCCCGGTACAGTCAGCTAAATCCGCAGCTGACCATCGGTGGCGAGTCATTGGCCCCGATGGAGAGGGTGCGCAACTTAGGCGTCCTCCTGGATGGACGGCTGTCTCTAGAAGATCATTTGACAGCCGTCTCCAGGAGAGCGTTCTACCAGGTTCGCCTGGTGCGCCAGTTGCGCCCCTTTCTGGACCGGGAGGCCCTATGCACGGTCACTCACGCCCTCGTGACGTCTCGCCTGGATTACTGTAACGCTCTCTACATGGGGCTCCCCTGCGCGGGTGATAGATGGAGCCCCTCGTGGCTCCCGTATAACACCTATCCTGCGCGGTCTGCACTGGCTACCTGTGGCTTTCCGGGTGCGCTTCAAGGTTTTGGTGACCACCTTTAAAGCGCTCCATGGCATAGGGCCGGGTTATTTACGGGACCGCCTACTGCGACCAGATACCTCTCACCGACCGTGCGCTCTCACAGAGGGACTCCTCAGGGTGCCGTCAGCTAGGCAGTGTCGCCTGGCGCCCAGGAAGGGCCTTCTCTGTGGGGCTCCGCCTCTGGAGCGAACTCCCCAGGACTCCGTCAACTTCCGGACCTTCGAACCTTCCGTCGCGAGCTCAAGACTCATTTATTCATCTGTGCAGGACTGGCTTAGTTTTTTAGATTTTAAATTTAGAGGGGTTTTTAAATTGATTTTAATATCTATATTTTTTACTTTTAATTAATTGGGCAGTAGAATAAGTTTTTTAATGATTGTTTTAATTTGTATATTGATGTTTTTATATGCCTGTGAACCGCCCTGAGTCCTTTGGGAGATAGGGCGGTATATAAATTCAAACAATAAATAAATAAATAAATAAATAAATAATATTTGCAATTTTGCGGGACTGCAGAAAAGTCAACAGGTATTATGAGACATACAAAAAATACCTCAGCAGGTGAAAACACTTGGGCAATTATATCTGGTCTCTGAAACTCAATAGGGTCAAGCTAAGTTACTACTTCAATGGAAGGCTACCAGAGCTGTAGGCTATGCTGGAAGTCAACAAGCAGCTCAGAAGAAGACAGTGGAAGGAAGTCCATGGATTGTGTCCATGAAATCAGCAAAAGTTGAGCTGGAAGTAAAGGAGACCTGATCTTAACTTTCAGTGTATCCTTCTTAAGTCTGCTTATTTTCATTAAAAAAAACAAACAGTAAGGTGGGACCACCTTACCTTTATATATATATATATATATATAAGGTAAAGGTAAAGGTATATGTGCTAGACGTTCCCGACTCTAGGGGGTGGTGCTCATCTCAGTTTCAAAGCTGAAGAGCCAGCGCTGTCCAAAGAGGTCTCCGTGGTCATGTGGCCAACATGGCTAAATGCCAAAGGTGCACGGAACGCTGTTACCTTCCCACCAAAGGTGGTCCCTATTTTTCTACTTGCGTTTTTTACGTGCTTTCGAAACTGCTAGGTTGGCAGAAGCTGGAACAAGTAATGGGAGTTCACCCCGTTATGCGGCACTAGGGATTCGAACCGCTGAACTGCCGACCTTTCGATCGACAAGCTCAGTGTCTTAGCCACTGCGCCACCACGTTCCCCCCCCCTCTATCTATATAGGCAGTACTCTATCCTGCCCACATACACAACTCACAAATCCATTTGGCTAACAGAAATGAATCAAACCACAAGAATTGGTGAAATAACTGCAAAGCGATTTACACCACGCAGAAACAAGCAATCCTGTTTTTCATTTCAGCAAGTCAAGGTGTTCCGGACAAGATGTTCAAGATCATCTCTGGATTATCACCTACCCCCCCACTTCATTTACCTTGATGGTGTCTCCTTACTCAGGAACTGCAGCTCCACATATTTAAACTGATCTAGAATGTCTTGCTTTAGAGCAGCGCTCACACGAAAGGCTCGGGTGTTTCTTTTCATCTCATTGTCAAAATTAGCCGCCAGGAACATTAGATTTCGTGTACTGGTGTGGAGGTCAAAAGATCCATTGAAGCCATTTTGGCCATGACAGTTTAGACTGGCCTGGACCTAAAGCATCAGGAAAGCAAAGTCAAAAGATCACGCTAAAGTCCAAAATCAATGGCTCCAGATGTCAAAAGAAGGAGGAGAACATATATAAAGATAACTACTTTCAAATGATGGGTGCATTTTGTAAATCATAGATCCTGCCAGTAGAAGAGATTATTTGTAGCTCAGGGTTGAATTGTGGGCTCCTTGGTGCTCACTGAGCTTGTTTTCTTGAAGATGTTTCATTATCCAACTATGTAACATCACCAGTGCTATAAAAGAGTGGAGTTTGCAGGGAGGAGGAGGAGGAAGAGGAGGAGGAGGAGGAGGCGACGGCGACTGCGACAGCGAAGGAGAAGGAGGAGGAGGAGGAGGAGGAAGAGGAGGAGAAGGAGAAGGAGAAGGAGAAGAAGAAGGAGGAGGAGGAGGAGGGGGAGGAGGAAGGGGAGGAGGAGGAGAAGAAGAAGAAGGAGGAGGAGGAGGAGGAGGAGGAGGAGGAGGAGGAGGAGGAGGAGAAGGAGAAAAGAAGAAGGAGAAGGAGAAGGAGAAGGAGAAGGAGAAGAAGAAGAAGAAGAAGAAGAGGAAGAGGAAGAGGAAGAAGAAGAGGAGGAGGAGGAGGAAGAAGAAGAGGTCCTTGGTGCATCCTGAGTTTGGTTGTTTTCTTGCAGATGTTTCATTACCCAACTAGGTAACATCACCAGTGCTAGGTCATCAGTGTTAGGTCATCAGGTAACTAGCAACAATGAGCACAAGGTCACCAGCTTGAATTTTTTTTTTTTGACTGCACTGTTATACTGGTTCAATGTTTTGGTTCAGTGCATTGATAGAATCGGGGGCGAAAAATGCAGAAGAATCAACAGAAATGATTAAAGATGACAGTGGAGAATATATTTTCGAGTACCTGAATAGTTTGTGGGAAATGTGACCAATTTTGTTGAAGAAATTGAGGATTGAGTTCAACTCCAGAGTCTGGTCCATTAAGCCAAATATTGAACTGTTGGAGTATCTGTTTTTAAGAAAGGAGTTAAGAGAAGCTTAATTGTGGTTGTGACACAGACCAGCCATTTCCAAACCCTCTTCTAGAGATATTGGATTTGTAAACCTAGTTTAGAAGGGACACAGTGACTCAGTGGCTAAGACGCTGAGTTGTGGATTGAAAGGTTGGCAGTTTCAGCGGTTCGAATCCCTGCGTAACAGGGTGAGCTCCCGTTACTTGTCCCAGCTTCTGCCAAGCTAGCTGTCATGCCCCTGTCGGAGTCTGAATCTGAAGGGGAAGAAGAACGGCTGACAAAGACTGAGAGGGTAGATCCATTGGCTGTGGAAAAAACTGGGGAAGAGCAAAGTCAGGCTGGGCAGAGTAGGGGAGAAGTAGAACAAGGGAGAGTGGGTTCAGATGAAGACCAAGGCCCACCCCCTCCTCATCCTAGGCAGCGCAGGGAGGAACGGAGAAGAGAGCAACTGGGTTGCGTGGCTTACGAGGGAGGAAAGGGACCTGATCCTCTTTACAAGGCACAGCTGTTGATGGAGTTTAAAAGGAAAGGCAAATGGGAGGGGCGTTCGTTAGGAACAAACGCTGAGTTTATCTGGTGTTTCTTTGAATCCTGGCATCCTCCCAAACTGGTTTGATTTATTGCCTTGCTACTTTGCTTGCGGAATTCCTTATTTTGCTTGCCCTGCTGGATTAATTACCTTGTCTTGCCTTTGGATTTTTTTGTTAGAAGTTTTCTGCTTACAACGTTTGGGACTGAAGTATTGCCAGCCAAAGACTATTACAGCTGGCTGGAAGAGCTCTCTCCAGGCCGGAGAGTTGAAAGGGACATTGGGGGCACAGTTGGTGATAATAAAGGGACTCCTATCGGTTCTCTGGCTGTGTTGCCTTTGTGTCACGCCCCAGGTCATCACACTAGCAGTTCGAAAGCACATAAAAAAGGCAAGTAGAAAAAATAGGGACCACCTTTGGTGGGAAGGGAACAGCGTTCCGTGCGCCTTTGGCATTGAGTCATGCCGGCCACATGACCACAGAGATGTCTTTGGACAGTGCTGGCTCTTCGGCTTTGAAACGACTAGCGTCAGGAACTAGAGTCAGAACCTAGAGTCAGGAACGACTAGCACAGGGGTCTCCAACCTTGGTCCCTTTAAGACTTGTGGACTTCAACTCCCAGAGTCCCTCTTAAAGCTTTAAGTCTTAAAGGAACCAAGGTTGGAGACCCCTGGACTAGCACACATGTGCGAGGGGAACCTTTACCTTTAAACCTAGTTTGGCATTTGTTTTCCTTGATTCTGACGTACTTCTGTTTTCTCTTTTGGGATGGGTTCAGTTTTAATCCTAAATCGTTAATATCGATATACGTACCTGGAATGAATGGGCGATATCCAGCTGTATCAGATGGTGGGATTGGCCCATGCTAGATTTATTTTGGTATTTTCCCAGGAAGCTTAGTACTTCTTTTTGGCTGATTTTCAGTTTCACTTCCAGCTCTTGATTAGCCTGTAGGGTTTGATAGTTTCATGGTTTCAAATGCTCGGTCAACAAAGAAACACCTAAATTTGGAATCTGAGAGAGTTAGTGTCAGGATAAAGAAAACCGGTGCCGAGATTACATGCGCCTAGGACTGAACCCTGTTGAGCCCAAGCTCATAGTCTTCGAATTGGCTTCTTCTATATCGGGGTGTCAAACTAGATTTCATTGAGGGCTGCATCAAGGTTATGTTTGACATCAGGGGGGCAGAGTGGGTGTGGCCAGAGTGGGTGTGGCCTGCTCAGTGCCATTCATGTCGGGGGCACCTGTGGCAGCTCAAGCGCTCTGTCAGTGAAAACGGGCTCCCGAGCTCCGTTTCTAGCTGTGATGGCCTCCTGCAACCCTCTGTCAGCAAAAATGGAGCTTGGGAGAGCCACAAGCTCTATTATCACCATGGGCCAGTCCCTCACTGTTTCCAGGGTGGCCCCATGGGCCACATCTAAACACCCAGTGTTGTGGTCTGCCAGCAGCCTATGGAGCTGGCAATGGAGTCGGACAGCGATGAGGCTGAGGAAGATCATGGGCCAGTCCTGGTGGCTGGGGAAGGCCCGGATGAGGACTCTGCGTCAGAGGCAGAGGTGGGGCCAGGGCCATCGGGGAGTGATGTGCAGACTCCAGAGCCTCCAGAGGATGACAATAGTGAGGCAGAGGAACAGGAGGAGCCTGTTCCTAATGCACGCATGAGAAGAGCTGCCAGAAGGCAAGACCAGCTAAAGCAAAGAGGACAACACAGGAGTAGAGCCAAGAGATGATCGGTCCCTCCCATAAGGCTTAAAAGACCAGCAACGGCGTTTGGGCTCTTTGTCGGAAAACAACGTTGATAGCTTTGCTCCTTTTTGACTTCAACTTACATGGGTGAGATTCCGCACCATGATGCACGTTTCTGTATTTTGAGGGAAAATGCTGCTGTTATATGGATGAGTCAATCTTGCACATATCTAGAGATGGAAGGAAGATAATCCCATAGCACTTAAAAATTGAAAGAATGACTCCCCTGCCACTCTTTCCGTCCATGCTGATCACTTACATATGGGTTTTTAGTTGGATAGCCCAAGGTGAGGGTTAGAATGGAGTCTTCCCGCTCGTCAGTCACCAGTCTGGTTTCCAAAGAGTAGTGTTTCTCCTTCTTGTTCACCGTGAATGTTTCCTGGAGAAGGAGACTTTGTGGAATGGGGAGACTTAGCGGATGCCTAGGATGCAAAGGAAGAGAAGCAGGAGTCTCACTTGAGATGGAGATAGGGGCTGCTGAGGGGGGGGGGGTCTCCTCAAGAGATGGAGCAGGACTGCAGCCACCCTTGGCAGGTTGACTTTTAGGAGTTAAGAGTAAAAAACAAGGAAAGATAGCAGAACCACCATCTGATCCTGGAAGGCAAGGAAGGAGATGAATGAGGGAAATACTGGAGGAAATGTCATCAGCGTCATTTAAGGAAAAATATATGAAGTTTTCAGTTAAACCAGGACTTTTTGGTCTGAATTAGGCAATAATTCAAGTCCCTGCAGACTTCTTGGCAAGCTTTCTTCAGAAATGCTAGGCCATTGCTTCCTTCTTAGAGCCAAGAGAAAGTGGCTGGCTTGAGGTCACCTAGTTGGCTTTGGGCCTAAGATGGAATTAGAACCCATCTTCTGATGCTTGAACCACTCCACCTCACTGGCTCAGTCAGGTAACCTATCCCTGCTGTAAATTCTAATGAATGTGAGCAGGTGAGAAGGGAACCAAGGTACCTGAACAGGAGAGTTCCACGTTTCTGATAAAGCATTTTTTCTTTCTTCACTTCTTCTAGCTGTGCCTCGAACCGTAGGACAAGAGGTGGGTTCTTGTGGTCGGTGCACACAACGGATGTAGAAATGTTTGATTTTCTAGGCTGAAAACAAGAAGCCATTACTAAACTATCTAAGAGAAAAAGAATCATTGCACACAGGGGTGGGATTCAGTCGGTTCGGACCGGTTTGGGTGAACCGGATGCTAATTTTACATCTGGTTCACTGAACTGGTAGTTGCAAGGACTGGCTGGCCCCACCCACCCCACCCCACCCCTCCCAGGAATCTCCACGCGGCCCTCTTTGGATGCCAGGTAACTGCAGCACCCACATCGAGGCTCTGGGAGGGCGAAAAACAATTTCACGGAAAGCCTCCAGAGCCTGGGGAGGGTGAAAAATGGGCCTCCTGGAAGTTCCAGAAGTCTGGAAATAGGCTTCTTTCAGGCCTCCGGAGGGCCTCTGGAGCCCAGGGGAGACCGTTTTCACCCTCCCGGAGGCTTCCATCATGGTGCAGGAGGCCAAGTAGGCCACGCCCACCATGGCCACATCCACCCAGCAACCAGGCAGAGAACCGGTTGCTAAAATTTTTGAACCCCACCCCTGATTACACAATGAAAAGCGAATGATACTAATTTATTGAACACAAAGCTGAAAGGCTACAGTCGAGGTCTCCAAACTTGGCAACTTTAAGACTTCTGGACTTCAACTCCCAGAATTCCCCAGTCAGCATGTGTCTCTTCGTAGTTCCCATCAGTCCTGTTCTTCTTTGCCCACCCACCGACCCCGCTCCCAAATATCACCTTACCACTTCCAAGTGGCAATAAGATGCCGTCAGATTAAATTCCTTCTTTGCAGATGTCAGTCTAAAACGAAGAAACTTGGTGCGTTCATTGTTTTCCAGGAGAACTTCATGTTTTATCGGTTGGCTCCACACTGACATTATTTCATTCTGGCTGTGCAGGAACCCTTTCATAACCCGACTGGTTGTGGATGCCTAATAAGTCAAAAGAATGTATTCTTTAATTCTGTCATTTTTTGGAAATGAAGAGAATGTGAGAAGCGATGCTTCGCTTGGTAACCCATCGTCTCCCTAGTATTTACGGTAATCCCGACGCATCAGTTAAGGATAACTTCATGCGGTTGAGCTTGTTAACTAGTAACTTAATTTGCCCATTTTCTCAGTTCGGTAATAGAGTGTAATCTTCGTTTAATAGATCCTCATTTACTGGACTCTGAATATAACAAGCTAAATTTCTGCCCTCTAGAAATAGCAGACAAGTCCATTTAATCTGAAGCAGTCCACAACTTGAATGTGTGAAACTATCTTGAGACTGACAGAAGAGACAAGGGAAGGAGTTGTTGTTAGTAGATTGGAAAAGTGATTCCTGGCTTTTGGAGGAATGGATTCATACCCCTTAATGCCAGCCCAGAGGTGGGTTTCAGCAGGTTCTGACCAGTTCTGGAGAACCGGTAGCAGAAATTTTGAGTAGTTTGGAGAACCAATAGTAAAAATGCTGACTGGCCCCGCCCCCATCTATTCTCTGCCTCCCGAGTCCCAGCTGATCGGGAGGAAATGGGGATTTTGCGGTAACCTTCCCCTGGATTGGGGAGGGAATGGAGATTTTACAGTATCCTTCCCTTGCCATGCCATGCCATGCCATGCCCACCAAGCCACACCCACAGAACCGGTAGTAAAAAAAATTGAAACCCATCCCTGTGCCAGCCCTTTTAAAGACTAGATTTAATCCCTTCAAGGAGACACCCCCCCTCACCTTCATGAACTGTCTGCTACAAAAGGGCTACAAGATCCCCAACTCAGTTCTCAAGGTTTTTTACTCTGTCCTTCTTTTTTGGTACTAAAATTAGCTAAAGGAAGTCCATATGAACCTGGCTTCTAGGAGAAGAAATGGCGACTGCAGCAGAATGAAGAAACAGCGAGTAGAAATTCCTCTCTGGACTAGGAGAGGACTTGAGATCACCCGCCAAATGCTCCAGACAGCTGTTCCTTGCAAGGAAACTACAATATAGCCATCTTCCGTAGGTTTAGAGCTCTGGGAGAGGAAGGAATAATAACCATCTTGCTCGAACTGCGACTGGCACCTTTGAAATGACACTAAGTTCAAATACTTCCTTTCTAATCCTTTTTGGAAATGATGCTCGTTAACGGCTCAGCAATTAAAGCATTCCACCCAATATTTTTATATTCAGAATATTGTCACAGTGGCTACTCGGCAACGCTCCAGTCTACAACTGCAACAGAAAGAGAGAGAATCAACCAAGGCAGCCAAGGGGAAGGAACTAACTCTCAGATAGGTGGTTGTCGATGTGCGGATCTCAATTCTGCCTTCCTTCTCAGCGCTGTCGTCTTTACAATACAGCTCCAGGATTAAACCCTTGAGGACAAAAGCTTTACCGACAGTTAACTCCACAGTGGTGAAGAAAGCCGAACGCTGGAACTGGTGGAATTTGTGAGTGGCATACAGGTACAGCCAGGGTGTGTCCATGTTGAATGTACCTGTAAAGAAGAGAACACTTTCTTTCCGAAAGCTGCCCTTCAGGTTTATTTATCTTCCAATAACTCCAGTTGGTTCTTTATACCTATCAGTTAACTCTTCCCATGCAAAGGGAACCACTTAATGCACAATCTTTCCTATTCCTGCGAAAATAAGGAGTATGAAGGGTCTTTTGAAAATAAATGTGCATTAACTCTTTTAGATTTTTTTAGTTTGTTTGTCTGTCTGTCTGTCTGTCTGTCTATCTAATCTCTGTATCTATCTAATCTCTCTCTCTCTCTCTTTCTCTATCTATCTATCTATCTATCTATCTATCTATCATCTATCTATCATCTATCTTTTTTTTATTAAAAGAGTTTTTACAAAGAATTCCCTCCCCCTTTCCCCCTCCCTCTTATCCACTCCCTCCTCCCCTCCCCCCCAGACTTCCCAGAACACCCACAAGGTATAGTTCAAAAACAAACATAAGCTAAATTATTCCAAAACAATTATACAAGTTTTTCCTCTCTGGCTCTGACTTCCCCCTTACATAACCAAAATCCTTCAAGAAATAACAATTAACATTGGTAAAATATATAAATCAAAACAGCAGATTAACCCTAAAGTATTTAAAACCAGATAATTCATAAAAATCCAATCCAAGTCAGAGAATATCTCCCTTGTAACTTCTATAAACCATATAATCAACCCATTTCCCCCCCCAAATCTTTCTTACATAAAGTCTTTCGAGAATATTCTATTTACAATTCAGTACATAATTTCGATACAGCAAATTACAATCTTTATTCAACTTTAGTCCTTCCTCCTCTGATATCATATATCTACCTATCGTCTCTCTCTATGTCTATCTACTCTCTCTGTATCCATCCATCATCTGTCTGTCTGTCTGTCTGTCTGTCTGTCTGTCTGTCTGTCTGTCTGTCTGTCTGTCTGTCTATCTATCTATCTATCTATCTATCTATCTATCTATCTATCTATCTATCTATCTATCTATCTATCTATCTCTGTATCCATCCATCCATCCATCCATCCATCCATCCATCATCTCTCTCTCCCTCCCTTCTTCCATCCCTCTATTTATTTTATTCAATTTCTATAGCCGCCCATCTCAAATACATGTTTTTGTAAAGTTTTTCTTGGTTTGATTCTCGAATGTATATTTGTAAAGCAAAACTACATAAATATATACAATTAAGATGTTTTTTTCTTGATTGACCTCTGAGGCTGCTCTTTTATTCCCGCCCCCCCACCCCCCCACCCCAGTAAAATATCATCACCATCGGGACGAGACTTTCAGGCCATGCATGTGATGGAATCTTACCTTCCCACTTCTTCAGCAAACGGCCAGAAACATTTTTCCACTGCAGATCGGCTATAAAAAGGATGCGGTTGTTGTAATGCACCTTGAAACTGGTGCTGCTTTCTGGAGAAGGGTGGAAAGAACTGGAATGCTGCAGCCGAGTCCTGTAATCCAGATTCTCTTCAGGCACTTGGATCACGAACTAGAAGGAAAAATAGGTTGTGCCCATGTTATAGGAAAAGAAAGTCTTGCATGCAAGCAGGGATGAAATCCAGCAGGTTCTGGAGAACCGGTAGCGGAAATGTTGAGTAGTTCGGAGAACCGGCAAATACCAGCTCTGGCTGGCCCCAGAGTGGGGTGGGAATGGAGATTTTGCAGTATCCTTCCCCCAGGAGTGGGGTGGGAATGGTGATTTTGCAGTATCCTTCCCCTGGAGTGGGGAGGGAATGGGGATTTTGCAGTATCCTTTCCCTGGAGTGGGAAGGGAATGGGGATTTTGCAGTATCCTTTCCCTGGAGTGGGGTGGGAATGGTGATTTTGCAGTATCCTTTCCCTGGAGTGGGGAGGGAATGGAGATTTTGTAGTATCCTTTCCCTGGAGTGGGAAGGGAATGGGGATTTTGCAGTATCCTTTCCCTGGAGTGGGGTGGGAATGAAGATTTTGTAGTATCCTTTCCCTGGAGTGGGGAGGGAATGGAGATTTTGTAGTATCCTTTCCCTGGAGTGGGAAGGGAATGGGGATTTTGCAGTATCCTTTCCCTGGAGTGGGGTGGGAATGGTGATTTTGCAGTATCCTTCCCCTGGAGTGGGGAGGGAATGGGGATTTTGCAGTATCCTTTCCCTGGAGTGGGAAGGGAATGGGAATTTTGCAGTATCCTTTCCCTGGAGTGGGGTGGGAATGGAGATTTTGTAGTATCCTTTCCCTGGAGTGGGGTGGGAATGGTGATTTTGCAGTATCCTTTCCCTGGAGTGGGGTGGGAATGGAGATTTTGTAGTATCCTTTCCCTGGAGTGGGGTGGGAATGGTGATTTTGCAGTATCCTTTCCCTGGAGTGGGGAGCAGAAGCAGAATTTCCATTGCTAAGTAAAGTGAGTCACGCCTGATTTTACAACCATCTTTGCCATGGTTATATAGAGAAGCACTTCAACTGCTAAATGAATCATGTGGTCATTAAGTGAATTCAGCTTCCCTCCCTGGAGTATCTGAACCCCTATTGCTTGGAAAGCAGCTGGAATAGCAACAAGAGTTGAAATAAATGTATGGCATTAATGCCTGCAGTCTATATATATATGAAAGTCAAATATCACTCACTCATCACAAAATCTCCAGAACTGTAAAGCCTACAAACTTGAAATTTGGCACATATGTTCCTCTTGGCTTCTAGGTTCTCGCTAAGAAAGGATTTTTCGAAATGACCATCAGATCATTGGTATTTCATATACAGAATTATATTAACACGCTCTGATGCTAAGAAGTTAGACGTTCTACTCCCCCTCCCAACCTGGAAGGAACTCTGTTCCAACTGCCAGTTGCCTTATGTTAACACACTCTGATGCTACCCCTTCGCTAAATCGGGCGTGGGAGTGGCTAGCGTGTGACTCATCTGGCCTGCGGGCTGGGACATTCTACTCCCCCATCTCTGTTCCAACTACCAGTTGCCTTATATTAACACGCTCTGATGCTACAGAGTTACACATTCTACATTAAGTTTCAGGCTTTAAGTGTCAATATATCACACCTGATCACATAGTTTCGTAGCGAAACATGGGCGTCCAGCTAGTTCTTAATAAGCAAATAATGAAGCAATACTATAGCCTTGCAATAGAGATGATTTGGAGTATTTTAAAATGAGACAACTTGAAGATCTGCTTTGAAGGGGATTTGCTTCTTGGAGGCCAGTTGGTAAGGTCGCAAATGGGGAAACACATGACACAGAATGCTGCAACCATTGTTGCAGAAAGCTCAAGACAATTTCCATAAGAGTCTTGGGTAGAACTATCAAGGCTGGATTGATACAGCAGCTGCCCCAAAGCCAGTTCTCTATGGCAGGGGTCTCCAACCTTGGTCTCTTTAAGACTTGTGGACTTCAACTCCCAGGCTAAACAAGAGAGATAGGGAAATACATCCATTATATTATATAATTGGGGGGTGGGGCTCAAGTTAGATTAAGATAGGGCTGGAGACAAATGTAGTGAAGAACCTCAAGAGAAAATCTGGAGAGCATGGCAGAAGATCAAACACTGGGTTGTATAGACCAGGGGTCTCCAACCTTGGTCCCTTTAAGACTTGTGGACTTCAACTCCCAGAGTCCCTCAGCCAGCAAAGCTGGCTGAGGAACTCTAGGAGTTGAAGTCCACAAGTCTTAAAGGGACCAAAGTTGGAGACCCCTGCTCTATGGTGTCTCCTCTCATTTTACCATCACCATGACTTTGCACAGTAGATTGGTGGCTGATGCTTGAGTGGAGATCCCAATTTAACTCGCCTACCACTCGCCTTCCAACACCAGACAAACCCACCCTGAAAACGTGACACGCTCAGTTCTGCTCTGCCTACCTCCATGAAGTAGCTCCTCAGAGTGGCCTGTGAATGATTTTTGAACATCTGGCTGATGATCACTTTCCTCATATTGCCGGCTTCATCCCAGTGTTTTCCATAGTTAGCCTCCAAGAGGGAGTGCAGCTGGGCTGCAGTGTCTTCATGGTGCAAATGGACCTGGAGAAAGGTTGCAGGTTGAGCATTTAACATTCTTCTCTCGTAACAACTTCCCTTCCAAGAAGAATCTTGGAGAAAATCCTGAGTTATGGAATTTGCGCCAGGTCCTAGTCACCCGTTATAGAGAATAACTACACGAGCCACCGTGGCGCAGTGGTTAGAGTGCAGTACTGCAGGCTACTTCTGCTGACTGCCAGCTGCCTGCAATTTGGCAGTTCGAATCTCACCAGGCTCCAGGTTGACTCAGCCTTCCATCCTTCCGAGGTGGGTAAAAATGAGGACTCAGATTGTTGGGGGCAATAGGCTGACTCTGTAAACCACTTAGAGAGGGCAATAAAGCATTGTAAAGTGGTATATATAAGTCTAAGTCCTATTGCTATTGCTATAATGAAGATGACCTAGATGGAGATATGCAAGATCTCTGTGTTAGCAAAGCAATGAAGATTGTAGCAAGTCTTAAGTCCACAAAATATGCAGAAGCAGCTCAGGCAGACACCCCCTTAACTCACATATGTATAAGAAGGGGAGGAGTATAGCACAGTCAGACTTGCAAGAGTCTTTTATTGCAACCACTCTCAATAAAAGTAGTTTTAGCTTTCCTGTGGAATTAATTTCCTGGTCTGATCTACCTATAGGGTCTGACACTCATCCAGGTAGTTTCTCAGCAGGCATCATTCCATTGCTTTGTCCCACCATTGTCTGTCTTCATGCCCAACTTCCATCCAACCTCCTCACATCCAATCAGAATAGAGCTGGAAAGGACCTTGGAGGCCTTCTAGTTCAGGGGTCACCAACCTTTCGGACCCCAGGGACCACTAACTTCATAATTTTAAATCCCGCGGACCACTAATATGATCTGGCTAATGACCGGCTGGGTGAGTGTGGCTAGGTGGTCATGTGACTGAGTGGGTGTGGCCAACTTTATGTCACTCATATCGAGGGGCGTCTCGCTGGCCTCTACTCGCCCCTCCCCTCCCAGCCACTCCTCGCCTGCTCGCCCGGGCTCCTTAAGGCTCCAATAGGAAGCAGTTGCTGGAGCTAAGCAGCCACCACGAGAAAGAGTTGGCAAAACAACTCAGTTCATATTGGATCTGGCCAAGAAGGAGGCTCAGCAGAAGTACCTCACTGAGGACTACGAGCATAGGCTTTCCAAGCAGAGGGAAGACCTGCGGGAGTGCAAGGCCGGGTACTGGCGCCTGGAGGCTCAGCAGGCTGAGATGGTCAGCCAGTTCTAGGCCATGATTCAATCCCACTGGAATGAGGCCCTCTGGCTCTTTGCCACCGGCGGTGTTTCCCTCCAGCCTTCACCCAAAGCCCTGCACCAGGAGGCCAAAGCAGACTCCAAGTTGGAATTTCTGCCCTTCTCCGACCCACACAAAATGTTGTGTCCTCCTCACCTCCATCTGAACGATGGCTTAATTAGCCGGCTCTTATCAGCTCTTATCAGAATCAGTGTCTGCCAAGAGCCCTCGATAGCTGCCAAGATGCTGGTGAGTCACAACCTTCAGCTCTAGTCAATCTGTGGATTTGCCTGATACAAAAAGACACACCAGCTCTTGCTGCCTTTTATATCCTGTGGGGTGTGGCTCCATGACTCAGCACTTCCTAGGCCTGCCCCTCCCCTGTTTCTGTCATTCCCTTCTCTCCTGCCTATGAAACCTGGGATTGAGCCAAGCCTGATTGCTATCAGCTGGGTCTGCAGGCGTAGCCTGGGGGGGGGAAGAGTCAGGAGAAGGAGGCCTTGTTATCTCTTTCACTTGGCCTGCTTCTGGCTCCTGGAGCTGATCCAGGGAGGCCGGTGCTTCCGAGGTAAGTCCTGACGGCCCTTCTCCCTCACTGTCCAAATCACTTTCTGGCAGCAGGCCCGGCTCCGAGTCACTTTCGGGCATGGGGCCAGGTTCGGGGGCGGGAGCCACGACACAAAAAGACCCCGAAGGGAGAGACTCTCTGCAGCAAGACAAATGTTCATTGCACATATCCGCCCCAGGAACCGTAATTTGAGGATCCCTGATTTCGTGCAATATTTTTCTGCGGACCACCAAAATTTTCTCACGGACCACCAGTGGTCCGTGGACCACCAGTTGGTGACCACTGTTCTAGTCCAACCCCCTGCTCAAGCAGGAGACCCTATACCATTTCAGACATCCCTTACTATGTTTTGCACCTTTTGGGAACCAATGCATTTCTTTACCTTGTGATTGTAAGTTAGACTCTGAGTACAGTGAAATTTGTGCTCTAGATCCAGTCTGTAAACATCTGGCCAGCTGTTCTCCTGCTTTAACCTCTGAGCCATGTTGCATTCATGCTGAAGCTTCTTGGCATCTCCTTCTCCAGTGAACCATGCATGTAGAAATAGATATTTACATTACAAACTGGGATGATATTTTTGACAAGCCTTCTGTCTTTCCTGATCTGCTGTTTCCCCCAAGATTTAGATCCGTCCCCAACATCTCTAATGATTATGGAACCTGATCCCATAGATCTCCAGCTTCCGTGGTATTGACTAATATTCTACTCAGATTTGGAATGGAGTAGCCTGATCGAACTGTCCATCAATCCTTTTAAGCATGTAGTATATAGATTTTATGAGGGACACGGTGGCTTAAGGGGCTAGGACGTTGAGCTTGTCGATCGGAAGGTCGGCAGCTCGGCGGTTCGAATCCCTAGTGTTGCCATGTAACGGGGTGAGCTCCCGTTACTTGTCCCAGCTTCTGCCAACCTAGCAGTTTCGAAAGCACGTAAAAAATGCAAGTAGATGGAAACATGGGAGAAAATTTGGGTTAGAAATGTTAAGTTTACACAGGCACAGAATTTAAGGGAAAATTTTTATAAGATGTTTTATAGATGGCACTTAGATCCCAAAAAATTATCATGTATGTATCCTAATATCCAAGCGAAATGTTGGAGGTGTGATTGTGATGACACTACATATTTTCATATTTGGTGGACTTGCAAGAAAATTAAGGTCTTTTGGATAAGAATTTGGTGGATTATTCAAAATGTATTGAAGAAGATAAAGTTCCTGCCACAATTTTTCCTTTTGGGAATTATAACGGATTGTACAGGGATTGAGACTAAACTGATTCTGAATTTAATAACAGCAGCAAGACTGTTGATTGGACAATACTGGAAGAAAGAAGAGGTACCTACAATAGAAGAATGGATACTGAAAGTCACTAATTTGGCTGAGATGGCTAAAATCTCAGCATTTTTAAAAGACAATACGCAGGAAAGATATTTAATTGAATGGAAAAAATGGATTGATTATCTACAAAACAGATATCAGATTAAGAAATATCAGATTGCCTTTGAATAGTTAGAAAGTTATTTTATGTAATGGGGAGGGGGTTGGGAGATGAAAAGCTTTGGATGTGGTTATTTGGATTGGAAGGGAAAATTTTATTCTATGTTTGGTTTATGTATAACAATACCTTGTGATTGACCCGGGAAGCCGGGGGGGGGGAGGGAGGGGGGAAGGGTTTTTTTTTGGGAGGGAGGGGGAAAAAAAGGGGGGAAAATGTTTTTGTTTTTTAAAACTCTTTCAATAAAAAAAAAATGCAAGTAGAAAAAATAGGGACCACCTTTGGTGGGAAGGTAACAGCATTCCGTGCGCCTTTGGTGTTGAGAAATGCCGGCCACATGACCACGGAGACGTCTTCGGACAGTGCTGGCTCTTCGGCTTTGATACGGAGATGAGCACCGCCCCCTAGAATCGGCAACGACTAGCATGTATGTGCGAGGGGAACCTTTACCTTTATATAGATTTTTCCATTTTTCTTAAGAAAACGCATTACGCGGGCCAACCACCTGACCTGACTCGGTTTCATGACCATTTAATGCAGTGGTGAAATCCAAATTTTTTTACAACCGGTTTTGTGGCCGTGGCTTGGTGGGCGTGGCAGGGGAAGGATACTGCAAGGATACTACCCTCCCCACTCCTGGGGCCAGCCAGAGGTGGTATTTTCCGGTTCTCCAAACTACTCAAAATTTTCGCTACCGGTTCTCCAGAACCTGTCAGAACCTGCTGGATTTCACCCCTGATTTAATGCTGTTATTAATGAATCACCACAGTTGTGAATCAAATTATAGGATCCTTAAGTCAACTACACGGTCATTAAGTGAATCCAATCTCTGGAATCGATTCACTTTTTAAAAAAAAACAAAACACCCATAGATATGAGAAGGGAATTTATATATATATATAAATATAGATATATAGATATATAAAACACCAGTACAGTACCAAACAATCCATATTTAATTCTCAGGATGTTGGACCAGACTTGTCCTCGTTTTTGCAGAAGAAAAATGATATGAGATCCAAAAACGCCAGGAATGTGGGTTTCTCCTTCTAGGGAATAGTGTTTTCGCTCATTATCTGCCTTTTTCTCGAAACACACTAAGAAACAAACACAAAGGCAATCAAAATCAGAAATGCATTAAGAAGGAACAGGAATACAGGTAGTTCTTTACTTACAACCATTCGTTTGGTCAAATTCGGACTCTTGGCAACTGGCATGTACCTATGACCTGCGATCAAAATTCCAGACTCGCTTGCGGTCGTTAAGTTGTAGACAACCAGAATAATACATTTCCAGATTAGGTTATAGCTTTCGCAGCGTATTTATTTAGGAGGAAGGAGGAAGGAGGCTTGAGGTCTGTCTCCGGTTTTACCCATGTTGTCTCCGAGGCTGTGCTGTCCTTACCTGCAAAGGACGCAGCATCCTTCAGCAGGTTAATCAAGGATACTGAAAATGCCACCTTCTGGCTGGCCAATTTAGTGAGGTTTCCTGCAAGGACCACAGGACTTCCATGCGGTAGCAATTTGGCTTCCAGACGGATTGCGTATCTCTGCTCTCCAGCCACGGATGGCCAATCGGTCCTGCCCTACAGAAATTAGAATGTATCCGATCCATTTTGGTGGATTAAACTATCTGGTCAGAGACCCACAAAAAAAGGCATTTTCTCAAATGAAAGTAAACTGGCTGGGTCCTTTGGTTCCAGACCAGGTGAGGCACTTACCTTGATGTAATAAATGGTATTATCGTTGACTATCAGTTCCAAATGCCCGACACGAGAGTATTTTGAGATTTCAATTTTGCCTGGTAAAGGTAGAAAAAAAAAAGAGATAAGTTAATTCCCACTTGTGTTTTCCCACGGATAGATAGCCGAATGCAGGGGTGTCAAACTCAAGGCCCGCGGGCCAGATTAGGCCTGTAGGGCCACCCTGGAAACAGCAAAGGAGTGGCCTGTGGTGCCTCTTCCAGTGAAAATGGAGCTCGGGAGGGCTGGACGTGGCCGTCCCGGGCTCTGTTTTCACTAGCAGCAGGTTGAAGGAGGCCATTGCTGTTGAAAACGAAGCTCGGGAGCCTGTTTTCGCTGGCAGAGCGCTCAGGCCACCACAGGTGCCCCTGACACGAGTGATGTTGAGCTGGCCACGCCCACTCCAGCCACGCCCACCTGCCCCCCTCCCCGAGGTCAAACACAACCTTGATGCGGCCCTCAATGAAATCGAGTTTGATACCCCTGGCCTAATGCAAATGGAAGGCAACTTTAAAACAGGTGGGCTTCAACTCCCAGAATTCCTCAGCCAGCCTAAACTTCAGCTCACAAGATCTTCTCGCAGAAAATCCCTTTCCTAACTCCTTCATATTTTTCCTCCAGTTGCCTAAGAGAGGGATCAAAATTTGTCATTTTTTAAATAAATAATTGTGAATTGCCCCTTCTTTTGTCAATCTTCCAAAGGCTCTTCCAGAAGATCTTCAGCTGACTTCTCTCTATTTTCGGTTTGCAGTTCTAGGAGACTTGGGGTTTAACATTGTTGGGGTCCGCCGGCGGCCTGCGGAGCTGGCAGCAGAGTCGGACAGTGAGGAGGCTGGAGTGGAGCATGGGCCAGTCCTGGAGTCTGGGGAAGGCTCGGACAAGTGCTCTGCATCGAAGGCAGAGAGGGTGCCAGGGCCATCTGGGAGGTACGTGCTGCCTCCAGAGCCTCCAGAGTCTGACGTCAGCGAGGCAGGGGGAGCCTGTTCCCAGCGTGCGCATGCGGAGAGCTGCCAGAAGGCAAGAACGGTTAAAACAAAAAGGTCGAATCGGGACTAGGGCTTGGAGATGATTGGCCCCTCCCATAAGACATAAGGGGGGAGCAAAGAACGCGGGCCTTTGCAGGAATCAACTGTTGCTCACGCTGGCCAGTTTCAAGATTGCAGCTCCATGCTGACTCAGTGTTCCGTGTGACCTTGCAAAGCTAATTGCCAATTAGGTCTTGGCAGCGTGTCAAGGGAGATAAAGGTGGGTGTTTATCAGCCTTATCCCGAAGGACTGTGGCAAACTTCTGTCGGAATCCTTACAACTATTTGGGACTCATCTGTGAATGAACAGATTGAGAATGAACAGGCTGTGAATGAGCAGAATTCACAGCCGTTGAAATAAAAAGAGGGTTTTGGGGACTCATTGTGTGCTTTTACTGTACCACGAAGTCTAGGTCAGAACAAACACGACTTCTTTGCCATGGAACTCTGAGCAGTTTTGATCAGCTAATAAAAGAGCTTTTAAATCTCATGCTTTCAAATTTTGCAGGAGATGATGATGATATGATGATGATGATGACGATGTTGATTAGGGGAAGGGGAAAGGAGAAGGAGGAGGAGGAGGAAGAGGAGGAGGAGGAAGAAGAAGAAGGAGGAGGAGGAGGAGGAGGAGGACCTAGTGGTGGTAGTGGAGGAGGAGGAGGAGGAGAAGAAGAAGAAGGAGAAGGAAAAGGAAAAGGAGAAGGAGAAGGAGAAGAAGAAGGAGAAGGAGAAGGAGAAGGAGAAGGAGAAGGAGAAGGAGAAGGAGAAGGAGAAGGAGAAGGAGAAGACACCTTAATAAATACACTACACGGTGTTCAAGAGGAAATTTTGAAAACTCTACTGTTATAAGCTTCATATATGGTGATGACTTAGATCTCCCAATGGATGCACACCAAGAAGATCTAATTGGTTCTCAGTTGTTCTCACCGTTCAGTAGCATTTTTGTCTTCGGCTCGATGAATTCAATTCTGACTATTTTCTGAGGGATGTTCCAGTGGAAGTTAAAAGCCACATTTCTCTTCAGCTCTGATTCCGGACTCCCCATAAAGAAATGGAGCCCGGCTTCATTTGGAATCCAAGAACCTTTCTGGAGAAGAAGAAAGACATGTCGTAAGACCAATAACCCCAAAAGAAGTCGCAAAATGTGAATTTCAAAACTGACTATGCGTTGCAAATTATAGAAGTAGTCCTCGACTTACGACCATTGGCTTAGCAACCATTTGAAATTACAGTGGCACTTACATAAGTGACTTAAAACCAATCTTCGCACTTATGACTGTTATAGCATCCCCATGGTCACGTGATCGAAATTTGGCCGTTTGACATATGTTTACAATGCTTGTAGCATCCTAGGCAGGGGTGAAATCCAGCAGGTTCTGACAGGTTCTGGAGAACCAGTAGCGGAAATTTTGAGCAGTTCGGAGAACCGGCAAATACCACCTCTGTCTGGCCCCAGAGTGTGGAGGGAATGGGGATTTTGCAATATCCTTCCCCCAGGAGTGGGGAGGGAATGGGGATTTTGCAGTATCCTTCCCCCAGGAGTGGGGAGGGAATGGGGATTTTGCAATATCCTTCCCCCAGGAGTGGGGAGGGAATGGGGATTTTGCAATATCCTTCCCCCAGGAGTATGGAGGGAATGGGGATTTTGCAATATCCTTCCCCCAGGAGTGGGGAGGGAATGGGGATTTTGCAGTATCCTTCCCCTGGAGCAGGGAATGAATGGGGATTTTGCAGTATCCTTCCCCTGCCATGCCCACCAAGCCACGCCCACCAAGCCACCAAGCCATGCCCACAGAACCAGTAATAAAAAAAATTGGCTTTCACCACTGATCCTAGGGTCATGTGATTGCCATTCCCAACTTTTCCAGCCAGCTTCTGACAAGCAAAATCAACGCGGAAGCCAGATTTCCTGAACAACCTCATGATTCACTTAACAGCTGAAATAGATTTGCTTAACAACAAGCCAAAAGTTATACAATCGGGTGTGACTCTCTTAACAATCGCCTGGCTTAGCAACGGAAATTTTGGTTCTGATTATGGTTGTAAGTCAAGGACTATCTGTCCCACAAGAATGACTTCTTAGCATTCTTCATGTTTTTTCTGTCTATCTCTAAACCAGACAGAAGTTAAGAACCAGACCTGAGCAACATAATGATAGGCTGCTTTTATTAAATACTGCTGTAGGTTTCTGTCCTGCTTTCTTAGCGTAACGGCGACTTTGACCGGTCCAGGGAAGGGAAGAACGAAGCTGCTGGTCTTGTCGTCAGGGAGAAAAACCTCTGAACACAGCTGCCAGCCAAACATTTTCGATGCTGCCATTAAAACCGAAAAGAAGAAAACGAATTTTAAAAGTGAAGGACATTCTTTCGTGTTGTTCCTCCAGGAAAATTGTTGTGGCCCACCGGCGGCAGAGTCAGACAGTGAGGAGATTGGGGAGGAACAACGGCCAGTCCTGAGGGCTGGGAAAAGCTTGGACGAGGGCTCTGCGTGGGAGGCAGAGTGGGAGTTAGACAGCAGTGAGGCAGAGGAACAGCTGGAGCATATGCAGAGCTGCCAGAAGACAAGAACTCAGAAAGCAGGGTCGACTCAGGAGTAAAGCCACACTTTGGAGGTGATTGGCCCCTCCCACAGGAAATAAAAGAGGAGAGAATAGGGAGGGGGCTTTTGCAGGAAACAATTTGTTCATTCCATGACTCTGAGAGACTCTGTGCTGAGTTTTGCCTTGTACTGCGGTTGGAAACAAGTTATGTGGCAGCTTGCCAAACGAGATAAAGTGGTGTTGAGAAATATTCCTTTGAAAAACTGTTTGGACAAACCTTGCTGACTGTGAATTAATGTAATTCACAGTCATGTAAATAAAAGAGGTTTTGCCGGGACCAAGACTCTGCTTCCTGCTTTTTAAGGGAGCCGAGGTCAGAACAAAAATATTCTGAGCATCTATCAGCCATCTCTTGCTCTTAAGATGGAAATGCATTGTGCAAAATGCCTCGTGATGAGCCCATTTGTTGTGACTCGTCCTCCCTCCTCTCCTCAGCTGGGCCCCTCCCGTCTCCAACCGGGCCTGTTATCAGACTCTGAGTCTGATAATGAAGATGAACGGCCTGTCATGCCTCCAGCCCCCGGCCCTGGCCCCATGCCTGGAGACGATTCCAGGAGTGGAAGGACAAGCCCGATAAATCTCACTCATACAGCGTGTGTTCCTTTGGCTCAGCCGTCAGAGCAGGAAAACAGCCAGGTATTGGAATTGCTCGGGCCTACTCCTTCTGACCCCTCCCTTTCCCAGAAGCTGCCAGCAGATCCAGCTGAAGACAATTCAAAGTGGGAGGACCCTCGCTTCAGGAGATCTGAGAGGCGACGCCAGCAGAAGGAAGGGAGGGGCAGGCCTGGATAAATGCTGAGTCATGGAGCCACACCCCACAGCCTATATAAAGGACCTGCTTTTGGCATTCCAACCTTGAGTCAAGCAAAGTCTTATCGAGTTTGCTGATACCGGACCCTATCGCTGAAGTCACAACTTGGACTCCTGCCTGCCCTGAGAAACCTCGGAGGAACTTGGCAAGCTGCAGAGGCTTCATTGCCAAGTTTGCCATGGACTTCCTTGACTCGTTCGTTGGAGTGGGGAGTGGGACACGATACCATTTCTTTTAGATTATGTGGAGTTGCTACCTGCGGCATTATGTTTCAAGTGACTTTAAAATGGGACGGTTTAAAAGGATCTGCCTCGAAAGCACTGCTGACTTTTCTGCGAAATGCGACACTGGAAGGTGATGGATGCGAAATTTACAAGCTATCTTACCTTCGTCACTGGTGCACAGTTCAGTTTGGCCCGGGAAGCGTTCATTGGTTTTTGTTTTCTCCCTTGCAGTAACGTAGAATTTAGAGCTATAACAGAGGGAGAGAATCGGAATTCTTATAATGCAGCTCACCAAACGGTTTTGATACACAGGCATCTCCAAAGCTGTTTCGTGTGACTATTTGGCACATAATTATCCTACATAAATAGCAGTGTCTCGCCACACTTGATCATCATTTCAGCTTCTGTTGGTGCAGTTCATTTTATTAGTGCCTGGATCCAGTGGTGGGATTCAGCTGGTTCTGTCCGTTTTGGGCGAACCGGTAGTAGTGAATGCAGGAGGCTCCACCCACCCGCCTGGATGTAATGCGCGAGCAAAGAGCATGCACGGAGGGCCATGCGCATGTGCAGAGGAGGTACATGCGTGCACGCTCACATTTGCAAACCAGTAGGGAAGGTAAGCGAATCCCACATCTGCCTGGATCGATTCCTGGAAAGCTGAATATTTTATTTTAAGCACAATTCCCATCACCGCAGAAACTCCCTGCGTTGGCTGGGGAATGAGCTGAAATTCCAGAAACATTTGACTGACCCCCGGTTCTGTGTATTTTGTGTCTGTTTTACCTGAAATGTAGAATTTCCATAGCGTCTTCGGGAGTGTTCCAAAAAAATTTAAATTCTTTCCCTTTTTTCACCTGGATTCCACCATCCAAGTTGGCTGAGGATCTCAAGACGGTTGACCACTTCAAGCCGGCATTCCCCAGAACTCCTACAGTTCCCATCTGGGCAGAAATCTTTAGGATAGCACTGTCAAAATATATAGAGAAGAAGAGATTTCATTCTAAGAGTTCGATACTGAGTTTAAATGTCTTTTTAAAAAAAATGTTTTTACATGGTTGATGGAGTCTCAAGTCTTTGAGATAATTTCTCTTCCAACCCTTCTACAGCTAGTCCTCAACTTATGGCCACAACGGAACCCAAATTTTCTGTTGCTAGGCGAGACAGTTGTTAAGTGAGTTTTGCCCCATTATACAATTTTTCTTGTCGCCGTTGTTAAGAGAATGACTGCAGTTGTTAATTTAGTTTTAGTTGTAAAATGAATCCGGCTTCCGTATTGACTTTGCTGGTCAGAAGTTTGCAAAAGGTGATCACGGGACCATAGAACACTGCAGTGGTCGTAAATATGAACCAGTTGCCAAGTATTTATGGAGCTTCTCAGTCATCCAGGTCATGGTTGTCCCAAAAGTGCTTTTTTCAAGAGGCAACTAGACTTTCTGGATTTCCTTTGAAGACGTTTCGCTTCTCATAACATAACATAACATAACAACAGAGTTGGAAGGGACCTTGGAGGCCTTCTAGTCTAACCCCCTGCCCAGGCAGGAAACCCTACACCATCTCAGTCAGATGGTTATCCAACATTTTCTTAAAAATTTCCAGTGTTGGAGCATTCACAACTTCTGAAGGCAAGTCGTTCCACTTATTAATTATTCTAACTGTCAGGAAATTTCTCCTTAGTTCTAAGTTGCTTCTTTCTTTGATCAGTTTCCACCCATTGCTTCTTGTTCTACCCTCAGGTGCTTTGGAGAACAGCCCGACTCCCTCTTCTTTGTGGCAACCCCTGAGATATTGGAACACTGCTATCATGTCTCCCCTAGTCCTTCTTTCCATTAAACTAGACACACCCAGTTCCTGCAACCGTTCTTCATATGTTTTAGCCTCCAGTCCCCTAATCCTCTTTGTTGCTTTTCTCTGCACTCTTTCTAGAGTCTCAACATCTTTTTTACATCGTGGTGACCAAAACTGGATGCAATATTCCAAGTGTGGCCTTACCAAGGCATTATGTGGCACTAACACTTCTCATTCAAGAAGCTTCTTCAGCTTCTGACTGGATGGTGGGGAATGGAAGGATTTATGTTCATGGTAGACATTTGCATTTGTATCACATGACTGTGGGAATGCTGCAACGGTCCTAAGTGTGAAAAACAATCCTGAGTCACTTTTTTTCAGTGCCGTTGTGACTTCAAACGGTCACTAAACAAATGATTGTAAGTGGAAGACTACCCGTGTCGGGTTGGAAATAATGCGATAATGAAGATAGTTAGTATTTGGAACGAAAACACAGCTCTGGAAGCTCACTACCTTGGCTTGAGGTAGCCACGGACAAAAAAATGGTTGCGTTTCTTGAAGTTTGTGTCTCCTCTGGCAGTCAGATGGACAGCTGCTGAAGCATTAAAACCCAGGAGGACAGGAAGCCCTGAGATGGTTGGAAACAGCACTTCTTCGGTTGCCAGACTCAACCTTTTATTCCACTGGACTTCTTGGCCCTGTACGGAAGTTAGTAAAAAGGATGATAAATCAGCTTACCTATGGGAGGGCCTCATGAATTGGCATAAAGCAATAAAATCGGAGGTGGGATTCAGCCGGTTCGGAACAGTTCGGGCGAACCGGGTGTTAAGTTTACATCCAGTTTGGCAAACCGGTAGTTCCAATGATCAACTGGCCTCGCCCCACCCTGTCCTGTCCCTACCAGGAGTCCCCATGCAGCCTGTTTTGGATCCCAGGTAAGTGCAGGGGGCACATGGAGCCCAGGGAGGTGGAAAACGGGCCTCCCAGAGGCTCATGGAGGGTGAAAATGGGCCTATTTCCTGCCTCCAGAGAGCCTCCAGAGTCCGAGGAGGTGGAAAATGGGCCTCCCAGAGGCCTGTGGAGTGCAAAAATGGGCCTATTTCCAACCTCCAGAGAGCCTCTGGAGCCTGGGGAGGTTGAAAAAGGACCCTCCACGGCCCGTTTTTTGCTCCCAAGAGGCTGCAGGGAGCCCTACTAGGCCCAAAATGGGGGGAGGGGAAATGGCACTCCCCCTCCGCAACTGGTTTTTGCTCCCAGGAGGCTGCAGGAAGACCTACTGGCCCAAAACAGGGTGTGGGGGGAGCGGGGGGAGCCCCCCCGTGACTGATTTTTGCTCCTGGGGGGTGCAGGAGCCCGAGTGCTGCCTGTCACACCCCTTGGCCACGCCCACTATGGCCATGCCAACCCAGCTAGTCATTAGGGCAGAGAACCGGTTGTTAATTTATTTGACTCCCATCACTGAATAGGATACCAATTTTTAACATGACCTGGAGTTATTTTCTCTACAACAGTCAGGTGTGGATGCTGGAAGTGGGGAATCGGAGTGAAAGGAACCTTCTCAAGAAGGTTGACGGTTGCCCTACCGAACTTTTCTAACGGTGTCAGAGGCCTGTCAGGAGATCGCCATTGAGAAACGATTGCATTAATCACAGTACTCTTACCTTCGAAACCTTCATCATTAGCTCCGCCAGGTTCAAATAATAATGGTTTGCTTGACCCCTGAGATCGCCACAGTCAAGAATCATCAGCTCATTTCCAAAGATTTTGAGACTAACTTTGCATTTGGGCTTCTTCTTTTTCCCCATTTTTTTGGTGAACTGAAGAATAAGCAGAAAGAAAGAAAGGGAGGGAGAGAGAGAGAGAGGTGACCACAACCAACACAGTTGCAAAAAAAAAAAATTTTTTTAAATGAAGTCCAAGACTTTGAAGCCACCCAAAATTTCAAATCTGGTGGCATAAGGTATTTTGTTGCAAGCGGAGGAGTGGAGGACTCTTCTTGTGAAATATTTCTGGACATGTTCAATTGTATTAATGTCCAATACGCAGTGCGGGTTCCAGACAGACAACTTCAGAGCTATAGAAGTAGAATACAGCCATCCTACCTATTATTGGTCCTGTCTGACATCTTCTTGAATTTTTCCTGCTCTCCTTTGATGTGAAATAACCTAATCTAGGTGCTACTCGGTGGCTCAGTGGCTGAGACCCTGAGCTTGTCAATCAAAAGGTCAGCAGTTGAGCGTTTCGAATCCCTAGTGCTGCCGTGTAATGGGGTGAGCTCCTGTTACTTGTCCCAGCTTCTGCCAACCTAGCAGTTCGAAAGCACGTAAAAAATACAAGTAGAAAAATAGGGACCACCTTTGCTGGAAAGGGAACAGCGTTCTGTGCACCTTTGGCATTGAGTCATGCTGGCCACATGACCACGGAGACATCTTTGGACAGCGTTGGCTCTTCAGCTTTGAAACAGAGATGAGCACCGCCCCCTAGAGTCAGGAACGACTAGCATGTATGTGCGAGGGGAACCTTCACCTTTACCTAGGTGCTACTCAGATATGGGAACCCTCTCAAGACAATCCTTGTGCAGATATAAGTGATCCTGAATGGAACAAGCGAATACCCATGGATGACACATTAACGTACCTTTTTCACAAAACCATTAATCTTATGGTATTGTCCATGTGGACAATCGCTTTCTGTTCTTGGTGCAGTTTTATTTCCTTTAGGTAGATGACTTTTCAAATTGAATTGCTTGGATGATGGCTTATTTTGAGGAATCTTGTTCACCATCTGCATGGGAGATTCTGGCTTAACATGCCTTCCTTTGGTGTCTTGAAAGTCCAAAAATGTCCGGACAATATCTTCCATATTCTCCAATCTGACTCCAACCTAAAAAAAAAAAGGTTGCATGATATTTAGAAGGCCACAAGCTCAGATATTCTGCTGCCTCAACTAAAGAACCATGTTGGCTTCCTTCCATTAAAAAACCCTAAATGCTTGGTAGGCCAGTTATCTGTTTGCTTCCTTCCATATTTTGCCATTGAAGTTCTATAACCTTTGCTAGTTGACCCTCATCAAATGAGAAGGACCATCAATGAAAAGGTTTATTCAATAGGAACGTGACATTGGCTGAATGCTTTTCTTTTAGCACTAAAGGAAGGTCTTTTTATTGTCTCAGGCATTTTAGGAAACCTGTCAATTCACAAAGCATCCCTGGCTTGCTCTTGAGTTGCCATAGGCAAGGAGGATGGGAAAACGTCAAAGCAGTACGGAAGTCAAAAACAAAAGCACATTCCAGACATCTCTCTCTCAAGGCTGTCTCCCTGGGTTACCCACAGCGGCCGGAGGGGAGTGATCTCTACAACCTGCGAAATTGCTCTGTTGGATGTAATTGATGACACACCTTAAGGGGAGGGGGGAAACAGGGTCAAGATTGGGTCGTAAATTACGTGGGGTCAGAGTTGGCTTCACTTGGAAAGTGCTGACATGAAGCTCCTAATAAATGACTGGATTTCTTTTGAAGCTTGGCTCGAGGCTCATGATTTAATTAGGGCATCCGTCGGAACCCTAACGAAACCTTTAGAACGATTGAAAAACAATTTCAATAGTTTTTATAGCTGTTCTGATTTTATGCTTCATGTTTACTATTATCATCAGTACATAAATTACTATAATTGGTACTCATTTATCTTTTGGTGATATTATTATCACTTTATATTGGCTAGTATGATATTTTACATGATATTTTGTTGACTGGTAATTGTTCAGGAGACAGCTGCATAAATAAACACTTGCCATACACCCATTATCGACAAGAAGAACTTTCTTTTTGCCTGATCACAGAAGAGCTGTTAAAAATAAATTATGAAAAGTTCTGCCTTATTTATTGCTCTTCAGCGATAAATCAGCGCTAGTGGGAAGAACTAGTTTAATTTTTTCCCCCAGATAGTTTGCTGAAATTCTTGCAAACTATCAATTCATCATGTTAGGAAGACTCTGTTATGAATCTAGCCCAGCAGTGGGTTTCCAATATTCTTACCACTGGTTCGCTGCACATTCCCCTTCCACTCATTTACCTGGCCTTCCATGCATGTGTTTTGCTCGCTTGCACCCCTTCCGTGCATACGCCCGGCCTCCCAAACGTGCCTAAATAGGCCGTCATAGAGTCGGGGCAGGTGGTTCTGCAATTTCCATTACCGGTTTGCCTGAGCCGGTATGAACCAGCTGAATATACCTCTGGTCTAGCCTAGGGGAAAAAATTACTCTTGACCTGAACTCATGGACTTTATTTATGAAAATTTATCGTATTTTTTTGGAGTATAAGACACAACTTTTTCCCACAAAAAAAAGGGTAAAAATCTGGGTACGTCTTATACTCCGAATGTAGCCCCACTCAGCTTCTCAAACAGAGGTTTCAGAGGCTGAAAGAAGCTTCAGAAAAGAAGCCCCCAAATAGAGCTTCAGAAAAGAAGCCCCCAAACAGAGCTTCAGAGGCTTTTTTTCTGAGGTTCTTTTTTGGAGGCTTTCAGAGGCAGAAAAAAAAGCAAAAAAAAAAAAAAAAAAGCAAGGCACAGAGCTCACACCAAGGAACCTGTTGTTAAAATTCACTTCTGGGAACAGCTGATTGGGGGTATTCCGGGAGGCCAATCCACCTGCAATCAGCTTCTATCTTATTTTCCCCAAAAACTAAGTCTTATACTCCGGTGCGTCATATACTCCGAAAAATACGGTATATGGCTGCTCACTTACTCTCAGTGACTCTGGGTGGCTTACAATGTTTTTTCAATACATCCAAATGTAATCAGAAAGCTAATTTTCCAGCTTTGGGGGAAAACAACGACAACAAAATGCAAAATAGATTCAAACTGAAATGGTGAATTCTAATTCCGCATACGTAAGATGGAACTGGCTGATGGAAACTCGCTTCAATGTTGAAAACCACCATTAGTCTGGTGGCTCAACAGACTAATGCAGTCTGTTATTAACACAGCTGCTTGCAATTACTGCAAGTTCTAGTCCCACCAGGCCCAAGGTTGACTCAGCCTTCCATCCTTTATAAGGTAGGTAAAATGAGGACCCAGATTGTTGGGGGCAATAAAAGTTGACTTTGTATATAATATACAAATGGATGAGACTATTGCTTAACACAATGTAAGCCGCCCTGAGTCTTTGGAGAAGGGCGGAATATAAATTCAAATAAAAAAAAAAAATAAAAAAAAATAAGGCAGACTTTTTTACTCTCTCTGAAGAAAGGAAGGTAGCTACCATTGCGGAGGGCAAAGCTTTTGACGTCTGTTGGGTAAGAGTCAACCGACTGCTGTTGGCTCCTGCTTATTTAGAGGGATGGTTGGATCAATGACCTGACTTGGGATAACACAGTTTCTTCTGTTCCTAAGAATACAAATCTAGATTCCTGCACGTGTCAAATTTACCCGCAGCATTACACCTAATAATTGGTTCGTGTATCTTTCAGGTCACTTGCCTCTAAGAGGTTGATAGCCCGTCCCAGCAGATGGATAGTGAAATTGGTCAGGATCAAACGTGGGATAAAAGAAGCAGGTGAGAAAATAACCTGGGCCTCAGCATTTCCACTGGCCATCGCTGGAATGGAAAGAGTTGCCGAAACACATCAGTTAGAAGAAAAGCTTGTCTTATTGAAGTGTCCAACTATGTATACAAAAGATATACCCTCGCATCCTGGACATAAACTGTTTCAACTCCTATCCTCAAAACGACACTATAGAGCACTGCACACCAGAACAACTAGACACAAGAACAGTTTTTTCCCGAAGGCCATCACTCTGCTAAACAAATAATTCCATCAACACTGTCAGACTGTTTACTGAATCTGCACTACTATTAATCGTCTCATGGTTCCCATCACCAATCTCTTTCCACTTATGACTGTATGACTATAACTTGTTGCTGGCAATCCTTATGATTTATATTGATATATTGACCATCAATTGTGTTGTAAATGTTGTACCTTGATGAACGTATCTTTTCTTTTATGTACACTGAGAGCATATGCACCAAGACAAATTCCTTGTCTGTCCAATCACACTTGGCCAATAAAATTCTATTCTATTCTATTCTATTCTATTCTATTCTATTCTATTCTATTCTATTCTATTCTATTCTATGTTTCCCTGAAAACAAGACCCAACTGAAAAATAAGCCCTAGCATGATTTTTTTCAGGATGCTTGTAATATAAGCCCTACCCCCAAAATAAGCCCCAGTTAAGATCATCAGCTAGACCCATGATGGCAAACCTATGGCACGTGTGCCCTAGGTGGCACTCAAGAGCCATTGTTCCGGGCATGCGAGTTGTCGCCCAACTCACCTCTAGCTGTGCATGTGCGTGCACCCCAGATGGTTCGGGCTTCCGGTGCACATGCGTGCAATTCCGGAGACCCAGCTGGTCTTCGGAGTTCTCCTGTGCATGCGCGTGTGAGTACCTGCACACAGCACATGCATGCACAGATGATGTTCGCATGTGTGCATTGCCCATGCAAAAGTCATGTGCATGTGCAGATGATGCAATTGCACATGCAGCGCATGGGGGGGAGGCACGCAAAAGTCACGCGCATGCGCAGATGGTATGGTGTCACGCACAGTGAATGGAGGGGAACTGCACGTATACTGCAAACCGCATACCTGCTTGGCCCTCGGTGAGTAAAAGGTTCACCACCACTGAGCTAGACAGATGCATTTAGTACCGGTTAGTTATTTTCCAGTTAGTAAGAGCTAACTGGAAAATAAGCCCTAATGGATCTTTTGGAGCAAAAATTAATATAAGAACACGTGTCAACTCGCGAAGCTTTCTCAACCTGCTCCCAAGTTGCCAGAGGCAGGGGGATTGAGCCTCACAGCTGCATCAAGGAATTTGCATCCCAGCCAAAACAACGCACATCCTAGCCAGCCAAAATCAAGGGCATCTCCACAGAAACCAGTAACAGCCGGATGGAGTGACTTCTACGACCCGCGAAATTGCTTCGTTGGGGAATGTGACTGATGACACACCTTGGGGGGAGGGGGAAACAGGGTTAGAAGCAAGGCACGAACTGAGTGGGGTCAGAGCTGGCTTCACTAGGTCCGGGCTGACATGACACTCCTAATAAAGAACTGGATTTTTCTTGAAAATTGGCTTGAGGATCCTGCTTTTATTAGGGCATTGGTCAGAATCCTGACAACATGGTCTTATTTTGGGGAAAACATAGTATGTATCTGCCCTTTCTGTCCCGATCAGTGCAGGACACATTCTAGATCAGGACCTCATGGCAGTGCGACAGAACACAATTAATGTTGCTGGTTTCTGGGCAAGATTTGTTTAACTTGTGCGTATTTTAACCTTTGTTTTATATTTTAAATTTGACTTTGCATAGTATGCAACTATTTTAATTGTGATGCTTCTGATACATATAAGCAAACAAACTGTGTTTATACAGGTTCACATTTCAGATATGTGATTTGTCAGGATTCCAAGTAACACCCCCAACAGAAAGAATGAGTCATTAAGTGACTGTGTTTTCCTACACAGGTAGAAAATACCCGTATTTAAAAAGGCTCTAAAGATTCAGGAATAACATTCAGATTCTACAGACATAATGACCACATTTTTTTATAAACTGAGAAAAGCTCTACAGATAATTTCAGATGTCTGAAGAAATGTGATTCAAGACAGAGCTCAAACAGTCAATTATTGGTTGTTGTGTATTGCCCCAGGTTTAAGAGTTAATGCATAAAAACCCAAGGACTTAATCTTCATTCATTCATTCTTCTTAAAACATGGGGCTAAATGCATTTAGCTACCTGAGTGGAAGGTAACATCTGTGTAGGAAGAAAATTTCCATGTTTCCCAATCAAATTCCTTGAGAATGATGTCTTCAGGCAGAGAGTTCCTAAGGTGCTGTTTTAATGGGTCTTCTGTTCTTAAGAGCTCAGAAAGATGACTCCGGACAAAAGAGCCCACTCAAAAAAATAAATACAGACACACACACACACACACAACAACAACAACAAAAAACACAGTTCAATTATTGGGAAAACAGAAGTTAAACCTGATGTGGAATGCAGCAAAATTCGCTGTAGCTTGATGACTTAGTACGGTTACTAAGAGATGCAGAATTAGTACGGTTACTTTCATCTTGCAAAAATCTAAAATGTCATGATCAGATTCTTACATCGGAATAATCCATCATGTATTTTATTTATTATTTATTTATTATTTAGATTTTTATACCGCCCTTCTCCCGAAGGACTCAGGGCGGTGTACAGCCAGATTAAAACAACACAATATACAATTTTAAAACAACAAATTAAAATAACATATTCTATAATGGCCGAAAAATTTAAAAACCATCAAATTTGACCCAATAAAACAGAATACCCAATTTAAAATTATTAAAATTCAAAACATTCAAAATTTAAAAATTAAGAATTAAGCCAGTCCCGCTTGGATGAACAAGTACATTTTCAATTCACAGCGAAAGGTCCGAAGGTCAGGTAATTGACGCAAACCAGGGGGAAGTTCGTTCCAGAGGGTAGGTGCTCCTACAGAGAAGGCCCTTCCCCTGGGGGCCGCCTTTATGTGCTTTGATTATCTGAGGTTGAATATTTGGGGCAAACTCAGGCACTGTTCTTCATGAACCATAGTGTGTAGCCAGGGGTGGGCTTCAAAATTTTTAGCAAGAGGTTCTCTACCCGGCTGCTGGATGGGCGTGGCCATGGTGGATGTGGCTAGTCGGCTTCCTGCACCATGACGGGGGAGACATTTTTGCCCTCCCCGGGCTCTGGAGGCTTTTCCCGAGCCTCCGGGAGGGTGAAAATGGCCCCCCCAGGCTCTGGAGGCCCTCTGGAGGCTGGAAACGGCCCTGTTTTTGGCCTTTCCAAACTTTTATAGGTCATTTTTCGCCCTCCCTGAGCCTCCGTGCATGTCCTGCACTTACCTGCATCCAAAACGGGCTGCGATGGGACTTCTAGGAGGGCAAGGTAGGGTGGGCGGGGCCAGCCAGGAGTGGGATTTAGGAGTTCTCTGAACTGCACAGAATCTTAGCTAGAGGTTCTCCCGAACCCCTGCGAACCCCCAGCAGCACCCGCCCTGTGTTTGGCTTTCTGTACTAAATCTGCGAATTGCAGATTATTCAATGAACTGTTTAAATCCAGCTGTGGTTTAACGAAGATAGGGGAACAGGCCTATAACCTATCCGCAGATGTTTTGTGCCTCATAGTTCTAAGCATGTCTTTCTAGAATTGGTGTCCCATTGAGTTCAGTGGCACTTTCCCCCAATTAAATACGGATATGTTTGCAGCCTAAATAATGCAGTCATGTCTTTATTCATAAATAGGTCCCTTACAATCCAGTGAAGCTTGTAACCAAATTCTTGCACTTAGGATGATAGCCGAATCTTCCAGAGGAATATCTAGGGCAGTGGCTCTCAACCTTTATAGTGCTGCGACCCCTTTAATACAATTCCCCATGATGTGGCGACCCCAACCGTAAAATTATTTTTTTTTAGGCAGCGATCTCAGCGCACCTCAGCAGCCGCAGAAAGGGGAAAAAAGCGGCAAACTGTTTTTTTGAATTTATCGCGCCTGAAGCCGTATTGGCTAGCGATCTGAACTGCTTGCGATTGCCTTGAGGACGGAGGCATTAAAGCGGAGACTCCTCCCCTATTAAATTTATCGTGCCTGAAGCCAGATTAGGCTAGCGATTGGGAGTGATTGCAGCTGGCTTGAGAGGGAGACATCAGAGCAAAGATTTCTCCCTTTTTTAATTCATGGCGCCTGAAGCCGAATTTGTGATTCTTCGACTCGCAAATATACTTCTCATATTTCCGATGGTCTTAGGCGACCCCTGGCAAATCATCATTTGACCCCCAACGGGGTCGCAACCCACAGGTTGAGAACCGCTGATCTAGGGAAAGACCTCCTCTTACCTTGGCTGGATCGCTCCTCCTGCAAAGTCCATTTAATGTTATTAAATAAGTCTTTGCTAGGACATTTCATAGCCATAAGATATGAAGCAATTCTGATCTCCGCGTTTTCATCGTAGGTTTGAAACAGACGAAGCAATACAGCACGCTAACGTGAAAGAACAGAAGGTAAAGAAACAAGTTTATCAAATGTTGGTCACATCTATTCATATCTCATTTCAATTTCCCAAGGACCTCATTAACAATGAGCCTTAATACAAGATTTTACTAAGGCTTGATATTCAAATGTAAATACCGTATTTTTGGGAGTATAAGACGCACCAGAGTATAAGACACACCTTAGTTTTTGGGGAGGAAAATAAGAAAAAAAGCTGATGGGCAGGTGGATTTGCCTCCCGGAATACCCCCATTCAACTGTTCCCAGAGGTGAATTTTAGCAACAGGTTCCTTGGTTGTGAGCTCTGTGCCTTGCTTTTTTGGGGGCTTTTTTTTCTGCCTCTGAAACTTCTGAAACTTTGTTGCAGAAAAAAAAAGTTTGAAAGCCTCCGAAACAGCTCCAGAAAAAAGCCTCTGAAACTCTGTTTGGGGCCTTTTTTTTCTGAAGCTTCTTTCAGAGGCTTTTTTCAGCCTCTGAAACCTCCGTTTGAGAAGCTGGGTGGGGCTACATTCGGAGTATAAGACGCACCCAGTTTTTCACCCTCTTTTTTAGGGAAAAAAGGTGCGTCTTATACTTTGAAAAATACGGTAGTTCTTGTTTTCTGCAGAAGAAACCAACTACTAGGTCTGTGATGGCAAACCTATGGCATGCGTGCCAGAGGTGGCTCACAGCACCTTCTCTGTGGGCACATGAGCCGTCTCCCAAGTTCAGCTCTGCTGAGCACGGGCGCAGGCCTCCCGCTAGCCAACTGGTCTTTGGGTCTCTGCCGCGCATGCTAGGGGGTGGGCCGCATGCAGGGGGCCACTTGCGCATGAATGAGGGGTGGGTTGCATGTGTGTGGCCCATGTGTGCATGCGCAGGGGGGCAGGGCACATGCGGTGTTGCGTGCGCATATAGGGGTGAGGCATGTTTGGGGTGCGCACACATGCATGGGGGTGGGTGGGGCCCGTGAGGGGGTCTGCACGTATGCACGGGGCCAGGGCGCATGTGGGGAGCGCACGCATGCATGGGGGCACATGCACAGGAGCACATGTGCATTGCATTTTGGGGGTTCACGTGCGCTTTGGGCACTCGGTCCGCAAAAGGTTAGCCATCATTGTACTAGGTGTTGGTCAAGTAGCCATTTATTTCATACCATGTCATTAAAACCTACAGGTTATGGTAACTATAGTCTGAAAAACAATCATGTCTTTGAAAGCGATTTGGGGTGGGAATCCTAGGTTTTAAAATATAGCATGGAAATTTAAAATTTCAAGTAAAGTGTTTAAAGTAAAGTAAGGAAATGATGATAAGATAAGATGTAAGGTAAGGTAATATAAGACATAAGAAATAATAAGAGAGAAGAGAGAAGAGAATGAAGGGAAGGGAAGGGAAGAGAAGAGAAGAGAAGAGAAGAGAAGAGAAGAGAAGAGAAGAGAAGAGAAGAGAAGAGAAGAGAAGAGAAGAGAAGAGGAATTAACCGATATATGGTCCAACTACACTTAGAATATTGCACTCAGTTCTGCTCACATCAAAAGAGTGTTATAGAATTGGAAAAGATTAAGGGAGGATTATACTTATGCAAAGCTAGAATCCACTTTCCCTCCGAGGAAAGTTTATAATAACTTGGTTTACCTATCAGCTAAGCTCTGAGGATTTGGGCTTTCACTGTGGAAATCCAAACACTGGGGTCTGAAAATCATGGCTTAAAGGTCTATGTCCGATTTGAGTCCTTATTATCTAACAAATCAAACCGTGAATGGCTTCTTAAAGAACCGTGATTAAGATAACCATTGTTACCAAGGTAGCATTTTAGCTCAAATCAAAAGCTAGTGAAGAAAGTAAAGCAATACAGTAGGAACGCACTTTCATAATACTAGATCCCAGGATCATCCAATGAATAGGAAGAGAGTTGAATCTTGTGGCCCTATATTCAGATCCAGCAGTCATGTCTTTAACAGCACATTTGCTGCTTTTTTCTGTACCACACGGATGGTGCATTTTATTCATAATGGGATAGGCAATCAACTCTACATCACTTACGTTGGCTGCACAGGGGATGCGCCGGAAAGCTTCAATGGCTGCCAGCCGGATTTCAGTCGGGTTGGTTTTCAGCATCGCACAGGAACTCAAGAGTGTTGTCAAAGACGTTGCCGCCAGCCCTGCATTTCCAATCGCATTTAAGATCAGTTCCATCTGAGAAGCCAAAGTGAAGTTGAGTGAGACATCCTGCAAATAAATCTGGAAGGACAGCAGCCCTCGAAACAAAAGAAGACACCGGACAGGAGATATAAAAGCCTAGCCAGTAGAATGAACAGGATGAAAAATAGCTTCGATCCATTGGGCTGCCAGACTTCTAAATGCAATAGAGTAGAATAGAATAGAATAGAATAGAATAGAATAGAATAGAATAGAATAGAATAGAATAGAATAGAATAGAATAGAATTTTATTGGCCAAGTGTGATTGGACACACAAGGAATTTGTCTTTGGTGCATATGCTCTCAGTGTACATAAAAGAAAAGATACGTTCATCAAGGTACAACATTTACAACACAATTGATGGTCAGTATATCAATATAAATCATAAGGATTGCCAGCAACAAGTTACAGTCATACAGTCAGGGGTGAAATGCTCCTGGTTTGGACCAGATCACCCGATCCGGTAGCGATGGCGGTGGGTGGTTCGGAGAACCAGTAGCAAAAATCCCTGCCCCTCCCACTCCTCAGCTGAGCCGCACGATCATCAGAGGCTGAAGAGGTTGTAAAAAACAAAGCTTTTAAAAGGCTCCTCTGGCGATCCCAGCTTAGTTGCCTGATCCCCAGAGCCTTTTAAAAGCATTTTTAAACAATCTCTTTGACTGAAGAGGTTGTAAAAAAAAAAGCTTTTAAAAGGTTCTGGGGATCAGGCAACTCAGCTGGGATCGTCAGAAACCTTTTTTTCCTCTGGCAATCCCAGCTGAGTTGCCTGATCACCACAGGCTTTTAAAAACATTTTTTTACAACCTCTTTGGCTGAAGAGGTTATAGAAAATATGCTTTTAAAAGTAAAAAAAAAAAAGTTGGCCACACCCACCCAGTCACATTACCACCACCCCACCAAGCCACACCCACAGAACCGGTAGTAACAAATTTTACATTTCACCCCTAAATATAATACCATAACTGCTTAGTATGATAGACTTGCAGGGCCAGCACAATGTGCAACATGTCTACACTGGTGTAATATAATATAATGTTATGTTATGCACGTATATGTATAAAGGATTTTGTGCTTGTTAGTATGATCTGTTGGGTTAGGGCGATGTACCATATTTTTCAGAGTACCTTTTTCCCCCAAAAAAGAGGGTGAAAATCTGGATGTGTTTTATACTCTGAATGTAGCCCCGCCCAACCTCTCAAATGGAGGCTGAAAAAACCTCTGAAAGAAGCTTCAGAAAAAAAGCCTCCAAAACAGAGCTTCACAAAAAAAGCCCCAAAACAGAGCTTTAGAAAAAAAGCCTCTGAAAGAAGCTTCAGAAAAAAAGCCTCCAAAACAGAGCTTCACAAAAAAAGCCTCAGAAACAAAGCTTCACAAAAAAAGCCTCCAAACAGAGCTTCACAAAAAAAGCCTCAGAAACAAAGCTTCACAAAAAAAGCCTCCAAACAGAGCTTCACAAAAAAAGCCTCAGAAACGAAGCTTCAGAAAAAAAGCCTTTTTTTTCTGAAGCTCTGTTTTGGAGCCTTTCAGAGGCAGGGAAAAAAAAGTTTTTTTCTGAAACGGAGTTTCAGAAGTTTCAGAGGCTGAAAAAAAAAAGCAAGGCACAGAGCTTACAACCAAGGAACCTGTTGCTAAAATTCACCTCTGGGAACAGCTGATTGGGGGTATTCCGGGAGGCCGATCCACCCGCCAATCATCTCTTTTCTTATTTTCCTCCCCAAAAACTAAAGTGCGTCTTATACTCCGGTGTGTCTTATACTCTGAAAAATACGGTATTTTGCGTTATGGGGGCCTGCACTAAGGGAGGCTCATCCAATCTCAATGTACACATGTTGTGCATTGACAATAAAGGTTTGAATTGAATTCAATTGTTTTTCTTCATCTTTAACCAAACACAAGACTCTACCTGAGCAGTTCCCTCTGATTTGGACCCGGTACATTTCCCTCCTAAGCGTCTTCCCAGAATTTTCATAATCCTCAGTACCGCTGGTACTTGGTCACAGTTGGTTCTTGTGGAGCAGAAGTGATGCAGCAAAGACGTTATCCCTAAGAACGTTATTTGCCGTTCTTTGGGTAACTCCAACAGAGACTAAACAAGAGAGATAGGGAAATACATCCATTATATTATATAATTGGGGGGTGGGGCTCAAGTTAGATTAAGATAGGGCTGTAGACAAATGTAGTGAAGAACCTCAAGAGAAAATCTGGAGAGCATGGCAGAAGATCAAACACTGGGTTATATAGACCAGGGGTCTCCAACCTTGGTCCCTTTAAGACTTGTGGACTTCAACTTCCAGAGTTCCTCAGCCAGCTTTGCTGGCTGAGGGACTCTGGGAGTTGAAGTCCACAAGTCTTAAAGGGACCAAGGTTGTAGACCCCTGGTATAGACCAATGGTGGGACCTAAAGGAAGGCATCTGATGCCAGAGTTAACCAATTATAAAGATTTGGTGGGAAAATCTTATTCTTTTAAATATCCCTAAGCACAGGAACTGAATAGAATAGAATAACAAGAGTTGGTAGGGACCTTGGAAGTCTTCTAGTCCAACCCCCTACTTAGGCAGAAAACCCTACACCACTTCAGACAAATGGTTATCCACCCTCTTCTTAAAAACTTCCAGTGTTGGAGCATTCACAACTTCTGAAGGCAAGTTGTTTTGCTGATTAATTGTTCTCGCTGTCAGGAAATTTCTCCTTAGTTCTAAGTTGCTTCTCTCCTTGGTTAATTTCCACCCATTGCTTCTTGTCCTGCCTTCAGGTGCTTTGGAGAACAGCCCGACTCCCTCTTCTTTGTGGCAACCCCTGAGATATTGGAAGACTGCTGTCATGTCTCCCCTAGTCCTCCTTTTCATTAAACTAAACATACCCAGTTCCTGCAACCGTTCTTCATATGTTTCAGCCTCCAGTCCCCTAATCTTCTTTGTTGCTCTTCTCTGCACTCTTTCTAGACTCTCACCATCTTTTTTACGTCATGGTGACCAAAACTGAATGTAGTATTCCAAGTGTGGCCTTACCAAGGCCTTATAAACTATTTAGAGCTAGCTTTACCTTTCCAAGTGCCGATATGATGTACTCAATAAAGGGCTTCCTAAACCTGAACAAAGTACCAGCGTCCTGATTTCCCCGAGTTCATTACTCGGAACAATGACACCTGTTTTTTTTTTTAGATTTGCCTCTTATGTGGATATAACTGATCCATCTACACAAGCGGCCACAACCAAGCCATCCGTTATCCTGCTTACAGCTAAAGCATCAATCATGCCCGCAGAGGGCTCTGGGATAAAGGCCAGGGACCTCAGGAAACGCCCAATGTGGTCTTCTTCTACTTCTTGCAAAACAATCAGTTTTTTCATCAGGACGACGCAGGGATCAGTTGCACAAAAGGGAAGAGCATCCAAGAGAGGCCGCCTGGAAAGAAATGCGAGAATGGTAACACCATTGAGGTATGTCAAGCATGGACAGTTTGCTAGGTTGGTTGTTCGGTGGAGACCGATAGATTGATAGGCCTATCGAGTTGAGACCGATAAACGCATAAGTTAGATGAAATCCTATAGTATTTCAGACAAATGGTTGTCCAATCTCTTCTTAAAAACCTCCAGTGTTGGAGCACTCACAACTTCTGGAGACAAGTTGTTCCACTGATTAATTGTTTGAACTGTCAGGAAATGTCTCCTTAGTTCTAGTTTGCTTCTCTCTTTGATTAGTTTCCCTCCATCGCTTCTTGTCCCACCTTTAGGTGTTTTGGAGAATAGCTTGACTCTCTTCTTTATCCAATAGCTCCAGTCTTCCAATATCTCAGCCCCTGAGATATTGGAAGACTGCTATCATGTCTCCCCTAGTCCTTCTTTTCTTTAAACTAGACATACCCAGTATTTGATATAACAGAAATAATTCAGTTATCTCTTCCTTGGGCTTAAGAGTTTTTTTTTTTCCTCATCAAATTCCACTAAATAGATCTCTCAGTAAGACGCAACCAAATTCCTCTGGGGACCAACACAGCCATCTCCTGATTAGCAGGAAAAGTAGCTCTGAGCACTAGGCTTGGCATAAAGAGGACGAAAGGACCTGTTCAACTCTCTCTCACTCTGTGTGTCTGAACATATCTGAAAGCGTTCTTGACATGAAATTAGATGAATCTCTTTTGCATCAATAGGAAGAGTACCTATTGCTCTAAGTCAGGAGTCAGCAACCTGTGGCTTTGGAGCTGTTGTGTCTTGCCCGCTCTCACCGCAGCCGGGGCCTTCTTATCTGCTTCCGAACGCTGAGGAATGTCCTAGTATGCCTCCCGGCCCCAGCCCTGGCTCCATGCCCAGACAGGCTGAGGAGGAGGAAGCACCTCCAGCCCCCAGCTCTGGCTCCATGCCCAGGCAAACGGAGCAACTAGACTCCTCCCCCTCCCCCACAGCATGTGAGCCTGAGGGAGGTCAATTACCAACAGCTGCCGACTGGAGTGACCCTCGCTTCAGAAGAATTGATAGGCGGCGGCGACAGAAGGAAGGGAGGGGCAGGCCTGGATAAGTGCTGAGTCATGGAGCCACACCCCATGGCTTATATAAAGGATCTGCTTTCTGGCATTCTCTGAGTCAGGCAAAGTCTAACATATCTTGCTGAAGTCACTTTCTGGTCTCCTGCCTGCCTTGAGAACTTTGCTAGGACTTTGGCAGAGCTGCAGAGGCACGCCTGATTCGGATTTCCCTGACCCGGCCGTCAGCGGAGGAGTGGGACACGACAGGAGCCTCCTGTGGCTCTTTCATCCCTCTGCTGTGGCCCCCTGTTGCTGGTCGGCTGCACAATTGATAGGGCTTTCGGTTAGGACAGGTAGAGGGAAAAAGGATGTTGCACTAGGAGAGACTCTATGATGGCGGAACTGGACTTATGGTCAGAACAGGACACTAGGAGGAGACTCTATGGTGGCAGAACTGGACTTATGGTCAGTAGAGGAAAAAGGATGCTGTGCTAGGAGGAGACTCTATGATGGGGAAACTAGACTTCCGGACAGCAGAGGAAAATGGACGCCATAGTAGGAGGAGACTATGATGGGGGAACTGGACTTCTGGTTGGCTCCAGAATTGAACGGGAGGTTTTGGTTAGGACCTTTGTGGCTCTTTGAGAGTGTTTAAGGTTGCCGACCCCTGCCCTAAGTGTAAACACCCATCTATGTGGAGCAGAGTGAGAGATCTTGGGGTTGACTTTGATAAATCCTAACTAAATGTTCCACGTTGCCTTCTTCTGACCTACTTCTGGGCCCATATTTAGCTACCTTACCAGTTATCTTGACATTTGGAAGAAGGACTGTTCCAGAGGTCCATCAAGGCATCAGGGGAGATTTGCCGAAGTGCAAACACCAAATTCAGGAATAGATCTGCAGGCTGTGGAGAAAAAGAGGATTAGGGCTTATGCATTTAAAAATCAATAGTCTGGAAAATGTCTCCCAGTACCAAATGGGATGAAATGCAAAACATCATAACCATGTGTTGGAAAGGAGTACTTATGGCCAAGGTGAATTGATGGTAGATAAGAGTCAACAGAATCCAAGGTAGGCTGGACATGGACCTCTTATTGGCATGGCACGCTTGACCCCTCCCTTGGGCTCAGCTTGGTCATCTCCTACATGCCTCCAGGTTCTGCCACTGTTCCCCTACACTTGATGATATATAATCGGCAGGGGTAGGCTTCAAAAATTTTAGCAAGGGGTTCACTGCCCGGTTGCTGGGTGGGCGTGGCCATGGTGGGCGTGGCCTAATCGGCCTCCTGCACCATGGTGGGGGGTTGTTTTTGCTCTCCCCAGGCTCTGGAGGCTTTCCTCGAGCCTTCAGGAAGGCGAAAACAGCCTCCCCAGGCTCCAGAAGCCCTCTGGAGGCCAGAAACAGGCCCATTTCCGGCCTTCCCAATCTTCCGGTAGGCCCATTTTTCGCCCTCCCCAAGCCTCCGTGCACACCCTGCACTTACCGGCATCCAAAACAGGCCACATAGGAACTCCTGGGAGGGGAGGGGCAGAGTGGGCGGGCCCAGCCAGGAGTGGGATTTGGGGGTTCTCCGAACTGCACAGAATCTTAGCTAGAGGTTTTCCCGAACCCCCAGCAGCCCACCTCTGATAATCAGCCCATTAAAAGGTGACTTAAGAGGGCATCAAATAGCAAATATAAGCTTTGTGGACTCTTGCCTTTAAGCTATGTACCATTGATGCTTTTCTACAGCATCAGCATTTAAAAGAGAAGAAGTGAACCCAAACTCTTGTCCCTTTTGAGGGGAATCTAACTCACAGGGAGTTCCCATCCCCTAAGCCAACTCTTTTCTTTTCTTTTCTTTCTTTCTTTCTTTCTTTCTTTCTTTCTTTCTTTCTTTCTTTCTTTCTTTCTTTCTTTCTTTCTTTCTTTCTTTCTTTCCTACCTCTCTTTCTATAACTTCCTCTTTCTCCCTGTCTGCCTCAGAGCCCCGTTTGCTCAATTCACAGCCCATTATTTAATCGCATTTACATTCAGTCTGATCCTACAATGGGTGGGCAGCAGCTCTATAGAGGCTCCCCTCTGAGTGACAAGCATTTCCTCCTCTGCTTTCAATGGGGATGAGGGAGATTCCTCCCAGCCTTCTTTCACTCTTGTTTTGCTTGTCTGAATGACCTGTATAATCTCACCCCATTTGAAAGCAAAAAAAAAATAGCAGGGGACAAGGGAGACTATGCCTGGCTAGTAAAGACTGGGTTTCCAAGGCAATCTTGTGGACAATTCCCATAAGCCTCTTCCTAAAGAAGAGGGTTTTTCTTTTTTTAAAGGATGCAGATTTGGAGATAAGGGGAGTTAAGTTGGAGCAGAGAATATAACACCGATGACTATGCCTACAAGATGCGGTCAACGCAGGATAAAGCAGGAGTGAAATGCTCCCAGTTCGGACCGGATCTCCTGATCCAGTAGCAATGGCAGCGGGTGGTTCGGGGAACCAGTAGCAAAAATCCTTGCCTCCCCCCACATGCCCAGCCGAGCCGCGCGATCATCAGTGGTTTTTGTTTTTTTTTTACTTTTAAAAGCATTTTTTCTTCGGCCGAAGAAAAAATGCTTTTAAAAGTTTTTTTAAAAAAGCCTCTGATGATTGCGCGGCTCAGCTGCGATCGTCAGAGCCTTTTAAAAGCATTTTTTCTACAACCTCTTCGGCGGAAGAAGTTGTAGAAAAAATGCTTTTCAAAGGCTCTGACGATCCCAGCTGAGTTGCCTGATCATCGGAGCCTTTTAGAAGCATTTTTTTTTTACCACCTCTTCGGCCACAGTTGGAAGGGACCTTGTAGGTCATCTAGTTTAGATCATCATCTGCATGCTATCATATTGAGGCATCAGAGGTGGTATTCAGTGGGTTCTGACCCATTCTGGAGAACCAGTAGCAGAAATTTTGAGTAGTTCGGAGAACTGGTAAATGCCACCTCTGACTGGCCCCGCCCCCATCTATTCTCTGCCTCCTGAGTCCCAGCTGATCAGGAGGAAATGAGATTTTGCAGTATCCTTCCCCTGCCACGCCCACCAAGCCACGCCCACCAAGCCACACCACCTCCACCAAGCCACGCCCACAGAACCGGTAGTAAAAATTCTGACTGGTCCTGTCCTCATCTATTCTCTGCCTCCCGAGTCCCAGCTGATTGGGAGGAAATGGGGATTTTGCAGTAACCTTTCCCTGGAGTGGGGTGGGAACGGAGATTTTACAGTATCCTTCCCATGCCACGCCCACCACACCACACCCACCAAGCCACACCACACCTACCAAGCCACGCCCACAGAATCAGTAGTAAAAAAAATTCGAATCCCACCACCGTGAGGCATCCATGGAGTGATCAGTTTGTGAACCAACAGTTTTTCTTCCAGGCTCAGACTTTGGCCCTTCAAACATTATGATAACATGTATAAGGACGATATTTTTTTTTAAAAAAAATGTAGGAGGTTGGCTTTCTTAGCAGAGATCTGGTGAAGAGATCTGGGATTGCCTACTAAATTGTGGACATATACAGGGGCAAGACCTTCTGCCCAACTTATTTTATTTTACTTGGAGAGGGATGGAGGCAATCTTGAAGGGGTGACAGGTGCTGTAGAGTTTGGGGTGCTCTGTGTGGCCAGTAATGATAATTCGATAAGCTACCTCAGTATCCATGGTAGGTTTCATGCAGAGCTTCTGAAGAACATTAGCTATTTCTTCCATTTCCTCCTCTTTGGAGCGTGGTGCCGTTTTCTCTTTTTCATAGAGCAGGCTGCTTTCATAGATGTCGCTAGTGGGTACTAGAGAAAAGAAACCAGCATTCCATTACAGATAAAGGAAATATACTGAAAGCATCGTTCAAAGATGTTTGTTGCCTGATATGGAACAATAAGTTCCATTCTTCTTCCTTGGTGAATGGAAGTGCCAAGGTTCCAAGTCATATGTCCCCAGATGAAAAATCCAAAGTTTCCAGTTTTCATCAAAGTCTCTTTATTAGGAACATAGCAAATTGGCAAGGTCTTGGTGGAATTCCGGATCTGACCTCACTCCGGAATTACATCCAGTAAAAGCACAATCTCCAATCAGCTCACAGTCCATCAAACTCCACCTTCAGCCAGGTGCAAGTACCTTCTCAGTTCCCACAGGAAAGAGTGCCAGCTAGCCACAACATCCCCCCCTTATCTCTACAACCCCAATTTCTACTGCTAGAACGGTGGTGGGCCTAAAGCATCATTAAAGAAAGCTAAGAGAAGAATAGGGAAAGACTCAGGGGTGAAATGCTCCTGGTTCTGACCGGATCTGGCGATCCGTTAGTGCCCATGGTCAGTGATTTGGCGATCCAGTAGCGATGGCAGAGCAAATTTCCGCCCACTCACCCAGGTGTTGTTACTTCCTGGTTAAAACTAGGAATGTGTTTTGCGCATGCGCAGAAGGTCTGCGCACACATGTGACGCACAGTGCATGCACTTCTGAACTTGTAAGGAAGATAAGTAGATTTCACTCCTGGAAAGACTACAATAAAATATGTCTACACCAATCGTGAAATTCAGCTGGTTCTATCTGTCTCCTGTGAACCTGTAGCGCCGGAGGCTCCGCCCACCTGCGGGACATGTTTATGTCCCATTTTTGACCCTCCTCACATGCACAGAGGAGGTGTACGTGCTCACATTCTCGAACTAGTAGCGAAAGTAAGTGTATTTCACCGCTGGGCTACACATGTCAGCTTCAGGTTCGACAGGAAGTACCAAACCTGTTTTATTTTGGGATCCAAGCAGAAGCAACATCCGCTAACCACTGTCCAGAAACAGTGAATTAAAGCAGTAACAAACCACCATTCTTTGGCTCTACCTAATAGTAGGGTTGGCCATGCCACAGTCATAAGTTGACTTTGTAAATATACAAATAGAATGAGACTATTGCCTTATACACTGTAAGCCGCCCTGAGTCTTCGGAGAAGGGCGGGATATAAATGTAAATAAATAAATAAAATAAAATAAATAATCCCGTTAATTTGTTCTTGCTTGGAGGGATCAACCAACCTGTTTCCTGGGATATACTATGAGCTTCAGTTCGGAACAGCTTCAGATTTGTCCGAGTTTGCATCTTCACTCCACTGCCCTTCCTTGCAGGAGGTGTAACAAGGTGGTACTCCATACATTTGATTTCTGCCAGGATCCCTTTCTCCTCAAATCTCTGGATACATTCAAGTTTGGAAGACAGAAGCTGCTCCTGGGAGCGAAACAGACACACGTGATCTAATGGATCAGTCGTGAAGATCTAATCCAAGCCATTTCAGGCATAATAAAATGGAGGCCAAATATTTTTCATTTAGGGATGCTATTTCTAACTGGCATCACAGTTGCTAAAAACCACCCCAAAGCAGGACACAATTAAAGAAGGGGAAAAAAATTACAAGTTACCGATGAATTGGGAAGAGCCACAGATCTCAGAGAAGTAAATCCAGAAAAATGGTGAGAACACAAGTTGAAATCTTTCATCTTCAGAAGGACCGAACCTTTCTGTTGGTACTGAGTGGGACATTTTCCAGAAATATCCACCTGAATTCACAATAGGTAAGATAAGAATAAAATGAATCGAACAGTCCCTGTAAGAGACCAGGAGTGGGATTTGGGGGTTCTCCGAACTGCACAGAATCTTAGCTAGAGGTTCTCGCGAACCCCCAGCAGCCCACCCTTTGACCTATCAATGCGTCACACTTACTGACTTTGTAATTGGGATGTTGCATTGGTTTGTTTTCACCTGGTGCCCTCCCCTTTCTAAAAATGCAAACAGCTTTTTAGAAGCTGAGATATAAACAGTGGTAGCAGTGGGACATAGGAGTACGGGGTTACCAAACTCACAATGCACAGCCTTACAAATGGGTTAAACTCAGTGTTGTGTTCTAAAGAGCTTCACCTCCTCCACACTGTTGTTGGCAGCGGCTCCCAATGATGATGTCTGGAGACCACTCAGGATACCCCGTTTGATGTTTAGGGCCCAAGTTGACTCATTCTTCTGGGGAAAGATCTTCAGAACTTTCCCATTGTGAAAACAAAACCACAGTGGGTATTGCTCCAAAATTTCCCTAGAAGACAATAAGATTTCTTTTTTTTAAAAAAATTGTAAGGTAAGGAAATGTGAGTACATTAAGTGAAGATCTAACCCCTTGATGAAGTCTACAATGCTGGAGAAGGAAAGAGAAGAAGGGGATGACCAACAGCAAGGGGATGGATGGACTCAGTTACAGTGGGCCATTGGAAGGCCTAAAGGACCAGGTCGTCAACAGATGGGTATGGAGAAAAACTATCTATGTGGCCTTTAAGAGTTGACATCAATTTGCACAATCTGCGCCAACTCAGTAAGCTCAAACTACCCAAGGAGCTGCTGATTCAGTTCTACAGATGAATTATTGAGTCTGTCATTTGCACCTCTATAACTGTCAGGTTTGGTTCTGCAACAAGACAGACACAGACTTCAGAGGATAATTAGAACTTCAGAAAAAATAATTGCTACCAACCTGCCTTCCATTGAGGACCTGTATACTGCACGAATCAAGAAGAGGGCCGTGAAAATATTTACAGATCCCTCACATCCAGGACATAAACTGTTTCAACTCCTACCCTCAAAACGACGCTACAGAGCACTGCACACCAGAACAACTAGACACAAGAACAGTTTTTTCCCAAAGGCCATCACTCTGCTAAACAAATAATTCCCTCAACACTGTCAAACTATTTACTAAATCTGCACTACTATTAATCTTCTCATGGTTCCCATCACCCATCTCTTTCCACTTATGACTGTATGACTATAACTTTGTTGCTGGCAATCCTTATGATTTATATTGATATATTGACCATCATTTGTGTTGTAAATGTTGTACCTTGATGAAGGTATCTTTTCTTTTATGTACACTGAGACCACATGCACCAAGACAAATTCCTTGTGTGTCCAATCACACTTGGCCAATAAAAAATTCTATTCTATTCTATTCTGTTCTATAATCAATCAATCAATCAATCAATCAACGCAAAGATGTAATTCTGTGCAAAAGGCTGAAATACTGGGAAAGATGGAAAGAAAGAGAAGAGGTCAACCAGTAGCAAGATGGGTAGACTTAGTTATAGTGGTGATGGGAGCACCATGGGAAGGCTGGAATCCCAAAGTTGCATTCTACTTAGTAAATTTTTCCCCATCTTGCTCAAAGGTTTGGGGTTTTTTTTTAACCCAGAACTGTTTTACCTTAAACTGTCATTTTCATTCATCAACTTCACCTCGGATTCAAAAATGGTTTTGATCTGTACTCCTTGCAACTAGGGACAAGAACAGATGTCAACACAATATAACTCCCAAAACTGCTGAAGATAGATAGATAGTTAGATAGATAAATAGATAGATAGATAGATAGATAGATAGATAGATAGATAGATAGATAGATAGATACTGTAGATAGATAGAAAAATAGAAAGATAGATATAGAGATAGAGATAAAGAGAAAGATAGAAAGATAGAACGTTGAAAAGACAGATAGACAGACAGACAGACAGACAGACAGATAGATAGATAGATAGATAGATAGATAGATAGATACTGTAGATAGATAGAAAAATAGAAAGATAGATATAGAGATAGAGATAAAGAGAAAGATAGAAAGATAGAACGTTGAAAAGACAGATAGACAGACAGACAGACAGACAGACAGATAGATAGATAGATAGATAGATAGATAGATACTGTAGATAGATAGAAAAATAGAAAGATAGATATAGAGATAGAGATAAAGAGAAAGATAGAAAGATAGAACGTTGAAAAGACAGATAGACAGACAGATAGATAGATAGATAGATAGATACTGTAGATAGATAGATAGATAGATAGATAGATAGATAGATAGATAGATAGATAGATAGATAGATAGATAGATAGATAGATACTGGAGAGAGAGAGAGAGAGAGAGAGAGAGATATGGATGATAGACAGATAGACGATAAATGACCTAGAGTGGATGGATGGATGGAAGAGAGAGAAGAGAGAGAAATAAAACCTAGGATGAAGGAATAGATGGATAGGTGGGTGGGCAGCTAGATAGACAAATAGACCTTACTCACTTTTAAAATTCGATGACAATTTGCCAACATTTCGACCACAACTGTACTTTCTAGAGTGATGCCACTTCTCTGGTAGGCCCTTCCTTGAAGGAACGTAGTGGTAGATGTTGAGTAGCTATAGCTGAACCTGGATCCCATGGGAACAGTTGATGTGCTAAAACCTGGAAAGCAAAGAAAGATTCCGAGAGTGTCTCGATGATGCCCAGTTGTTTAAAGCAGCTTTCGATGAAATCATTTAGGTGGATGCAATAAATTAGTCCATCTGTTGGAATTCGTTGTTAGAATACATTTCTATGCAACAACTACAATAGTATTCAGCCAGTAGTTGGCAGTGTTCACAAGTTTGGATTTATATTATATTTATTTATTTTTATTTATTTATTTTGTCACAACAATATATGTAGGTATCATACAAAAAGATTATATAGTATATAAACACATATATGAGTAAATATTAGGAGGTATAAGCATATGTATATATAGAAAGAAGAAAAGAAAAACAATAGGACAGGAACGGTAGGCACATTTGTGCGCTTATGCACGCCCCTTATGGTCCTCTTAGGAATGGGGTGAGGTCAATAGTAGAAAGTTTTTGGTTAAAGCTTTTAGGATTATGAGAAGAGACCACAGAGTCAGGTAAAGTATTCCAAGCACTGATGATTCTGTTACAAAAGTCATATTTTCTGCAATCTAGATTAAAGCGGTTGACATTAAGTTTAAATCTATTAGTTGCTCTAGTATTATTGCAATTAAAGCTGAAGTAGTCTTTAACAGGAAGGATCTTTTGTTCTAAGTAGAATTTCCTGTTTCCTGTTACAGTAAAACGGTTAAGCAGTAAAGTACATGGTGACTGTACTCTTTAGTGTTTCCTCTGTAGTGCTATATATAAACATAATTTATAACACTATATGACTAGGCATTAGAGAATATTTGATAGAGAGCTTTTGCAACTCTTCCTGAGTGTTAATAGGATATGGTCAAAATAGTGAAGATGCAGTCAAAGCTCCACCCATTTTTATAGTATTATTAAGTTCTAAATATTTCAATGTAATTTTTGGAAGGGGCATTAGAATGGACTGCCTTGGGAGTGCAAACACCAGGAGGAATATTATGTTCTGATTTTTTTGGAGACAGAGAAGGCATCCTGCATTCCTGGGATTTTATGAAGTCCTTAGTGAGCGATGAACTCAGAAGAAAAGAGAGGGGTTGTCCACCAAGATTTGCTCTGGTTAGTGTTAGTGTTAGTGTTAGTGTTAGTTTTAGGGTTAGGGTTAGGGCTAGGGCTAGGGCTAGGGCTAGGGTTAGGGTTAGGGTTAGGGTTAGGGTTAGGGCTAGGGTTAGGGTTAGGGTCAGGGTCAGGGTCAGGGTCAGGGTCAGGGCTAGGGCTAGGGCTAGGGCTAGGGTTAGGGTTAGGGTTAGGGTTAGGGTTAGGGTTAGGGTTAGGGTTAGGGTTAGGGTTAGGGCTAGGGCTAGGGTTTTACTTTCATCAAACCAACCCATCATGGTTGAAACCCATCATCTCTCAAGTTGTTAACGTGTCTAGTACTTCCATAGTTCAACTAAAGTTTTTGTTCTTAAACAGACAGCACACATTCAGATGGTGGATAGTTGGATTAACCAGTAAATGGACATGGAAAGAGTGAGAAGATTAATAGCCTTTATATTTGGGCATTTTCTTACTAATAATTTGCTTCGCCATCTTACCTGCACACTGAGACGAACAAGAGTATTTGTGCCTGAAATTTTCTGGATCTCCTGCAAAAACAAACCAACAGCAACGGTTGGAAAAGCATTTGCAAGAAATGCCAGTGGTTCTGACTTGACTTGGCTGTTTATTTATCGTAGGTCTAGGAAAACATTCAAGGAGCAACATAACATTTGCAGAAAGTCATGCCGGTCGTCTAGGAAACCGCCACGTTTACGCAAGGATGGGATGAATGGATTTCAGGAGTGGGCGAAACAGCTCAGTTTTGAGAACAAGCGTCTGTTGTAGCAGAACGGGCTCCCAGAAGGATCAAGGCCAGGAGGATTAACGCATAAACCACTTGTCTGATTAGCCTTGGATGGGATCCAAGGCCTCACCTCCACTCCAAATATATCATCAACTGGAATAGAATAGAATAGAATAGAATAGAATTTTTTATTGGCCAAGTGTGATTGGACACACAAGGAATTTGTCTTGGTGCATATGCTCTCAGTGTGCATAAAAGAAAAGATACGTTCATCAAGGTACAACATTTACAACACAATTGATGGTCAATATATCAATATAAATCATAAGGATTGCCAGCAACAAAGTTACAGTCATACAGTCATAAGTGGAAAGAGATGAGAAGATTAATAGTAGTGCAGATTTAGTAAGTAGTTTGACAGTGTTGAGGGAATTAATAATAATAATAATAATATTTTAATTTTTTATACCGCCCTTCTCCCGAAGGACTCAGGGCAGTGAACAGCCAGATAAAACAATACAATATATTACAATAAAAACTATTTAAAAAACTTATTCAATATGGCCTAAATTTAGATATAAAATGTATAATATAAAATAAACCCCATTTAAAATCGAATTAAAAACCCCTATTAAGCCAGTCCTGCTCGGAAGAATAGATACGTCTTCAGCTCGTGGCGAAAAGTCCGGGGGTCAGGAAGCTGTCGAAGTCCTGGGGGAAGCTCATTCCAGAGGGTAGGAGCCCCCACCGAGAAGGCTCTCCCCCTAAACAATTATTTGTTTAGCAGAGTGATGGCCTTTGGGAAAAAACTGTTCTTGTGTCTAGTTGTTCTGGTGTGCAGTGCTCTGTAGCGTCGTTTTGAGGGTAGGAGTTGAAACAGTTTATTTCCAGGATGCGAGGGGTCTGCAAATATTTTCACAGCCCTCTTCTTGATTCGTGCATTATACATCAGGAAAATACAGTCTATGTCAGTGGTGGTAAATCTTTTGCTCACCGAGTGCCAAACAGGTACACGCTTTACACACACATGTGCTATCTGCGCTAACACACAGCTCCCGGCCCGTGCGCTGATGCGCAACCACATCATCAGCACATGTGCCATGGCTTTCACGTGGCTCCCCGTGCGCTCTGTGTGCGATTGCACCATCCGTGCATGCGCGCAGGTTTTGCGCGGATCCCCCCCGTGCACTGTGCACGCAATTGCACCATCTGCGTGTGCGTGCGGTTTTCACACCCGCAATGCACGTATGCAAACGCCATCAACGCAAATGTGCGTGCATGCGCAGGAGAGCTCCGAAGACCAGCTGGGTTCTCTGAATTGCGCTCATGCACACCAGAGGCCCGAACACCAGCTGGGGCACGTGTGCATGCGCAGCTGCTGCAGGTGAGTTGGGCGACAGTTTGTGTGCCTGAAAAGGTTGACTCAGCCTTCCATCCTTTATAAGGTAGGTCAAATGAGGACCCAGATTGTTGGGGGCAATAAAAGTTGACTTTGTATATAATATACAAATGGATGAAGACTATTGCTTAACACAGTGTAAGCCGTCCTGAGTCTTCGAAGAAGGACGGGATATAAATTCCCCCCCCCCAAAAAGATGGCTCTTGTTGTGTCTTGCCCGCTCTCACGGCAGCCGGGGCCTTCTTATCTGCTCCCGAACACGGAGGAATGTATGCCTCCTGGCCCCAGCCCTGGCTCCATGCCCAAGCAGGCTGCAGAGGAGGGAGCATCCCCCGGCCCCAGCCCTGGCTCCATGCCCAGGCAAACGGAGCAGCTAGACCCCTCCCCCTCCTCCACAGCATGTGAGCCTGAGGAAAGTTTATTTCCAACAGCTGCTGATTGGAGTGACCCTCGCATCAGAAGACTGGATAGGCGGAGGCAACAGAAGGAAGGGAGGGGCAGGCCTTAATGAGTGCTGAGTCATGGAGCCACACCCCATGGCCTATATAAAGGATCTGCTTTCTGGCAGTCTCTGAGTCAGGCAAAGTCGAACTTATCTTGCTGAAGTCACTTTCTGGTCTCCTGCCTGCTCTGAGGACTTTGCTAGGACTTTGGGCAGAGCTGCAGAGGCAAACCTGATTCAGATTTCCCTGACCCGGCCGTCAGCGGAGGAGTGGGACACGACAGCTCTGTGTGCCACCTTAGGCATGCGTGCCATAGGTTCGCCATCAAGGGTCTGTCTGAGTATTAGGCAGTAAGCGTGAACATTGTTGGTGGAACTTGAATGATTACAGAGGCATAGATGTCTACAGTTCCCCCAGCACTCTGAATCCTAGGACTTCAATTTATCCAACACCGGGGGCTCAGGGGCTAAGACGCTGAGCTTGTTGATCGAAAGGTCAGCAGTTCAGCGGTTCGAATCCCTAGTGCTGCCGTGAGCTCCTGTTCCTTGTCCCAGCTTCTGCCAACCTAGCAGTTCGAAAGCACGTAAAAAATGCAAGTAGAAAAATAGGGATCACCTTTGGTGGGAAGGGAACAGCGTTCCGTGCGCCTTTGGCATTGAATCATTCTGGCCACATGACCACGGAGACATCTCCGGACAGCGCTGGCTCTTCAGCTTTGAAACGGAGATGAGCATCCCCCCCCTAGAGTCGGGAACTACTAGCATGTATGTGCGAGGGGAACCTTTACCTTTTACATTTTTAATCTACTAATCCACCCAAATGCTACTCTTTTCCATTAAGTGTTAAAAACACAGAAGTAACGTTTTTCCATAAACAGGAAATATTTTCCGAATAGGAAGGTGAGAAGAATCGCTCTTTATTCATAACACCAGCCAATTTTCTCAGCCCATCTAAGAATAAACATCCCTCTGATGTTTTTTTAAGGTCTAGATTAGATTAGATTAGAATTCTTTATGGGCCAAGTGTGATTGGACACACAAGGAATTTGTCTTTGGTGCATATGCTCTCAGTGTACATAAAAAGACAAGATGCATTCGTCAAGGTACAACACTTAATGATAGTCATAGGGTACAAATAAGCAATCGAATCCTACTAGGAAACAATCAATATTGATATAAATCGTAAGGATACAAGCAACAAAGTTACAGTCATACAGTCATACTGTAAGTGGGAGGAGATGGGTGATGGGAACGATGAGAAGATTAATAGTAGTGCAGATTTAGTGAATAGTTTGACAGTGTTGAGGGAATTATTTGTTTAGCAGAGTGATATTGTTCAGGAAAAAACTGTCCTTGTGTCTAGTTGTTCTGGTGTGCAGTGCGCTATACTTACAACAGTGCTTCTAACCACGGCAACTTCAAGACATGGTGCAATTCAATTCCCAGAATTCTCCAACCAACATACATACATGATGGCTGGAGAATTCTGCGAGTTTATTTTTATTTATTTATTTTATTTATTTATTTGTCAAACACAACAGTATATATAAGTATAAGCATGAAATAACCATACGAATTGGATACAATCAAAGGGAACATTAGGACAGGGACGGTAGGAACGCTGGTGCTCTTATGCACGCCCCTTACAGACCTCTTAGGAATGAGGTGAGTTGAATAGTGGATAGTTTTTGGTTAAAGCTTTGGGGATTTTGGGAAGAGACCACAGAATCAGGTAGTGCATTCCAGGCATTAACAACTCTGTTGAAGTTCCTACATGTAGTCTGGAGAACTCATAATGTTGATACAGCTGAGAAATATTACTATGACTTTTGAAATAAAACTTTTAAGAGATCGTATCAAATTTCTAAGGAGAAATTTTCTGCCAGTGATGGCATCTAAGCCATGGAATAACTGCCCCACCCCCTGGAATTGTGGGTGCTCCATCACGGGAGGTTTTCAAGAAAAGAATGGGGTGATATATGAACTATAAGAACGATAGACGAAACCTTCCAACTAAAGGCAGGAAGAACATCTTTTGTTCCGATCCAAATGTTCTCCTCCTGATTCCACCCCATTTCAGCATTCCGACAAGCCTCTGGTTACCTATCCCAAAGTATAAATTCTCTACGGATGATAAAAGGAGGAGTTTAACAAGTGGTGAAAACTGTTTTGTGCAAAATTCGGAGGGGAAGAAAACTATCTGGGGGAAAAGTTAAATCCTATTCTGTGTGTTCTTTCCAGGAGAATAGAGTAGAATTCTTTATTGAACAAATGTGATTGGACACACAAGGAATTTGTCTTTGTTGCATACGCTCTCAGTGTACATAAAAGAAAAGATACATTCGTCAAGAATCATAAGGTACAACACTTAATGATAGTCATAGGGAACAAATAAGCAATCAGGAAACAATCACAATTAAGAGCCTTTTCATTAAGAGCCAGTTTGGGAAAATCCAGTTCTTCCAACATCTGCGATGACAAAACAATTGATTCAAGTCAGATTTTTTTCTGATCTTTTTTTTCTTTTTTCCTCAGCTTCAATTCAGCTCGTCCTGTTTGCTGTATCAGGTCGAGCTTTCCTTAATGCTCGGGTGAGACCTTTAAAAGTCCCCCCCACCCCTCCAAACTTCATACGAAAATAAGCATGCACACACTCTGGCTAATATACATTTCCTTGAATGGTATTTTGCACAAACAAATATGCAGTGTTCACACACACATACCCAATACCCTGAATTTTGAGCAAGCCTTCCTAATATCCTGGTTTAAGAAAACTCTTTTCTATTCAAATTTTCTACTTCTTCTTGTTTTATATTTTTTTTATTAGGCTTTTTGGATACAATAAACGTATGCAAAAAAAAAGAAAAGAAAAGAAAACACAGAGTAATGCCTTTTGCTGTTCTGTGGAGTAATTATCATTTCAATTTTTCCCTCCATCCGCTCTGGCCCTTTTTAACCTCGAAATGATCAATTTCAGTCTTGTTTTCTTTCATCAAAGAAAGTCCATGTAAGATTTCCAGTTATTCAGAAAAAAAAAGTATTTGGTTCCCCCCCACCCCGACCAGGTAAAACGGTCTTCGGTTTTGACTGGTGACCACGACCAGAATAGCGAGAGAAACATAAACTGCAAAGCCAGATATGTGGTATCTTAGATAAGCTTCAGAATCGCGTGGGAGATTTACCAAACCGGCATTGAAAGCACATGAAACCATCTCTCTTTTTGAGAGACCTGACCAACCACCTGGCTGGCTTTTGAACCCTTGAAGTCGACAGGTGTGATTTCACTCAACTTTGGCCAACCTTGGTAGCCTATCGCCAGTTCCTTCCCATATGAAATGCTACAAAGTCCTCCATTAAAATAGTTTGGCTGGATAAAATCCGATGAAAGACACACACACACACACACGGGGGGTGGTGGTGTAGTTTCCACGGTTCCTTCTACTTACGCTTTGAGACGCCAACCACAAACATGGAGAACAGAACCATCACTTGCTGTAGCTCCATGGTTTTGGAGACCAGCTCGGCCTTAGCAAAACCACATCGGGCCTCCTCTCCTTTCAGAGGCAGCTCTGATGCAGGAGGGCAGTGAAAGCAGATCCCCCCACCCTTTACAAAGAAGGGCTTGAGTATTCCAGCTCTTTTTGCAAGCTGGAGGAGGGGCTGAGAAGGAGTGAGACAGAGAGGGACAGAGAGAGAGAGAGAGAGACAGACAGAGAGAGAGGGAGAGGGAGGGAGGGAGAGTTGACGGTGAGAAGGCATCTCAACTGCCCTGTGCTAGTTGATTTTTTGCTTCAATAGATGATTGCATCAGGATTAGGTCAAGGTGAGTTGGGAACTGAGACATTGTGGGAACATGCGGCGAGGGGACAATAGCATCTTCTGGGAGGCTGACATCTATTAAGTTTGCAATGTATACAAAAATATACCAAAAAAAAAAAGGGATGTTGAGACTATAGAAAGTCAGGGGTGAAATCCAGCAGGTTCTGACAGGTTCTGCAGAACTGGTAGCGGAAATTTTGAGCAGTTCGGAGAACCAGTAGCAGAAATTTTGAGTAGTTCGGAGAAATTTTGAGCACTTCGGAGAACAGGCAGCGGAAATTTTGAGTAGTTCGGAGAACCGGCAAATACCACCTTTGGCTGGCCCCAAAGTGGGGTGGGAATGGAGATTTTGCAGTATTCTTCCCCTGCCACGCCCACCAAGCCACACCATGCCCACCAAGCCACGCCCACAGAACCTGTAGTAAAAAAAAACTGGATTTCACCACTGGCTAAAGTGTACAAGGAATGGTTGCAGGAACTGGAAATGTCTAGTCTAATGGAAAGAAGGATTAGGAGTGACATGATAGCAGTGCTCCGATATCTCAGGGGCTGCCACAAAGAAGAGGGAGTCAAGCTATTCCCCAAAGCACCTGAGGGCAGGACAGGAAGCAACGGACAGAAGAGAGGTCCAACCTAAATTAAGGAGAAATTTCCTGACGATGAGAACAACTAACCAGTGGAACGGCTTGCCTCCAGAAATTGTGGGTTGTTCCATCACTGGAGGCTTTTAAGAAGAGACTGGACTTCCATTTGTCTGGAATGGTAAGGGATTTCCTGCTCAAGCAGGGAGTCGGACTAGAAGACCTCTAAGGCTCCCTTTCCAACTCTTGTTATCCTGATGTTCTGATATTTCGACCAGTCTCCAACAGGATGCAAGAGTTGGCTTTGCTGATCAGTTTAAGCGTGTACTATTTCTGCAACCACGTCGCTTTAATTGGGGACAAAGCCACAGGGCAGCAAAAGAGATTATGAGTAAATGGGTGCCATCCCTGACATGATCGCGCCAAAATGCAGGCTGTTGCAGTGCGTCCCGGCAACCATCTGCGAAGTGTTTTCGGCTGGCAGGGACGGCGTTCAGTGACGGCATCTGCTCGAGCCAGGCGTGGTTTCAGCTCGCAGCACGGATCACAGTCAGTGCATGCTGGCTCCAGCATTGTGGCCATGTTGAAATTAAGCCGGGAAGATCGAGACTTCTGTTCGCCATCTGCTCGGTGCTTACGCAGCGAGAGAAAACGTCGGTCGTTTCACAAGCCAAGGATTGAGCTCTCCCTGCTCACAGCCAGAAAATTAAGAAAATGTCCTTTTTTTTCAAACGAAGCAGCCGTTCAGTCAGTTCTTTCAACTCGGTCACCTCACCAGCCCTGAGTCCGCCGCCATTTTGTAGAATAGTCCCTTCTGGACTCTCAGTGCTTCAGGGGTATCAAATTCGGCCACTTGTCCGTTTTCCATCACTAAAATTCTACAAATATGAGAAACAAGGTTATTTATTTATTTTTTGAATAAGTTTTTTGACTTTGATTTTATTGTATTGTATTTATGAATGCTATTTTTATCTGGCTGTAAACCGACCTGAGTCCTTCGGGAGAAGGGTGGTATACAAATTAAATTAAATTATTATTATTATTATTATTATTATTATTATTATTATTATTATTATTATTATTATTATTATTATTATTATTATTATTATTAATTTGTCAAACACAACAGTACATATAAGAATAAGCATGAAAAAACCATATGAATTGGATACAATCAAAGGAAACAATAAGACAGGAATGGTAGGCACATTTGTGCTCTTATGCACGCCCCTTACAGGCCTCTTAGGAATGGGGTGAGGTCAACAGTAGATAGTCTTTGGTTAAAGCTTTGGGGATTTTGGGAAGAGACCACAGAGTCAGGTAGTGCATTCCAGGCATTAACAACTCTGTTACTGAAGTCATATTTTCTGCAATCGAGATTGGAGAGGTTCACATTAAGTTTAAATCTATTGTGTGCTCGTGTATTGTTGAGATTGAAGCTGAAGTAGTCTTCGACAGGAAGGACATTGTAGCAGATGATTTTATGAGTTATACTCATAAAAGGCGGCTTAGTTCTAAATTTTCTAAACCCAGGATTTCAAGTCTGGTGGCATAAGGTATTTTGTTGTGATCAGAGGAGTGGAGAACTCTTCTTGTAAAATATTTCTGGACACGCTCAATTGTATTAATGTCTGAAATGAGGTCTACAAGACCAGTGTGTTCTACAAGACCAGTGTGTTCTGGCCCGCCAGGGGCCAGCAGACCTGGCAGCAGATTCGGACAGTGAGGAGGTTGGGGAGGAACATGGGCCAGTCCTGGAGTCTGGGGAAGACTCTGAGGAGGGCTCTGCATCGGAGGCAGAGAGGGGGCCATGGCCGTTTGTCAGTTATCAGCTGCCTTCAGAGTCGGAGATACTGCTATTCTATTCTATTTATTTGTCTTGAGAACCTTCTTCAAAGCCATCTCTTACCGGTCAAATTCCATCATGGCATTTAGCCGATGGGCGATGGTCAGAACTGTGCACTCCTTAAAGTGACTCCTTAGGGTGGCCTGAATCTGCAGGTCTGTTTCAAGGTCCACAGCTGCAGTGGCCTCATCCAGAATCAGGATTTTGGCTTTCCGAAGTAAACCCCGAGCCAGGCAGATGAGCTGCCGTTGACCAACACTGGAAGAAGAATGGTGGGACAATTAAAACCTGAGATTGACCCTGTGTAATGAATTAGAGAGAGGAATCCAATACTTCTGTCTATTGCATACACCACTTCCATGGATCATGACAAGGTCCTTGTATCACTTGTGAAAGGGGAAACAAGAAGGAGTTTCCAGTTGTGGGAACATCTGGAACACTAGGGAGAAAACTACTTGAGGTTTTCAATGTTGAGCTATAATAACCATGATAAACGTCGGGTAAGAATTTGGAGTCAACTACAGCTGAAGGGGGACGTGGTGGCTCATTGGCTAAGACGTTGAGCTTGTCGATCGAAAGGTAGGCAGTTCAGCGGTTCGAATCCCTAGTGCCGCGTAATGGGGTGAGCTCCCGTTACTTGTCCCAGCTTCTGCCAACCTAGCAGTTCGAAAGCAAGTAAAAATGCAAGTAGAAAAAATAGAGACCACCTTTGGTGGGAAGGTAACAGCATTCCGTGTGCCTTTGGCGTTAAGTCATGCCGGCCACATGACCACGGAGATGTCTTTGGACAGTGCTGGCTCTTCGGCTTTGAAATGGAGATGAGCACCATCCCCTAGAGTTGGGAACGACTAGCACATATGTGCGAGGGGAACCTTTACCTTTACCATTTTATAGCTGAAGGACTACAAGTTATCCCTCTACTCTGGTGTTTCTCAGTCTTGGAACAACGGATTACCTCCTTTTACCGGTCCACAATAGAAAGCATTCTCACTTATTACTTTACGGTATGGCATGCCGGTCTGACAGCCGCGGATAGGAAAACATTACAGAGGGTGGTGAGGACAGCATAAAACATCGTGGGCTGTCCCCTGATACCACTAGATGAGATCGCCAGGGCTCGCTGCTTTAGAAGAGTGAGGACAATCCTCAGGGACGACCCTCACCCTGGTCACCACTTCTTTACCCTCCTATCATCAGGAAGAAGATATAGAAGCACAGCCAGATGCACAAACAGGCTGAAGTACAGTTTTTATCCGTGGGCTGTCAGACTCCAGAGTGCAAAGTAACATCATAACTACACAGTACGATGGACTTGCAGGGCCAGCGCAATGTGTAATATATTCACACTGGTGCAATAGGACTGGGTGTTTTGTTAATATGATTTATTGGGTTAGGGATTTTCTGCCTTCGCTGTGAGTTGTATTGTGTTGGGGGAGCTGCACTGAGGGAGCTCAACCAACCTCACTGCACGTATGTTGCGAACTGACAATGAAAATTTGAATTGAATTGAATTGGAGATTTAAGTGATATAGACTTTGACTCCCATACTGATCTAATTTCAAAACAATTCTTTAGAATGCAAATATGACCTCTAAGTTGATTTAACAATCTCAATTTAGTGTATTCGTTAGTAACAGATCTGTACTTCCATCCAGATATCGTCTCTCTCCCCCCCGCCCCCACCTTCCGCTCATCCTCGGCCAATACTGTATAAATCTGTTGCATCCAAAGTAGTCTGGATAAGAGACCCGTTAAATGTACATTAAATTGAATTGTATACAATTTGCCGCAGTTTATGGCATTTATGTAATGATGCCATTATGCAAATGGCATCCATCACCACAAATGACAACATTTGCAATTTAACCCCGAGTGACGGGCACCGCTTTCCTCAAACAATCTGTCCAAATAAAAAGTTCACCACGCTATTATTTTAAGTGCTTTTTAGTGGTCCTATCTTTGAGGATAACCGAAATGTTAAGGAATAAATGTTGGACTTAAACGTCATCCAGCCTTTAGACCAGGGGTGGTATTCACTTAGCTTCGCTACCGGTTCGCAAATGTGAGCGTGCACGTGTGTGCAGAGCCTTCCGCACATGCGCAGAGTATCAAAAATGGGACGTGATATAGCATATGAGTAAATTTAGGAAATATTTTGTATTAGATATATTTCTGAAGGAGAGGGGAACTGAGAGTGTGATTATGTGTGGAGTGACTAGAGATTATAATTTAGGATTTATTTTGGATTATGATTGTTAGTTTTGATACCCTGCATTTTGTTCTGGGAAGTTGGGGTGGGGGGTGGGGGGTAAGGGGGAGGGGAATTGAGGGGTTGAGGGTAGAGGATGGAGTGATGGTTAATGTACAGGGATTATTGAAGATGTATAAATATAATTAATGTAGGGTCGGGTCTGCCCAGTTACCATTTTAGAACGGTGGGGAGGGAGAAAAGAGAGAGTAGGAGGTAGGAAAGAGGAGAAGAGGAAGGAAGAGGGGTAGAAGAGGGAGAAGGAAGGTGTAGGGTGGAGGGAGGAGAGGATGTAGATAAGAGGAGAGGAAGGTCTGGAAAGTAGAAGAAGGTAGAAGAGGGAAGAGTGTTAAAAAGGGGGGTGGTGACTGGGCAAGCCCGACTAATTGTATATAACTGTACATTGGATGAGCTGTTTGATATGATTGTAAAAATAAAACTTTTTTATGAAAAAAAAAAAAAGGGACATGATGATGTCCGGGCGGGTGGGTGGAACCTTCCGCAGCTGCCACTACCGGTTCGTCTGAACCGGAGAAAATCGGCTAAACACCACCACTGCTCTAGACCTAATCTCCCATCAATTACAAACCATCTCAAAAGAGTAAACCCAAGTCTAAGCAGGGGATGTTCATCAGAAACGTTGATGAACCCATAACTAAAAGGGGGAAAAAAAGAAAGAAAGAAAAAAACGCTGAAATCACAGCAGGAGAGATACAGTATTTGGCTTTGAATACCTGAGATCTCCACCTCCTTCAGAGCACTCGTAGGCCATCTGTCCTGGCAGATCTGAAACAAAGGTCTTGAGTTGGGTCTGCTCCAAAGCGGTCCAGATGTCCTCATCTGAGCATTGATTCAAGGGATCGAGGTTCTCTCTCAAAGAGCCCCCAAACAAGACTGGGTCCTGAGCACAGGGGGAGAAGAAACACAAGATATGGAGTCTATTTTCCATCGCACAGGAGTGAAGCTATCCATGGGGATCCAATACAGGAGTGAAATGCTACCGGTTCAGACCGGTTCGGATGAACCGGTAGTTAAAAAATGCTACCGATTCATGTGGACCGGTATTTCCGATGATCAGCTGTGACGTGTGATTTATATTAAGCTAGAATTGTCGGATTTCCTCCTTTCTAGCTAATCTAAATCACGTGGCACAGCGGGATCCCCCCCCCCTCGCTGTTCTACTTACCTTTGCAGACTGAGAAGGCTTCAAAATGTTCCTTTTTTAGTGCTGTGCGGGCGTGCCTTAAGTGCTCATGCACATACAAAGCACGCGCTCGCTAGCAGACTCACAGAACCGGTAGCAGACTTCAGAGGATTTCACCCCTGATCCAATAGATGAAGAAAGGTGAACACATGGATTAAACAAGGTTGCTAAACGTCTCTGGAGATTCTCAGTCTGTTGTGCCTCGCCCGCCCTCCTCTCCTCAGCCGGGCCCCTCCCATCTCCTGCTATCCGAGCCAGAGACTGATAGTGAAGAAGAATGGCCTGGCATGTCTCCAGCCCCGAGCTCTGGCACCATGCCCGGACAGACTGAGCAAACAAACCTCCCTACAGCGTGTGAGCACGAAGCCAGCCACGAGCTAGAATTGCCAGCAGCTGAGCAGGAGGACGAAAAGACACAGTGGACAGATCCCCGCTTCCGGAGAATGGAGAGGTGACGTCAGCAAAAGGAAGGGAGGGACAGGCCTGGATAAGTGCTGAGTCATGAAGCCACACCCCATGGCCTATATAAAGGATCTGTTTTTTGGCATTCCTTGAGTCAGGCAAAGTCTCATCTGGTTGCTGAAGTCACACCTTGGACTCCTGCCTGCCCTGTGAACTCTGACAGGACTTTGGCAAAGCTGCAGAGGCTTCGTGGCCATGCTTGATACAGACTTCCCAGAGCTAGCCGTCAGAGGAGTGGGACACGACACAGTCATCCAGGTCATGGCTGTCCCAGAGGTGTTTTTTCAAGGGGCAACTGGACTTTCTGGCTTTTCTTTGAAGATGTTTCGCTTCTCATCCAAGAAGCTTCTTTAGTTCTTCTTCTTCAGAATTGAAGAAGCTACTTGGATGAGAAGCAAAACTTTTTCAAAGGAGATGTCTATGGAGATTCTCTGTCATCCAGGTCACGGTTGTCCCAAAGGTGCTTTTTCAAGAGGCAACTGGATTTTCTTTGTTTTTGAAGATGTTTGCGCTTCCCATCAGAACTGAAGATGTTTCTTGGATGAGAAGCAAAACAAAAACAAGTCCAGTTGCCTTTTGAAAAAGCACCTTTGGGACCAGATTGCTAAACTATACAGGTATGAGAAGATGCAATCAAAAATGCATATTTGACATTTGACTCTGCGAGGTATCGAAAGAAAAAAACACTGGAGAACTGATTTAAGAGGAATATTTGCCCCTATTTGTAAATATTTAGTTGCAATTCTCTTGTTGCCTTCTTACACTGGCTTGTGTAGGGAATGAGCAGGCTGAGCCCGAGGGTGGGGTTAAATGTGCCATCAGTTTGGAATCGCTCCACAGCCACATAAGTCCACCCCTCATAAATTCTGTTGACCCTCATCTAGTGCCAATCTGGCTTGACCGTTAGTAGACCAGGTTCTTGTGTATGGGGAGTGTGTAATAAACTTTTAGTGCTTTGAACTCAACTCAGCTGAAGTTATTTCTGCCTGACAACTTGGTGTCATTGTGATGTCCCATGTCCACTCAGACAATGTCCTACAAGATGACGAGATGGGCTGCCAAAAGATCTTGATCCCCGCTGAACATCATAGTGAAAGACTGAATGAAACGTTGGTGTCTGTTGAAGAAATGGCTTGGGACATCAAGATTATTGGGGTGAATAGAACGAGAACAAGTGAACGTGATAGACTGACTTCATACCTGTGGGACAATCGTAATCTTGCTTCTCAGGTGATGCAGGCCCATTTGGGCAATGTTGACTCCGTCAATGACAATCTCTCCATCAGCAGCTTCCACAAGCCTCAGAAGCCCCATCGCAAGGGATGATTTCCCAGCCCCTGTTCTTCCAACAATGCCCACCTACAAGAGAAAAACAGAAGTTGGAGATGGAAAGATCACCTTATGGGAAACAAGGAGAGAGAATTACTCTTCCCTGTCCTGCTTTCTCAAAGATACAGTATAGGAGTCTCTCCTTATTGTGTTCTCACCACAACCAACCCATGAGCTTTGTTTACTAAAAATATAAACCCAGTTCAAATATACTTGTGGACTTGTGGTCCAGTAAGGACTTCTATTTGAATCTCACAGGTCTAAATCCAATAGCTTAATCCCTACTGCATGTTGGATGTTTTAAGGGACCAAACGTTCTAAAGCAAGGAAGAAGACTGTTGTGTCTCGCCCAATCTCACCACAGCCGGGGCCTGCTTATCTGCTTCCGAACACTGAAGAATGTCCTAGTATGCCTCCCGGCCCCAGCCCTGGCTCCATGCCCAGACAGGCTGAGGAGGAGGGGGCACCTCCCGGCCCCAGCCCTGGCTCCATGCCCAGACAGGCTGCAGAGGAGGGAGCACCTCCCGGCCCCAGCCCTGGCTCCATGCCCAGGCAAACGGAGCAACTAGACCCCTCCCCCTCCCCCACAGCATGTGAGCCTGAGGGAGGTTTATTACCAACAGCTGCTGACTGGAGTGACCCTCGCTTCAGAAGAATTGATAGGCGGCGGCGTCAGAAGGAAGGGAGGGGCAGGCCTGGATAAGTGCTGAGTCATGGAGCCACACCCCATGGCCTATATAAAGGATCTGCTTTCTGGCAGTCTCTGAGTCAGGCAAAGTCTAAACATATCTTGCTGAAGTCACTTTCTGGTCTCCTGCCTGCCTTGAGGACTTTGCTAGGACTTTGGCAGAGCTGCAGAGGCACGCCTGATTCGGATTTCCCTGACCCGGCCGTCAGCGGAGGAGTGGGACACGACAAAGACTTTGTCCTAGATCAGGGGTCTCCAAACTTGGCAACTTTAAGTCTTTTGGCCTTCAACTCCCAGAATTTCCCCCATGGTGGGGAATTCTGGGAATTGAAGGCCAGACATCTTTAAGTTATCCAGGTTAAGAAATACTGCTCTATTATGTCTTACCTTCTCTTGCGGTTTGATCTTTAGGTTGATATTCTTCAGAGCCAGACTTAATTCTGGCCTATATCGCAAACTATAGCCCCTGAGTTCAATTGCCCCTTCAGTGGGCCACCGGCCACCTTGGAGATGATCATCCAAGGTCCATGGAGCCTGAAAGAGATGCAACAACAATGCCAGCTCATATTAGCAAATCCCAAAAGAAGCTCCAAGAGGCAAAAACTACAAAAAAAACAAGATATGATTGCAGCAATAAGGACTTAAAAACTACTTAGGTTGGCTTTTTTCAGGAGGGTCAATGACAGACTTGCCTCTGACTCAGGGGTGAAAGTCAGCAGGTTCTGACAGGTTCTGGAGAACCGGTAGTGGAAATTTTGAGTAGTTTGGAGAACCGGCAAATACCGCCTCTGGCTGGCCCCAGAGTGGGGTGGGAATGGAGATTTTGCAGTATCCTTCCCCTACCATGCCCACCAAGCCCTGCCTACCAAGCCCCGCTCACAGAACCAGTAGGGAAAATTTTTGAATTTCACACCTGCTCTGACTCCATGAGTGGGATATGTACTACATTGTGCTGAACCATAGTATCACCTTTTCATTTTGGTGTGGTATGATGTATGAACAGAATTATTCTGATTTGCCAACTAGAGGGTGTTAAGTCATATGCATGTCCTTGAGGGATAAAGGGAAAAGATAGCAATACAACGGCCTTCAAAAAGGAACTGAGGTGGTGCAGTGGTTAGAATGCAGTATTACAGGCAAACTCTGCCCATTGCCAGTAGTTCGATCCTGACTGGCTCATGATTGATTCAGCCTTCCCTCCTTCTGAAGTGGGTAAAAGGAGGACCCAGATTGTTGGGGGCAAGAGGCTGACTCTGTAAATTGCTTATATACCACTATGGAGTGGTATATAAGTCTAAGTGTTATTGCTATTCCTTCCTTCCTTCCTTCCTTCCTTCCTTCCTTCCTTCCTTCCTTCCTTCCTTCCTTCCTTCCTTCCTTCCTTTCATGGTCCACAGTGGTTAGAATGTAGAATTGCACGCTGACTCTACCCACAGCCAGGAGTTTGATCCTGACAGGCTCAAGGTTGACTCAGCCTTCCGTTCTTCCGAGGTGGGTAAAATGAGGACCCAGATTGTTGGGGGCAAATAGGCTGGACTCTATAAACCACTTAGACAGGGCTGTAAAGCACTGTGAAGTGGTATATAAGTCTAAGTGCTATTGTCCTTCCTTCCTTCCTTCCTTCCTTCCTTCCTTCCTTCCTTCCTTCCTTCCTTCCTTCCTTCCTTCCTTCCTTCCATCCATGGTCCACAGTGGTTAGAATGCAGTATTGCAGGCTAACTCTGCTGACTGCCAGCAGTTCAATCCTGACTGGCTCAAGGTTAACTCAGCCTTCCATTCTTCCGAGGTGGGTAAAATGAGGACCCAGATTGTCGGGGGCAACAGGCTGACTCTGTAAACTGCTTAGGAAGGGCTGTAAATCACTATGAACCAGTATATCAATCTAAGTGCTATTGTTATTTATTGCTAGTTTAGGGCTGATAAACAGACAGGTACAAAGACAGACAGACAGACAGGAGATTCAGAGTTAACTAAGGAAGTGAGCTGGACCATTTTGTAACAGATGAGAAGAAAGACTTACCTCTTTGGGGGTCTGTGAATAATCTCTCACTCTTTCCACAGACATGATGTGGTTATCAATTTCTGCTGAGGCACGCACCATCCAGTTCAAAACGCCAGTGATCTGGCAAAGAAGAAGGGGAATCTATGACCCCAGGCCACTGAAAGCTCCTACCAAGCCACAGAAGTTAAATATGTTGCCTAAAGTTATATTATGCTGCCTACCCTCTGTCCACTGACCTCAAACTCTATTTTAAAGCTGTGTTGTGGTCCACCAGCAGCCTACAGAGCTGGCAACGGAGTCGGACAGCGATGAGGCTGAGGTGAGGCCAGGGCCATTGTGGGAAGTGAGGTGCGGACTCCAGAGCCTCCAGAGACTGATAGTAGTGAGACAGAGGAACAGGAGGAGCATGTTCCTAATGCACGCATGAGAAGAGTTGCCAGAAGGCAAGAGCAGCTCAAGCAAAGAGGACGATACGGGAGTAGGGCCAAGAGATGATTGGACCCTCCCATAAGGCTTAAAACAGACCAGCAACAGCGTTTGAGCTTTTTCGGAAAACAACGTTGGTAGCTTCATCTTCTGCTTTGTCTACATCTTGCCTTTATTTTTGTGACTTGTGAACATTTGCCAAGAAAGGCCTTTGGCAGTTTGCCTAATTGGACCAAGGTTTGCGGGAGAACTGAGGAATTTGTGTTGGAAGGCATTTGTTTTAATTGGAGTTGAATGATGCTGGGAATGTAGTAATTCTCAGCTGTTCGAATAAAGTTTGTTTGGTTTTTTTTTCACGGACTGAGTTTCTTACTACCTACTAGGGCCTGGGTCACAACAAGTTGAACCATCCCTTATTTCACAAGTCCCTTCCAACAGCGATTTGTACAGCTTTAAATCACCGATGAAATAGACCCAGTGCACCAGAAGAAACAGAAAAGATCAGCTGTGCCCACAAATGTTTCCTTCAGTTGGATCGCGTCCACACTGCTGAAAAAGGGATGCAGTTATGCATTACCTTTGCACAGTCATTTTAGAGACTTTATATATATATATATATATATATATATATATATATATATATATATATATATATATATATATATATATATATATATATATATATATAAAACAACATAGTTGGAAGGGACCTTGGAGGCCTTCTAGTCCAACCCCCTGCCCAGGCAGGAAACCCTACACCATCTCAGTCAGATGGTTATCCAACGTTTTCTTAAAAATTTCCAGTGTTGGAGCATTTACAACTTCTGCAGGCAAGTCATTCCACCGATTAATTGTTCTGACTGTCAGGAAATTTCTCCTTAGTTCTAAGTTGCTTCTTTCCTTGACCAGTTTCCACCCATTGCTTCTTGTTCTACCCTCAGGTGCTTTGGAGAACAGCCCGACTCCCTCTTCTTTGTGGCAACCCCTAAGATATTGGAACACAGCTATCATGTCTCCCCTAGACCTTCTTTTTATTAAACTAGACATACCCAGTTCCTGCCACCGTTTTTCATATGTTTTAGCCTCCAGTCCCCTAACCATCTTTGTTGCTCTTCTCTGCACTCTTTCTAGAGTCTCAACATCTTTTTTACATCGTGGCGACCAAAACTGGATGCAATATTCCAATATCCCACTTGGGATTGTGGTGCCCATCAGGCCCTGCCAGCATCCTCAATTGAAAGGATTATGGGAGATGGGATCCAAAACATCTGGAGAGGATTCAGACACCTTTCCTCGTGCTACCTGGTTTTTAACTGGAGCTACAGAATGTGGAATTGTAATGTCCTTCCTGTTAAAGACTACTTCAGCTTCAATCGCAATAATACAAGAGCAAACAATAGATTCAAACTTAATGTTAACCGCTTCAATCTTGATTGCAGAAAATATGACTTTTGTAACAGAGTTGTTAACGCTTGGAATACACTACCTGACTCTGTGGTCTCTTCTCAAAATCCCAAAAGCTTTAACCAAAAACTGTCTACCATTGACCTCACCCCATTCCTAAGAGGACTATAAGGGGCGTGCATAAGTGCACAAACGTGCCTACCGTTCCTGTCCTATTGTTTTTTTTCTTTTCTTCTTCCTATATATATGCTTATACCTCCTTATATTTACTCATATATGTGTTTATATACTATATAATCTTTTGTATGATACCTACATATATTGTTGTGACAAAATAAATAAATAAATAAATAAATAAAAGTGCCTACCGTTCCTGTCCTATTGTTTTCTTTCATTATATGTGCTTGTATATAATGTTGTGATAAAAATAAATTTAAAAAAAAAATTCTGCAGGCAAAACAAGATATTTTTCCGGCTAAAGGGATACTTGCAAACCAAACACTGACTGAGGAATTCTGGGAGTTGAAATCCACAACTCTTAAAATTGCCAAGGTTGGAGATCCCAGCAGTACAAGACATATATATATATATATATACACCAGCTCCAATAATTGAGAATCAGGGTGGAGGTGAAAAAGGGGAGGAAGAGGAATTTACAGGTGGTCCTCATCTTACAACCCCAATAGGGGCAGGAATTTCCATTGCTATGCAAAGCAGTTGCTAAATGAATCGAACCCAATTTCATGGGTTTTTTTAAAAAAAAATCATAGTGGTTAAACAAATCACTGCAGTTGTTAATTGAAATGTGTGGTCATTAAGGAAATCTGACTTCCCCCATTGACTTTGCTTGTGGGAAGCCGACTGGAAAGGCTGCAAACGGTGATCATGTGACCCATCACATTTGGAGCTTACCTGAAGAGCACAGGAGATGGAAAAGCCCACCATGCCAGGACTGAGATGGGGTTTGTACACCACAGCGAGTAAAGCTGCAAACAGGACAATGGTGTTCCCCAGAATCTCAATATTGGTGGCCAGCCATCTGGAATAGGAAAAGGGGGAGGGGAGGGGAGGAGGAAGGGAAAGGAAAATAGATAGGAAAGGGAAGGGAAGGGGAGAATGGATGGGGAAGGGAAAGGAAAGGAAGGGAGGAAGGGAAGGTGAAGAATGGATAGGGAAAGGAAGGAGGAAGATAGAGAATGGATGGGGGAAGGGAAGGGAAGGAAAGGGAGGGAGGAAGAGAAGGTGGAGAATGGATAGGGAAGGGAAGGGAAGGGAGGGAGGGAAGGGAAGGAAGGGAAGGAGGAAGATAGAGAACGGATGGGGAAGGGAAGGAAAGGAAAGGAAGGAAGGAGGAAGGGAAGGAAAGGAGGAAGGGAAGAGAAGGTGGAGAATGGGGGGGGAAGGGAAGGGGGAGAATGGATAGGGAAGGGAAGAGAAGGAAGGAAGGAGGAAGGAGGAACGGATGGGGAAGGGAAGGGAAGGAAGGGAAGGAAGGGAAGGAAAGGAAAGGAAAGGAGGAAGGGAAGGTGGAGAATGGGTGGGGAAGGGAAGAGAAAGGAAGGGAAGGGAAGGGAAAGGAAGGGAAGGGAAGGAAGGGAAGGAAAGGGAGGGAGGAAGAGAAGGTGGAGAATGGGTGGGGAAGGGAAGGGAATTTAGGGAAGGGAGAAAAGGGAAGATGGAGAGAAAAGAAGAAAGGAAAGAAAACATTGTTCCAAGTCTCATTAGGCCCAGAGAGCTGCCACTGTCACCTCCAACTAACTGCCTCTGAACAAGGTACTTCCTCCCTTCCAGCCACGGAAAATTGTTTATACCTGTCAGCGACCACTGCAGGGAAAGACACCTTGTGGTTTTCATCGACTTTGAGATCATTCTGGACAATAAAACGCTGCTGGACTCCGAAAGCACGAATGAGGCAGCTCCCCTCAAAGGTTTCCGAGATGTTGGAAAAAATGGGTGAGTGGCTTGCGGCTTCCAAGCGTTTCAGCTGGCAGGAGGTGGTGACAAAAAAGACCTGCCCAGAGAAAGGGAGAAAGAAGAACCCGCTAAAGTGGGAAGTCCACGTTTACTTGACTCCTTGACTTTGGCTTGCATGGGAGCTCAGGTTTAGCTGGGTGGCACAAGGGAGGTGGGAGGATGCGAGGATCTTTGGCCTTCATTTGGGAGAAGATTGGGTGCTTCAGCCTAGGGTGTTTTTTTTAAAGAACCAATCCCCCTCGCCAGAGGGAGCCCCCTTGTGGAGTACTGTGAAGCCATTACCATGGCAACTCCACTTTGCTGTACAGTAGAAGCCATTTTAAGGCACAACAGGCTGAATCTTAAGAGAACTTGAATCCAAAACGACACCAGCACTGTCAAAAGTACTGTGATTTGACACTATAGCTATAATTCATTCCTTTTCATTTCAGCGGTCCAGGCGTTCCAGAGTTATGCTGGAACACACACACACACACACACACAAAGTGGTGTTAGGGCTGTCTTACCCCCACAGTATTTTTTTCCAGAGAGTGAGTCATCTGTCTACCAAGTTTGGTTGAAATTGCTCAAGGCGTTCTAGAGTTATGCTGGAACATACACCCAGACACACACCCATTTATATACTGTATATATATCTATAGATTATAATAATATATCCTGAAAATGCTACACACCTGAAAAACAATGTATAAGGCCGACAGAGGCAAAATAGCCACTAAAACCATCGGTGTGGCCACCACAACCACAACGTAGATCTCCAGAAGGTTAAACAGGAAGCCCAACAGAGACTTCAGCTTATCCGGGATGATGGAATCAATTGCGTCCATTTCTTTGGAGAAACGATTGAGTAGGTTACCGCTGGGAGTCTGCTCAAAGAAGATCATTGGAGACCGGAGAACATCCAACAGGAGCTGCTGGAAGAGCTTACGGGAAGCGACGATCCCGGCCAAAAACACCGCAGCAACTGACCCAAATTTCCCAATGGCTGCAACAGGAGAGGAAAGATTCCAGCTGCTTCATGCAGTAGATGTTTTTTTCGTATCAGGATTATCGTGACATAAAAATGAGATGGGTGGCTATATACATTGATTGATTGATTGATTTGATTGATTGATCGGTTGAATAAATCAGGGATGTCCAACCTTCACAATTTTAAGACTTGTGGAATTTAACATGGCTGGCTGGGGAATTCTGGGGATTGAAGTCCACAAGTCTTACAATTGCCAGTTTTAGACACCCCTGGAATAAATGAATGAGTAAAATCTTTGGCGCCAATGCTTTTCCATGAACGAATTTAAGGTCCTGGTTTCTGGTGTTTATGAGGACAATTAAGATAGTTTACCATCATAGATTAACCACAGAGGCTAATTTTAAATCGTGTAGACTTCAACTCCCAGAATTCCATGTGGACTGGGGAATTGTAGGAGTTCCCACATCTTAATAATTTCTCTAGAACCCAGCTTATATACATTTCCATGCCATTTTCAAATGTGAACTCTGAAGTCAAAACTCCACCTTTTTTAATATGCATGTAAAAAGGGTGTGGGGCTTCAAACACATGGTTGTGGCTGCCATCTTGAATTTATTGACCTCCCTCCTTCTTTGTGGACACCCCTGTATTCATTCATTCATTTACTGATTTGTTTGCAGAGGATGACTTTTTAAAAAATATTGTTGTATTGTATGCTAAGAGGCAAGCAATACATTAATAGCAATAGCAACAGCACTCAGACTTATATACCACGTCATAGTGCTTTACAGCCCTCTCTAAGCAGTTTACAGAGTCAGTCAGCCTATTGGCCCCAACAGTTTGGGTCCTCATTTAACCGACCTCGGAAGGATGGAAGGCTGAGTCAACCTTGAGCCTTGGTGAGATACGAACTTCCAAATTGCAGGCAGCCGGCAGTCAGCAAAAGTAGCCTGCAGTACTGCACTCTAACCACTAATCCAATTATTTGGATTCAGGTTTAGCAGTAGTTATACAGCATTAACTCATATATTTGGTCACTTGGCTGAGTTGGGTGGCCACAGAAATTGAATAAACAAATATTTCTTTGTTTACTGCGCCAAACCTTGCGTGACTCCCAGGAGAAAAAAGACACCCACGCGGAGCTGGGTATGAGGTTGTGTCCCATTGGAAACAGGGTCATTGGCCCACAGGCTGAGCCAGTAGCCGCGGCAGAATGAGAAAACTTGCTGGCAGGCAAACAGCAGTACAATATAAACCCAGAAGAACGACCCTGCTGTTCTCAGATATGTCAGGTATACCGAAATCTTTACCTAAATCAAGGGAATGAAATAAGAATAAGAATTGGCATTGACAAAAACACTATCGGTCAATTGCAAAAGGCGGCTTTACTGGGAACAGCTTCCATCCTGCGATGATCTCTGTAACACCATCAAACCTCCAGATCTGCCTATCCCAGGTCCTTGGTAAGTCTAAGGTAAAGGTAAAGGTTCCCCTCGGACATATGTGCTAGTCGTTCCTGACTCTAGGGGGCGGTGCTCATCTCCATTTCAAAGCTGAAGATTCAGCGCTATTCGAAGATGTCTCTGTGGTCATGTGGCTGGCATGACCCAACGCCAAAGGCGCATGGAACGCTGTTCCCTTCCCACCAAAGGTGGTCCCTATTTTTCTACTTGCATTTTTTACCTGCTTTCAAACTGCTAGGTTGGCAGAAGCTGGGACTCACCCCATTATGCGGCACTAGGGATTCGAACCGCTGAACTGCCAACCTTTTGATTGACAAGCTCAGCGTCTTCGCCACTGAGCTACCGCGTAGACAAAAATGCCAAATCTGGTCTGAACATCTGTTTGACTGTGCAAGAATTATAATTGGTAGTAATATCCAAAGGATGAAAGGCCAAACTGCTTGAAAGTGAAAAGGGCCCCCATTGAATAAAACTGTGACGTTCACCCCACAGCAAGTCCCATAACTTCTACCGAAAAGGGGAGCAACCTTCCCAGCGAATAAGATCCTTTAACCTACCCGTCCACTCTTCTGCTTCTCGTCTTCTGCCATCACTCTTCTTCCTTCTTCCTCTGTTGGCTTGTAGCTGTCTCTCTTGGCCAAAGGCTCTCTTGATCTTTGTTCAAAGAAAAAAAAAGATGCTGTTGTGACCCAGGCCCAAGTAGGTAGTAGGAAACTCAATCCGTCAAAAAACAAACAAACTTTATTCGAACAGCTGAGAATTACTACATTCCCAGCGTAGTCCAACTCAATTAAAACAAATTCCTCCCAACACAAATTCCTCAGTCCTATCGCAAACCTTGGTCCAATTAGGCAAACTGCCAAAGGCCTTTCTTGGCAAACGTTCAGAAGTCATAAAAATAAATGCAAGACGTAGACAAAGCAGAAGACGCAGCTACCAACATTGTTTTCCGGCAAAGCCCAAATGCCATTGCTGGTCTGTTTTAAGCCTTATGGGAGGGGCCAATCATCTTTTGGCCCTACTCCTCAGTTGTCCTTTTTGCTTGAGCTGCTCTTGCCTTCTGGCAGCTCTTCTCATGCATACATTAGGAACAGGCTCCTCCTGTTCTTCTGCCTCATTACTATCAGTCTCTGGAGGCTCTGAAGTCCGCACCTCACTCCCCGATGGCCCTGGCCCCACCTCTGCCTCATCGTTGTCCGACTCTGTTGCCAGCTCTGCAGGCTGCTGGCAGACCACAAGAGATGTATCAATTTCATCTTCTTTTAAGAAAAGAACTCACCGTCTTCTGGTTTCTAGCCTGATGCCTTGACCAGTACACCAAAATGGCTCTCTATCACTCACCTCACCACGAACTCTAAAGCAAACCGCAAACAGCATTTCAGAAATTGGAAAAAACTATTTTGTAGCATCTATACTCTTTGTCAACTGTTTCTGGGTTTCATTAGAGCAACCCCAATTGTTGGAAAGAGGTGAGTTTTTCCAGCTACTACTTAGAATCAAATATATATGGAAAGAACCATGGGGTTGTGGTTTCTACCACGAGAACCAATTTGGTCTAATAAAGCAGGAGCCCGTGAGTTCAAATCCTGCCTTAGGCTGTCAGGCTTCTGAATGCAACATAACACCCTAACTACTTAGTATGATAGACTCGCAGGGCCAGCACAACATGCAACATGTCTACACTGGTGTAATATAATATCATGTAATGTTATGCACATATATGTATAAAGGGTTGTGTGTCTGTTGGTATGATCTATTGGGTTAGGGTTTTTTTTCTTCTTTCACTCGTGAGTCATCGACATGTATTTTGTGTTTAGGGGGGGGCTGCACTAAGGGAGGCTCATCCAATCTCATTGTACACATGTTGTGCATTGACAATAAAGGTTTGAATTGAATTGAAAGTTGGCTGGGTGACTTCAGGCCAATCCCTAGGAGACTGGGAGTTCTGGTCCCGCCTTAGGTATGAAAGCCATCTGGGTGACTTTGGGGCAATCACCAGGGGACTAGGAGTTTTAGTCCCGCCTTAGGCATGAAAGCCAGCTGGGTGACTTTGGGCCAATCACCAGGAGACTGGGAGTTCTAGTCCTGCCTTAGGCATGAAAGCCATCTGGGTGACTTTGGGGCAATCACCAGGGGACTAGGAGTTTTAGTCCCGCCTTAGGCATGAAAGCCAGCTGGGTGACTTTGGGCCAATCACCAGGAGACTGGGAGTTCTAGTCCTGCCTTAGGCATGAAAGCCATCTGGGTGACTTTGGGGCAATCACCAGGGGACTAGGAGTTTTAGTCCCACCTTAGGCATGAAAGCCAGCTGGGTGACTTTGGGCCAATCACCAGGAGACTGGGAGTTCTGGTCCCGCCTTAGGTATGAAAGCCAGCTGGGTGACTTTGGGCCAATCACCAGGAGATTGGGAGTTCTAGTCCAGCCTTAGGCATGAAAGCCATCTGGGTGACTTTGGGGCAATCACCAGGGGACTGGGAGTTTTAGTCCCGCCTTAGGCATGAAAGCCAGCTGGGTGACTTTGGGCCAATCACCAGGAGACTGGGAATTCTAGTCCAGCCTTAAGCATGAAAGCCATCTGGGTGACTTTAGGCCAGTCCTTTTCTCTCTCTTTCTCAGCCCACCTGTCCTCACAAGGTTGTTGTTGTGGGGAAATAGGAAGAGGAAAGTGTGTTGAACATGTGCTCTGCCTTGATTTATTTGAAAAAAAAAATGATAATACAATTGGGATACAAATAAAGAAACAAACCACTTACTTTCCAGGGGTTTCATGATGGGTCACAGGAGTTGTGGAGATCGTCTTAATGTTTCCTGCATCTGTGGAGTCAAGGTAGAGTCAAAGTCTCAGAAGAGACATGATAGAGAGACAATAGAAGAATAACCCACCGATGTTGCGAAAATGCACCAATTTGGGAGCATTTATCTGGTTCTACCTTCTAACAACCTCAGCTTCCAGATGATTTTTGCTATAGGTCAACAGCCCTTTGAAGAATACAGGAATAAATTGTGGGAAGGGTTTTGTCAGAATCCCCAAAGGATCCATGAAGTGGCTGCAATTCTAACAAGTCTATTCACGGATAATAATACTCAGTTGTATCAACCATCAAGTATAGATGACCTTTGGGAGGATCAGCAATAACTTGGAAATCCTGATCTTCTTTTTCTTCAAGGTTCTGGGACCTCAGGAAGTCGGCAAATGCCCCTTGCTTTTGCATCAGTTCTTGCCAAGAGCCCATCTCAGAGACTTCTCCATTCTCCATCATAATGATGTTGTCCACCTTGGGTAGAATGTGGATGGTGTTGGTCACCAGGACGCGAGTCTGGAAAGCAAGAGGACAATCCCTGAGGTACTGACCAGTAGCTTTCAGGTGTCAGATACAAGAAGAGGACGGACAATCTGGGGAACTCCATAAATTACTGAAACTGTAAGTCGTAGACTCTCTCACCATTGCCCGTGATCAGTTGTGGTCATAAATCGATGATTATCTGTATGGCATCAGATCTTGTTCAGATAATTTAGGACAGTTTGGAACACCAAGTACCTTTTCCTTCAACAAGCCGTTTGGTCCAAGAACTTGGTTGAAAATGTGCTGCCCAACTGGAACGTCCACAGCAGAGAGGGGATCGTCCAGTAGGTAAACTGAGGCATTCGTATAAACTGCACGAGCCAGACTGAGCCTCTGCTTCTGTCCTCCAGAAAGATTGATGCCCTACGGCAGCATAAAAACAGTCCTCAGTCACCTGCCAGTATCCCTCTCACTGTAGATCAGTGGTCACCAACCAGTGGTCCGTGAGAAAAATTATTTGCATTTTTATATTGCACTAAATAGTATTTATCTTTTTAAAAAAATTCATATTAGTGGTCCACGGGATTTAAAATTATGAATTTAGCGGTCCCTGAGGTCCAAAAGGTTGGTGACCCCTGCTGTAGATCATGCTAAAGCTAAAGCTTCTGGGGACAGGATTAGCAACCTTTGGAGGGTCCCAGTTTGACTTACCCAATCTACACAGATTGGGAAAAGAGCTCAAATGTTTATTTCAAATAAACAGAAGTTGTTTGTCCTGTGGAGAACTTGGAACTCTTTGAGTGCAAAGCAGATGTCCTATGAGTTACAAGTCCACCAGTAGAGGAGTTCTGTTGTGCCTTGCCCGCCCCCACTCTCCGCAGCCGGGCCCCTCTCATCTCCTGTTATCTCAGCCAGAGACTGATAGTGCAGATGAATGGCCTGGCATGCCTCCAGCCCCCAGTCCTGGCACCATGCCCGGACAGACTGAGCAAATAAACCTCTCCCCCACAACATGTGAACATGAGGAGCAGGAAACCAGTCACGAGCTGGAATTGCCGGCAGCTGGAGGGTGGAGGGATCCACGCTTCCGGAGAATGGAGAGGCGACGTCAGCAAAAGAAAGGGAGGGGCAGGCCTGGATAAGTGCTGAGTCTTGGAGCCACACTCCATGGCCTATATAAAGGATCTGCTTTCTGGCATTCCTTAAGTCAGGCAAAGTCTAATCTGGTTGCTGAAGTCACACCTTGGATTCCTGCCTGCCCTGAGAACTCTGACAGGACTTTGGCAAAGCTGCAGAGGCTTTGTGGTCATGTTTGAGACAGACTTTCCAGACCGGCCGTCAGAGGAGGAGTGGGACACGACAAGTTCCTTTATTTCATTGGGGCAGGGAGAGAAGAAGAAGAAGAGGAAGAACAAGAAGAAGAGGAGGAGGAGGAGGAGGGGGAGGAGGGGGAGGAGACGACCAACTAGATAAATTAGCTAGATAAATAATACAGTAATGATCCAAGAACCTTCTCTCCAATTTCTGTCTGGCTTCCAGCTGGAAAACCGTCTATGTCAGGCTGCAGGGCGCAGGCTTTGACCACCTGGTTGTACCACGTCCTCTCCATTTTCCTCCCAAATACGACATTGTCTTCCACAGAAGCATTTTGTATCCAGGATATCTGGGGAACAAACGCTATTGTGCCCTGTGAAAAGAAAAGCAATTGTCACCAGAACTTGAAAAAGGACTTTGGTAAGGAGACAGAGAGACATGGAGGTCAACTTCCATCTGCTGAAGTCAAGGTTTATCTGTTTCCCAAAAGAGGTCCTACCGAGCCATTCTTGAGTTCCAACAGAGATGATAACTTCTTAAAAGTAAAGGTAAAGGTTCCCTTCGCACATATGTGCTAGTTATTCCTGACTCTAGGAGGCGGTGCTCACCTCCGTTTCAAAGCTGAAGAGCCAGCACTGTCCGAAGACGTCTCCGTGGTCATGTGGCCAGTATGACTCAACACCAAAGGCGCACAGAACGCTTTTACCTTCCCACCAAAGGTGTCCCTATTTTTTCTACTTGCATTTTTTATGTGCTTTCAAACTGCTAGGTTGGCAGAAGCTGGGACAAGTAATGAGAGCTCACCCCGTTACGCGGCGCTAGGGATTCAAACTGCTGAATTGCCAACCTTTCGATCGACTAGCTCAGCGTCTTAGCTACTGAGCCACCATGTCCCTATTAACTTCTTAAGGACGCCCCCCCCAAAAGCCCCATTTTTAAAGTGGTAGATCCCCCGATAGAAAGCCACCACTGAAGTGACTCCAATTACTAAAACTATGACATGAAACACTAGAATTACAACACACAGATACAAATAAACTAAATCCTAAAGCAGATTGGCCCGGTCTGGTTGACCTTCCAAAGTGGTCCTCAGTTCCCAGAGTTCCAGAGCCAACGACACCATCGCTGAGAATTCTGGGAGTTAAAGTCCACATATTCAGCTAGTGCTTGGGTTGGGGTAGGCTGACCACACCTTGAATAAATTCTGTGTTAAAGTGCTTTTACCTTCATTACTACAGAACCTTCAATCCTTTGCAGCTCACCAAGTAATGCTGAGAGCAGGGAGGATTTCCCAGCGCCCACTTGACCCACCACGGCATACAGACTGCCCCGAGGTACGGTAAGATTTATCCTATAAAGGTAAAAATGTACATCTTAAGTCATCTTCAAGCCGTATTGTGGGTGGAAAGAACCTGGCACCAGGCAGACTAAATTCAAGGTGGAGATCTGGAAATAATAGCAATAGTAATACCACTTTGACTTACATACCCCTTCACAGTGCCTTTACAGCCCCCTCTAAGCAGTTTACAGAGCCAGCCTACGTATTTTCCCCCAAATAATCTGGATCCTCATTTTACTCACCTTGGAAGGATGGAAGTCTGAGTCAATCTTAAGCGGGTCAGGATTGAACTTCCTGGCAGTGGGCAGCCTGCAATACTGCATTTTAATCACTGCACCAATGCAGCTTCCTTCCTTCCTTCCTTTTCCTTGTTTTCTTTCCTTCCTTCCTTCCTTCCTTCCTTCCTTCCTTCCTTCCTTCCTTCCTTCCTTCCTTCCTTCCTTCCTTCCTTCTTTCGCAAGGAATAGCACTTAGACTTATATACTGCTTCAAAGCCCTCTCTAAACAGTTTTACGAGTCAGCCTATTTTCCTCCAACAATCTGGGTCCTCATTTTACCCACCTCGGAAGGATGGAAAGCTGAGCCAGTCTCAAGCCTTCAGAATCGAACTCCTGACAGTGGGCAGAGTTAGCCTACAATATTGCATTCTAACCACTGCGACACCACAGTGTGGATGTTATGAATTGAGGCAGATTAAAAACACGGGTAGTCCTCAATTTACAACCATGGTTTAGTAACCAAACTTACAACGGCACTGAACAAAGTGACTTCTGACCAGTTTTCACTCTTATGACTGTTCATGGTCACGTGATCATAATTCAGGCGCTCGGCAAGTTGGCATGTAGTTATGACATTGTACCAGGGTCATGTGATCACCATTTGTAACCTTCCCAGCTATCTTCCAACAAGCAAAGTCAACGGGGACGGGGGGGGGGGACTCAGATTCACTTAACAACCACATGATCGACTTAACGACTGCAATGACTCGCTTAACAACCGTGGCTAAAAAGGGGCCAAACTCACTTCACAACTGCCTTGCTTAGCAATGGAAATCTGGGGCTCAATTGTGGTCGTTAAGTTGAGGACGACCTGTGTTATTGGCCACAGGAATGGGAGACCTTGGCAAACCAGTTGCCTTTGTTGGTATTTGGAAAAGACCTTGAGAGATTGGTTCAATAAGTGCTGTCAAGGGACGGATCAGATAAGAGACAGCATAGCCCACAACTGGATAACAGGCAAAGCAAAAGACTCAGATGGAACCAGGGGTGGGATTCACCCGGTTCGAATCAGTTCGGGCAAACTGGTAACTCCGACAATCAGCTGAGAGCAAACCGGTTTGCTCCAACAATCAGCTGAGAGCAAACCGGTTCGCTCTGACAATCAGCTGGGCCCGCCCACCCACCCCTGCATTATACCAATCTATATTTCTTTTGTTTGAAGCTCAGCTGATAGGTGCGGCAGAGCTGAGCGCACGCTCAGCGAACCGGTTGTTACACCGGTTGAATCCCACCACTGCATGGGACCTTCCCTAGTTTCTTTGGCTGTAAAGGAGGAGAAGCGAATTGTACTTCCACTGAACCGCCAAATTTTACCTATTTAAGCATGGACTGCCTTCTCTGCACCAGCCGAAAGTTCCATTTGTGACAATGATGGGATTTGGATCTAGCAGAAAAATGCATTAATCAACACATACTCTGGGATGTTGGTTTACTTTCTATATTAGTCAGAAAAGAACAGGTGTTTTCGTATATAATTATGTGAATTGTATGTGTCTGCTTAATTCTCTTTTGTCAAGTTCTCACCATGTGCTCAACAGCAATAATGGCAGTTCTTGACTTAAGAGCATCCATTTTACGAGCGTTCAAAGTTAGGATGACACTGTGAGAAGTGACTTAAGCAAATCCTCAGATTTACGACTGTCACAGTGTCCTCCCAGTCACATGACCTAAATTCAGGCAGTTGGCCACCAGCACGTGTTTAGGATAGTTGCAGTCTCCCAGGATCCCATGAAGGTCACAACAGGGAACTGGATTCATTTAATGACCACACAATTCACTTAACAATCACAGAGATTCACTTAACAACCCTGGCAGAAAAGGTTGTAAAATCAAGTGTGGAGTCAGTTAACGATCGCATCACTTGGTGATGGAAGATCTGGTTCCAACGGTGGTCGTAAGTGAAGGTCTACATGTATCTGCGCTCCCATTCCTTATTGTTCTGACCCAGCGCCCCAAACACGACAAACCTTCTGACGTGAACTCAAAAGATTCCTTTATTAGGAATGCCAGCAGCCTTGGCAAAAAGTTTCTCTTGTAGACTAACACATCTGTCTGGCAGGGAGATGAATAGCTGATTGCCACACCTATTTATCTCCACTCCCTGCTTTTTAATCCCCAGACCTAGGGTGGGGCTTCGTTAGCAGGGATGGGTCTTCCGTCCCAAGGATCAGCCCATAGATTTCCACTGCTCTCCTCTCCTCTGCCTTCTGAAAAGCTGTGTATCTGTTGTGTCTCGTCCGATCTCACCACAGCCGGGGCCTTCTTATCTGCTTCCGAACACGGAGGAATGTCCTAGTATGCCTCCCGGCCCCAGCCCTGGCTCCATGCCCAGACAGGCTGAAGAGGAGGAAGTATCTCCAGCCCCCAGCTCTGGCTCCATGCCCAGGCAAACAGAGCAACTAGACCCCTCCCCCTCCTCCACAGCATGTGAGCCTGAGGGAGGTCAATTGCCAACAGCTGCAGACTGGAGTGACCCTCGCGTCAGAAGACTTGATAGACCGAGGCGACAGAAGGAAGGGAGGGGCAGGCCTGGATAAGTGCTGAGTCATGGAGCCACACCCCATGGCCTATATAAAGGACCTGCTTTCTGGCATTCTCTGAGTCAGGCAAAGCCTAAACATATCTTGCTGAAGTCACTTTCTGGTCTCCTGCCTGCCCTGAGGACTTTGCTAGGACTTTGGCAGAGCTGCAGAGGCACGCCTGATTCGGATTTCCCTGACCCGGCCGTCAGCGGAGGAGTGGGACATGACAGTATCAGGCACTGGACCCAGTTGTTCCTCCTCTTCCTCATCAGCCACCTCCAGACTTGGGGGCTGTTGACTCTCCATCTGAGGGCTGACAGATGGCCCAGGCTCCACCTCTGTCTCTCTCTCTCTCTCTGCCAGCTCCATTCCCCCTTCCCCCTCAAGTTGCCTTGATGCTGACCCTGGCTCCCACGCCTCCTCGTCCTCTGATTCAGCTGCTGGAGGGGCCAGTGGCTGACAGGCCACAACACTTATTCATCTTTCTTGCAAGCTCTCACATCTGTTCACGAAGGTTAGTCCCTTGAGGGATTGCACCGGCTAATCTGGTCCCACCCAATTTGCATGACGTATCGATGAACAGGCTTTAATTCTCAGAATAATCAATCTTTTTTACACTGGTTGGAAATTCTAGACCATCCATTGGGAGGATATACAAAGCTGATACTTACTGCGGTCCGAAGACTCAACATCCACCTGAGCTTGATCTAATTCTTCAAGAGAAAGAAAGGTAGCTAAGCGATGGATGGACACTTTTGCCTAGAACAAAATACATGTTGACGCCAGGCAGTTCAGGAAAGGTTTGGATGGGAATCCCCAAAGTGATTAATAGGGACCCCCAAGGGGTCAACGAGACCATCCAAACGGTCAATAAATAGTTTGGAGGTCAAAAGGGAGCCAGTAAATGTCTAGGACCATGATGGCGAACCTATGGGATGCGTGCCACAGGTGGCACACGTAGCCATATCGGTGGGCACGCAAGCTCAGCTTCAGCGTGCATGCACGTGCCAGCCAGCTGATTTTCGGGCCTTCTGGGCCCACTGGAAGTAGGGAAACAAGCTTTTTCCTGCCTCCGGAGGGCCTCGGGGTGGGGAAGATCCATTTTTTGCTCTCCCCAGCCTCCAGAACCTTTCTAGGAGCTTGGGGAGGGCGAAAATGGCCTCCAGTCTGGAGGCCCTCCAGAGGCCCGTTAGCCAACTTCTGGTGGGAGTGGGGGGGGGGGGGAAGGGGGTGGGTATGTGCACATGTGTGTGGCAGGGCAAATAAAATTATGGATACGGGCATGCATTTGTGTGACACCCCCCTCCTGCCCTGCTCCTGGCACGCAATGGCAAAAAGGTTAGCCATCACTCGTCTAGGAGGTCAGTAGGTGGTCTATAAAACATCAAAGGTCAGCTGGGATCAATTAAGTTTTTGGGGTTTCTGTAGAGGTCCAACCCAGTCTGTAGACCTAAAGATGAGATGATTAGTGGCGAGACAGTAATACTCAAGGTATTGGTAGGGTGGTTCTAGATCCTCCTTCCTTTGCTCTTGGACCTCCAGGCCAACCATCAGGAAGATGAACACGGAGAAAGAGCAAGATGATTTCTTCGGAGTTGACAACATGCTTGAAGTGATTGCCTAACACCGGGGTCGGCAACCCGTGGCTCTGGAGCCACATGTGGCTCTTTCATCTCTCTGCTGCGGCTCCCTGTCGCTGGTCAGTGCCACAATTTTGGGAGGAGCTTCCAGTTAGGGTGGGAAAGCATGGTGGGCCAGGAGGAGACTCTATGGCAAGGGGCGGGTTTTCCGTTCGGCTCCACAATTGATAGGGCTTTTGGTTAGGACAGGTAGAGGAAAAAGGGTACCACACTAGGAGGAGACTCTAGGGTGGGGGAACAGGACTTCCGGTCGGCTCCAGAATTGAACGAAGGCTTCCCGTTAGGACCTTTGTGGCTCATTGAGTGTTTAAGGTTGCCGACCCCTGGCCTAACTGGAAGACCACTTGGAAATGCACAACTGGAGTGCCTGGAATGATGACCCACCACTTGAACTGACGCAATGTAGCCGAAGCAACTCACCTGCACAACAGCATTAATGGAAAATGGGAGGAAGGAATGAGCAGTATTGAGAATGTTGACCAAGCTAAGAGAAACAAAAGCTTTCTTAGCATCCAAGACATTTGTCTTATCTGACAATGTGTAGACCGCAAAGACGATGAATGAAATCTGTAGAGAAGCAACCAGAGAAGAGGTGAAACCCTCTCAAAACCCTATCACATGCCATTTTTGGGGAGGTCAATCTGCACGGCTCACCAGAAAAGTAGATGACTGGAAAGACGCAAGAGAAGCTGAGAAGAGGAACTGCGACATCTTGAGAGCTTGAAGTTCTTGAGTTCGGATGCCCAGCACTTTGCTTATGAAGTTCTTCTCCCAGCCATGAAGTTTGAGGACCTTCATGTCACTGAGGATGGTGCTGGTCAGCCTTGCACGGCTGTCCTTGTACTTTATCTGAGCTTCCTGAAAGAGGGAATTCAAGTTTGTAGCACCAACAGGACAATTGGAATTGTAATACTTAGCAGTACTTCTAATGATTCACAACATTAGAACATGGACTTCTGCTCAGCCCTGACCGTTTTTGCATTTCACAAGCTCTGAAGTTGAACCCCACCTCCCAAGCATGTGTTTGACCTTGGTTGGTTGGAAGATCCATCTTAGAGGATTCATATTGGTCTTATTTCATTCAGTTATATTCGTTCTTAACGGATCCTTTTGCTTTGTTTTACATTGTCCCAGCTGGCATGACTGAAGCGATTTACAACATTGTAAGTAAATATATAAGGAAAAACACAAAGCGCTGCCAAAAATTCATAGCGGGACAGAGGTTGTCTACCTAAAACATTGAAATTACCCATTGGGGTGCACCCAAAGTTGGCCAACTTCAGGGTCAAACTTTTTATTAAAACCTGAGGTGGGCTGCTGGGGGTTCGCAGGGGTTTGGGAGAACCTCTAGCTAAGATTCTGTGCAGTTTGGAGAACCCCCAAATCCCACTCCTGGCTGGCCCCACCCACTCAACCCCTCCCAGGAGTTCCCACTGGGCCCATTTTGGATGCAGGGCACACGTGGAAGCTTGGGAAGGGCGAAAAACGGGCCTACCGGAAGTTTGGGAAAGCCAGAAACGGGCCTGTTTCTGGCCTTCAGAGGGCCTCCAGAGCCTGGGGAGGCATTTTTGTCTCCCAGAGGCTCGAGGAAAGCCTCCGGAGCCCAGGGAGGGCAAAAACATGACCCCTGTCATGGTGCAGGAAGCTTATTAGGCCACGCCCATCATGGCCACCATGCCCACTATGGCCAGGAGTCCCCATGTGGCCCGTTTTGAATGCAGGTAAGTGCAGGGCGCGTCTGGAGGCTCGGGAAAGGCAAAAAAGAGGCCTACCGAAAGTTTGGGAAGAGGGCCTCCAGAGCCCTCTCAGAGGTTCAAAGAAAGCCTCCGGAACCCGGGGACGGCAAAAATGCACTCTCCGCCGTTGTGCAGGAGACCGACTAGGCCACACCCACCCAGCAACCAGGCAGAGAACCCCTTGCTAAAACTTTTGAAGCCCCCCCCCCAATTAAATGTACTTATTTTCCAGAAAACCAAAGTATTTTACGCCCCATACCTGGAGCTGGCTTCTCTTCTTGCTGATCCCAAAGTTCAGAGGTAAGAGAACTAAAAATATGATAACAGCAGACAAGGCAGAGGGTCCGAGGAGCTAGTGGATGCAGAAACAACCAGAATGTTAAATGAGGAGAACACAGACTGCTTTTGTGCATCTCTTTCTATCGAACAGCAAGGAAATGGCATCGGAGTTGAAATATTCAGGAAAAAGATAATTAACGACCCAAGTCTGTTCTCTTGAGCTGAGCTTTTCACCATTTTTAATGAGCTAATGGAGACATCTAGTGGCCAGGTGAACAGAACCCAAGAATGATTCAATTATTTGAATATCAATATAAGAGCCATGGTGGCGCAGTGGTTAGATTGCAGTACTGCAGGCTACTTCTGCTGACTGCCGGCGGCCAGCAGTTCGGCAGTTCGATTCTCGCCAGGGTCAAGGTTGACCTTCCATCCTTCCGGGGTGGGTAAAATAAGGAACCAGATTGTTGGGGGCAATAGGCTGACTCTGTACACCGCTTAGAGAGGGCGGTAAAGCACTATGAAGCGGTATATAAGTCTTAAGTGCTACTGCTGTAGTTGATTGGATGTTGCATTAGGAGCCCTGGTGGCACAGTGGTTAGAATGTGGTTATTGCAGGCCGACTCTGCATGCAGTCTGGCGTTCGATCCTGACTGGCTCAAGGTCAACTCAGCCTTCTGTCCTTCTGAGTGAGGTGGGTAAAATGAGGACCCAGATTGTTGGGGGCAAGATGCTGACCTGTAAACTGCTTAGAGAGGGCTGTAAAAGCACTATAAACCAACATATAAGTGCTATTGCTGTTGCTATTTCAGCATCTGAAGGAGGAAAACTCCTCCAGATCTATGAATAATATATAAAAAAATGACTGTATATGGAGGGTATCAAGATATGGCTTATGTCATGATGATTTAGCTTCACAACAGTGTGTGAACTGCATCGTTATGCATTAAAAAGGCATTTGGGAGGGCAATGATCAAAGCCAACTGCACTACAGCTAGTCCTGCTTTTTCAGGAGGCAACTGGACTTCCTTTTTTTTTTTCTTTGAAGATGTTTCTCTTCTCATCCAAGAAGCTTTTCCAGCTCTGACAGGACGGTAGGGAAAGGAAGGATCCAGTCAGAGCTGAAGAACGTTGCCTTCATTCATGGCATTGTGCCATTCGGGTTGTTCGGCCATTCGGCCCCAAATCCTCTTAAAATCAGACTGGTTAAAAATGGTGCTTGTGTTAATCCTTAGAAGACTGTAAGGTGAGCAAAAATGCCAAGTTTTATTCTAGCTTTCTTTCCACTAAGAAATTCTCCACCTCATCCACTCTAATAATCTAGGCAACCGAGTCTAATGCCACCTAGTGGTGAGTTTCTAATATTATACTATCCATCTAGTCAAAACCTGTACAGTGCAATTCTCGAGTTACAACAGTGGTGAAATTAATTTTTTTTACTACTGGTTCTGTGGGCGTGGCTGTGGGCATGGCTTGGTAGGTGTGGCAGCGGATGGATACTGCAAAATCTCCATTCCCACCTCACCCCAGGGGAAGGATACTGCAAAATCCCCATTCCCACCCGACTCTGGGGCCAGCCAGAAGTGGTATTTGCTGGTTCTCCAGACTACTCAAAATTTCCCCTACCGGTTCTCTGAACTACTCAAAATTCCAGAACCTGTCAGAACCTGCTGGATTTCACCCCTGAGTTACAACCATTCTTTTAATGACAGTTCAAAGTTCTTCAGTTCGGTTCTTGGATGGGAAGCGAAACATCTTCAAGGAAAAACAAAGAAAGGTCCAGTTGTCTCTTGAAAAAGCACCTTTGGGACAGCCGTGACCTGGATGACTGAGAATCTCCATAGACAATCAGAGTTGTGGGGTTTGTTTGTTTTTTTACCTGCCAAAGGAAGACAAAGCAGATGACAATCCGGATAGGAGCAAGCCAAGTCCCATTAAAATAAATAATTAGGTCCATCAGCTTCTGCACATCAACAGATACCAGGTTGACAATCTCGCCCACAGATGTTGAATTTTTTGCTGCATTGGACAGGACCAAGATCTACAGGACAAAAACCAAATCTTCTTTTTAATAGGAATCTCTTCTCCTATTACAGCCACTTAATACAAATAATAATAATAATAATAATAATAATAATAATAATAATAATAATAATAATAATAATAATAATAATAATATCATCATCAGAGTTGGAAGGGACCTTGGAGGTCTTCTAGTCCAACCCCCTGCCCAGGCAGGAAACCCTACACCATTTCAGGCAAATGGCTATCCAACATTTTCTTAAAAATTTCCAGTGTTGGAGCATTTACAACTTCTGCAGGCAAGTTGTTCCACTTATTGATTGTTCTGTCAGGAAATTTCTCCTTAGTTCTAAGCTGCTTCTCTCCTTGATTAGTTTCCACCCATTGCTTCTTGTCCTGCCTTCAGGCGCTTTGGAGAATAGCTTGACTCCCTCTTCTTTGTGGCAACCCCTGAGATATTGGAACACTGCTATCATGTCTCCCCCAGTCCTTCTTTTCATTAAACTAGACATACCGAGTTCCTGCAACCGTTCTTCATATGTTTTAGCCTCCAGTCCCCTAATCATCTTCGTTGCTCTTCTCTGCACTCTTTCTAGAGTCTCAACATCCTTTTTACATCGTGGCGACCAAAACTGAATGCAATATTCCAAGTGTGGCCTTACCAAGGCATTATAAAGTGGCACTTAACACTTCACGTGATCTTGATTCTATCCCTCTGTTTATTTATTTTATTGACACAAAGTAATTGTGTCATAGAGCTGATGTCTTGGTTGGGTCTATCTAGTATGCCTGATATCAATCTGGGAAGTCAACTCTTCCCCCTCTGGCGAGCGTGTGTGTGCGTTCCCATTTTGGCACTTGGTGCCGAAAAGATTGGCCATCATTGGCCTAGATGTATTTCCCAGGAGCACCACAGCGTTAACAAAATACGGTCGACAAAGAGCAGGATTTACCTTCCGATAAACAAGGCCCGTGATGGCTGTTTTTAACCTCATGCCCAGCATGAAACACATATACATGTACCGCTGCTCAAACAGTGTCTGCAGACAGGCCAAAAGGAACATCGCAACGGCATAGAAATAACCGATCCAAAGAGGAGCTTCTTGGTCGTTGATAAAATCTAGGAAAAGACTACAAGAGGAATCAAAGTCATTCTACTATCCTAGAATGAGAACCGCAACAAAACCCCACAAACCTTTAGGACAATGGTGCGCCGTTAGGATCTTCAAAAGTTCTCTTCTTCCAAGTTAAATTATGACTTGATTTGACTAGTGAAATATGACCTAGCAGTGGCATTTTCTTGTAAAGTTACAAAACGTGGCACATTTAATTTTGATTAGTTCGGAAATTTGTGTATGGTTCAATGAATGGTCGAAGCCAAGGCAATGGGTTAAATTAGCGACCAGGTTAATCGTGTTAAGTGAATGTAATTTATTTTTAGCTCATAACACAGGCCGGGGATCTCTAAATATAGGAAAGGGCAGGTAGAAATGGGGGGCAGAGTTAAGAGAATCATCAGCCTAGAATCATTATGTTCCCACAAAGTCCAAGTCCAGTCCATCTTGAATTCTGCTGAGTCTCATCTAGTGCCAATTTAGTGATGATTATTAGTTGACTAGATTGTTCCATATAGGTTTGAGCAATAAACGTTCTTAACTGCCACTTAACCTATAGTCCTGATTCTTCATGCCTGACCCTAAAATCTGTCAGAGTGCGCACAGTGTGACAATGTGAGACAACCCAGGAGCAAATACAGTAAACAGAGGTTTGTATTTAAATAGTGGTTTTTTTCTACAAAGAATATATACATATACATACTTTAGTCAGACCTCAAACAACAATCAGCAATTACAGCACAGAAGCACACACAAACACTGATATGCCCCAACAAGGTCTCTTCTTATTACAGGCTCTTAAAGTGATATCAGCCCAAAAACCTTGCTGACTCATTCCCAGCATTACATCATGGTAGCAGCTGGTCGGCTCTTAAATCATTACCCGGGCAACATCCCAAATGGAGACTTATCTTTTCCAGCCTTCGTTAGGCGATCCTTTCAGCTGAAGATGTCGAGATCCTGTTTGCCAAGATGTGTCTGGCACGTGACTATTTTCTCATCCAACATTGTTTACTCTGATAGCTGCTACTTTCTTGCGTCAAACTCTAGACCAGACAGAGGTTGAGACTAGATGACCCTCCAAAGAACCTTAGTAATCCTCCTTTGGAAACGAAGTTTAATGTCCACCTACCTCAGTGTCTTTGGAACCAAAAACAAGAAGACATCACAAGTGATCAAACAGAGGGTCGCCAGAAGAAAATAAGTTCCAAAAACAGTCCAGAAAGTTTTTAGAAGTTCTTTGCTCTTGCCAGCTTCCGGTTGGAGCAAGATGGCAGTCTCATCCGCATTTTCTCTCTGGGTTGGCCTCCTTTTGGTCATTCTGCAGGAAACACATAACAGCGAGCATCTTTGAGTGTCATTTTCAGCATTTTGCCAATTGTTAAGTCTCTCCACATAAAAAAAATCCGATTGAAAGAGGAATAGGAAGAAACCGAGAGCCAAAAAGCTGTCCAAAATCACTTTATAGGAGAGAGGGGCGGCATAAAAATTTAATAAATAAACAAACAAATGAAAAAAACTTAAAAAACAGGGGGGGGGGAAACCATGAATGTAGCATAAAAAACCACTGGATTCACTACTGGTCTTTTGCGAGGCGGGCTTTCTTATGTTTCATTATATTTTTCATTGGGTTTCAAATTGCCGGTTGCCAAGATTCCAAATTTTGTTGACTGTGGAGATGCTGCAATGGTTATAAGTGCGAGGACCAGTCATAAGTCACTTGTTTCAATGCTGTTGTAATTTCAAATGGTCGCTCTACAAATGGTTGTAAGTTGAGGATTACCTGTAGGTAATTAAAGGATTACCTTTAATAAATAGGGAAAGCAAGAAAAATGGACACAAAGTCGAGGAACTTACTGTTCAGTTTTTGGACAACGTTTATCCCAAGCATCTTTGACCTTGTCCATGATTTCTTCAGAAGAGTTCTCTTTTGCTAGTGACCACAGGTCTTCTGGCTTTAATGGAGCCCAGTAGCCTTTCCAGATCAGTCTGTAGAAAACAAAAATAAAATAAAATCACAAAATAGGAAAAAATGCAGGGGTGAAATGCTACCAGTTCACTCCGGTTCATGCAAATTGGTGGTGATAAAATCTACCAGTTCAGGCGAACCGCGGTAGACTCCGCCAACTTCCTGACCTTCGAACCTTCCGCCGCGAGCTTAAGACACATCTATTTATCTGTGCGGGACTGGACTAGAATTTTAATTTCAAATTTAATTTTAATAGGGTTTGTATCATTTTAATTGTAATTTTAAATTTTGGCCTATTTAAATAAGTTTTTTAATGTAGTGTTTTACTTTGTATTATATTTGTATTTTTATCGGGCTGTAAACCGCCCTGAGTCCTTCGGGAGATAGGGCGGTATAAAAATTTGATTAAATAAATAAATAAATAAATAAATAAATAAATAAATAAATAATTAAAAAAAAGCTACCAGTTTGGGCGAACCGGTAGTTAAAAAAAGCTACCGGTTCTATTTCCGACGATCAGCTGTGCCGCGCAGTTTAGCTTTGCTAGAAAGCAGGAAATCCTGTTTTCTAGTGAAGCTAAATTGCATGGTAAAGCTGATCGCCCCCTCGCTGTTCTACTTACCCATGCCTCCTTTTGGTGTATACTGTACATGTGTGTGCAGCGTGTGTTTGGTGCGCACTGAGCATGTGTAATCACAGCACATGCTTGGTGCGCAGCGCGCACGCGTGGCCAGCGAATTGGTAGCAAACCGGTTCAGATCTCACCACCGAAAAAATGGTATGCAACAGATTAATCTGTTACTGTGTTTGGTCTTGGATTACAAGTAAAGGATGGTTGAGGTTCAGTTGTTACTAGATGTGTGTGAATCATCCAGGATCCATCACAAATCGTGGATTGGATGATTTGGGTCAATCTGGATGGTCTATTCAAGGACAAAACTCTGGTGAACAAACTGTCTTGAAAAGATCAATTTCATTGTACACATGTTGTGCATTGACAATAAAGGTTTGATTTGACCGGATTGGATGGATTTAGGAATTTGATTTAAAGGGAATTTTCAGCTCAATTGCCATCAAATCAAGGTTTTGCACAATCCCGGTTACAGGTAGTCTTCAATTTACACTAATTCATTTAGTGTCTGTTCGAAGTTACAACGGCACTGAAACAAGTGATTTAAGATCATGTTTCACACTTACGACCATTGTAGTATCCCCATGGCCACGGGATCAAAATTCAGATGCTTGGCAACTGGCTCATAATTATGACGGTTGCAGTATCCTGGAGCTATGTGATCCCCTTTTGTGACCTTCAGACGAGCAAAGTCAATGAGGGAAAGCCAGATTCACTTAACAACCAAGTTATTACCTTCACAGCTGTAGTGGTTCACTTAACAACCGTGGCATGAACGATCATCAAATGAGGCAAAACTTAACAAACGCCTCACGTAGCAACAGAAATTTTGGGTTCAATTGTGGCCATAAATCGAGGACCATCTGTGTTTGTGAACTTTACAAACCGTGACATCTCTTGGGTTTGTTGGAACAAGATTGCTTGGAACGCATCCCTGATCTCCTCTCAAGTTACCATAGGCAAGGGGTATGGGAAACCGATGAAGCAGTATGGCAGCCAAAGACAGGAGTACATTCCAGACGTATCTTTCCTAAGGCTGTCTCCCAGGGTTACCCACAGCGGCCAGTGGGGAGTGATCTCTACAATCCGAGAAATTGCTCTGTTGGCGAATGTGATTGATGACACACTCTGGGGGGAGGGGGGAAACAGGGTCATGATTGGGGCCATAAATTACATGGGGTCAGAGCTGGCTTCATTTGGGAACATACCGACATTAAGCTCCTAATAAATAACTGGATTTCTTTTGAAGCTTTGCTCGTGGCTCACGATTTCAGAACCTTGACAATTGCAATGCTTTGGTTATCAAAAGTGCAAGGTGCATTGGAGTACCATGGAACATTTCTCTTGTTTACCTTCTGTCAAATATTATATCTGCACTGTGTTCTTAGGCTCTTTTGGCCATAAAAAGAAAAAAAAATAAAACCTTTTTTTTTTTGGCTGCAGCTCCTTAATTTAAGGCCTCTGTTCCCCCAGATTTCTCTGCAAACTGCCTTTCTGCAGAGGCATAATATTAACTGTCAACTCCCTGTAATGACATTGGCTTCTGAGAGCAGCTTCAATTAACAGCAGAAGGCAGTCTGGCTTAACCTGGAGAGGGAAAAGGCTCGGCAAAATACCTTTTTGCCCAGTCGAACAGATGGATCGGACAAACCATCGCTTGTCATTTAAAAGCCAGGGGCAATATTGTTTGAATTCTTACCCAGCAAACCACCAGAATGTGATTTTGGAAATGAAAGAGGCTCCGGATTCAGGACAAGGATTCTGCGAATGTTGAAAGAAAAGGACAACTATTCAAATCTGCACACATCAACGCAGAGAACAATGGCTGTAAGTGGTGGGAGAAAGCCAATTCTTGGAATTTTAGGCAACAGGGCTTGGAGTTGCAAGAGATTCAACGGCAATTTCAATGGCTCTTCAAACCTATCTTCAAAAGTCATCTTCAAAGCAGTCTCTGATACCCATTCAGATTGGATAAAATCAATTTTTATTTATTTATTTACATTTATATCCCGCCCTTCTCCGAAGACTCAGGGCAGCTTACAGTGTGTAAGGCAATAGTCTCATTCTATTTGTATATTTACAAAGTCAACTTATTGCCCTCCCAACAATCTGGGTCCTCATTTTACCTACCTTATAAAGGATGGAAGGCTGAGTCAACCTTGGACCTGGTGGGACTAGAACCTGCAGTAATTGCAGGCAGCTGTGTTTTAATAACAGGCTATCTTACAGCCTGAGCCACACCGCAATCAATAAGAAGACCTCTTCTTAATCTCTTCTGCCTCTGTTAGGTCCAGTGGTGGGATTCAGCCAGTTCGCACCACTTCGGGAGAGCCGGTTGTTAACTTTCTGAGCAGTTTGGTGAACTGGTTGTTGGAAGAAATCATTAGGGCAGAGAACCGGTTGTTAAATTATTTGAACCCCGCCACTGCCTTGGAGGTCTTCTAATCCAGTCTCTTCTTAAAAACCTCCAGTGATGAAGCACCCACAACTTCTGGAGCAGTGGTGGGTTTCAATTTTTTTTTACTACCGGTTCTGTCAGGAAATTGTTATTTGCCTAACTAGTTGGCCAGGCAATATATAAACTAACTATGTATGTTTGTAGAAAGGCATGATATTGCTTTAAGGCTGTGCTGCATCATGCAAGCATCCTGATTGGCTGAGCTCTGTAGCCAATGTATAAAAGGACTACTAAATTATGGCTTGTGGGGAAGCTACAGGGACGCTACAGCATTGTAACCTGGTGACATGCTGCAACTGTATATTTGAGCTTTATGATCGTTGCTTGATCATGGCTAGTTACTGATTCCTCAAGATACTGACTGTTGTGAATTGAACTATGTTTTGCCGAACTGAAAGAAGACCTTGTTTGTTTTGCAAGTCTACGTTGGTAAGAAGACTGACTGACTGGCTTTATATGTGTATGACCTGGAATTGTTTTTGGACTATGACTTTGCCTTTTCCCTAAAAGTAAAAGAATATCAAACCCCAGTTTGTCTGCAAGTGACCGTTATTGTATACAACCAGTCTCAGTCATTTTCATGCGTAGGGTACTCTGCTCAACAATCCACAACCTTGGCTGTGAACCCAGATTACCCTTAACAGGTTCTGTGGGTGTGGCTTGGTGGTAATTCTGATTGGCCCCGCCCCATCTATTCTCTGCCTCCTGAGTCTCAGCTGATCGGGAGGAAATGGAGATTTTACAGTATCCTTCCCCTGCCACGTCCACCAAGCCACGCTCACCAAGCCATGCCATGCCCACCAAGCCACGCCCACAGAACGGGTAGTAAAATTTTTTGAAACCCACCACTGGCACACGTGCCATAGGTTCACCATCACAGGTCTAGGGCCGCAGTGTGGCTCAGGCTGTAAGAAGCCTGTTATTAAAACACAGCTGCCTGCAATTACTGCAGGTTCTAGTCCCACCAGGCCCAAGGTTGACTCAGCCTTCCATCCTTTATAAGGTAGGTAAAATGAGGACCCAGATTGTTGGGGGGGCAATAAGTTGACTTTGTAAATATACAAATAGGATGAGACTATTGCCTTACACACTGTAAGCCGCCCTGAGTCTTCGGAGAAGGGCGGGATATAAATGTAAATTAAAAAAAAAAGAAGTACCAACAAGGCTAAAATCTATTCCAAGCTCTACAAAGGAAGAATCTAAAATTCAGCTACTTACTGAGTCATTGCTAATTTTAGAAAAGAAAGGCGCGGGATCTGTAAAACAGCACAAGACCAGTTCCGATAAAACCAGAGCAAAGTAAATGTATGAAGTCAGTTGCTGGAAAGGCTGTTCCTGGAACCTCTGTGTTAAAAAATATATATGTTTAAATTGAAAGTCTGCCACCTTTTTTTTTTTTATTGAAAAGGTTTTAAAAAACAAAAACATTTCCCTCCCTTTTTTCCCCCCTCCCTCCCAGAAAACCCCCTTCCCCCCTCCCTTACCCCCCCCCCCGGGCTTCCCGGGTCAATCACAAGGTATTGTTATAGATAAACCAAACATAGAGTAAAATTTTTCCCTTCTAATCCAATTAACCTCATCCAAATCTTTTCATCTCCCAACCCCCTCCCCATTACATAAAATAATACTTCCTAATTATTCAAAGGCAATCTGATATTTCTTAATCTGATATCTGTTTTGTAGATAATCAATCCATTTTTTCCATTCAATTAAATATCTTTCCTGCGTATTGTCTTTCAAAAAAGCTGAGATTTTAGCCATCTCAGCCAAATTAATGACTTTCAATATCCATTCTTCTATTGTAGGTACCTCTTCTTTCTTCCAGTATTATTCCAGTAAGTCTGCCACCTTATTTTTGTAATGACCAGCAATTGCATATATCTCTGTTACTAACCCTGTAATGATCTATGGTCATGAGTTTGGGGACACAGGCGGAAGAGCTGCAGACTAGGCAACGGTTAGATAAGAGGCAGCTGAGTCCTCAGAACAGAGGTGAAATGTAAAATTTGTTACTACTGGTTCTTGGTGGGGGGGAAGTAATGTGAGTGGGTGGGCACGGCCAACTTTTTTTTTTTTTTTTACATTTAAAAGCATTTTTTCACAACCTCTTCAGCTGAAGAGGTTGTAAAAAAATGCTTTTAAAAGGCTCTGACGATCCCAGCTGAGTTGCCTGATCGTCAGAGGCTTTTGGTTTTTTTTTTAAAAGCATTTTTTTCAGCCAAAATTTAAAATGCCTTTTAAAAGTTTTTTTAAAAAATGCTTTTAAAAGTTTTTTTTTAAAAAAACCTCTGATGATCGCACGGCTCAGCTGGGCGGGGGGGGGGGAGGGATTTTTGCTACTGGTTCTCCGAACCACTCGCCGCCATCGCTACCAGATCGGGCAATCCGGTTTGAACCGGGAGCATTTCACCCCTGCCTCAGAAGGAATGGGAAGTGGTAAACATCCCAAAAGAAACCCTCCCTAGTTTCTTGGACTGTAAAGGGAGAGATGTACAGGTAGTCCTCGACTTACAACCGTTCGCTTAATGACTGCTCAAAGGTACAACGGCACTGAAAAATGTGACTTATGATCCTTTTTCACACTTACGACTGTTGCAGTATCTCCATGGTCGTGCGATTTACCTTCCGATGCTTGACAACTAGGTTCACAGTTATGACGGTTGCAGTGTCCCTGGGGTCACGTGATCCCCTTTTCTGACCTTCTGACAACCAAAGCCAGTGGGGAAACCAGATTGACTTACAGTAACAACCGTGCGAATAGAACAGAACAGAACAGAACAGAACAGAACAGAACAGAATAGAACAGAATAGAATAGAATAGAATAGAATAGAATAGTTGGAATGTAATGGGTTGAAGAAAATTAGGATAGGATAGGATAGGATAGGATAGGATAGGATAAGATAGAAAATATGGAATGGAATATAGAATAGAATAGAATAGAATAGAATAGAATAGAATAGAATAGAATAGAATAGAATAGAATAGAATAGAATACAACAGAATACAATAGAATAGAATGGATTGAAGAAAATTAGGATAGGATAGGATAGAAAATATGGAATGGAATGAAGAAAAGAGAAGAATAGAATAGAATAGAATAGAATAGAATAGAATAGAATAGAATAGAATAGAATAGAATAGAATAGAATAGAATGGATTGAAGAAAATTAGGATAGGATAGGATAGGATAGGATAGGATAGAAAATATGGAATGGAATAAATAGAATAGAATAGAATAGAATAGAATAGAATAGAATAGAACAGAACAGAACAGAACAGAACAGAATAGAATTCTTTATTGGCCAAGTGTGATTGGACACACAAGGAATTTGTCTTCGGTGCATAAGCTCTCAGTGTACATAAGGAGAATAAAATACATTCTTCAAGAATAAAAAGGTACAACGCTTAATGATAATCGTAGGGTAAAAATAAGGCTAACTTAACTGCAATGATTCACTTAACAAGGTCATAAAATGGGTCACTTAACAAATGTCACACATAACGACTTACATTTTGGGCTCGATTGCAGTCATAAGTCGAGGACCACCTGTACTTTCAAACTTGTAAGATTTTGTTACTATAAACTTAGGCGTGGCTCATTTAACAACCGCTTTGCATAAGAATGGAAATTCTGGCCTCAATTCTGGTCGTAAGTCGAGGACCACCTGTGCTGTTGTGCTTCTTTACGGAGACTACCTCACAAGGTTGACAGAGGCAGACTTACCCCTTCCATCGCTTGGTGCAATTTGAAGCTGGAAGAGACACTAGAGGAGAGGAGAGACAGCAGCCAAAAGACCATCAAGACAGCTGAAGACTGGACCCCTCTCATCCGTTCCATCTGGGTGAGAAAAACCACAAGGACCTAAAATGGAGGAGAAATACTAACTATAAAGGCGATTGGAATCGGCTTTTGAGGAACCATGGAGAATGCAGGGCTCCAGAATATTCCCCAACGAAGGTATTTCGCGTAAACTCTCAACTTTCTATTAGGTTTGTTGTCTCTTGGTTAAACTCTACTAAGTCATGCGGTTTCTCTTAGACCAATTCATCAGAGAAGAGCAACAAAGATGATTAGGGGACTGGAGGCTAAAACACATAAAGAATGTTTGCTGGAATTGGGTATGTCTAGTTTGACAAAAAGAAGGACGAGGGGAGACATGATAGCAGCCTTCCAATATCTCAGCGGCTGCCCCAAAGAAGAGGGAGTCAAGCTTACGGGACCGCCTGCTGTTACCTTATGCCTCCCATCGACCCGTACGCTCCCACAGAGAGGGTCTTCTCAGGGTGCCATCCGCCAAGCAATGCCGGCTGGCGACCCCCAGGGGAAGGGCCTTCTCTGTTGGAGCACCTACCCTCTGGAACGAACTTCCCCCGGTTTGCGCCAAATATCTGACCTTCGGACCTTTCGCCAGGAATTAAAAACTTACTTATTTATCCAAGCGGGACTGGCCTGATTTTTAAATTTTTAAATTTTAAATTTTAACTTTTTGTAATTTTATATGGGCTATTTTAGGTTGGGTCAATTAACGGTTTTAATTCAGCCATTATTGAATAAGTATTTTAAATTGATATTTTAACTTTGTATACTTTATTGTTTTTATCTTTGGCTGTACACCACCCTGAGTCCTTCGGGAGAAGGGCGGTATAAAAATTTAAATAAATAAATAAATAAATAAATAAATATTCTCCAAAGCACCTGAGGGCACGACAAGAAGCAGTGGGTGGAAACTAATCAAGGAGAGAAGCAACTTAGAACTAAGGATAAATTTTGTGATATTTAGAACAATTAATCAGTGGAACAACTTGTCTCCAGAAGCGGTGAATGCTCCACCACTGGAAGTTTTTAAGAAGATGTTGGATAACCATTTGTCTGAAGTGGTGTAGGGTTTCCTGCCTAAAGCAGAGGGTTGGACTAGAATAATATCAAGTTTCTTCTTCAGGTGATCTTAAGCTCTAAAGCAAAGAAGTGTGTGAAAAATAGAGACAAACTGTTGTGACCCAGGTTCCTGGACCTGGACTCCTGGACTCGGATGATTCAGAAAGTGAGGGAGAAGACCTGGCAAGCCATGCTTCTCTTGGGCCCTCTCCCTCCCTGGCACCTACTCAAAGGGAGGAGGAGGGGCCGGCAAGGCCTGATTCTCTGGAGCCTTCTTCTGATTTGGCAACGCCCCAAGAACAGTTTTGGAGTGATGCAAGACTGCGCAGACGTGACCGGCGCGCGCAGCAGAAGCAGCGTTGGGATAAAGCCAAGTAATGATTGTCATGCAGTGACATCTGCAGAGACTATAAATAGGAGGCTTCCTGGTTTTTTGTCTTGGACAAAGCAATGAATTTGCGCGGGCAAACTGTATCAATGGAGGGAAGAATATATTCGTGAGTAATTCTGGCCTTATCTATAATTTCCTCGTTATCTCCAGAAACTTGGCAGGTCCGTGGGTAGACGTGGCCAGGACATTTATCTATGTAAATAAATTAGAAAAGGAGGCCTCTGACTGACTCTTTGCTGGGAGTATTGGGGGGAGGGAAACAGAACACAAACGGATTGTTCTCACCATTGTGACCAGTTGAATTGTAGAGCTAATGATGAGCCCAGGTCCTGGTGAAACCCCTTGGTTAGCTTTCCAAAGGAGGTACGAGATGATGGAGAAACACAGCACTAACAAGACAAAGGCAAGAATCTAACAAAATGGAAAAGGGCACAGTCAGAAAAATGTGAGATCCAATTTTGTCCAACGTTATTACATAATTATCATTACAGAGAGTCTTTAACTTACAATCATTCATTTAGCGACCATTGGAAACTAGAAGGGCACTGGGAAAAGTGACTTACAACCAATCCTTAAACTTAATAACCGTTGTAGCATCCTAGTGGCCACGTAATTAAGATTCACATGTTTGGGAACCATCACTTCTGGGGTGAAATGCTACCGGTTTGCTCCGGTTTGGGCAAACCAGTAGTGATTAAAAACTACTGGTTCGGTTGAACTGGTAGTAAAAAAAGCTACCGGATCAATTGAACTGGTATTTCTGACGATCAGCTGTGCCGCACGATTTAGCTTTGCTAGAAAGCAGGAAATCCTGCTTTCTAGCCAAACTAAACCGCGCGGCACAGATGATCCCTCCCTTGCTGTTCTACTTACCTTCCCAAGCCTCCTTTTGGCCCCTACCGTGCATGCACATGTGCAGTGTGTGTTTGGTGCACAGTGTGTATGCGAATGCAGTGTGCATTTGGTGCGCAAGGCGCATGCAGGGCCAGCGAACTAGTAGCAAATCAGTTCAGATTTCACCACTGCATCACTTATTTATAAACGGTTGTAGGATCTCAGGGGTCACACATTTGCCTTTTGTGATTTTCCATCTTGCTTCCAACAAGCAAGTGAATCCAGATTCACTTAATTGCCACATAATTCACTTAGCAACGGCAGTGGTTCGCTCAAAGACTGTGGCCAAGAGGCTGTGAAGTCAGACGTGACTCACTGAGCAACTGCCTTGCTTAAGCAATGGAAATTCTGGTCTCAATTCGTAAGTCGAGGACTACCTGGTATTTTAAACTATATTTCTACTGCTTTATCATTCTTATTTGTGCTTGAACACTCTAGGTGGAAAGAGAACAGCATAATGATAATACCTACAACTGGATTCGTTGGATGTTTAACAGGGGTGCTATTCATCAGGTTCTGACAGGTTCTGGAGAACCAGTAGCGGAAATTTTAAGTAGTTCGGAGAACCGGCAAATACCACCTCTGGCTGGCCTCAGAGTGGGGAGAGAATGAGGATTTTGCAATATCTTTCCCCTGGAGTGGGGAAGGAATGGGGATTTTGCAGTATCCTTCCCCTGCCACACCCAGAAAGCCACACCACGCCCACCAAGCCACACCCACAGAACCGATAGTAAAAAAAATTGAATTCCATCACTGATGTTTCACCACAATTAGATTGAATTGGATGTTTTCACCGGTTTCACTGTTTAGGTTTTAAAATGTTTTTTTTTAAATGTTTTTAATCGTAATATATTTTATGAACGGTAAGCCAGTCGGACTCGTTGACTGAAACAGGTAGCCGCTGAAATGGAACAAACAAACAAAGAATCAGACATTGATTATTTATGGATGGATGGATGGATGGATGGATGGATGGATGGATGGAATCCTTCTCCTGGGTTTGAACTGGGGTGAAATCCAGCAGGTTCTGACAGGTTCTGGAGAACCGGTAGCGGAAATTTTGAGCAGTTCAGAGAAGCGGTGGTGGAAATTTTGAGTAGTTTGGAGAACCAGCAAATACCACCTCTGGCTGGTCCCAGAGTGGAGTGGGAATGGAGATTTTGCATTATCCTTCCTCTGTCATGCCCACCAAGCCACGCCCAGTACGCCACACCATGCCCAGCAAGCCACGCCCACAGAACCGATAGCAAAAAAATTTGGATTTCGCCACTGGTTTGAACCTTACCATTTTTGCTTTGAAGACAGCCGACATCCTGATATATCCCCTGCGGTTTTTCTGAAGGTAAAGATAATAGAAGGGGAAAGAAATCCATAGATAGATACAAGGGATCCAAACGGCAACGGTGTTTTGAAAACAGGCTGCAAAGCTGGGAAGATCCATCCACCAGGTCTGGTTCCGGGTCTATGAAAACACAAGATCGCAAGAAGTCTCTTAATAAAGGGCGATACGATTAAAAGCTAGAATAAGTGATATAAATAAGAGAAGGGGGAATGTTAGCACATGTATTTTGATATCATAAAATGAAAGCAATAACAAGAGGAAATGTGGAATAATTGAACGACGATAGGCTATAACTTAATACAAGTGTGTATCATTGTTAGAAATACATAAGCGGATTGAATGTAATGATGATGAGTAGCCTGATTAGGTACTTTTATTTGTATTAGAATGTATGACACCCGGGTGCCACACTGATTTGATATCTTTATAAAAAAATACAAAAATTACCCAGGTCGTTACAACACAAAAGACTAATGGGTACACAACTAGGACCACACCCACACAGGATGAAACAGCTGACTAATCTGCAAAAACCCACTCCATCTACCATTCAAGATGCAACCACACAGCCAACCAACCCGCTTACAGCAACAAAGCCAATACTCCCCACCTCCCCACCAGTATTTACAGAGACGGCAGCTCCGACCATGCTTTGCTCGCACAAGCACAAAGCCGAAAGCACCAACCTGAAGATGATGAGTGAGATCTCGTCAAAACGTCGCCAAGATACTCTCAACCTTACACAGGAAAAGACCCAAATACACCAAGTCCTACATCTATCTATCTATCTATCATCTATCTATCTATCTATCTATCTATCTATCTATCTATCTATCTATCTATCTATCTATACACATACACACAGAGACACTATTATATATTACAATCTCACATAATAGTGTGTGTGTGTGTGTGTATAAGCGGATTGAATGTAATGATGATGAGTAGCCTGATTAGGTACTTTTATTTGTATTAGAATGTATGACACCCGGGTGCCACACTGATTTGATACCTTTATAAAAAAACACAAAAATAAAAAACTTGGAAAAAAACAAAAAAACAAAATGCAAAATCACAACCGCTGAGCTCAAAACATGTACTCTGTAATTGTCCAGCTCGCTTCCACCCAGAAAGGCTATTAATAAAGCGGTTCAGCCAGTTCAACCAATTTCAAACACCAACTGACTTAAAACCAAAAGCCAACCATTAACCTCATTTCTTAACAGAAAAGTTCAAAAGCGAGGCGGGAAAATTACGCCCCTTTTTCCCCCCCAGATAAGACCTACAGAATAGATTTAAATGCTCAAACGTCTAGGCTCTTTTCTCCTCATTTTCTTGGCTATTAGGCCCCCTTTTTACTAAATGGTTGCAGTTTCCATCTGTTTCCTGTTTGTGATCTCCGCTGGGAATCCTTCTGAGTTCTGTCGCTCTTGATATAGCCCTCCAACTCCTCTTTCCCAGTCTTAGCCAGAAAACATTTTGAAAAACGTCCAAAAGTCCAAAGTTTCTTGATTTTTATTCTTTTTTCCCTCCTCTCTTGCATCCAGGCTAAAAGGCACAGTTTCACCGTTCCTCAGATCGGTTTTTCCGTTCTGTTACTTACCTCCAAATCTGATTTGAGGAAGGAACTAGAAAATATAAATTGATGGGAAGAAAAAAAAAACTTTAACAAAAAAGAGAACAGATGGACAGAATCTTTTACCAGTGAGTGGGCATGCATAAACTCGTACGTGGAAAATGCTCATTGCCCTTCACTTGGACCAGACTTATCCAGTGTCTGCATGTTCTTTTTTTTTTTTTAATTCAAAAAGTTTTACAGAAAATTTTCCCCCCCTTTCATCCCCCTCCCCTCCCCCCTCCCTTCACAACCCCTCCCCGACTTCCCAGAACGAGCACAAGGTATAGTTAAAAATAAAACAAACATATGCTAAAAATTTTTTGTCCCAACTTAATTATACCCCTACAATTCTCATCAATTCCTAACTTCCCCCGAAAACAATCAAAAATAATACATCATAATCATTCAAAGGCAGTCTGATAACTCTTAGTCTGATATCTACTTTGAATATAGTCAATCCATTTTTTCCATTCCTTTAAGTGTCTCTGCATGTTCAATTAACCCACAGTGAAACCCATATATATTTATATCAATCAACAGCCAGAAAGGAGAACTGCTTTCTGCTCACCCCCAGTCCAGCTGTTGGATTCTGCTGAGAACGACCTAATTCAGGTGCCCAGGTCATTGTATCAGCGGATGAGGTTTCTGTCTTGTGCACATCTGATTGCTGCCTGTTGTCATTCTGCAATATTTATCTTCTTTGGTTCCGTGCGGAGTTCTGCCCCTTCCAGGGGGTGGGGATTTAGAACACAGAATACCCGGACTAGGGAAGGACCTTAAGAGGTTTTCTAGTCTAACTCCCCCTGCTTGAGCAGAAGAACCCATTCCATTCTGGACAAATGGTTGTCCAATCTCTTATTAAAAAAAATTCTTCTGAAGGCAAGCTGTTCCACTGATCAATTGTTCTCGTTAGGAAATTTCTCCTTAGTTCCAAATTGGATGTCTCTTTGATAAGCTTCCATCCGTTACTTCTTGTCCTGCCCTCAGCAGCTTTGGAGAATTTTTTATTTATTTATTTGCATTTATATCCCGCCCTTCTCCGAAGACTCACTATGTTAAGCAATAGTCTTCATCCATTTGTATATTATATACAAAGTCAACTTATTGCCCCCAACAATCTGGGTCCTCATTTTACCTACCTTATAAAGGATGGAAGGCTGAGTCAACCTTGGGCCTGGTGGGACTTGAACCTGCAGTAATTGCAAGCAGCTGTGTTAATAACAGACTGTCTTAGCAGTCTGAGCCACCAGAGGCCCAGAGGATGGAATAAGTCCATCCTATCTTCACTGTCTAATGCTTCCAGCCTAATGCTGGGAAAGATTGAGGGCAAAAGAAGAAGGGGACGGCAGAGAACGAGGTGGCTGGATGGAGTCACTGAAGCAGTTGGCGTGAGCTTAAATGGTAGAGGACAGGAAGGCCTGGAGGAACGTTGTCCATGGGGTCGTGATGGGTCGGACACAACTTTGCAACTAACAACAACAATCTTCACTGTCACAGCCTCTCAAGTAGTAGAAGACTGCTGTCATATCACCCCTCATCCTTTTCTTCATTAGACTTAACCTACCCAGTTCCCACAACCGTTCATCATATGGTTTAGCCTCCAGGCCCCTAATCATCTTTTGTGGATCTTCTCTGCACCCTTTTTGGTGTCTTGACATCAAGAGTTCCTCCCCTATCACACCTAAAACCAAATCCATAGATCAAATATGGAGGAGAGAATGACCAGTTGCAGCTGGTCTACAAAACAGATGTCCATGCTAAATTCACTATAGGCAGAGAATTCTATCAACGCTGTTTCTGAAGCCTTATGACAAGAATGTCAACTAGAAGTTGAAAAACCCAGTTCACCTTAGACTAGACTAGATTAGACTAGAATAACAGAATTGGAAGGGACCTTGGAGGTCTTCTAGTCCAACCCCCTGCTTAGGTGGGAAACCCTACACCACTTCAGACAAATGGTTATCCAATCTCTTCTTAAAAATTTCCAGTGTTGGAGCATTCACAACTTCTGGAGGCAAGTTGTTCCACTGATTAATTGTTCTAAATGTCACAAAATTTTTCCTTAGTTCTAAGTTGCTTCTCTCCTTGATTAATTTCCACCCGCTGCTTCTTGTCATGCCTTCAGGTGCTTTGGAGAATAGCTTGACTCCCTCTTCTTTGGGGCAGCCCCTGAGGTATTGGAACAAAGCCATCATGTCACCCCCTAGTCCTTCTTTTTGTCAAGCTAGACATACCCAATTCCAGCAAACATTCTTTATATGTTTTAGCCTCCAGTCCCCTAATCATCTTTGTTGCTCTTCTCTGCACCTTAGATGGATTCCCGCGCTGTATGAAGCCCTGATTTCTCTAATTATGTTTTGTTAAATAAACCACAATGGTTTAGTTCTAAATCTTGGTTTACAATATATGGTGAGGGAGGGTTTATTGAAAACCAGAAATGCAAATTAAATAAACCAGGCTGAAGGGCATTTGTGGGGATGGGCTGTTTTAAACAAAGAGTGCTTTGGGAATTTAGTAGTAAAGTCCACTGAAGGTTAGATGCTTGGCTTGGTGTAAACTAATCAATAAACCAGACTGGTAAATGATTCTCTTAAATTGAAAAGCAGTCTAGGATCGATGTCACGGCTTAGATACCTGCTTTAGTTGATAAATCAACCATGTCTGCCAAGAATGTAAATCCTGCTAGAGTCAGCACCTGGCTGAGACATTGAAAGGTCTGAAAAAGGACAACAAGGTTCCCCATTTTTCTTTCTGTTGAACTGAACATCAGTAAGAAACGGTGGTTGAACCAAAACCATGGCAAGAAAACCCAGATTCAACTAAGTTCATGCTAGTAAATCCCTCTCAGCCACGTAAATGGCTATTAAGAACCAGTTTGGTCTCGTGGTGAAGGCACTAAACTAGACTAGAAACCAGGAGATGGTGAGTTGTAGTCCCATCTATGTTGTGTCTTGCCCGCTCTCACTGCAGCCGGGGTCTTCTTATCTGCTTCCGAACGCTGAGGAATGTCCTAGTATGCCTCCCGGCCCCAGCCCTGGCTCCATGCCCAGACAGGCTGAGGAGGAGGGGGCACCTCCCGGCCCCAGCCCTGGCTCCATGCCCAAGCAGGCTGCGGAGGAGCGAGCACCTCCCGGCCCCAGCCCTGGCTCCATGCCCAGGCAAACGGAGCAACTAGACCCCTCCCCCTCCCCCACAGCATGTGAGCCTGAGGGAGGTCAATTACCAACAGCTGCCGACTGGAGTGACCCTCGCTTCAGAAGAATTGATAGGCGGCGGCGTCAGAAGGAAGGGAGGGGCAGGCCTGGATAAGTGCTGAGTCATGGAGCCACACCCCATGGCCTATATAAAGGATCTGCTTTCTGGCAGTCTCTGAGTCAGGCAAAGTTGAACATATCTTGCTGAAGTCACTTTCTGGTCTCCTGCCTGCCCTGAGGACTTTGCTAGGACTTTGGCAGAGCTGCAGAGGCATGCCTGATTCAGATTTCCCTGACCCGGCCGTCAGCGGAGGAGTGGGACACGACAATCTAAGGCATGAAAGCCAGCTGGGTGACTTTGGACCCATCACCAGAAGGTGAGTTGTTGTGCCTCGCCCGACCCCCCTCTCCGCAGCCGGACCCCTCTCATCTCCTGTTATCTCAGCCAGAGACGGATAATGAAGACGAACGGCCTGGCATGCCTCCAGCCCCCAGTCCTGGCACCATGCCCGGACAGACCGAGCAAGATGAATGGCCTGGCATGCCTTCAGCCCCCAGTCCTGGCACCATGCCCGGATAAACTGAGCAAATAAACCTCTCCCACACAACATGTGAACATGAGGAGCAGGAAACCAGTCACGAGCTGGAATTGCCGTCAGCTGGAGGGTGGAGGGATCCACGCTTCCGGAGAATGGAGAGGCGACGTCAGCAAAAGGAAGGGAGGGGCAGGCCTAGATAAGTGCTGAGTCATGGAGCCACACCCCATGGCTTATATAAAAGGATCTGTTTTCTGGCAGTCTTTGAGTCAGGCAAAGTCTAATTTGGATTGCTGAAGTCACACCTTGGATTCCTGCCTGCCCTGAGAACTCTGACAGAACTTCGGCAAAGCTGCAGAGGCTTTGTGGCCACGCTTGATACAGACTTCCCCGACCCAGCCATCAGAAGAGGAGTGGGACACGACATGAGTTCTAGTCCCACCTTAAGCATGAAAGCCAACTGGGTGATCTTGAGCCAATCACCAGGTGTTGGTGCGTTCTAGTCCTGCCTTAGGCATAAAAGCCAACTAGCTGGGTAACTTTGGGCCAGTCCTTCTCTTTCATCCCAACTCACCACACAGGGTTGTTAGTATGGGGGAAATAGGAGGAGGAAGGAGCCTTGAGTTCTTTATACAAATAATAAAGGTGCATAGAGCTTTTTTTTTGTGGCCATTGTGTTGTGAATTTCACCCAGTAAAGGGGTGTGGATGGTCAAATAACACAACTATGTATGTAGATGTCATGACAAATATGAGTCACAGGATATATTTGTGATAGATGCAAGGCAGTGGTGAAATCCAAATTTTTTTACTACCGGTTCTGTGGGCATGGCTTGGTGGGCGTGGCAAAATCTCCATTCCCTCCCCACTCCTGGGGGGAAGGATACTGCAAAATCCCCATTCCCACCCCACTCCTGAGAAAAGGATACTGCAAAATCTCCATTCCCACCCCACTCTGGGACCAGCCAGAGGTAGCATTTGCCGGTTCTCCGAACTCCTCAAAATTTCCACTACCGGTTCTCCAGAATCTGTCAGAACCTGCTGGATTTCACCCCTGATGCAAAGGACTCCAGAACCACACTGCAAAGCTTTGTGGTGTTGACCTCATGAAGCTTCACATCATCCTAGGGACCAGTTTTTTGCAATGGCAACACACAACCCATTTGATTATAACATCCCCATTGCGAACACAACCCATTTGATTATATAGTTCACTCTGCGAAATGGGCTGCTTGTATGAACCCAGCCTACTTGCGCAGCGCAGCCTTTTTAGCAACCCCACGTTTAGAAATCCTTCCGCATTTGACATGTATTTTCCCACAAACTCCGTCATTATTATCTGCTCCTGCATATCCAGCTATTGATCCTCCCTGCCCATCGATTCTGTTCAGGAAGAGCTGGAAACGAGCCATGTTCAACTGACAACCTAGCTGAACGCTCGGCAATTGCACCCTATTCAGTATAAATTTGAACGGCGCAAACTCAGATAGGATGTGAGCACAGTTGCAAACCAGCAAAAACTGCGGGCCCTCCTTTTGTTTAACTTTTTCATATCTCAAATTTGTTTGTTTTTAACTCTAATTTATTTAGAGTTCATTAAATTTAACTCATAAATTAAAAAACAGTAAAAAGCATACATTTAATTTACGCTTTTTATTCTTTTTACTGTATGCAACGGAATCTCATTTTAATGCATGCTGATTAGTTTACATTCAAAGTGACAATAAAGGTATTCTAAGTCGGTAAAACGCCCAGGGTCGCTTAGATGTGATGGGAAGTGAAGAAATATAATAAACAAACAATCAGATAAACCAACAAATAAATTGCAAAAGCCCAACGCTTTGTAGAAATATAATAAAATAAACAGATAAACAAATATATAAATTGCAAAAGCCCAACACTTTGTAGAAATATAATAAACAAATAAACAGATAAACAAATAAATAAATCGCAAAAGCCCAACACTTTGTGGAAATATAGTAAAATAAACAGATAAACAAATATATAAATTGCAAAAGGCCAACGCTTTGTAGAAATATAATAAAGAAATAAATAGATAAATAAATAAATTGCAAAAGGCCAACGCTTTGTAGAAATATAATAAAATAAAAAGATAAAACAAATATATAAATTGCAAAAGGCCAACGCTTTGTAGAAATATAATAAAATAAAAAGATAAAACAAATATATAAATTGCAAAAGCCCAACGCTTTGTAGAAATATAATAAAGAAATAAACAAATACATAAATTGCAAAAGGCCAACGGTTTCCCCTCTGCAAATGTTTCTTTCTTTCTTTTTTTTAAAGTTTCCTTCTCTTAAAGCCTCCGAAGCAACCGACACGAAAAGCGCCTCCCGCCTAGCACGGCCCGAAAAAAAGTAACTTCCTGCTTTCCTGGTCGCTTCCGTCTCGCCGCTCTGTCTCCTTCTCCGACAGGAACCATCGAGCGCGGGCGGGCGCATGCGCCTCGGCTCTTCCTGAGTCAGCGCTGGCCGGCCCTTTCCGCGGCTGCTCGGCGTGTCACGGCGGGCGGCTCGGCGATGCTGCGGCGGTGGTGGTCGCCGGCGTGGGGTTGCTGGTGGTGGGCGCTGTGCGGAGCCCTCTGGGGCGGGGCGGGGGGCTCCGAGGACATCGTGGTGGGCTGCGGGGGCTTCGTCAGGTCCGACGTCGAGATCAATTACTCCCTGATCGAGGTGAGCGCCCGCCCTGCTAGGTAGGACAGTGGGGCGGGGGTCTCGGCCGGAGGGAGCAAGGAAAGATGAAGGGTATTTTTTTTTAAAAAATGTTAAAAATTAATATTAAAAGTTAAATTAGAAGTGATTTAAGTCCTTATATTTATATTTTATATATATATATAGTTAGATAGATATATGTGTGTGTGTATATATATATATATATGTAGGTCTTTGGTTATTCGGGTTTTCTCCCGTGTAAAATTGGAAGTGTCTTGGCGACGTTTCGACGAAGTCTCATTCGTCATCTTCAAGCTGGTGTTTTCAGCTTCGTGCTTCTAGCATTTGCTCCTAGAAGCACGAATATTATATATATAATATTATATATTAAATATTAAATATATATAATATTTGCTCCTAGAAGCACGAAGCTGTAAACACCTAGCCTGAAGATGACGAATGGGATTTCGTCGAAACGTCACCAAAACACTTCCAATTTTACGCGGGGAAAAAACCGAATAACCAAAGACCTACATATATATATATATTATACATATATATATATATATATGTAGGTCTTTGGTTATTCGGGTTTTCTTTTGCTAAATTTCTTTTGCTAAACTGCAAAAGAAGCTGAAGCCTGAAGATGACGAATGAGACTTCGTTGAAACGTCGCCAAGACACTTCCAATTTTACGTGGGAGAAAACCCGAATAACCAAAGACCTACATACAAATAACCGCGAAAACCTCAGAAAACAAATATATATATATATATATATATAATATATAAATTACTTTTTATAATGTAAGTGTATGTGATACTGTAATATACACACACACACACTATTATGTGAGATTGTAATATATAATAGTGTCTCTGTGTGTATGTGTATAGATAGATAGATAGATAGATAGATAGATAGATAGATAGATAGATAGATGTAGGACTTGGTGTATTTGGGTCTTTTCCTCTGTAAGGTTGAGAGTATCTTGGCGACGTTTTGACGAGATCTCACTCATCATCTTCAGGCTGGTGCTTTCGGCTTCGTGCTTGTGCGAGCAAAGCATGGTCGGAGCTGCCGTCTCTCTGTAAATACTGGTGGGGAGGTGGGGAGTATTGGCTTTGTTGCTGTAAGAGGATTGGTTGGCTGTGTGGTTGCATCTTGAATGGTAGATGGAGTGGGTGTTTGCAGATTAGTCGGCTGTTTCATCCTGTGTGGGTGTGGTCCTAGTTGTGTGCCCATTAGTCTTTTGGGTTGTAACGACCTGGGTAATGGGCTGTGTGGAAACGTCCTGAGTTCTGGGAATGTGACCTCCTGAGTCTTGTGCTGTAACATCCTGGGTGGTAGGTTGTGTTGTAACGTCCTGAGCTTTGGTGTTGTGGCCTGTTGGGTTCTGTGATGTAATGTCCTGAGCAGATGGCTGTGATGCAGCATCCTGGGTTTTGGTTTGGCTCCGAGTTTGAGGTCTTGTCATGTGTTCATTTGGCCAATCTGTCAATTGGCCTGGCCAAGAGTTGTGTTCGATTGCAAGCAGGACTTAAGTATCATAAATCAACAGTTTTTCCAGAATAATTAACATTTTTTTCCTTCCCTCTCGATGTTTCTTCTGCAGATTAAATTGTACACCAAGCATGGCACTCTGAAGTACCAAACAGACTGCGCTCCAAATAATGGTTACTTTATGATTCCTCTGTATGATAAGGTGAGAGGTTATCTAATCATTTAAATTAGGTGGCATTACGTTTCAGGACTGTCTTTAAGGAAAATCCTACTGGTTTCTTCCATTTTAACATTTGCCACTCTGCTGGCTGTGGATGATGGATGAGTCCCTGAAGGCGGTGAAAATCCACCGTGAAAGCTAGATTATTATTTTTTAAGCAAAGGTTTCTAAAGGCAATAAGATTTCAAAACAGATTGAAATTTAGAGTTTATGATTTTATTTATTTATTTATTTATTAATCATACTTTTATACCGCACCATCTCCCGTAGGACTCAGAGCGGTTCACAGGCATATTAAAAGACAGTATAATAAACATTAAAACCCAATTAAAACTAAATATTATCATAGCCAAATCACTAAAAACAGTACAAAACCAGTTAAAACCCGTTAAAATTTAGCTAAAACATTTTATTCTTAGGCTAGTCCAGCGCGTTGAAATAATAAAGTCTTCAGTTCACGTCTGAAGGTCCGGAGTTGTCGTAATCCCGGAGGAAGCTCGTTCCACAGGGCCGGTGCTGCCACAGAGAAGGCCCTCCCCCTGGGGGTTGCCAACCTACATTGTTTGGTCGACGGCACCCTGAGGAGGCCCGCTCTGTTGTAGCGCACAGGTCGTTGGGAGGCAATCGGTGGCAGAAGGTGGTCTTGAAGGTTTCCCGGTCCTAAGCCATGGAGCACTTTAAAGATGGTAACCAGAACCTTGAATTGCACCCGGAAGGCTACCGGTAGCCAGTGTAGGCCGCGCAGGATGGGTGTTATATGGGAGCAACGCGGTGCTCCCTCTATCACCCGCGCGGCCGCATTCTGGACTAACTGGAGCCTCCGGGTGCTCTTCAAGGGGAGCCCCATGTAGAGAGCATTGCAATAGTCCAGGCGGGGAGTGACGAGGGCGTGAGTGACCGTGCGTAAGGCGTCCCGGTCAAGGAAGGTCAATGACTGAGCAGGGACTCCGCTTGGAATTTTTTTTTTGGGTCCCTGTCCAACATCTTAACCACATTATTGCCTGTCAGTGTTTATTCAAATTCAATTCAAATTCAAATCTTTATTGTCAGTGCACCGTATAGCCTATGCCCAAAATTGGAAGAATGAAAATCCACCAACAGAGGAAGAACTAATTAAAAAAAATATTAGAATGTGCACAGATGGACAACTTACAAAACAAATTAAAGAGAAAGAGGACACAGAATATTATAAAGTCTGGAGCAAATGGTATGAATGGTTAGAAAATAGGAATGGTAGATAAATAAAAATAGAGTAAGATAGAACTAAAATATGTGTAAATAATAGGAAAGGACTGTCTTGAATAGCTGATAAACAGTGATATCTACATAAATGTTGTATGTTTTTTCTTTCGTTTTAATGTGTTTTAAAAATAAAAAACTTTAAAAAAAATATTGTCAGTGCACAACATACGTGCAATGAGATTGGTTGAGCTCCGTCAGTGCTCCCCACCCCCCAACACAATACAACTCACAGTGAAGACAGAAAATCTCTGACCCTATAAATCGTATTAACAAAACACTCAGTCCTATTGCACCAGCGTAAACATGTTACACGTTGCCCCGGTCCTGCAGTCCATCATGCTACGTAGTTATGATGTTATTTCTCATTCAGGAGTCTGACAGCCCATAGATAAAAACTGTACTTCAGTCTGTTTCTGTGGCTGGCTATGCTTTTACATCTCCTGTCCGATGGTAGGAGGGTAAAGAAGTGATGACCAGGGTGTGAGTCATCCCTGAGAATTTTCCTCACTCTTCCAAGCAAGCCCTGGCGATTCCATCTAGTGGTGTCAGGGGACAGCCCACGATGTTTTGTGCTGTCCTCACCACCCTCTGTAATGTTTTTCTATCCGCGGCCGTCAAACCGGCGTGCCATACTGTCATGCCATTTGTGATAAAGGATTGAATGGCAGAACAGTAATAACTACATTTTTTTCCTGTTTTTTTCTTTCTTTAGGGGGATTTTGTCCTTAAAATTGAGCCTCCCCTAGGGTGGAGCTTTGGTAAGTTGCTGTTTTTATAGAAAACGTTCCAGTTGATTTGAAGCTTATCATAGTTGTTTGTTTGTTTATAAACTACCCTATTTTTTGGAGTATAAGACGCACCCTTTCCCCCCCAAAAAAGAGGGTGAAAATCTGGGTGCGTCTTATACTCCGAACGTAGCCCACGCAACTTCTCAAATGGAGGTTTCAGAGGCTGAAAGAAGCTTCAGAAAAAAAAGCCCCCAAATAGAACTTCAGAAAAGAAGCTCCCAAACAGAGCTTCAGAGGCTTTTTTTCTGAAGCTCTGTTTCGGAGGCTTTCAGAGGCAGAAAAAAGTTTTTTCTGAAACAGGGTTTCAGAGGCAGGGAAAAAAAAGCCAAAAAAACCAAGGCACAGAGCTCACAACCAAGGAACCTGTTGCTAAAATTCACCTCTGGGAACGGCTGATTGGGGGTATTCCGGGAGGCCAATCCACCTGCCGATCAGCTTTTTTCTTGTTTTCCTCCCCAAAAACTAAAGTGTGTCTTATACTCCGGTGCGTCTTATACTCCGAAAAATACGGTAGCTGTTTTGGGAGAGAGGATACCAGGTCATGTGAATGGCGGTCTGGCAGGCACATGTGTGCACGCATCTCAAGTGTGCATGCATATGCACACGTAACTAGACTTGTGCAAGTTGAGCACGCACGTGTACACGCCTGCTGGCCCGCTGCTCGTGCAATTCAAGCTGCGTGGGCGTGCCTCGCGGGGCCTGGTTCCAAACAGGCCATGCCCTGGGGGCTGGGGACCCCTACTCTAGGTCAAGGGTCTGCAACCTTTGCTGGCTGAAGAATTCTGGGAGTTGCAGTCCACAAATCTTAAATTTGCCAAGGTTGCAGACTCCTGCTGTAAGAATTGGTTTTGGCAAAAACAGAGGTCAGACCTGAACTCTTAATTCAATGGTTTGTAAAAAAAAAACCTGAACAGCTACTCTTTAGCAGGAAAGAATCTCACGTTTGAAGGTTTTGGTCTCTCTTTCCAGAGCCAACGAGTGTGGACATCCATGTTGACGGCGTAAACGACATTTGCACCAAAGGAGGCGATATCAATTTTGTTTTCACCGGCTTCTCAGTAAATGGGAAGGTAAGGCTTCCTCTTTTTAAATGTTTTATCTTTCGACTGTTGCCTGTGTTACTGTTGTGACTCCAGCCCCCAAACCTGGCCCCATGCCCGAAAGTGACTCCGAAAGTGAGGGGGAAGAGCCGGTAAGGCTTACCTCGGGAGCACCGATGCCTTTGGCCTGGCTCCAGGAGCCAGAACCAGGCCAGTCGGAGGACGTAATGAGGCCGTCATCCCCTGATTCCTCCCTTCCTCAGGCTACGCCTTCAGACCCAGCTGATAATAATAATAATAATAATAATCAAGCTTGAAGTAACCCGCGCTTCAGAAGATTAGAGAGGCGGCATCCTCAAAGGGAAGCCCACAGGGTATATAAGGAGCTTTGGGACTGCTCGCACTCCACGGGGAGCAAAAGATTAGCTGAACCATTTCAAAGAGAGCTGAAGTCTTACTCTGTGAGTCATTTGTTTGAACTTTGGCAAGCAGCTGCGATTTCTCTGCCAGGACTGATAAGAGCCGTGAATCCACTGGCTGAAGGCCAGCTCGTTGCTCCGAAGTGGGGAAGGAGATAGAACAGTTACGTTGCCAATTGTTGGAAGAAATATCCATCTGGGTTCAGTTCCAAGTGGGGAGAAAGACACAGGAAACATGGAGGCTGTGCGTGTGTGCCTGAGCATGTGTGCCAGAACGCCATTCTTCCGGGTTATGCTGCTCCCGCGTGTGTAGTGGCCAGCTGACCAGCACACGTGTGATCACAGGAACGCAAAATAGGAGCCAGCGAGGCCGCGCATTCTTCGTGGGATGGTTTTGCGTGCCGCCTCAGGCACACGTGCCATAAGTTCACCAACACTGCCCTAAGGAAATGGAGCAGGGGTGAAATCTAAAAATTTTTCCCTACCGGTTCTGTGGGCGTGGCTTAATTGGTGGGCATGGCTTGGTGGTCAGGTGACTGAATGGGCATGGCCAATAATAATAAATAATAAAAAGAATAAAGTATACAAAACTTCGGAGCGCACCAGTCTACCTTCTTTAAAAATAGACACTGGTCTATTAATTGCCTTTTTTTGGCAGGCACCGGTCTACCTTCTTCAAAAATAGAGGCACCGGTCTACCAATTGCCTTTTTTGGGGAGGCACCGGTCTACCTTCTTCAGCCTACAGCGCTGATCAGCTGTAGTGCGGCCCTTTGAAGTCATTTAAGGCTGTTTGCAGCTATATCACCACCGAGCACTTCAGGGACAGAGAAGAGGAACAGCGAGGCGTGGGCAGTTGGGGGTGGGGCAGGGATTTTTGCTACCGGTTCTCCGAACTACCCAATCCCATTGCTACCGGATTGCGCAATCTGGTCTGAACTGGGAGCATTTCACCCCTGAAATGGGAGTCTCTGTTGGGCCTTCTTAAGTCTGGTTTGTAACTTGTGACTGAAGATTATCATTAAGGGCTCCTCCCACGTTTTTATGGCGTCTTCCTCTTGGGTGATGCGTATTTTGTTTTCAAATTTAAACATGGTTGAACCGAGTGCCTTTCCCTTGAAAGCTGAAAGGTGGTTTTATCCATTCCTTGCAGGTTCTTAGCAAAGGTGAGTCTCTGGGTCCTGCCGGCGTCCTCGTCGTGCTCCGAAATCCCAGCACAGGAGTGACCTTACAGAGCACAACCACTCAGCCTGGAGGAAAGTGAGTGTGAATTGTATTGAGATCTCAGAACCATTTGCAGTAATCCCCATTTCTCAAGAATTGAACAGAAATGAACAGATTAATGCTGGCGATTAAGGAGAAAGAACAAACTTAATATTGTATCTAGAATAGAATAGAATAGAATAGAATAGAATAGAATAGAATAGAATAGAATAGAATAGAATAGAATAGAATAGAATAGAATGTAGAATAGAATAGAATGTAGAATAGAATAGAGCGTAGAATAGAATAGAGCGTAGAATAGAATGTAGAATAGAATAGAATGTAGAATAGAATAGAATAGAATAGAATAGAATAGAATAGAATAGAATAGAATAGAATTTTTTATTGGCCAAGTGTGATTGGACACACAAGGAATTTGTCTTGGTGCATACGCTCTCAGTGTACATAAAAAGACAAGATACCTTCATCAAGGTACAACACTTAATGATAGTCATAGGGTACAAATAAGCAATCAGGAAACACTATCAATATAAATCGTAAAGATATAAGCAACAAAGTTACAGTCATACAGTGATAGGTGGGAGGAGATGGGTGATGGGAACGATGAGAAGATTAATAGTAGTGCAGATTCAGTAAATAGTTTGACAGTGTTGATGGAATTATTTGTTTAGCAGAGTGATGGCCTTCGGGAAAAAACTGCTCTTGTGTCTAGTTGTTCTGGTGTGCAGTGCTCTATAGCGTCGTTTTGAGGGTAGTAGTTGAAACAGTTTATGTCCAGGATGCGAGGGGTCTGTAAATATTTTCACGGCCCTCTTCTTGATTCGTGCAGTATACAGGTCCTCAACGGAAGGCAGGTTGGTAGCAATTATTTTTTCTGCAGTTCTAATTATCCTCTGAAGTCTGTGTTTTTCTTGTTGGGTTGCAGAACCGAACCAGACAGTTATAGAGGTGCAAATGACAGACTCAATAATTCCTCTGTAGAACTGAATCAGCAGCTCCTTGGGCAGTTTGAGCTTCCTGAGTTGGCGCAGAAAGAACATTCTTTGTTGTCCTTTTTTAATGATGTTTTTGATGTTAGCTGTCCATTTTAGATCTTGCGATATGATAGAACCTAGAAATTTGAAGGTTTCTACTGTTGATACTGTGTTGTCTAGTATTGTGAGAGGTGGAAGTATGGAAGGGTTTCTCCTAAAGTCTACCACCATTTCTACGGTTTTGAGTGTGTTCAGTTCCAGATTGTTTTGGTTGCACCACAAGGCTAGTTGTTCGACCTCTCGTCTATATGCGGATTCGTCAGTCTCGATTGAGACCAATCACTGTTGTGTCATCTGCGAACTTCAGTAGCTTAACAGATGGATCATTGGAGATGCAGTCATTGGTATACAGAGAGAAGAGAAGTGGGGAGAGCACACAGCCTTGGGGGGCCCCTGTGCTAATTGTACAGGTATTTGATGTGATCTTGCTTAGCTTCACCTGCTGCTTCCTGTTTGTTAGCTCCCTCTTAAAGAAGAGGGAGTCAAACTATTCTCCAAAGCATCTGAGGGCTGGACAAGAAGCAATGGGTGGAAACTAATCAAGGAGAGAAGCAACTTAGAACTAAGGAGAAATTTCCTGATAATTAGAACAATTAATCAGTGGAACAACTTAACTCCAGAAGTTGTGAATGCTCCAACACTGGAAGTTTTAAAAAAGATGTTGGATAACCATTTGTCTGAAGTGGTGTAGGGTTTCCTGCTGAAGCAGGGGGTTGGACTAGAAGACCTCCAAGGTCCCTTCCAACTCTGTTATTCTATTCTATATGATATGGGAATTATTTTATCAGTGGTTAGAGAATAAAAACGGAAGTTGGAAATAAAGAAGGAAATTAAAGAAGTGTAGAAAATATTTTAAGATAGGGATGCAAACAATATGATAATTGTTAGTGTGATCATTAGAATTATTGTGCTTAATATTATTATATTATTATTATAAGATACGTTAAGAGGGGAAAATGAATAAGTTTACTATGTTCAATTGTTTAATATATTATAATTGTAAGATTAGAGAATTAATATCAATGTAGTTAATGATGTTGTAAATTTTGATGGTTAATGCACAGAGATATTTGTACCCAGATGACACACTGTTTAAGAGAAGATGGAATGTTTATATATATATTTTTTAAAAAATACTTTTAAAAAATTGAACAATATCGGAAACCTGTTGCATTTTCCCCCTTTTCTTTCTCAACTGGGCTGTGAAAATGGCTAAAGATTTAGGAGGTGGGCTCAAGATCAGTATTTCTCCACCTGGTCAACTTTAGGATGTGTGGACTTCAATTCTCCCAGAATTCCCCAGCCAGAACTCCACACATCTTAAAAAGTTTCCCAGGTTTGAAAAACAATGATTTAGATCAGGGGTGTCAAACCACGCCCACCCCCGTTTTAGCGAAGGGAGAAAAAATAAAGTCGCGATACGCGAGTTTGACACCCCTGATCTAGATGGAGAAAGGTGTAGGAAAAACATTCTGGTAGGAATGCATGGGTAGTAATTTGAGTTCTTCTGAAGAATAGCCAACTGGGACACACGGATTTTATTGTGTTATTGGTTCCCAAAGCTGGAGGAGGTGAGTTTTATCCACTGAATTTCATTTCAGTGAATAGGAATGTTCCCACATGGACTGTTTTGGTGTTTTTTTTTTTTTTTTTTCCAGGTATGCCTTTTTAAAAGTGCTTCCTGGAGAATATGAAGTCTTCGCTTCTCATCCCACCTGGACTCTGAAAGAGGTAATAAGCGTGACTGTTGGCTTGTTTAGCCAATTCCCAGAGGGAAAGTGATTCTTTCCCAGCTCAATTCTCCCAAGTTGCCTTGAGCAAGTTTTATTGAAACGAAAGAAACAGGGTCACGAGAAATTCCCGCAGGCTCCTTTGAGTATCGAGCCAGTTTATGCCAGCGACTACCGTGTTTCCTTGAAAATAAGACTGGGTCGTACGTTAATTTTTGCTCCAAAAGACGCATTAGGGCTTGGGCATGTCCACCTTTTTTTTTTCTTTTAAAAGCATTTTTTCTACAAGCTCTTCAGCCAAAGAGCTTGTAGAAAAAATGCTTTGAAAGGGTTCTGACGGTCCCAGCTGAGCCGCGCAATCAACAGAGGCTTTTTTTTTTACTACTTTTAAAAGCATTTTTTTCGGCCAAAGAAAAAATGCTTTTAAAAGTAAAAAAACCTCTGATGATTGTGCAGCTCACACGGGCATGAGGGGGGGGGGCAGGGATTTTTGCTACCGGTTCTCCGAACCACCCGCCCCCCCATCACTACCGGATCGGGCGATCTGGTCCAAACCGGGAGCATTTCACCCCTGCTTGTATCATTTTGGGTTCTCACCTGTTGTTTTTGGTATTTCAGGCCACCACTACTGTTCGGGTCACCAGCTCCAATGCGTACGCTTCCAGTCCACTCATCGTGGCCGGGTACAATGTCTCCGGATCTGTCCGAAGTGATGGCGAGCCAATGAAAGGTGTCATGTTTCTCCTCTTCTCCTCTTCTGTGGCAAAGGAGGTCAGTCAAGATGTTACGAATCAGAATGATTAGTATTCATTAGCTCCATCATCGATCGGTACCCTTCTCCGCCTTGTGTTCCTGGTAGTACTTGATGCAGGCAGTTCCACGAAAGAGGACTCGTCGGGCGGAGTCTGCTCAGGAACCAATGAATGATTGGCTCCTGTTCAGGAACCAATGAATGATTAGCAGAACGGATTGTACCATTCTGTGCCCGTAGGGATTGATGTCATAACTTGAGGACCATCGGTAGGGATTAATGTCGCAATTCAAGGACCACCTGTAGTGATAAATGTCGTAACTCAAGGACCAACAGTAGGGATTAATGTCATAACTCAAGGACCACCTGTAGGGATTAATGTCATAACTTGAGGACCATCTGTAGAGATTAATATTGCAATTCAAGGACCAACTGTAGTGATAAATGTCATAACTCAAGAACCATCTGTAGGGATTAATGTCATAACTTGAGGACCATCTGTAGGGATTAATGTTGCAATTCAAGGACCACCTGTAGTGATAAATGTTGTAACTCAAGGACCAACTGTAGGGAATAATGTCCTAATTCGAGGACTACCTGTAAGGATTAATGTCATAATTATGAGGACCACCTGTAGTGATAAATGTTATAACTCAAGGACTGTGGGTATTAATGTCATAATTTGAGGCCTACCTGGAGGGATTAGTATCCTAACTCGAGGCCTACCTGGAGGGATTAATGTCATAACTTGAAGATCATCTTTGGGAGTAATGCCACAACTCAAGGGACCACCTGTAAGGATTAATATTATCTCTTTGCACAGGACATTATGGGCTGCAATTCTTCCCCAGTTGATGGTTTTCCGGCAAGGGATGATTCTCTCGCCTACCTTTGCAATGTCATTTCCAAAGAAGACGGTACCTTTACCTTCCAGTCTCTGCCGAGTGGGAAATACGCCGTGGTGAGTAAAGCCGCCAGAATATTTTCCTCAACAGCGCAGCGGCTTCCGATGGTGCTCCCGGCTTGCAGTCTGCTCTAAATGCTGCCTTGTTCAGGGAAAGCATCGATCGATTTCTCTTTCAGAATTAGCGGAGGATTTTAGAAAGTTTAATTTGGAGGTGATTTCCCCCCCCCCTCCGTCAGCAGGACTCCTCTGATCTGCAATATCAATAATAATGTAAGCATTGATGAGATCAAGCGGAAAAATCGGCTGGGGGTGTCAGGCATCAGACACGTTATTTCCACCTAGGAAATACATTTCTGCGTTAATGTAGTCGCGTCGAGCTCAGCAAGAAATCTGTTAGAGGTGTTTATAGTTATTAAAACTGATGGAATGTTTTCAGCTGGGTTTTTTCTTCTCCCTCCCCCCCTCTAGTTTTGGACGCCGTCCAGAATCCACTGGAGTTGGAAGGCTAATAAATTTTGAATAATAAACCGGCGATTGGTCCCAGTAGTTATATATTTAAAAAAACCCTGAACCGTATTTCTGCTTATATTCTCAGAGTCTTACCTTAATCATTCTTAGGTGTTGGTTAGGATGGTTAGGGCTTGAATTATTTAGTTTCCATCAGTCTGTGAATCTGATTATAATGCATTAGTGAGAACGGCTCCCCCACCCCACCTTTTGATAGTAAATTCTACTCAGTGTGGAACTGATCAGTTCTCTCCAGACTGATTCACTCAGAAAGCTGGAGTGTTGACAGCACAGTAAACTAATTTTATTCCAGACTAGCTGATAGCCCAGCGTTGCCCGGGTATTTATTTATTCCAATCCTGAGCCCCGATTTAACTTCACCCTGAGCCCCGATTTCAGTGAGAATTAAATTAAATTAAATCACCATGGCCATACATTTGTCCTCAAGAATAATCAAAGCCTTGTTGAAAATGTCTGGACCAAACGTAATTTCTAATGTTGGATTTTCCCCCTTACCAGAGGGAGCCCCCTTGTGGAGTACTGTGAAGCTGTTACTATGGCAACTCCACTGTGCTGCACAGTAGAAGCCATTTTAAGGCAGTACAGTAGAAGCCATTTTAAGGCACAACAGGCTGTATCTTAACAGAACACACATCCCGAGGGCTGTTGGGGTGTCTTACCCCCACAGTATTTTTTTTTTTCAGAGGGTTCTAGCCCAGGTACTAACTATGCATAGGAAAGGATTCTGGTTTGGCCATATATACAGATGTATCCAATAGGATGGGGAGGAACTAGATTGGATTTGAACATTAAAAGACATTTTAAGCTCTGGCTTGCTGTCTCCTTCCAGATACCCTTTTACAGGGGGGAGAGAATTACGTTCGATGTCGCCCCTTCCAAATTGGATTTTGTCGTGGAGCACGATAGTCTCAAAATTGAGGTAGGTTCTGCTGGAAAGCTGTATTAGCGCTCTTTCATAAATTCCATTGCAGAGGCCCTCCTTTGGGAAAATGGACATTTGGAACTATTTCGGACACAGGGTGTTGTTGGCCGCCAGTGGCCAGTGGAGCTGGCAGCAGATTCGGACAGCGAGGAGGTTGGGGAGGAACATGGGCCAGTCCTGGGGAAGGCTGTGATGAGGGCTCTGCGTCAGAGGCAGAGAGAGGGCCAGGGCCGTATGCCAGTTATCAGCTGCCTTCGGAGTCTGACATCAGTGAGGCAGACGAACAGCTGGAGCCTGTTCCCAGTGTGCACATGTGAAGAGTTGCCAGACGAAGGGAACAGCTAAAGAACAAGGGTCAACTTGGGAGTAAGGCCACAGGTGGACGATGAATGGCCCCTCCCAGAGGAAATAAAAGAGGAGCAAAAGGGGAATGGAGTTTGCAGGAGACAAGTAGTTCGCTTAATTGGTTCGTGACTCTTCGAGACTCCTTGCCAACTTTTCAAGATATCGGCCTGGCAGCTCTCCAAGCCAGATAAGGTCTGTGACTGCGAATTCTCCCTTGATTGACTTTGCTGAAGGTGAATGAGAAGAATTCACAGTAACTTAATAAAAAGGGATTTTTGTCGGGATAAGGAGTCTGCTTCGTGGTTTCGGAACACTAGGTCAGAACACAGGGTTCAAATTCTGTTCATCTTTTTCAGTTCTTAGTATTGTATGTATTGTTTCTTTTGTATTTTATTTTGGCTGTTCACTGCCCTGAGTCCTTCGGGAGAAGGGCGGTATACAAATTAAAATATTATTATTATTATTATTCAGCCGGTCTTCCACGTCATGGGCTTCTCAGTCACGGGTAGAATTTTGAACAGCCCCGAGGGTGAAGGGGTGCCAGATGCCATCGTGATCCTGAATAGCCAGATTAAAGGTGGGTACCAGTTTTGATATTGACCTGAAACCAGGGATCTTCAGCTTTGGCAACTTGAAGACTTGTGGACTTCAATAGAATAGAGCTGGAAGGGACCTTGGAAGTTTTCTAGTCCAGCCCCCTGCTCAAGCAGGAGACCCTATACCAGTGATGGCTAACCTTTTTGCCATCGCGTGCCGGGGGGGGCGGGGGGGTTTGCTTGTGCATATGCCCATACCCATTCTATGTGCCCTGCCCCTGTGCATGCAGACGCGACACCCCCCCCACCTCCTGGCATGCAATGGCCCAGTAGGCCTGTTGTTGTGTCTGCGCCCCCGAGCTGGTCCTCCTGCCAGAAAGTGACTCGGATAGGGAGGGGAAAGGGCCGTCAGGACTTACCTCGGGAGCACCGGCTTCCCTGGCTCAGCTCCAGGAGCCAGAGGCAGGCCAGGTGGAAGAGATAACGAGGCCTCCGTCCCCTGACTCTTCTCCCCCCCCCCTTTTTTTTCTTTCTAATTCCAGTTACTACCCGGTCAGATGGTTCTTTCCGTCTTGAAAATATCACAACCGGTACATACACCATCCAGGCTCACAAAGAACATCTCTTCTTCGATACCATCACGGTGAAGATCGCTCCCAACACCCCACAGCTGGCTGATATCATAGTAACAGAGTGAGTGTCCCCTTAAGAGCGCCCCTGCCTAAACTGAATTGGCCTTTTTTTTCAGGCCACCATGTGAAACTTCGCATTTGTTTCCCTTTTGTTTTAAAAAAACAAACAAACAAACACAGATTCAGCGTCTGTGGGCAGATCTCCGTGACCCGCTTCCCCGATTCGATCAAGCAGATCACCAAATACAAAGTGAACCTGTGGCCTCAGGATAAGGAGAAAGCTGTGCTGATGACCACCGAAACAGATGCTCGTGGTGGGTTTTGTTTCAAGGCGAGACCAGGGTTATATGTTCTCCAGGTATTTACAATCTCTGTTCTTTTTTGTTTGTTTGTTTGTTTATGGTTGCTTTTCTGTTCTTTTTTTTTTTTTAATGCATTTTCTCTTGTTTCCTTGGGATTTTTATACTAGAAACAGGAAAGGGTTTTTTTTTTTTTTAGATTAAGAATTGCTTGTTTTTACTTTGCAAATGGACCTTTTTGCTGCCTGTCTTTTATTTTCTCCACTCTGTGATGTTGTCGGTTTCTCTCTTGCAATTTTTGTTGTTGTTGTTGTTGTTAGTTGCGAAGTCATGTCCGATCCATCGTGACCCCATGGACAACGTTCCTCCAGGCCTTCCTGTCCTCTACCATCCTCAGGAGTCCATTTAAGCTCATGCTGACTGCTTCAGTGACTCCAGCCAGCCACCTCGTTCTCTGCCGTCCCCTTCTTCTTCTTTTGCCCTCCATCGTTCCCAGCATTAGGCTCTTCTCCAGGGAGTCCTTCCTTCTCATTAGGTGGCCAAAGGATTTGAGTTTCTTCTTCAGGATCTGGCCTTCTAAAGAGCAGTCAGGGTTGATCTCCTCTAGGACTGACTTCTTTTTCCAATTTTACCACTCTAAATACAATTAACGTCAATATGTTTTTTTTTAAACTAAAACAAGAACAACCAGGGAAACGGAGGCTTTTAATCTTTTGGACCATTTCTTCATTTCATCTAGATTTTATTGTTGTTATTCCATTTGTTTTTGCACCATTGACAGTCAAAACGTTTTCTGATTCGGTTTGCTCCAGAGGGGAAAAAGGGGTAAATAGGCAATTTTGCATCGTTTGGACTACAGCTCCCACAATGTCTTAGTAGAATCTGGGACTGAATGGGGATTGAGGTTTGGAGGGCCCCGGAGAATTCACTCTGCCTCCTTCCTGATTTCTTTACCAGCTTTTTCCGAGGATAGAAATCAATGGGCTGCATGCATTTTCTTAAGCCAGGATTCCTTGTTTATCATACGTGAGGATCTGCTATGTTGCAGTGCGTGGGGGGGTCTTGCTATTTGCATTTGATTGCAGTAACAGAACGTGGAAAATCCTCTGCGACAATAGGTAAAAAAGTAGAAGCGATTGCAACGTTTGTGGCAAACATCACCAAAAAGAGCCATTGGCTGACAGGAAAGGTCTAGAACTGTGATCGCGAACCTATGGCATGGACACAGAGCCGTCGCCCATTACTCTTCCGGGTTCCAGTGCGCTGGCCAGGTGATCCTCACATGCACGGGAGTGCCGGAAACTGGAAGAGCAGCTGCGCATGTGCGCATCGGGAAGATGATCTTCCAATTTCCGGTGCAGGCATGCACACTGGCCAGCTGGTCTTCGTGTGTGCATGCGCGCCAGAAGACCAGATGGCCGGTGCGCATGTGCGCACTGGGAAGATGACGATCCGGTGTTTGATCTGTGCATGCACACCGGCCAGCTGGTCTTCGCGTGTGCATGTGCGCCAGAAGCCAGAAGACCAGGTGGCCAGTGCGCATTTGCGCACCGGGAAGATGATCTTCCAGTTTCCGGCACGCACATGCACACAGGCCAGCTAGTCTTTGTGGGTGCATGCGTGCCAGAAGCCAGAAGACCAGGTGGCTGGTGCGCATGTGTGCGCCAGAAACCAGAATATCATCTTGCCGCATAGCATGTACACTTGGGCAGCTGCTCTTACAGTTTCCAGTGTGTGCGCTCCTGTTTCGGCACTCTGTGCCGAAAAGGTTTGCCAATACTGGCCTAGAAGTTTAATTTTTGTAATTGGGTGTTTGGTTTTTCCAAAATCTCCCCTGGACTCGTGAGTTGCTTTCTTGCAGGTCATTGTTCCCGACACAGAAGCAAGAGCCGGACTCGCTTTAAAGCCCAAAGTGTTTCCTGTTACAGTGGCTTCCAAGCCGGTGCTGGATGTGATCTTTTCTCAGTTCTTGGCTTCTGTTTCCGGGAAGATCACTTGCTTGGGTAAGCTATTTTTTCCCCTTCAGATCCATGAAAAACACACATTGTGACTTGTCCTTCTGTATGACTTATACCTTTGTTGCTTGTATCTTTAGGATTTATATTTTATTGAGTTTTGTCATGGTAATGATTTAAGAGCTGCTACGATGATGTAATTCGAGGAATGAATCAGCAAAGTTTTTGAGCTGATATCACTTTAAGAGCCTGTAATAAGAAGAGGCCCTGTTGAGGCGTATCTCTCTGTGTGCTTCCGTGCTGTAATTGCTGATTTTTGTTTGTTTGAGGTCTGGCTAAAGTACTTGTATGTATATATTCTTTGTAGATAAAACCACTATTTAGTTACAAACCTCTGTTGTTTACTATATTTGCTCTTGGGTTGTCTCACATAGTCACAGTGTGTGCACTCTGACAAGTTTCCTAGTACAATTATGTTGATTCTATCACTGTGTGATAACTTATGAATTATGATGAGTGTATTTTTATGATGACTATGATCATGATTTATCACTTACAGCTTTTATGTACAATGAGAGCTTAACCACCGAAGAAAAATTCCTTGTGTGTCCAATCACACTTGGCCAATAAAGAATTCTATTCTATTCTATTCTATTCTATTCTATTCTATTCTATTCTATTCTATTCTATTCTATTCTATTATATTATATTCTACTCTATTCTATTTCTTCATTCCATTACTCTATTCTGTTCTAATTCTTCATTCCATTATTCTCTACTCTTCCCTTCCCTTCCCTTCCCTTCCCTTCTCTTCTCTTCTCTTCTCTTCTCTTCTCTTCTCTTCTCTTCTCTTCTCTTCCCTTCCCTTCCCTTCCCTTCCCTTCCCTTCCCTTCCCTTCCCTTCCCTTCCCTTCTATTCTAAGCTCTTATTCTATTCTAAACTCCTATTCTATTCTATTCTGTTCTATGCTATTCTATTCTATTTCCTCTCTTCTCTTCTTTCTCTTCTATTAACTCCTCTACTCTACTCTACTCTACTCTACTCTACTCTACTCTACTCTACTCTACTCTATTCTTGGCTTCTGTTGGGCAGTTCAACGCAACGCAAGATGGTCACCTTCTTATGGTCCAAGAAGTTGGAATCCCAAGGTAGCCAAAAGTCCAGAGGAGGTGACTGAATTCACCTAGCTATCTGTTTTATCTGTTTATCTGTTTTATTGCTCATCTGTTCTCATCCCTAGTTTTTCTTTCCCGCAGATGGTTGCGGGGAATTGATGGTGATACTTCAGTCCATCCTTCGGCCAGGAGAAAAACGAAGCCTCCAGCTTACAGCCAAGTCAACCTCCTTGGTCTTTACCTTTGAAAATGTCCTGCCAGGCAAATACAAAAGTAAGAATCTTGCATGTCTTCGCATCTTTTTAGCACAGTGCTTACGTCAGACTCCTTTCCTGCTTATTTCCATCTTGAGATTTGGCTGAGGACCAGTTTGGGATAGCAATCGAAGGAGTTCGGCAGTACAGCTTCTCTCTGTTGCTCATTAAAGCAGCTGTATCATTCGCCAGGTTGCTATTTGAGCGTGAAAAATATGTGCGTGAATGAATCCTAAAGCAGTTATCTTATTGATGTGTCAATTTTAATAAATAACAGAGATGTTGGGCTCCTATGGCCGGAGGTGGCGCAGCGGTTAGAAGGCAGTATTGCAGGCTAACTCACTGCTCACTGCCAGGAGTTCGATTCTGACCGGCTCGAGGTTGACTCAGCCTTCCACCCTTCCGAGATCGGTAAAATGAGGACCCAGATTGTTTTTTTGGGGGGGGTCAAAAGGCTGACTGTAAATCGCATAGAGAAGGCTGAAAAGCACTGTGAAGCGGTATGTAAGTCTAAGTGCTATTGCTATTGTTATATAGGTAGTCCTCAACTTACAACAGTTCGTTTAGTTGTAAGTCTGAAGTTACAACAGGACTGAAAAAAAGTGACATGACCGTTTTTTACCTTTCTTCTTCTTCTTGTGCCATATCCGTCATCGGATGTTGGCGATCCTGTTTACCTTTATGTTGCACCATCCCCATGGCCATGTGACTTACATTCGGATGCTTGACCACTGATTCACATTTATGATGGTTGCAGTGTCCCGGAGTCATGCGATTCCCCTTTCGACAAAGCAAAGTCAATGGGGAAACTGAACAACCATGCTGCTAATTTAACAGCTGAAGCGATTCACTTAACAATATGTGGCAAGAAAAGTCCTAAAATGGTGGAAAGCTCACTTAACAAATATTGTGGGCTCAATTGTGGGTCGTAAGTTGAGGACTACCTGTGTGAGCTACATGGACTCAGTTTTGAAGCATGCACAGCCTAAAAAATATACATTTTCAGCATTGTTGTGTCTGACCCATCGCGACCCCATGGACAACATTCCTCCAGGCCTTCCTGTCCTCTACCATCCTCTGGAGTCCATTTAATAACTGTCCATTTAATAACTGTTCTAACTGTCAGGAAATTTCTCCTTAGTTCTAAGTTGCATCAAAGAAAGAAGCAACTTAGAACTAAGGAGAAATTTCCTGACAGTTAGAACAATTAATAAGTGGAACGACTTGCCTTCAGAAGTTGTGAATGCTCCAACACTGGAAATTTTTAAGAAAATGTTGGATAACCATCTGACTGAGATGGTGTAGGGTTTCCTGCCTGGGCAGGGGGTTGGACTAGAAGGCCTCCAAGGTCCCTTCCAACTCTGATGTTATGTTATGTTAATATCACGCCTACTGCTTCAATGACTCCATCCAGCCACCTCATTCTCTGCCGTCCCCTTCTTTTGCCCTCCATCATTGCCAGCATTAGGCTCTTCTCCAGTGAGTCCTTCCTTCTCCTTAGGTGGCCAAAGGATGTGATGGTTACCATTCGGTAAGATTCTGATGGACTTCAGAAGGCTGTCCTTGAAATGTTTGGCCAAGCGTTGGTTGTTTTTGAATACACCAGGATGGAGGAATTGAGATATATTCTGGTACCTTTATCTCTCTAGATTTCAACTCTGTTTTCTTCATTTAATAGAAGTTAATAGACCCCCTAGGAATGTCAGATGTTCTCCAGATGTTCCTGAACTGGGACCAACAACATACGACCACCATGGTCCTTAAAACATATGGTGTATTACAAGTTCCCCAGTCCAGACTGCCCCATCTTTGATCTGATGACCATACTCAAAGTTGGCCTAGGAGCTCCTTCATTGCAATAATTCAGGGATGGTTCATTTGCTTTGAATGCAGGAATGATGAGTTCTTTCAATAAGGAGTTCAGGTTGTAGAAGACCAGAAGAGAACATTAAATGTGTTGTGGATGTTCTTGTTGACATGGGGATGGAGGTCTTCAATACATCTTTTGCGTGCTGGGATTAGGGATGATTGTTCTTGTTCTGACGTAGGCTTCCCAAAAGCACGAAGCCGTCTCCTCGTCCCGATAAAATCCCTTTTATTTAGGTTAAAGGGAAATTCCTCTCCAGCAAAGTTCCCAGCCAACAGTCTTTCAAGAAATTTCCCAACTACAGACCTTTATCAGGCTTGGAGAGCTGCCAGGCGGATATTTTCCAAATGCCACTCTGTAGCAGACAATACTTGGCAAGAAGTCAGGAACAAATCTTCACCCTAATGAATCGAACTAATTGTCTCCTGCAAACTCCCCTCCCCTTCGCTCCTCTTTATTCTCTATGGGAGGGACCATTCATCGTCCACCTGTGGTTTTACTCCTGAGTCGACCCTTGTTCCTTAGCTGTTCCCTTCTGTCAGCTCTGGGCATGCGCACACTGGGAACAGACTCCAGCTGTTCTTCTGCCCCACTGATATCCAACTCCGAAGGCAGCTGACAACTGTCAGATGTCCCTGGCCCTATCTCTGCCTCTGACGCAGAGCCCTCATCAGAGCCTTCCCCAGACTCCAGGACTGACCCATGTTCCTCCCCAACCTTCTCACTGTATGAGTCTGCCACCAGCTCTGCTGGTTGCTGGCGGGCCAAAACAGTTCTGTTTAGTTCTTGATGTATCAGATGAAACAGTTGAGTTCAAGGATTGAAGAAGCTGCAGTGGCTTTTCACAAGGCAACATTTCCCCCCTCTTAGGTCTTCAATCGACAGTGAACCTGATTTGGTGCTTGGGCCATTGAAATCCCAACAAGAGCTACGTCAGGAGCAGCAACGGGCTGAAATAGAGACTCGCCGGCAGGAGAGAGAAAAGAAAGGATTAGATGAAGAAGGATCTAAGCCACCAGTGCAGGAAGTGGTGGAGGAGCTCTTGGGGCCATTCCACTATGACTTTTCCTATTGGGCAAGGTATGTTGACCGTGTGTTGAAGAAAACCCTTTTGTGTGTTTGTTTGTTTACATTCTGCCTTTATGGTTTTTTACAAATAATATATTGAACATATTCAACAGAATGTCTTTCTCCTATTGTACCCACGACAAAAACCCTGTGAGTGTGTTGGGTTGAGAGAGAGAGAGTGACTGGCCCAAGGTCTCCTCAACTGGTTTAGGGGTGGGACTAGAACTCACCGTCTCCTGGTAATTGACCCAAAGTCACCCAGCTAACTTTCATGGCTAAAGTTGGGCTAGAACTCACTGTCTTCTGGTAATTGACCCAAAGTCACCCAGCTAACTTTCATGGCTAAGATTGGGACTAGAACTCACCATCTCCTGGTGATTGACCCAAAATCACCCAGCTAACTTTCATGGCTATGGTTGGGACTAGAACTCACCGTCTCCTGGTGATTGATCCAAAGTCACCCAGCTAACTTTCATGGCTAAGGTTGGGACTAGAACTCACTGTCTCCTGGTAATTGACCTAAAGTCACCCATCTAACTTTCATGGCTAAGGTTGGGACTAGAACTCATCGTCTTCTGGTGATTGGCCCATAGTCGCTCAGCTGGCTTGCATGGCCAAGGTGGGACTAGAATTCATGGTCTCCTACATTCACAATCTCTGTTGATTGTGAAGGAGCTTCCCTAGAGCAGTTGAAAGAGGGTTCCGTCAAATTGTCTTGTTTATGACAGTTTAGACTTAACCAGGTATGAGGCTGCAGGTGCTGCTGTCATTCAAATTTGTTGGGACTTTGTAATTTAAAATGTAATAAATAAATACCTTCACTAGCTATGAATTTAGAGCCGCTAGGAGTTGTACGACAAGTCTTTTGGAAATTTTGGACTAAATAGTCTTAAGCTCCAACCCTCTTTATTGTGTGATTTGTAGATCTGGAGAGAAAATCACAGTGACCCCATCGTCTAAAGAACTTCTTTTCTACCCTCCTTCCATCGAAACGGTGGTCAGCGGTGGTAAGTCTTGGCAGTCATTCCGCAGTATTTTCAAGGCATCTCCCAAGAGGGACAGCAGGGAATCAGGAAGGATGTAATTCCTCCTGCTAGAAATCTGAAAGAATGATTACTAGTTAAAATGGACAGTGCCATTCCCCCAAACCCAAGAAAGACAAAGAGTTACTTCTAAGCAGCTTCCTTTATTGTTCCTCACCTGTAGACAGATTCTTGCCAAACTAAAGCAGATTATTTGCACCGTTGAAGATATACTCCAGAGAACTTCTAAGGAGGCGCAATCTTAACTTTCTTCCTCCCGGCGAGACTAACTAAACCTCTATCTCTTGTTCCTCTGGTATGCAACTCCTCCCTCCTGGGAATCCAGGCTACATTCCACCTAACAGCTGCAAGTGCAGCTCCCAGCATCCCTCTAGGCAACGGGAACTGTAGTTTAACAAATGTAGGAGAAGAACAGGCAGAGCCTAGAGGTGGTGGAGTCAAGCAAGTAATCAGCTGAGAGTCATTATGTTCCCACAAACAGTCTTTAAGTCCAACCCCTCTTGAATTCTGCTCTTACCTGGCACCAATTTAATGCTGACCATTAGTTGACCAGATTCTTGTGTATATTCAACTGGAACTTAATGAAGGGTCCCGATTTTTCGTGCCTGACATCAATAACCAAAGAGGTGGTTTTCCTGCAATAGGGACAATGTCCTGCAAACTAGCTTTTTCCTCCACTTGAGCTCTCAGATACATACCTGTATCTAAAATGGGAGGGAGCATCATTATCCAGCCACGTTGTCTCAACCCATCTCTGGTTGCTTTCTCCTCATTAGATAACGCCTGTGCTGTCCATTAACCCCTTTGAAGCAGTGGTGAAATCCAATTTTTTTTTACTACCAGTTCTGTGGGCGTGGCTTGGTGGGCACGGCAGGGGGAAGGATACTGCAAAATCTCTATTCTCGCCCCACTCTGGTGCCAGCCAGAGGTGGTATTTGCCGGTTCTCCGAACTGCTCAAAATTTCCGCTACCGGTTCTCCAGAACCTGTCAGAACCTGCTGGATTTCACCCCTGCTTTGAAGGATCTCTCCTACTTTGAAGCGATCCCCGTTCATCTTCTGTAGCCTTTTAAGGCAAATCAGAACATCCTGGATTGTTGAGTAAGAGCAATGTGTGGGGGAGTAAATTGTCCATCGTTGATGCAACATGTGTCAGGCCTGGAAGCCCTCTTTTGCATTGGGCCTTCAGGCCTGCCACACATAACTACTGTGGGAAGCTGGGAGGGGGGATTGTATGGAGCAAGGGTGATAACATTCCTTTCTCAGAGAGTCATCTTGCCCTGCACCTGAAGGGCTGGAACTGGGAGGCATTTCCAGTTGGGAGGGTGCTTTGATTGGACTATGCGTTCAATGTTTGTTGGACTTTCCTTTGGGTGGGGAAAACCTGGAAGCTTTCAGATTCGGGTTTTCCCAGATGTGCCAATATGACATCTCTAATAAAATGGAACTTTGAGAGAAGTTCAAGCCTCAGAGTCTTCTTTCGTTGGGGATGTCACTTAGAACCCTGACATTAACCAAACCTTTAAAAAATATGCAACCAGCTCTCCTGAACTCTGGGGTTGTTGTCCAGGGTCCTGAGCCCCAAATATCGACCCAAAACCTGGCGGCGTGAAGACTCAGGGAAGATGGAGGGAGAACGTGCTTTACACAGATCAAGAGTTCTCACCTGTGAAACGATCCGGATTTATCTCTTGTGGATGAGTCATGGTATAATTTGAACGGACGTTCACTTGTAACAAACACCCATCTCCTCCCCAATTAATTTTCAGTGTAGGTTTCAAAAATAGTGAAGCTTTTTTTTAAAAATTTGCATTTATATCCCGCCCTTCTCCGAAGACTCAGGGCGGCTTACACTATGTTAGCAATAGTCTTCATCCTATTTGTATATTTATACAAAGTCAACTTATTGCCCCCAACAATCTGGGTCCTCATTTTACCTACCTTATAAAGGATGGAAGGCTGAGTCAACCTTAGGCCTGGTGGGACTAGAACCTGCAGTAACTGCAAGCAGCTGTGTTAATAACAGACTGTCTTACCAGTCTGAGCCACCAGAGGCCCAGACAAAGCTTACAGGGTTGCTGGCAATTCCTATTAACACTCCTGTTAGCACCTAAAGTTTTGCAACTTCTTCACCACCGTCGTTCTCCCTGCCTTTGTTTCAGAAAGCTGCCCTGGGAAGCTGATAGAGATATACGGCAAAGCGGGTCTGTTCCTGGAAGGGCAGATTCACCCCGAATTGGAGGGGGTTGAGATCGTAATTTCTGAAAAAGGAGCGCCTTCCCCCCTGATCACGGTTTTCACAGATGATAAAGGATCCTACAGGTAAATCCTAGTCCAAGGGGGTTCGACTAGAAGACCTCCAAGGCCCTTTCCAACCTAATTATTCTATGTTTGTAGATGGCAGTAGTTGATATTTCTTCCCCTTCAACCGTTACCAAATGTGTCCTTTAGATCAGGGTTTTTTTTATTTTTATTTGCATTTATATCCCGCCCTTCTCCGAAGACTCAGGGCGGCTTACACTATGTCAAGCAATAGTCTTCATCCATAGTTTTAATTTGGCCAAGGTTGAATAAGTTTTTTAAATAGGTTTTATTGTATACTGTATTGTATTTTTATCTGGCTGTTAACTGCCCTGAGTCCTTCGGGAGAAGGGCGGTATAAAAATTAAATAATAATAATAATAATAATAATAATAATAATAATAATAATAATAATAATTATTATTATTATTATTATTATTATTATTATTATTATTATTATTATTATTATTATTTGTATATTTATATACAAAGTCAACTTATTGCCCCCCCCAACAATCTGGGTCCTCATTTTACCTACCTTATAAAGGATGGAAGGCTGAGTCAACCTTGGGCCTGGTGGGACTTGAACCTACAGTAATTGCAAGCAGCTGCTGTTAATAACAGGCTGTCTTACTAGTCTGAGCCACCAGAGGCCCAACCCCCAGTCTGTGAACCAGCACTGGTCCGCGGCATGCCAGAAACCGGGCTGCGGAAAATATTGGATTGTGCAGAGATGGATAGATTGACGTTGAAAACAAAAGATAAAGGAGAGTATTATTTAACGTGGAATGGGTTTTATCAATGGTTAGAGATAAGAGGTAGAAATTAGATGAAGAAAGAGCATTGTTACGTGTAAGTAAAATATGAATGTCATTTATAACTATGTATGCTAATATAATTAATAGGATCATAAATAAGCTAATATAATTATAAATATGGTTAGAATCATTATGTGTATTACTATTATTACTATCAGTATATCTGTTACTTTTTCTTTTTTCCTTCTGTAAAATAAAATGCCCGGACAATACACTGTATTCAAAATACTTAACTGTATTTTTCAGAGTATAACACACACTTTTTCCCCCCTAAAAGAAGATGAAAATTTGGATGCGTTTTATACATCGAATGTAGCCCCGCCCACCCGCTTGCCCCCACCCTTTGGCCTCTGCCTCCCAGCACTTTACCTCCTTGCAGCAAACAGGCCGTTTCAGCTTCAGCACAGCCTGATTAGCACAAGCAGTTGATTGTTGGTTGGATCGGCCTCCCGACCCTCAGCTGTTTCAGGCTGCAGAGATTGCCATTGCCTATTGCCGGACGGGCCTTTGCTGTTTGCTGCAAGGAGGCAAATTGCTGGGAGGCAGATTTTTTTTTCTTGTGCTAATCAGGCTGTGCTGGAAATGAAAATGAAACTAAAGGAGGCTGTTTGCTGCAAGGAGGCAAATTGCTGGGAGGCGGATTTTTTTTTTCTTGTGCTAATCAGGCTGTGCTGAAAACAAAAATGAAAATAAAGGAGGCTGTTTGCTGCAAGGAGGCAAATTGCTGGGAGGCAGATTCTTTCTTCTTGTTTTCCTCCCCAAAAAAGGTAGGTGCGTCTTATAGTCCGGAGCGTCTTATACTCTGAAAAATACGGGTATATATAAATTTAAAAAGCTTGACTTAAAAAAAAAGAAAAGAAAAGAAACCAGGCCATGTAAACAAGCAAAGCCCCATCTCGTGGGATGCAGGCAGCACACGAAACCCCACCTCCTCCGGTCTGCGGAAAAGCCTCTTTCCACGAAATCGGTACCTGATGCCCAAAAGGTTTGGGTGGGGGGTGGGACCACTGCTTTTGATGAATTGGCTTTTACAGGTTATGATTTCATCTGGAAGACTTTGGGGGTCAAATTGTGTTGCCTGCCTCGTGATGGGTTTTTGGATAGCCGGTTCCTCACCTGTCAATTGAGATTCTCTGCTTTGTCTTCCTCCTCCCCAACCCTCTCTCCTCCCCTCCCCCCCCAAAAAAAGTGTGGGGCCACTTCACAGCGATCTGGAATACACCGTGACTGCTCAGAAAGAAGGGTTCATTTTGAGCGCCGTGGAAGAGACAGTTGGAGATTTCAAAGCTTTTGCTCTTGCTGGGGTCACTTTTGAGGTAAACCTTCTCCAGATCTTCTGGGAAAAGACCTTGCTTGGTTTTTTCTCCTCCTGTTTCTTTAGACTATTTGGATTGTGTCTTCAGAGAAGGGTATAACGGACATGTTGTCGGAGACTTGTTGTGACCTAGAACAACAAGTCTTACCAGAAACAATCAGTCCTAAGCAAACATATTTTATTAGAACAGCTGAGAATTACTTCATTCTCAGCTTAGTCCAAATTAAGTCCCAAACAAAGTCCTTCAGAAAAAGTCCTTCAGCCTTATCACAAACCTTGGTCTTCTTTGGCACACCGCCAAAGGCTTTTCTTGGCAAGAACCCCACAAAGTTCAGAAACAAGAGACTCCGACAAGAAACAAATGTAGCAACATTGCTTTCCTACAAAAAGAGCCCAAGAGCCGTTGCTGCTCTTTTAAGCCTTATGGGTGGGGCCAATCATCTCCTGGCCTTACTCCTGAGTCATCCTTTTTACTTTAGCTGCTCTTGCCTTCTGGCAGCTCTTCGCATGAGTGCACTAGGAACAGGCTCCTCCTGTTCCTCTGCCTCTCTGTTGTCCACCTCTGGAGGCTCCAGAGTCCACACATCGCTCCCAGATGGCCCTGGCCCCATCTCTGCCTCTGACGCAGAGCCCTTGTCCAAGCCTTCCCCAGAGTCTAGGACTGGCCCAGGGTCCTCCCCAGCCTCCTCACAGTCTGACTCCACTGCTAGCTCTGCTACAACAAGACTGTAGTAAAGGTAGTCCCTGACTTATGACCACAATTGGAATTGGATCACAATTTTAGTGTCGAGCAGATGTTTGGGGCCAGATAGGTTCCTTTTCAAATTTCTTAAATCTAGGTAGTACAGTTTTCTTTCAGTCTAAATCTGCAGCAATTTATATTTTGCTGTCTTCCTCAACCTGACTACTTTGAGGTTTTCGTTGACCTGAGTCTGGGGAAGGTTGAGTAACCCGGTTGAAGGCCACTTATGGGGTCCTTGGCGCTTTCCGAGCTTGGTGGTTTTTTTGCAGGGGTTTCATAACCAAACTAGGTAATATTATCAGTGCTAGAAGGGAGTGGGCTTTGGGAGCGAGCGCCTCTCTCTTACTAGCATTGATGATGTTACTTAGTTGGGCCATGCAAGGTCTGCAAGAAAACAGTCAAACTCAGAGAGCACCAAGGACTCCACAGTTCAACCCTGACCTACAGATATTCTGAAGGCCATTTCTTCCTTGGCCCAAAGGTGCTTTTTCAAGAGGCAGCTGGACTTTCTGGTTCGGGACAACCATCACTTGGATGACTGAGAATCTCCATTTCTTCCTTGGCTTTTCCTTGCCAGAAATGGACAAGTTAGGTCCTATTTGAAGATCTTCAAATAAGAGCCCACTATACTACGGAGTAAAAGGGACACGGTGGCTCAGGGGCTAGGACGTTGAGCTTGTTGATCGAAAGGTCGGCAGCTCGGCGGTTCGAATCCCTAGTGCTGCTGTGTAACGGGGTGAGCTCCTGTTACTAGTCCCAGCTTCTGCCAACCTAGCAGTTTCGAAAGCACGTAAAAATGCAAGTAGAAAAACTAGGGACCATCTTTGGTGGGAAGGGAACAGCGTTCCGTGTGCCTTTGGTGTCTAGTCTTGTCGGCCACATGACCACGGAGACGTCTTCGGACAGCGCTGGCTCTTCGGCTTTGAAACGGAGATGAGCACCGCCCCCTAGAGTCGGCAACGACTAGCACGTATGTGCGAGGGGAACCTTTACCTTTACCTGTACTATGGAGTGGAAGGAGATCTGTTGGGCAGTGGTGGTATTCAGCCGGTTCAGACCGGTTTGGGTGAATACCGAACCGGCCACCCACCCCGGCACTATTCCATCCAATTTAGCCACGTTTTTTAAGCCGCATGAATGCGTGCAAGCCACGTGCTTGAGCAAAGCGCATGCACGAAAGGCCACACGTGCGCTTGCGCTCTTAGGTTTTCGGTGCGCGGCGAACCGGTGGTAAAATTATATGAAACCCACCTCTGCTGTCGGGCAAACCCTTGTTCAGCCTCAAGACACGTGGTTACTGACGTTCCCTCTTCTCTTCCCTCTTCCTTCAAAAAAGTCAAATTAATCCTTTCATCTGGACCGCTGAGGCTGCACTGAGCCAGCTTTGATAGCACGTCGCTTACATTTTTCGTTTGAACAGATTAAATCTGAAGATGGTCATCCCCTCGCAGGAGTTCTCCTTTCGCTCAGTGGTGGTACCTTTCGCTCCAACCTCCTGACTCAGGACAACGGCATGCTGACGTTCGCCAACTTGGTACGGCTTTTATATTTACAGTTTCGGCCAGGTCACCAAAAGGGGGAGGGGGGAAATCCAGCCAGTTGCTTCTGCTTCCGAAAGGTTACCCCACAGCGGTCATGACCTCCAGCCAGATAGACTTTTCGGTTAGGAGATCGTGAGAACTAGCAATAACAATAGCATTTAGACTTATGTACCGCTTCACTTTACAGCCCTCTCTAAGCGGTTTACAGAGGCAGCCTCTTGTCCCACAACAATTTGGGGCCTCATTTTACCCACCTCAGGAGGATGGAAGGCTGAGTCAACCTTGAGCCGATCAGGATCGAACTGCTGGCAGTGAGCAGATTTAGCCTGCAGTACTGCATTCTGACCACTGCACCCCCACGACTCTCGGTACAATTTGCAATTTGGATGGCCCCAAGTCATTTTGGATGGAGTAGAGCAGTGATGGCTAACTTTTTCCGGACCGAGCGTGAATGCGTGCGCGCACGCACCTCCAAACCCCCCAAATGCAATGTGCACACGGTCCCCCTGTATGCACCCCACCCCCTGTGTACGTGCCCCGCCTACATGCGTCCCACCCCCGCATGCGCGACAGAGACCTGACAACCAGCTGGCCGGCGGGAGGCAAATGCGCATGCGCGGCTGAACTGAGGTGACGGCTCGCATGCCCACAGTGAGGGCGCTGTGTTGCCACCTGTGGCACGCGTGCCATAGGTTCGCCATCACAGGAATAAAGCCTTAGTGACTCTTGAGATTACAGTACAGGTAATCCTTGATTTACAACCACAATTGGGATCAGGATTTTCATTGAATAATTAAACCCCTCTGATTCTGGGGTGTAAATAAGTTAGGAGGGGAATAATAGTCAACGAATGGTTCTTCTTTCACAGAGTCCTGGGCAGTACTACTTCAAGCCAATGATGAAAGAGTTTCGCTTCGAACCCTCATCCCAGATGATTGAAGTTCAGGAGGGCCAGAATCTTAAAATTGCCATTATTGGTTACCGTACGGCTTACAGGTCAGTAAAATATGAACTTCTGCCAGTTCAGGGCTCAGGGCTGGAAAATTGGGGCTGAATTTGATGGAATTATCTGAACTGGAGAGCAGGAATGTAGCAATAGCAATAGACTTATATACCACTTCACAGTACTTTTACATCCTTCTGTAAGCGGTTTATAGAGTCTGTTAAGTTCGGGAAGTAACGAGGCTGGAGACCAGGGTAGTGACAACAGCTCTTTAATATATGGTGAACCCAGCAACAGGCTGGGGGAAAAACCTCTCCTTTTATACAGTTCTGCTGGAGGCTTCGTCCAATCAGCAACGTGCTGATTTCCCGCTCAAATATTTAAAGGCACAACTGTTAATACATAACACTCCTCCCCTCCCAGAAAACACTTGGTCTTATTTACATATTTATTTACATGTTATTTTTCGACGTAGTCACGCAAATAACCTGGGCGTCTCCTAGTTCTTTCTGACCTGCGCGGTTCAGTTCTGGGTGGTGTTTCGAGCTGGTCGGAGGGGCTGTTTCCTCCTCCCAGCTCTTTCTCTGGGCCGTCGGGCTCTGGATTATTGTGACTCTTTTCTTGGCCATCCGGCTTTGGATTAATTTTGGATTTTCCTGCTGTTTCCCTCGGGGACCTGATGGCGTCGCTGGAACTCTGGGACCTCAGCTAAGTCTTGCGCCTCCCGGGTCATTGTCAGCTGTGGATTCAAAGTGGTATTGGTCATTACCTGTCTCTGTTGGTTGGTTTGGTCAGTTATTCGTTTCCTTAACTGATCTATGTGGCGCCGCCACATTCGGTTGTCTGGTAGCTCTACCACGTCGATTTTGGCCTGTTACTCTTGTTACTTGTCCTGCGACCAACTAGGGCCGTCCCCATAGTTTCGGGCCCACACCCGGTCGCCTATGCTCATTTCCCTTGTTTTTCTAGCTCCCCTTGTAACCCTCGGGTGTGTAATGGGGTTCAAGCGGTCAAGTGGGCACCGGAGTTTTCGTCCCATTAGCAATTCGGCTGGGCTTTTCCCAGTGGCTGTGCTTGGGGTTCTGTGCTGGGCGGCTAGGAAAAAGTCTATTTTTGCTTGCCAGTCACCTGACTTGAGCCTGGGCAATGCCTCCTTAGCGCTCCGGACGGGCGCTCTGCAAGGCCATTCGGCGCAGGGTGGAAAGGTGCAGAGAGGGCATGTCGGATGCCTTCCTCTGCCAGGTACTCTTCAAACTGGGCTGCCGTGAATTGGGGCCCATTGTCGGACACCAGAGTGTCCGGCAACCCGTGAGTTGCGAATAGGTGGCGCAGGGTTGCGATTACTGCTTCGGCTGTGGTGGACTTCATAAGTATGATCTCTAACCATTTGGAAAATGCGTCCACCACCACTAGGAATGTTTGGCCGTGAAAGGGGCCAGCAAAGTCAATGTGGATTCTTGACCAAGGCCCTTGGGGCTTTTCCCATTCTCTGACTGGGGCTGTTGGGGGTAGCGGTCTGGACTCTTGGCAAGCTTGGCATTTCCCTACCCTCTCAGCAATCTCTGCGTCCATGAGTGGCCACCATACATAGCTTCTAGCTAACCCCTTCATCCTCACGATGCCTGGGTGACCCTCGTGGAGGAGGTCCAATACCTTTCCCTTAACTTATCAGGAATTATTACACGATCACCCCATAACAGGCACCCCTTGAGCCGAGAGCTCATCACGTTTCTTAACAAATTCTTTGAACCGTTCGCCCGGCGCATGACACCCTCTCTGTACCCAACCGGTACAGTCCTTAACACAATGTCGGTATGATGCCGAGCCACTTCCTTTGATGTGACTGGGCCAGAGTCAACGAGTCAATAAGGAGGATGGGTGTCCCGGAGTGGGGTCTTGATCGCCCCTGGCAGTGGGCATCGGCTCAAAGCGTCTGCATGCCCACTTCTTTTCCGGTCGATGCTGCAGCTTGTATGAGTAAGCGGCTAAAATATAGTCCATCGAGTCAAGCGTGGCGAAAGTGCCACAGGCGTTGGCGATCGCCAGCCAGTAGTCCCAATAACGGTCTGTGGTCAGTCACGATTTCAAAATTCCGCCCAAAGACATACTCATGGAATTTTTGACCCCTGATACAATGGCTAATGCTTCTTTGTCTAATTGGCTGTAGTTCCTCTCTGGGAGGACATCGTTCTAGAGTAGAAAGCTATAGGGGCTTCTGTGCCGTTTGGAAGTCTATGGCTGAGTACAGCCCCACCCCATAAGGGAGGCCATAAACCAGCACTAGGGGTAGTGAGTCGTGGTATTGGATGAGCAGGCTATCACTTGAGAGCAGGTTCTTTACTGCTTCAAAAGCCCTATTTTCTGACTTTCCCCAAGACCAAACAGTATTTTTCCCTAAGAGCCTATGCAGCGGTTCCATAGCAGTTGCTTTGTTCCCTAAAAGAAGATGAAAATTTGGATCGTTTTATACATCGAATGTAGCCACGCCCACCCGCTGGCCCCCACCCTTTAGCCTCTGCCTCCCAGCAATTTACCTCCTTACAGCAAGCAGCAAACAGCCCATTTCAGCTTCAGCACAGCCTGATTAGCACAAGCAGTTGATTGCCAGCTGGATCGGCCTCCCGACCCTCAGCTGTTACAGGCTGCAGGGATTGCCATTGCCTATTGCCGCATGGGCTTCTGCTGTTTTCTGCAAGGAAGCAAATTTCTGGGAGGCAGATTTTTTTTCTTGTGCTAATCAGGCTGTGCTGAAAATGAAAATGAAACTAAAGCAGGCTGTTTGCTGCAAGGAGGCAAATTGCTGGGAGGCAGATTCTTTCTTCTTGTTTTCCTCCCCAACCCTCTCTCCTCCCTCCCCCAAAAAGTGTGGGGCCACTTCACAGTACTTTTACATCCTTCTGTAAAATAAAATGCCCGGACAATACACTGTATTCAAAATACTTAACTGTATTTTTCAGAGTATAACACACACTTTTTCCCTAAAAGAAGATGAAAATTTGGATCGTTTTATACATCGAATGTAGCCCGCCCACCCGCTTGCCCCCACCCTTTGGCCTCTGCCTCCCAGCAATTTAGCTCCTCCCAGCAAGCAGCAAACTGCAAACAGACCGTTTCAGCTTCAGCACAGCCTGATTAGCACAAGCAGTTGATTGTTGGTTGGATCAGCTTCTTGATACTCAGCTGTTTCAGGCTGCAGGAATTTGCCATTGCTTATTGCCGCACGGGCCTCCGCTGTTTGCTGCAAGCAGGTAAATTGCTGGGTGGCAGAGGCAGATTTTTTTCCTTGTTTTCCTCCCCAAAAAAGGTAGATGCGTCTTATACTCCAGAGCGTCTTATACTCTGAAAATACGGGTATATATAAATTTAAAAGCTTGACTTAAAAAAAAAGAAAAGAAAAGAAACCAGGCCATGTAAACAAGCAAAGCCCCATCTCGTGGGATGCAGGCAGCACACGAAACCCCACCTCCTCCGGTCTGCGGAAAAGCCTCTTTCCACGAAATCGGTACCTGATGCCCAAAAGGTTTGGGTGGGGGTGGGACCACTGCTTTGATGAATTGGCTTTTACAGGTTATGATTTCATCTGGAAGACTTTGGGGTCAAATTGTGTTGCCTGCCTCGTGATGGGTTTTGGATAGCCGGTTCCTCACCTGTCAATTGAGATTCTCTGCTTTGTTTTTGGGCGCTGGAGCCTTCCTAATTGCCTTAACCTTGCTCTCAGTAGGGTGAATTCCTTTCTTGTCTATCCGGTAGCCCAAGAAATCGACCGATTCGACCCCTATCTGGCATTTATTTGTCTTGACTTTTAATCCGGCTGTCCGGAAAATGCTCAAGACCTTTCTTAACCGCTCCCCCAATTCCTCCATGTTTTCCCCTGAAATTAGGACATCATCGAAGTAGGAACTACCCTGGGAGCCCTTGCAGTAGTCGTTCCATCAGGTTTTGGAACAGCCCTGGTGCCACACTAACCCCAAATTGCAATCGGGTGCACTTGAATGCCCCCTGTGCGTCTGTCGTTTGGGCTTGGCTGTGCGGGCGTCTACTGGCAGTTGTTGGTAGGCTTGGGCCAAGTCTAACTTTGCAAAGACTTGCCCTTGCCCCAAGAGTGCAATAAATGTTGCACTACGGGAACCGGTGCGCTTTTCTGTAAGGCTTTGTTAAGCGTCGCCTTGTAGTCAGCGCAAATTCTAATTGACCCGTCCGATTTGATGGGGTGACGATTGGCGTCTCCACTTTGCGTGATCGACTGGCACCAAAACCCCTGATTTATGAGCTTGTCCAGCTCCTTATCAATTTTGGTTTTAGGGCAAAGGACTCTCCTCGCCTTAAGCCTAATGGGGGCTACCTGGGGTCTAAGTTGAAGGAAATAGGGGTCCCCTTGTACTTGCCCAGGCAGTCCTTGAAGACATCTTGAACTCGTTAAAGAGAATGTCTTTCAAATTGCAGTCACTTCTGTAGATGCCAGTCACTCCCATGCCCAGGGCACGAAACCAGTCTAGTCCCAACAGACTGGGCAGAGTTCCTTCACGATGCCTGGGTGACCTCGTGGAGGAGGTCCAATACCTTGCCCCTTAACTTAACAGGAATTATTACACGATCACCCCATAACAGGCACCCCTTGAGCCGAGAGCTCATCACGCTTTTAACAAATTCTTTGAACGTTCGCCCGCGCGGCCACCCTCTCTGTACCCAACCGAGTACAGTCCTTAACACAATGTCCCGGTATGATGCCCGAGCCACTTTGATGTGACTGGGCCAGAGTCCAACGAGTCAATAAGGAGGATGGGTGTCCCGGAGTGGGATCTTCGGTCGCCCCGGCAGTGGGCATCGGCTCAAAGCGTCTGCATGCCCCACTTCTTTCCCGGTCGATGCTGCAGCTTGTATGAGTAAGCGGCTAAAAATATAGTCCATCGAGTCAAGCGTGGCGAAAGTGCCACAGGCGTTGGCGATCGCCAGCCAGTAATCCCAATAACGGTCTGTGGTCAGTCACGATTTCAAAATTCCGCCCAAAGACATACTCATGGAATTTTTGACCCTGATACAATGGCCAATGCTTCTTTGTCTAATTGGCTGCAGTTCCTCTCTGTGGAGGACATCGTTCTAGAGTAGAACGCTATAGGGGCTTCTGTGCCGTTTGGAAATCTATGGCTGAGTACAGCCCCCACCCCATAAGGTGACGCGTCGCAAACCAGCACTAGGGTAGTGAGTCGTGATATTGGATGAGCAGGCTATCACTTGAGAGCAGGTTCTTTACTGCTTCAAAAGCCCTATTTTCTGACTTTCCCCAAGACCAAACAGTATTTTTCCCTAAGAGCCTATGCAGCGGTTCCGCAACGGTTGCTTTGTTCTTTAAAAAGACCGCGTAAAAATTAACCAATCCCAGGAATGCCTGCAGCTCTGCTTTGTTTTTGGGCGCTGGAGCCTTCCTAATTGCCTTAACCTTGCTCTCAGTAGGGTGAATTCTTCTTGTCTATCCGTAGCCCAAGAAATCGACCGATTCGACCCCTATCTGACATTTATTTGTCTTGACTTTTAATCCGCTGTCCGGAAAATGCTCAAGACCTTTCTTAACCTCCCCAATTCCTCCATGTTTTCCCTGAAATTAGGACATCATCAAGTAGGAACTACCCTGGGAGCCCTTGCAGTAGTCGTTCCATCAGGTTTTGGAACAGCCCTGGTGCCACACTAACCCCAAATTGCAATCGGTGCACTTGAATGCCCCTGTGCGCCACAATCGCTTGGGCTTCGCCAGCGGGCGTCTACTGGCAGTTGTTGGTAGGCTTGGGCCAAGTCTAACTTTGCAAAGACTTGCCCTTGCCCCAAAGAGTGCAATAAATGTTGCACCACGGAACCGGTGCGCTTTTCTGTAAGGCTTTGTTAAGCGTCGCCTTGTAGTCAGCGCAAATTCTAATTGACCCGTCCGACTTGATGGGGTGACGATTGGCGTCTCCCACTTTGCGTGATCGACTGGCACCAAAACCCCTGATTTATGAGCTTGTCCAGCTCCTTATCAATTTTGGTTTTAGGGCAAAGGACTCTCCTCGCCTTAAGCCTAATGGGGGCTACCTGGGGGTCTAAGTTGAAGGAAATAGGGGTCCCCTTGTACTTGCCCAGGCAGTCCTTGAAGACATCTTCGAACTCGTTAAAGAGAATGTCTTTCAAATTGCAGTCACTTCTGTAGATGCCAGTCACTCCCATGCCCAGGGCACGAAACCAGTCTAGTCCCAACAGACTGGGCAGAGTTCCTTCGACGATCGTGATGGGCAGGGTCTTTTGTGAGGGCCGTACTCGACTCGGACGGAGGTGGTCCCTCGAACAGGGATGCGATTCCCCTGGTAGTCGTGCACTCGTAGCCGCTGTGCTTGCAGATGGCGCTTGACGGACGGCAGCGACTTCGCCAGGGTGTCCCAGGACATGATGGTGATCGCTGATCCGTGTCTACTTCAAGCCTGCACCGTACTCCCTCGATCTTGGGCTTTGTGAAAATCTTCTTTTCCACTTTGGTTGAGGCGGCCTATAATGACAGTCGTTTGGTTAGACTTCGCCTTTCTTGTTTGAACCAATCGCGGGCCGCCTTTCCGGTTCAGCGTTTTGGCGATTTGAATTTTCGGCGGAAGGTTGGGCCGCTCTGCAAACCTGAGCTAAGTGTCCTTTCTTCCCACACCGCCGGCATGTTGCGTCTTTAAACCTGCAGCGTTGGCGCTGATGCTGCCCTCCGCAGCTTCCGCACGTCACGGTCCTCAGTGTCGCGCTTCTCGGTCCGGCAGACCCTTCCTCATCCTCGCCTCACCTTCGGATTCGGACTGAATCTCCTCCTGGTGTACTGGCGTTGGCTTTGCGCCGCCTTGGATTGAAGAGGCTTTTGCAGAGTCTCTGCTGCTTTAGTAGACATTTCGTGTGCTCTGGCCTCGTCCAGAGCGGTGGCTAGTGTCAGGTTGCTCCTGGCTAGCAGTCGTCGCCGTAGGCGGGTGTCCTTGTCCCCTCGGATGGGTTGGTCAAGTAGGACTTCGTCTAAGTCTCGGTATCCCCAGTCCTTGGACGCCTTCTTAAAGCGCCATGTAGTCACCGATGGACTCGCCCTCCATCTGTCTACGTTCTCCGAATTCAAACCGCTGCACGTATTTGGACGGCGTCGGTGCGAAATGGTTCTTCAGCAAAGTCTGCAGAGTCGGCCACGATACCGATTGTATCGGCGTTGGCTCTGCCAGGGCTTCCGCAATCTCGATTACCTCCGGCCCGCAATGGCTTAGGAAGTAAGCCCGTTTGCGGTTATCAGGGATCCCCTGTAGTTCGTTGGCTTCTAGAAAGCTTTCGAAACGGGTCATATATGTTCCCATTTCTCCTTGCCGGGTTATGCGGTGCGGGTGGCGTGTTTGCCATTTCCGCTTTCTGCCCTGAGTTTGCTGGGTTCGAACTAGCGTGCTTCAGCTCGGTTCTGGTTCTCCTTAGCCTCGAGATCCCACCTTCGTCGCCAATGTTAAGTTCGGGAAGTAACGAGGCTGGAGACCAGGGTAGTGACAACAGCTCTTTAATATATGGTGAACCCAGCAACAGGCTGGGGGAAAAACCTCTCCTTTTATACAGTTCTGCTGGAGGCTTCGTCCAATCAGCAACGTGCTGATTTCCCGCTCAAATATTTAAAGGCACAACTGTTAATACATAACAGAGTCAGCTTCTTGCCCCCAACAATCTGGGTCCTCATTTTACCGACCTCGGAAGGATGGAAGGCTGAGTCAACCTTGAGCCTGGCAATTGGCCAAAAGTCACCCAGCTGGCTTTGTATTTAAGGCGGGAGTAGAACTTTACCATCTCCTGGTGATTGGCTCACAGTCACCTGGCTTTTATGCCTAAGGCGGGACTAGAACTCATTGTCTTATGGTGATTGGCTCATTGTCACCAGGTTTTCATCCCTAAGGCGGAACTAGAACTCACTGTCTCCCGGTGATTGTCCCAAAGCCAGCTGGCTTTCATGTGTAAGGCGGGATTAGAACTCAACATGTCCTGGTGACTGACCCAAAGTCACCCAGCTGGTTTTTTCAAGCCTAAGGCTAAACTAGAACTCACTATCACCTGGTTTCTAGGCACCTTAACCACCGCACCAAGTTTTAATTCAAGGATGTCACTTGACCCTTACTGTTGTGACCCAGGCCCAAGTAAGTAGTAGGAAACTCAGTCAGTGAAAAAACAAACAAACTTTATTCGAACAGCTGAGAATTACTTCATTTTCAGCGTAGTTCAAACTAAATCAAGGCAAATTCTTCCCAATACAATTCCTCAGTCTTATCACCAACCTTGGTCTAATTATATTATACTGTCAAAGGCCTTTCTTGGCAAAAGTTCAGAAGACGCCGATAAGAAACAAATGCAGCAAGACAAAGCTACCAACGTTGTTTTCCGGCAAAGAGCCCAAACGCCGTTGCTGGTCTTTTAAGACTTATGGGAGGAGCCAATCATCTCTTGACCCTACTCCCGAGTTGTCGTCTTTGCTTAAGCTGCTCTTGCCTTCTGGCAGCTCTTCTCATGCGTGCATTAGGAACAGGCTCCTCCTGTTCCTCCACCTCACTACTATCAGTCTCTGGAAGCTCTGGAGTCCGCACCTCACTCCCCAATGGCCCTGGCCCCACCCCTGCCTCCAACACAGAGCCCTCATCTGGGCCTTCCTCAGCCTCTAGGACTGGCCCATGCTCTTCCTCAGCCTCATTGCTGTCTAACTCAGTTGCCAGCTCCGCAGGCTGCTGGCAGACCACAACACTTACCTTCCTCCTTCTCTCCAGCTGCTACGGCACCGTTTCTTCTCTGAATGGGGAACCTGAGCAAGGGATTGCAGTGGAAGCAGTAGGACAAGGGGAGTGTGCCATCTACGGAGAAGACACCGTCACGGATGAAGAGGGGAGATTCCGTCTACGGGGTCTGCTGGTGAGTCTCTTAAAAAACAGCAGAATTAGTGCAAGCCCCTATTGGGTTTGAGTTAAGCCACTGGCAGTTTTTAAGGGTGAGGGTGGTGGTTTGTAACTCCAAAGCCTGAATTTACTCATCATACTGAGCCATAATATGCTGGGTAAACTCGCTTCTTTTAATTAGAAAATGTGGGATTTGTGGATTAGCATCAGGTGAATCCAGCTACTTAACGTCTCCTTCAATGGGTTGTGATTCAGTTAAGTCAGTGGCTGGTGCAAAAGCCGTTGCGTATGTCATAATGACACCGCTTAACCTTGGGAATGTTAATCTGCGTTGTTTTTCTTAATTTTATACATTTTAAAAAAAGCCGTCCTGCCTGTATCACATTCAACTGAAAGCCGAAGGCAACGATCACATCGAAAGAGCTCTTCCACAGTATTCTGCTATTCAGGTATTTTGTTCTTTTTATAAATTAGATGGATAGATAAATGGATTGTTATCCTCGAGGTCTCCTGTATCGGCCCCCGCCTAAGGAATTGAAATTGTTATGGCTTCCGCCCCCGAACCTGGCCCCATGCCCGAAAGTGCCTTGGAGCTGGGCCTGCTGCCAGAAAGTGATTTGGACAGTGAGGGGGAAGGGCCGTCAGGACTTACCTCGAAAGCACCGGCCTCCCTGGATCAGCTCCAGGATCCAGAAGCAGGCCAAGCGAAAGAGATAACGAGGCCTCCTTCTCCTGACTCTTTCCCCCACCCCCCAGGCCACGCCTGCAGACCCAGCGGACAGCAATCAGGCTTGGCTCAATCCCAGGTTTCGTAGGCAGGAGAGAAGGGAACGACAGAAACGGGAGGGGCAGGCCTAGGAAGTGATGAGTCATGGAGCCACACCCCACAGGATATAAAAGGCAGCAAGAGCTGGTGTGTCTCTTCGTATCAGGCAAATCCACGGATTGACTAGAGCTGAAGGTTGTGACTCACCAGCGTCTTGGCAGCTATCGAGGGGTCTTGGCAGACGCTGATTCTTTTGCTGCCAGAGCTGATAAGAGCCGGCTAATTAAGCCATCGTTCGGACGGAGGCGAGGAGGACACAACAGAAATGTTCTTACTGATTGCAAACCTGATGAGGCCGTGCGGCCTGACCGGCATTCCTGTTCTCCTGAGTCTTCTCCTTCTTGACCCATAATCCTTTCTGTCCCCCCTCCCCCCCCCCCAAAAAAAATTGTAGGTCGGCAGCGATGATGTTGACAATGTGAACATCGTGGCTTTTCGCCAAATCAACCAATTTGACCTGAGTGGAAATGTGATCACCCCTTCTGAGTACCTCCCTACTTTATGGGTGAGTTAAGTGTGCGTAGAATTGTCTAGATTTTTTTTTCAGGGTGCAGAAATGGGGGTGGGGGGGAAACACTGTGTTGTGTCTCGCTCGCTTTCCCCGCAGCCGGGTCCCTCTTATCTCCTGCTGAACGCTGAGGAATGTCCTGGCATGCCTTCAGGCTCCAGCCCTGGCACCATGCCCAGACAGGCCGAGCAAGAAGAAGGGCCTGACGTGCCTCCAGCCCCCAGCCCTGGCTCCATGCCTAGGCAAACGGAGCAACTAGACCCCTCCCCCTCCCCCACAGCATGTGAGCCTGAGGAATGTGAATTGCCAACAGCTGGAGCCTGGAGAGATCCTCGCTTCAGGAGAATTGATAGGCGGCGTCAGCAAAAGGAAGGGAGGGGCAGGCCTGGATAAGTGCTGAGTCATGGAGCCACACCCCATGGCCTATATAAAGGATCTGTTTTCTGGCATTCTTTGAGTCAGGCAAAGTCTAACTTGGATTGCTGAAGTCACTTCCTGGTCTCCTGCCTGCCTTGAGAACTCTGATAGGACTTTGGCAGAGCTGCAGAGACACGCTTGATATGGACTTCCCCGACCCGGCCGTCAGCGGAGGAGTGGGACACGACACACTGCACTAAACTGGGAATAAAATTATTCAGCTATTTGCTGTTTCTGATCCAGCATGGGAGCAATCACTGAACTTGAAAATTGCAACTAGACATTGGAGGGGGGGAAAAAATGAAGTTTTTTAAGGAGCTGCTGATAACTACAGCTAGCACATCTGTGCCAGATCCCAAAACAGCTACCGTGTTTTTCGGCGTATAAGACACACCGGAGTATAAGACACACCTTAGTTTTTGGGGAGGAGAATAAGAAAAAAGCTGATCGGCAGGTGAATCGGCCTCCCGGAATACCCCCAATCAGCCGTTCCCAGAGGTGAATTTTAGCAACAGGTTCCTTGGTTGTGAGCTCTGTGCCTTGCTTTTTTTTTTTTCTGCCTCCAAAACTCTGTTTCAGAAAAAAACTTTGTTCTGCCTCTGAAAGCCTCCAAAACAGAACTTCAGAAAAAAAGCCTGTGTAAGTATGTGTGTGTGTTCTTTTCTCCCCAGGTGAAACTTTACAAAAGCGAAAACCTGGACAATCCGGTTCACACGGTCTCCCTCGGCCAATCGTTATTCTTTCATTTTCCACCTCTGCTCCGGGATGGAGAGGTAATACTCATCTTCATAAGTAAAGAAGAAGAAGAAGAAGAAAATCTGTAAGAAATTTTTATTGAGGAGTAGGCCCCGTCTTTTGCAGAGGGGAGCAGGAGCATCGTTTCCTTCCGTTTTCACTCGGTTGTCTTTTAAAACATCTGCAGAGAAAGATGAGTTCTTAGTATAGACCTGGGTAGGTTTCTCCCCATAGGAGAAACTGCAGAAAATCTGGACTTGGTGGGAGTTTTCTCCTTCAGCTGCAGATAAGATAAGAGTTTTCCTTTGCTGTCCATTGTAATCCTGAATTTTGGAAAGAAATAGAAATTAGAGCCAGTTTGGTCTAGTGGTTAAAGCACTAGACTAGAAAGCAATAGAGTGAATTGCTTTAGCCATGAAATCTGGCTGGGTGACTTTGGAATAAATGCCAGGAGACTGAGAGTGCTAGTTTCGCTTTAGGCACGAAAGCCAAACAGATGACTTTGACCAATCAGCAGAAGTCTTGAGAGTTACAGTCCTGCTTTAGGAGTGAAAGCTGGCTGGGTGATTTTGGAATAAACACCAGGAGACTGAGAGGTCTAGTCCTGCCTTAGGCATGAAAGCCAACTGGATGACTTTGGCCAATCACCAGGAGACTAAGAGTTCTAGTCCTGCCTTAGGTGTAAAAGCCGACTGGATGACTGGCCAATCACAGAAGACTTGAGAGTTCTAGTCCCGCCTTAGACTTAGGCTGGGTGACTTTGGAATAAACACCAGGAGACTGAGAGTTCTAGTCCCGTCTTAGGTATGAAAGCCGGCTGGGTGACAGTGGGCCAATCCCTCCCTCTCTCAGCCCAACCCACCTCACAGGACTGTTGTGGGAAAAATAGGAAAAAGAGGGTGTGTTGGATATGTTCCCTGCCCTGAGGCATTTGTAAACATGGACAAAGGCAGGATATAAACAAACAAAACCAGCTGACCTGTCGAAATGATGCGAAATCAGCTGGGGTGGTGCAGTAAATTTCTACCCTGAAGAACATCCAAACGTGATTCAGATTCTGTCGTCTTCCTTTTTTTTCGGTTAAGCGGATGTTATTTTGTTTTTTTATTTTTTCCTTTCTCCATTCTCGTTCTTTCCCTGCTAGAATTACATGGTGCTTTTAGATTCCACCCTGTCCAAGTCGCAGTATGACTACACCCTACCTCAAGTCTCATTCACCACCATCGGATACCACAAGCACATCACCTTGGTTTTTAATCCTACGGTAAGGTTCTGCAAATTTCTGGAGAGAGAGAGAGAGAGAGAGAGAAGGAAGTGGGAGTCAGCCCCAGCGTACAGCCATGGTGGGCTCACGTGACGGTGCCTGACTAGGTGGCTCAGTGGCTAAGATACTGTCAATCAGAAAGGTTGGCAGTTCGGCAGTTTGAATCCCTAGTACAAGTTTCCTGCGTGAGCAGGGGGTTGGGCTAGATGACCTCCAAGGTCCCTCACGAGTCTGTTACTTCTCTCTGTAGGTCACTGGTGGGCGGGCAGCCACGATTTGGGGCTCACCGTGGTAAATGAACCTAGCCAATGGGAGTTTTATTCACAGCAAAGCGTGGGGTATCCAGGCAAAGAAAGTCAATACAATCTTGTAAGAGAAGGGCAGGCAGAGCTGGGGTGGTGGTGGTGGAGTTAAGCTTGTCATCAGCCTAGAATCATCGCATTCCCACAAATGAGCCAAGTCTAACCCTCTCTTGAATTCCATTGCCCCTTATCTGGTGCTAATTTAGTATTGTATTTTAGTGGAATAGATTCTTGTATATAGACAAGCAATACATCTTCTGAATTGCACCTTAACAGATAGTCCTAATTCTTTGCACCTGGCAGATATGATGTCTTCGTTGATTTCTATGGGTAACACCACTGGCAAAGTGGGGATTTTCTGGGCCCTTAACTACCAAAAGTATTCTAAGACTACAGCTACCTTCCTTTTCAGAGAAAACTGCCAGAGCAGGATATTGCCCAAGGATCCTACATCGCTCTTCCATTGACTCTGCTGCTTTTGTTAGCGGGCTACAACCACGACAAGGTAATAGATTTTTTTTTGTAACGATGTCAGTGCGGTTGTGGCTGCGTGTTGAGTTGCTTCCCTTCCTTGGGGATCCAATGAACATCATTTTGCTAGGATGGCTTCCCTTTGTTTTGTACTAAGCTACAAACACTTTTTGTACACGGTGGCTCAGTGGCTAAGATGCTGAGCTTGTCGATCGACAGGTCGGCAGTTCAGCGGTTCGAATCCCTAGCACCGCATAACGAGGTGAGCTCCCATTACTTGTCCCAGCTTCTGCCAACCTAGCAGTTCGAAAGCACATAAAAAATGCAAGTAGAAAAAAAATAGGGACCACCTTTGGTGGGAAGGTAACAGCGTTCCATACGCCTTTGGCATTGAGTCATGCTGGCCACATGACCACAGAGGCGTTTTCGGACAGCGCTGGCTCTTCAGCTTTGAAACAGAGATGAGTACCGCCCCCTGGAGTCGGGAAGGGCTAGCACATATGTGCGAGGGGAACCTTTATCTTTACCTTACAAACACTTTGATGCTGGGATTGAGGTTTGGATAGATCAGGGGTCTGCAAACTTGGCTCTTTTAAGATTTGTGGACTTCAACTCCCAACTCTGGGAGTTAAAGTCCACAAGTCTTAAAAGAGCCAAGTTTGCAGATCCCTGGGATAGATGAACTGTGGTTGGGATCATTGTCGTTGGGATCATTGTCTTGGATTGGGCCAATCAGAGGCACCAGCTAATTCTCAGTGTGCAATACCACTTCATTCCTGGTGCTTTTAAATTGGTGTGTTTATTTGCCAAACTTACAATACATCCTGAAGAAGAAGAGCTGTTTGTATGTTGCCGAAATCTGTGTTTCTCAACCTCAGCAATTTCAAAATGTGTGGACTTCCAATTCCCAGAATTCCTCAGCCAGCAAGCGTGGAGTTGAAGTCCACGCTTCTTGACGTCGTTGGGGTTGAGAAACAGTGGCCTAAACCATCCAGCTTGGGTAGCTTTAAAAGGGGGTGAGAAAAATGTGTGTTGGTGGGGGGCTGGCTGGGCCCCAACCCTTAATAAAGGGCACCAGTGGGGGAAAAAATAACCTTGATTTTATTCTTGGCTTACCACACATTCCAAGAATTGGGATGGAGAAGATGGGTGACCTTGTGGAGACCTTCCTGAATGGTGGGTCTATTGGTTGAGTAGTCTGGCCTCCCAGGAATAGATGATTTGTCTATTTAGGGTAGTGGGATTACTGAGCTAGGGAGCCGGATGGATTGAACCATCAGCTACATCTTAATTCACCTGTAGAAGAGAATAGTTGTAGCTCGGGATTGAACTTTGGAATCCTTGGTACTCTCTGAGCTTGGTGTTGTGACCTAGGCCCAAGTAGTTATTACCAGACACAATCAGTCCTAAACAAACATATTTTATTAGAACAGCTGAGAATTACTTCATTCTCAGCTTAGTCCAAATTAAGTCCCAAACAAATCCTTTATAAACAGTCCTTCGGCCTTATCACAAACCTTTGTCTTCTTTGGCACCCTGCCAAAGGCTTTTCTTGGCAAAACCCCATGAAGTTCAAAAGCAAGAAACAAATGTAGCAACGTTGCTTTCCTACAAAGAGCCGTTGCTGCTCTTTTAAGCTTTCTGGGAAGGGCCAGTCATCTCCTGGCCTTACTCCATAGTCGTCCTTTTTGCTTTAGCTGCTCTTGCCTTCTGGCAGCTCTTCACATGCGTGCACTAGGAACAGGCTCCTCCTGTTCCTCTGCCTCTCTGCTGTCCGCCTCTGGAGGCTCCAGAATGCGCACATTGCTCCCAGATGGCCCTGGCCCCATCTCTGCCTCTGACGCAGAGCCCTCGTCCGGGCCTTCCCCTGATTCCAGGACTGATCCATTGTCCTCCCCTGCCTCCTCACTGTCCGACTCCGCTGCCAGCTCTGCAGGTTGCTGGTGGAACACAACACTTAGTGGTTTTTTCACAGACCTTTCATGACTCAGCTAGGTAACATCCTCAGAATAGAGTGGAGTTTGCTCTTGTTTCTTATCCCTTCTTGCACCAATGATGTTACCTAGTTGGGCCATGAAACGTCTGTAAGAAAGCAATCAAGCTCAGAAATCACCAAGGACTTCACATTCTAATGCACGCTTGGTGAACCAGAAGGAGCTCCTCACTGCTTTGTAATGAGGGTTGATGACTTGCATAATAGTATCATGTTGGTCTTTTGGGTAGAATTCCCTTTTCCCTGGACCAAAACATAGCCTGTTTTTCTGTTCCTCCAGTTGATTCCCTTGCTGCTTCAGTTAACCAGCCGTCTCCAAGGGGTGTGTGCTCTGGGACAGGCGGGGGCCGATACAGGAGGCCTCGAGGATATCAAGAGGCAAGCCAAGAAACAGAAGACACGACGGACGTGAGAATGGATGTCCCATTCAGATGCGTTGGTTTTACTTACTCCTCCTCCTCTTTTCGCCTGGCTGCTAAAGTGAGACTTCTCTGGGTTACAGCAAAGAAATTCTTTGCACTGGACATCTACGACTCAGAGTTGGTTTGTCACGGGTATGATTTTTTACATGGAGTATCTTGAATGTCACAGAAGCCCTTTTAAGAGAAAGCCTCTGTCCTAAAAGGCAGTGTTGGGGTCATAAATTATGGTCAGGTTTGAAAGAACGATGACCAATTAAATTTGTTTTCACTCCCAACTTGGTCTGATTTGAGTCTTAATATGGCCTGCCAGCGCCAGCAGATCTGGCAGCAGATTCGGACAGCAAGAAGGTTGGGGAGGAACATGGGCCAGTCCTGAAGTCTGGGGAAGGCTGTGATGAGGGCTCTGCGTCGGAGGCAGAGAGGGGGCCAGGGCCATATGCCAGTTATCAGCTGTCTTCGGAGTCAGGCATCAGTGAGGCAGACGAACGGCTGGTGCCTGTTCCTAGTGTGCGCATGTGCAGAACTGTCAGGAGAAGGGAACAATTAAGGAACAGGGGTCGACTTGGGAGTAAGGCCACAGGTGGACGATGAATGGCTCCTCCCATAGAGAATAAAAGAGGAGCGAAAGGGGAGGGGTGTTTGCAGGAGGCAATTAGTTTATTCCTGCATTCTGGCCAAGTATTGCGGTGTCTGAAAGATATTGGCCTGGCCATTCTCCAAGCCTAATAAAGGTCAGTAATTGTGAACTATCTTGAAAGACTGTGGGAAAGGAAAGACTTTGCTGGAGAGGAATTTACTGTAAATTAAATAAAAGGGGTTTATCAGGACGAGGACTCGGCTTCGTGCTGCTGGGGAAGCCTAGTCAGAACATTTAATTTTCAGGCATTCTTGTTGCTACTTGTTCCTGATTTGCTTTGTTTCCTATTTATAATTTTCTTTCCAAGCTCTGATCTTTTTCGATAGCATCCTGGAATGTACACACAGGAAAGGACCATGGCAATCCTCTGGTCAAATTCCATACAAGGATTCAGGAATCTGGTTCTACAGCATTTTAGCCCACTATGACCATTTCAGTCCAAACTTCTGCAAGCCGGCCACCGTCCAGATATGGGGATTCTGTCTTCCGTAATTCTCCATCTAGTATGGCTATTACAGAAGGTTTTGAAAGTTGGAGTCCACACACCATGTAGATTCACTTCTAGATGCTCTAACCCAACTTCTTCATCTTAATGAAGTCCCTGTGTGCTGTCTTCACCTCCCATTGGTTCTTCTAACTGTGATGTCCAATGACTCCTTCCGTATTGGTATTGGTTGTCCAACAAATCTGGAGGACTTCGAATACAGGAAGCCTCCTCTGTGTCTTACAGTATTGGCCAGTACCAGGTGGTTGAGATGTTCTGTAGGTGGTTTGGGTGATACCAAAAGATAGGCTATACCTAGCCTCTGACATAAGAATGAAGGAACCTATAGGAACATGGAGTTAGTATCTATGGAGATTCTCAGTCACCCAGGTCACGGTTGTCCCAAAGGTGCTTTTTCAAGAGGCACCGGGACTTTCTTCGTTTTTCCTTGAAGACGTTTTGCTTCTCATCCAAGAATTGAACTGAAGAACTTCGAACTGTCGCTAAAAGAATGGTTGTAACTCGAGAACTGCCCGTACTGTACAGGTTTTGACTAGGTGGATAGTGTAATATTAGAAAGCAGCCACAAGATGGCAGTAGACTCGGTCGCCTAGATTAATCGAGTGGATGAAGTGGAGAATTTCTTAGCGGAAAGAAAGCCAGAATAAAGCTTGGCATTTTTGCTCACTTTACAATCTTCTAAGGGTGAACACGAGCACTGGTTTTAACCAGTCTGATTTCAAGAGGATTTGGGGTGGGGTAGGGAGAGATTTGAACAACCAGAATTGCACGATGCCATGAATGAAGAATTCATCATGTATCAAGCACAAGGTGGAGCTTATGTGTAGAAGATAAGTTCTGATGGGAGTGGAATTGACAGATCAGCGTGTCTTCTCCCAGCTTTTACATAGTCGCTCTAGTTCATATTCCTGCTTTGATTGCAAAGATATTTCTTCTTTTACAGAAAAGTGGGCTCATGTGAATTGAACGGGGAAGACATGGCCTGCATGAGTCATCCTTCCATACCATTAAATGGAAGGCTTAATTGACATCTCCTTAGCCAAACCACTTCAGGGTTGAGCAGATTCATAGAAATGGAGGAAAGCTGTATTTTGCATCTCAATAAGGGGGGAAAAATAATTGGCACGAAAAGCAAACACCTATTATGATTTTATTTCCAAATGCCTATTTGTGCTAGTTCTTTTTTTTTTTAAAAAAATCTGTTTAAATTTGCATTAATGCTGTGTTGCTTCTTTCGATGAGAATCGACCATGGGAGTTGAGTGTAGTTATTTGACTCGACTTGAAGGTCTGTGAAGAGATGGGCAAGTATACCTCCAGGACACCGATGCTAAGGGGTAGAGTGGCCTAGCTCATCCTGGAGGGGCTAGGTTTCAGGGCAGAGAATCCTTATTATTGATAACAGCTAGGAATTCTGGGAACTGTAATCAAATCCATCAGTGCTGGATCAGAAAAGATGCACCATGCAAAGCCAACATTTCTAGGTTGGATTCAGAATTAGACCCAGTACACAAAACAGGTCACAATGAACATGGACACATCCATCTTTCTTTGCTCAACTAGGAGTTGACACCAGCAACAAGTAGAAATTTGCTAATTTCTCATAGTTCAAGAAAATTATGTCGAGAGACCTCAATCTATATATATAAAAGCGAAAACCACTCACACATTAATCACGAAATCTCCAGAACCGTAAAGCCTACAAACTTGAAATTTGCCATATATGTTCCTCTGGGCTTCTAAGTGCTCACTAAGAAATGATTTTTCAAAATGACAATCAGAGCATTAGTATTTTCTATATTATTATTAACACGCTCTGATGCTAAGGAGTTTTATTCCCCCTCCCCACCTCAAAATAAATCTGTTCCAAAGACAAAACACAAGCAGAGGAGAGGAGTTTCACTTTCAGTTTTACTTTCACAGCAGCAAGCAGCTTTACTATAGAATAGTTGAGCTAAGCCACGCCCAGCCTCCTTCCTGTCTCCTTGCTCACGCAGCAAATACTGTTTGAGTTTCCAAACACCCTTTAACTCTCACACACTGACAGGATGCTGGCCAGATGAATACCAATAGATGCTGCAGGCTAGGACATTCTACTTCCCCATACCCTCTGTTCCAACTGCCAGTTGCATTATATTAACACACTGATGCTACAGAGTTACACATTCTACATTAAGTTTCAGGCTGAAAATGTCAATTTATCAAGCCCGAGCACATAGTTTCGTAGCGAAGCATGGGCATCCAGCTAGTATTTAATAAAGTTTGATCTAGTGGTTAAGGCATCAAGCTACAAACCAGGAGTAGGTGAGTTCTAGTCCTAAATTAGCTATGAATGGTGGCTAGGTGATTTTGAGTCAATCACCAGGAAATGGTGAGTTCTAGTCCTGCTTTAAGCATGAAAGCTGGCTGGCTGACTTTGGGCCAGCCCTTCTCTCAGTCCAACCCACCTCACAGGGCTATTGTGAAGAAAATAGGAGGAAGGAAGGAGTGTTACGTATGTTCGCCTTGAGTTATTTACAAAAATGATGAAGGCAGGATAATAAAATACCTTTGCTTCTATCTTCCACACACACACTGTAACATGTTCCAATTTGACCAAAAATAAAAATAAAAAAATGAGATCACATGTAAAGTGCCCGCACTTTGTGTCTTTCCTTTTCCCAATCTACACAAAATATTTTCACCCTTCCTCTAGATTCCATACTCTTCCTCTAGATTCCACCCCTTCTGGAAAATAACTTCATCGAAGAACCACAGAAAAAGGTCAGATGTTCTCTCTCTGCAAATACTATCCGCACAGAGACGCCTGAGTCTTGTTAGTGCGTATTGCTAGTGAAACACCTCCGTCCTATTCCTTTTAAGATGCTGTTTGCAGAGTGTTTTCTTTAAAAAATGGTTAATCACTCAAGGCGAGGGTCGTGGGCAGATCTGGGGGAGGATTTTTACATCCATAATGGAACAGGTCGGAAGTGTTTATTAAATTGCCTTTGTGTGACAATGGTGATAATTACGGTGCCATCTCTTGGGGGGGGGGGCTGATCCAGCCCCCGAATCTTGTCAAAACAAAAACACCTATCGGGAGAAATTTTTGCCCGATTCTTTCGTTCGGTGGCTTTTTGAAAACTTGGGATGACACAGGTAGAGATCTTTCAAAACAACGGACTCAGCAAACCGGAAACAGACGTCTTGGGTCTTTTGTCCCCACAACAATGGGCAGAAGGATCCTTAACACGCTTGGAAACTGATTTTGCAAAATTCGGATGAACTGAAACGTGACAAGCTGGTCTTGGAGGTTCAAGTCACCGCCTTTTGTTTTCGAATCCATTACGAATTCAATTCTTCGGGACCGTTCAGGTTGGCTGCAGCAATTTTTTGGATGACGTGGCACAACAAGCTCAAAATTGCTGCCAAGGACAGGATATATTCAAATGCAGAGAAGTGACATTTTGGATCTAGGCTGGGTTTTTTTTGCTTTTTTTTTTTAAATCTGGGGAGCTTCTGATAACAAACGACATAGCTCCTGTTTTTCTCCTTTAGAATAGAATAGAATAGAATAGAATAGAATTTTATTGGCCAAGTGTGATTGGACACACAAGGAATTTGTCTTGGTGCAGATGCTCTCAGTGTACATAAAAGAAAAGATACCTTCATCAAGGTACAACATTTACAACACAATTGATGGTCAATATATCAATATAAATCATAAGGATTGCCAGCAACAAGTTATAGTCATACAGTCATAAGTGGAAAGAGATTGGTGATGGGAACTATGAAACGATTAATAGTAGTGCAGATTCAGTAAATAGTCTGACAGTGTTGAGGGAATTATTTGTTTAGCAGAGTGATGGCCTTCGGGAAAAAACTGTTCTTGTGTCTAGTTGTTCTGGTGTGCAGTGCTCTATAGCATCGTTTTGAGGGTAGGAGTTGAAACAGTTTATGTCCAGGATGCGAGGGGTCAGTAAATATTTTCACGGCCCTCTTCTTGATTCGTGCAGTATACAGGTCCTCCATGGAAGGCAGGTTGGTAGCCATTATTTTTTTCTGCAGTTCTAATTATCCTCTGAAGTCTGTGTTTTTCTTGTTGGGTTGCAGAACCGAACCAGACAGTTATAGAGGTGCAAATGACAGACTCAATAATTCCTCTGTAGAACTGGATCAGCAGCTCCTTGGGCAGTTTGAGCTAAACTTTATGTTTAGTTGGGTTGAAAGTGTGACAGGAACATGTCACCCAATCCTAGTCCAACGTAACAGTTGGCCGTACTCAAAAAGAGTTTTCCTACGCAATTGATCAAACCAAGAGATAACAAATCTGTTTGCCTCTTTTCTGGACTAGAGGTGTAGGCCTGACACAAGGTGTCGAAGGAGAAGGATTGGAGAATACGGGTAGTCCTCGACTTACGACCACAATTGAGCCTGAATTTTTTGTTGCTAAGTGAGACATTTATTAAGTTTCCCCCCCATTTTACCATTTTTTGGGCCACAGCTGTTAAGTGCACTTGCACTGCAGGTGTTGAGTTAGTAACACAGTTGTTCACTGAGTCTGGTTTCCCCATCGACTTCGCTTGTCGCAAAAGGGGATCACGTAGGCCCGGGACGCTGCAACCGTCATAAATATGAGTCAGTTGTCAAGCGTCTGAATTTTGATCATGTGACTACGGGGATGCTGCAACGATTATGCGAAAAACATCCATCGGTCATTTTTTTCAGTGCCGTTGAAACTTCGGTTACTAAATGAACGGTTGTAAGTCAAGGATTACCTGTCACTGAGTGAACCCGGATGTCAGTCTTGAAGGATGATTTCTGGACTTGAATTATTTCAGTGGTCCTATCAAGGTTGAACCACTTTTGAAACATTTAGGGCGTATCGCTCTTCCACTTGCCAAAGAACTGGGGGAAATGACAGAGAGAAAGAATGCAGATGCGCCAGAGACGGACCGTGAGAGCCAAAAACCCATCAAGGCCGCTGATGCAGGTGTCTGACAGAAAAGGGAACGGTTCTCAAAACAAAAAGACAATTTGTAATTGGACAGTGTGGACCAACCAAAGGTGGGGAGAAAGAGAAGCTATTGTTTAACCATGCATGCATTGCGTGGGAAAAACCAGAGTTGGTTTTGATTCTTCAGTACCCAAATGATGTCTCCAATAAAGTTTTGCTTTTGGGATTTCAAAGTTCCTGAGAGTGTCTGCTTTTCTTGGATTTGGACCGTTGATAGGTCCAGTCTAAGCAGAAGGGCTAGAAAAGGCATTTTCTCAGCCCTATTAGGTCTATCTGAGTGAGTTAACTATCTCCTTTCAAAACTACTTAGCCAAATCAGAGCATCCATCTCTCCTGCTCTTCCCTCCCACCCTCCGTTTTCCCATTTATTCATTTTGCAAATTAATCTTTCTCCTGCGACATCACTTTCCTGCTGTCTGGCTTTAATGAAAACAAATGAATTCACAGATCCATTTTAGTTCGCAGCCTCGTGTGGATTTTAGGCAGCGGTAATCGTATCGCCTCTTAATGCCAAGCGCTCGCTCCAAACAAACAAATCAGGGTTTTGCTCCTGGGAAGGAAGCAATATGCAAAATATTAGGGATAAAAGGATTAGAAATAAGAGAGAAGATGGGTTTGAAAAAGGAAGCTTCTTTGGTTTGTACTGCACTGGAGGTTTGATAACGACAGTGGTGATAATTGCCATTTTAATTTCTCAGAATATTTGGGAGAAGGAATGGGGAAGACCGACAAACTGGAGGTCCCAACACTCCTAAACCCCCAGATTGCATTGCTAGAAGTTGAAGCCTACCGTAAAATGTTAAACTTGGTTAGCTTAGTTGTGTATAAGTAATCCTTGAGTTAACGACCGCAATTGGGACGGGAACTTCCATCGCTCATGGAAGCTAGCGGTCATTTATGTGAGTTGCATCCATTTTGCAGTCTTGGTTTAACGAACCCAGCTTCCTCTATTGACTTTGCTTGTTGGAAGGTTGCAAATGGTGATCAAGTGGCCCTGGGATACAGCAACCATCATAAATACTTGCCGGTTGCTAAGTGCCTGAATTTTGATCAGGCAATCTGGGGAGACTTGACAGTCGTAAGCGCAAGGACTCATTAAGTCCCTTTTTTGCAGTGCCGTCAAAACTTCCAACAGTCATTAAACCAATGGTTGTAACTCAAGGACTACCTATAATGCTATCCCAGTCGGTTGAGTTGGTCGTAGTTCGATTCGAGCTTCACCTAATCAATATTCTAGGTTTGCGTGGTGACACTGAACCAACAACTATCTCAATGGTTACCTGGGTTGGCAGAATATCGTAAGCTCGTGATGGCGAACCTATGATGCGCATGCCACAGGTGACACGCAGAGCCCTCTCTACGGGCACACCAGCCGTCGCCCCAGCCCATCTTCACCGTGCATGCGCGCACCCCTCCTGCCCGCCAGCTGGTCTTTAAGTCTCTGTCCCACATGCACAGGGGACAGGGACTTCCCCAATCTCTGCAGGTTCCCCCCCACAGCACGCCCTACCTTTCTACTCCCTTTCTGCCACCCACACCAACCTGGAAGCCAAAACGAGGCATGGGGGGTGCCATGCAAGGGCCCCTGCCCCCTGTTTTGGACCTGGAAAGCCACTTGCACCAACCTGGAAGCCAAAACGGGGCACGGGGGGGCGGCAGGGCACATGTGTGTGTGTGCTCGCATTGCATTTTGGGTGTTTGGGCATGCACACATGCATTTGCGCACGCGCATGTGCACTTTGGCCACTTGGCACCAAAAAGGTAAACATCACTGTCGTAAGCCATAAAGGCACACAAACCTGATGAAAGCTAAAGACCCGTCTTGAGGGCAAGGGTCCTGATAAGCTGACCTGATTGAGCAGTTGGTGTGTATTAGGCAACCCTTCCAAATGTGAGTGACTGAGCAGGAACATCCAAATTTGGGACTCTTGCAAAGAATGGAAGACCTCTGTAGTTGGTTTTCGATGGGCAAGCATGTAGGGTTCAAAGTTCAAAGCCTCTATATTGTCATTGTACATCATGTATACCAGTGGTAGTCAACCTGGTCCCTACCGCCCACTAGTGGGCGTTCCAGCTTTCAAGGTGGGCGGTAGGGGTTTTGTGTGTGGCTCAGGCTGTAAGAAGCCTGTTATTAAAACACAGCTGCCTGCAATTACTGCAGGTTCTAGTCCCATCGGGTCCAAGGTTGACTCAGCCTTCCATCCTTTATAAGGTAGGTAAAATGAGGACCCAGATTGTTGGGGGGGCAATAAGTTGACTTTGTAAATATACAAATAGAATGAGACTATTGCCTTAAACACTGTAAGCCGCCCTGAGTCTCCGGAGAAGGGCGGGATATAAATGTAAATAAATAAATAAAATAAATAAATTTTGTCTGATACTGAAGCACTTTCCTTTTTTTTTTTATTTAATTGACTTTTAAAAAAAATTTCATAGCATTATTTAAAAACATTTTCATTAGGTTTTCATAAAATTCCCCGTGACAATTTAAATTTCTGAAAATATACTCTGCATCGCCCGCGCATAAGTTTAATTCGCGTTATGTAAGTGAAACCAAATGGCGCTATAGTGCGACCACAAACAAAAGAGCCTCGTCCCAGAATAGCTCGTGCATCTTCCCCGACACCACCCAACTGTAACAAACAAGCAGAGCTGGTAGCCCCTCTCAAACCTAATCCATGATGCGCGGGAGGCATGCGCAGACAATACACGCCGCGTTACTGTGGAACCGTTGGGCAGTTAGAAAATTTTACTACTAACAGAGATACAAAAGTGGGCGGTGGGTATAAAAAGGTTGACTACCCCTGATGTATACAATGAAATTGGTTTAGCCTCTAGTGGTGCAGTCCATACAAGAATACAAGATAATATGAATAATATTGTCGTGTCCCACTCCTCCGCTGATGGCCAGGTCAGGGAAATCCGAATCAGGCGTGCCTCTGCAGCTCTGCCAAAGTCCTAGCAAAGTCCTCAGGGTAGGCAGGAGACCAGAAAGTGACTTCAGCAAGATATGTTTAGACTTTGCCTGACTCAGAGAATGCCAGAAAGTAGGTCCTTTATATAGGCCATTGGGTGTGGCTCCATGACTCAGCACTTATCCAGGCCTGCCCCTCCCTTCCTTCTGTTGCCTCCGCCTATCAAGTCTTCTGACGCGAGGGTCACTCCAGTCTGCAGCTGTTGGCAATTGACCTCCCTCAGGCTCACATGCTGTGGAGGAGGGGGAGGGGTCTAGTTGCTCTGTTTGCCTGGGCATGGAGCCAGAGCTGGGGGCTGGAGATACTTCCTCCTCTTCAGCCTGTCTGGGCATGGAGCCAGGGCTGGGGCCGGGAGGCATACTAGAACATTCCTCTGTGTTCGGAAGCAGATAAGAAGGCCCCGGCTGTGGTGAGATCGGACGAGACACAACAAATATAAAGAATAATACTTATACAAGTAGTTAGGGGGGGGGAAGTAGAAGGGAAATGCAGCAGCAACACAGTGTAATGTTATGAGAACTATGAACAATGTTCACTATGATGCTGTCCTTCACCACCTGGAGAATGAACAGGTCACCATCAACCCCACCTCCTAACCAGCTTAGAAACAGATTAGAGCTGGAAAGTACCTTGGAGGTCTTCTAGTCCAACCCCCTGCTCAAGCAGGAGACCCTATACCTTTTCAGACAGGTGGTTGTCCAATCTCTTCTTAAAAACCTCCAGTGTTGAAGCACCCACAACTTCTGAAGGCAACTTCTGTTCCACTGGTTAATTCTCCTCGTTTCTCCTTAATTCCAGGTTGCTTCTCTCCTTGATTAGTTCCCATCCATTATTTCTTCTCTTGCCTTCTAGTGCTTTGGAAAATAAGTTGACCGCCCCCCCTCTTCTTTGGCAGCACGCTGAGCCTGTCAATCAGAAAGGGCAACAGTTCAGAGGTTCGAATCCCTAGTGCTGTGTAATGGGGTGAGCTCCCGTTACTTGTCCCAGCTTCTGCCAACCTAGCAGTTCGAAAGCACATAAAAAATGCAAGTAGAAAAAATAGGGACCACCTTCGGTGGGAAGGGAACAGTGTTCCGTGCGCCTTTGGCGTTGAGTCATGCCGGCCACATGACCACGGAGACGTCTTTGGAGCGCTGGCTCTTCGGCTTTGAAACAGAGATGACCCCCCCCCTGCCTAGAGCCGGGAATGAGTAGCATATATGTGCAAGGGGAACCTTTACCTTTACAAATACTGGAATACTGCTATCATGTCACCCCTAGTCCTTCTTTTCTCTAGACTGGCCATACCCAATTCCTGTAACTGTTCTTCGTGTGGTTTTTGTCTCAAGACCCTTAATCATCTTAGTTGCTCTTCTTTGCACTTTTTCCAAAGTCTCATCTTTTTTATAATGTCATTTATTTTATTTTATTTTTAAAAAGCCACATTCAATATTTCTGTCCCCAAAAACATACGTATAGGTGGAAACTATTAGGAGATCTGAAAGCTATTCCCCCCCCCCCCGTTATTTACCTCTTCTTGCAAAATAATTCATGATCAAAGCGAAGGCTAAGAATAAATTAAAATCGCTTCGGAATGATTCTATGCAGGATAGCAAATAGCTAATCGGGAAGATAGAAGGTAGATTTGGTGTGTGTGCATGGATTGCAGTGGCTTTTCCGCTCCGAATAATTTTAGCCAGCTTCACTGGATTCGAAAGTGATTTCACTGATGGTCTTTGCGTGAATATGAGGTAGTCTGTGCTAACGACAGTGATTCATAGCCAAAAGTGGAGCTCAAGATAATGCCAGCTTCTGAGCCCTTCCTGGTATTAAATTATGTTTTCAAATGACACCGGCTCCCTTTGCAAAGCCCGGGAGAAGGATGAATGAAGTCCCTTGCCAATTGTTTTATCTTGAAATGCAGTTTTGATAATGACATGATGACCTTGTAGGAGCCGAAGCAGAGACAGGGAGTAATTTATACGTGCAAAAGAAACATGCAATATACAAATCCAGAGGAGAGATAAAGAGATTGCCAGACGAGCAGTGACTATCCTCTTTTGAGTGTGTGTGTGTGACTGTGTGTGTGTGTGTTGGGGGGGTATGTGAGTGTGTATGGGTGCCAGGAATATTATCACAAGACAGTCTGGCTACTACATCATGCGCTGATGCTTGCATTCAAATTGCGTGCCGGCTTAAGCCCCGCCAGTGGGAAGGGTGGAGGGGAAAATGAATTTTCGAGCGAGGAGAAATTGTGTTGGAAATTTATAGGAAATAGAAAAAGAGAATGTTCTTTACAGCTGTGAAATCTGCCTGGCAAGCTAAAGCGGTATTCCCACAACATGCTATGTTAAAGTCAAAATTCGGGGACTCCATTCTATCCAGCTGCCTCATCGGGGAGCACATGTAAGGAAGCAGGTTTCTCGTGGACTTTTTAAAATGAGTTTATGATGATTTAATTTAACCCAAATCTATTTTCAAACTAGATTATAGCTATCGATCAGGGGTGTCAAACTCGATTTCGTTGAGGGCCGCATCAGGGTTGTGTTTGATCGGGGGGGGGGGGCGTGGCCAGGGGGTGTGGCCAGCTCGACGTTACTCATCGAGGTTCCGTTTTTCATCATGACGGCCTCCTATTGCCTTCTGCCAGTGAAAATGGAGCCCGGGGAAGCTGTGTGCAGCTGTGTGAGGCCTCCGTGGGCTCCGTTTTTGCTGGCAGACGGCAACAGGAGGCCATTGTGGCCGAAAACAGAGTGTTGTGCCTTGCCCACCCCCCTCTCCGCAGCCGGGCCCCTCCCATCTCCTGCTATCTCAGCCAGAGACTGATAATGAAGACGAATGGCCTGGCATGCCTCCAGTCCCCAGTCCTGGCACCATGCCTGGACAGACTGAGAAAATAAACCTCCCCCCCACAGCATGTGAGCATGAAGCCAGTCACGAGCTAGAATTGCCGGCAGCTGGAGGGTGGACAGATCCCCGCTTCCGGAGAATGGAGAGGCGACGTCAGCAAAAGGAAGGGAGGGGCAGGCCTGGATAAGTGCTGAGTCATGGAGCCACACTCCATGGCCTATATAAAGGATCTGCTTTCTGGCATTTCTTGAGTCAGGCAAAGTCTAATCTGATTGCTGAAGTCACACCTTGGATTCCTGCCTGCCCTGAGAACTCTGACAGGACTTTGGCAAAGTTGCAGAGGCTTCATGGCCATGCTTGAGACAGACTTTCCAGACCCGGCCGTCAGAGGAGGAGTGGGACATGACACAGAGCTTGGGCGATATGTGCGTGGCCTCCCCAAGCTCCGTTTTCACTGGCAGAGGGTTGCAGGCAGTGGGTGGGATACCAAATTTTTTCCCACTGGTTCTATGAGAGCGCACTTTGCGCGCGTAGCACTCAAAGACCGCTCCGGTGTCAGTGTTGATGAGCTGCACTGTTGTTTAGCTCAGCTGAGCCATGGCAATCCACTCTGTTGTGCGAACCAGCTGAGGTAAAAAACAAGGAAATATAGGACAGGAAACGGCAGGGGTGGGAGGGTGGGGCCAGCCAGAGGTTGTATTTGCCGGTTCTCTGAACGACTCAAAATTTCCACTACCGGTTCACCCGAACCTGCTTGAACCGGCTGAATACCACCTCAGGCTGCAGGAGGCCATCACGGCCAAAAACGGAGTCCGGGAGAGCCGCACATGGCTCTCCTAGGCTCCGTTTTTGCTGACAGAGGCACTGCAGGCCGGTCCTTTGCTGTTTCCAGGATGGACCCGCGGGCCAGATCTAAGCTTTCTGCGGGCCGAATCCAGCCCATAGGCCTTGAGTTTGACACCCCTGCTCTAGATGGACTCCTGGGGATGAGGATTGTACAACTGATGCTCAATATAATATCAATATGAGTTTTTAATGCCAGGAAGAAGGGATAGCATGCAGAATCTTGAGAACCAAGTCAGGAACCTCACAGTCTTCATTTATTAGATATTGCTACCGTCAGAAGTACATGCCTGTTGCCAAGCATCTGAATTTTGGTGATGTGATTGTGGTGATGCTGCAAGGGTTGTATGCAAACTGCTCAGAAGCCAATATTTTTCAGTGCCGTTGTAACTTTGAACAATCATTAAATACTTCAGTAGGGATGTCAGGCTTCTTGTCGGCAGTTGCTATTTTTTATTTGATTTGGTTTCGATAATATATAGGGCACTCACTCACTTTCATTGACTTAGCGAACGTTATCTTGGATTCTGGAAGGATCCCACCAACATCTTAATTATTATTCAATTGATAGATCCTAGAGCATATGGGATATTTTCTTGTCTCAATGATCCCCAGTCTAAATCTTTCTGGGTTTCTAAGCATGACAAATATTGCATGATACACTTTGTTTTAATCCCACAGGATTAAACCGCCCCGCCTCCTTCCAGTTCTGAGCTCATTTCCATATTCCTCAATACTCAGGAGTGTTTACTTTTGAACGGCGGTCTAATTGGTAATATTTGCATTGTCTTGTTTATCTTTGAAATGCAGAATTAGCAGGGAGACGCTAATCCCTATCTCGCCTTTATCAGTTATTTGCAAAATGGCTAATTTAGCAGCCCTGATACTCAATTCACGTTTTAGCAAGCAAGCAAGCAAGCAAAAACGACAGCAACTAGGAGCAAACAATGCATTGAATGCCACTGCTGTGATTTCCCAGTTCTCGCCCTCCTGTTTGCAAATATTTTGTACACAGACTCATTCAAGTTATGAGAGCCGGGGAAAAAAAAAAGATAAGGGAGGAAAAGCAACATTTGGTTCTCAAGTGGGTCATTAGCATATCTCGGCTGAAATGTGCTGCTCGGGCCCTGCGCACACAGCATTGGGCTGCACTTATAACGATGCGCCTGAATTACTCGGTAATGAAAACAAAATGCACCAAGATTAATCCCTTCTGTTTTGAGGATGCTAAGAGTACCAGGGAGCTCAGTTTTACTCGTCAGAGTTTGTGGTCTGGTTTGCAATTGGCACCTTCTTCTGGGTTTGCAATTGGCACCTTCTTCTGGGTTTGCAATTGGCACCTTCTTCTGGGTTTGTAATTGACACCCTCTTTTATGATTGCAATGGATGCTATTTTCTGTGTTTGTAATTGACACTCTTCTACATTTGTAATTGACAGCCTCTTCTGTGTTTGTAATTGGCACCCTCTTTTGTGATTGCAATGGATGCTATCTTCTGTGTTCGTAATTGACACTCTCTTCTACATTTGTAATTGACACCCTCTTCTGTGTTTGTAATTGACACCCTCTTTTGTGATTGCAATGGATGCTATCTTCTGTGTTCATAATTGACACTCTCTTCTACATTTGTAATTGACACCCTCTTCTGTGTTTGTAATTGACACCATCTTTTGTGATTGCAATGGATGCTATCTTCTGTGTTTGTAATTGACACCCTCTTCTGTGTTTGCAATTGGCACCATTTTCTGTGTTTGCAATTGATGCAGGGTGAATCTTGGAGGATCCATGTCCTGTTTCTTAAATTAACAGATTAACAGAGTTGGAAGGGACCTTGTAGGTCATCTAGTCCAATACCACCACCACCACCACCACCCAAGCAGGAGACCCTACATCATTTCTGACCGATGGCAGTCCAGTCTCTTCTTGAAAGCCTCCAGAGATGAAGCTCCCACAACTTCCGGAGGCAACTTCAGTTCCATTGGTTGATTGTTCACAAAATTGTCAGAAAATTTCTTCTTATTTCTAGGTTGAATCTCTCCTTGATCAGTTTCCATCCTTTAGTCCTTATCTGGCCTTTGGGTACTTTGAAAAATAGCTCGACCCCTTCCTCTTTGTGGCAGCCCCTCAAATATTGGAAGACTGCTATCATGTCTTCCCTGGTCATTCCCTTTCCAAGACCAGCCAGGCCTAGTTCCTGTAACCCAGGGGTCTCCAACCTTGGCAACTTTAAGACTTGTGGACTTCAACTCCCAGAATTCCTCTGGCTGAGGAATTCTGGGTGTTGAAGTCCACAAATCTTAAAGTTGCTAAGGTTGAAGACCCCTACTGTAACCAGTCTTCATATATTTTAGTCTCCAGTCCCCTAATCATCCTGCTTGCTCTTTTCTACACTTTTTCTGGAGCAGTGATGGCTAGCCTTTTTGCCATCGTGTGCCAAAAGCAAAGGGAGCATTGGGGTGTGTGTGTCACATGTGTATGTGCCCATACCCATAATTAAATTAGTTCCACCCCCCGCGCATACGCACACAACCCCCCCCCCCGTGCTCCCTCTGCTTTTGGCATGGTGGGCCCAGTAGCTCCATTTTTTGCCCTCCCCAGGCTCCAGAGGCTTTCTAGGAGTCTAAGGAGGGCAAAAATGGCCTTCCCCACCCCCTGGAGGCCCTCCGGAGGCCGGAAACAGCCAGTTTCCTGATTTCTGGTGGGCCCAGAAGGCCTGAAAATCAGCTGGCTGGTGCACACATGTGCGCTGTAGCTGAGCTAGGGCAACACTCACGTGCCCACAGATGTGGCTCTGCTTGTCACCTGTGGCACACATGCCATAGGTTCGCCATCATGGTTCTAGAGTCTCAACATCCTTTTTATAGTGTGGTGACCAAAACTGGATGCAGTATTCTAGGTGTGGTCTTACTAAGGTTTTATAGAGTGGTATTAGTACTTCACTTGATCTCAATTGTATCTCTCTGTTATACAATTTAGGATTGCATTGGCTTTTTTGGCTGCCGCCACACATTTCCGACTCATATTTAACTGGTTGTCCACTAAGACTTCCAGATCCCTCTCATCTTCTTCCCCATCTAGAGGGCCAAAAGCAATGAGGTTGGGAATATGTTTAAATTGCCTGAGTGGGGAAGGCCAATCACCTGGGATCTTTTCTTAATTTGTGTATTTTTAAATGGCGGAACGGGTTTTTAAGCTGTCTCTCTCCCATTCTTCTCAAAGACTTACCAAATCTGGCCTGCAAAACTTTTTATGACCACCAGATGGCAGCAAAGCAATGCAGAAATCTCTGCCTCTTTGCTGTCCTTTAGTGGTCATTTAGATCTAGGCAGGTCTGAATTCCTAATTCCATTGTCAAACCCCTCAGATAGCAAGCTTCCCTCCTAAATTGCCCCAACGCTAAAACAAAAATTGGATCCAGATTTTTTTTTTTCAGCCTCTTCTACTCCAGGAAGGCTGAGCTGACAAATTGGTTACAAATGGAATATTTCTTTTTGCTGAGCTGCGAATACCACTTAGAACACCAGAGGATGTAAATGCATCTGAGTACACCTGCAGAAAGGATTCAGTGTAGATTATATTGAGCGCTCCAGGAGCTGCAGAATATTGAGTTGAGGTGCAGATAAAAATCATAATAAGCCCGACTCTGATTTTCGAAGGCGGCAGCCAGCATTGGCAGCTCTTGACGGAAGTGGGAAGCGAGGAAACTGCTGAGCGAACAGTGGAAATCACCACAGAGCTAAAATATATATATATATATTCAGAAGCGCAAGTTATCTGATGAAGAGGCATGGATGGGGAACCGCATATTTAACAGTTGGCACGATTTTTATTTCTCCTTCCACTGGACAACATCGCTGACGTGTAAAACACCTTCCGTTCCTGGCTGGGGTATTAGAGGAGGCCGACGGATCGGCGCTTGTTTTGATTTCCGTCAAGATCTTGGTGTTCTCCTGCTTCGGGAATGTGGCAGGCAATTAAAACAGCAGCGAGATTCAGCCACACTGATGACTTTGTGCCCAAATGTTGGAGTTTATCACAAGAATCACATCCTATCGGTCCACAGACCTGCAAGCACCTGATATAGGTGCTAAATTCCATTTATTTGATTAAGGATCAGAGAAGTCAGGGTTTGGGGAAATGATGTATGTACGTGTTGGAAGAAATATTCAATTCCAAGAAATGTTGAGTTCCAAAAAGACACCGAAAACATGGAGGCTGATTGGAAAGATGGTTTAATGATGAAGCAGAGCCACCAGCAGTCCCGGGCAGCTAACTACATGCAGTTGAGAGTCGGGGAGTGGGGGCGGGGGGTTATACCTTCTCTTGGGCTTGGTACTTGAGCTTCCTGTTCCTGTGCAAGAACATGTATTCTATTGGCTGTTGTCAGACTCCCATGAGGCCATGTACAGATCCTAAGATTTTGTCTGAGCTAAGTTTGGTTGGATAGGGACACAGTAGCTCAGGGGCTAGGACGTTGAGCTTGTCGATCGAAAGGTCGGCAGCTCAGTGGTTCGAATCCCTAGTGCTGCCGTGTAAATCCCGTGACTTGTCCCAGCTTCTGCCAACCTAGCAGTTTCGAAAGCACGTAAAAATGCAAGTAGAAAAAATAGGGACCACCTTTGGTGGGAAGGTAACAGCATTCCGTGCACCTTTGGTGTTGAGTCATGCCGGCCACATGACCACGGAGACGTCTTCGGACAGCGCTGGCTCTTCGGCTTTGAAACGGAGATGAACACCGCCCCCTAGAGTCGGCAACGACTAGCACATATGTGTGAGGGAAACCTTTACCTTTACCTTAAGTTTGGTTGAAGTGGGGTCTGCTGATGCAATGAAGGGGCTTGTTGGGCAATTCCTATTTGTGGCTGAGGGCTAATCCTATCTTTGTTCAGACCTTGCTACAGGGAATTTTTGCCTATGAATAGAGCTATCTATCTCTTTCTCTCTTAAGTGCTGACATCTGCTGTGGGCTAATAAGTGCTGATATCTGCTTTCCAAGAGCATCTTTCTCCATTCCTCACCGGTTGGATCGCCTTGCAATCCAAGGGACTCACAGGAGTCTTCTCCAGCACCAGAGTTCAAAGGCCTCAATTCTTTGGCGCTCAGCCTTCCTTATGGTCCAACTTTCACAGCCATCCATTGCAACTGGGAAAACCATCGCCTTGAATATACGCACTTTTGTTGGCAGGGTAACCCACTAGCAACCCCTAAAACTAAAATAAATAAAAAAAATAACAACCCTCAACTACACGTAGGATCCTGTATATCGCCGTCTGCCACTTTGAACTGTGGGGTAAAATGAAACGTAATAAAAATATCAATAAACAATTTTAATGGGGTCTGACAGTGGGTTGTCATTTAAACAAAATTAGCCTAACAACCTTCCAAGAGCCATAAATAATCAACATTTCTTTACTCAGGGTGCCTGCTTCGCTTAAGTCAAAAATGTGGTTTGACATTTTCCGCAACCATTAACAATAATTTTTTTCCTCCCCTCAGGCATGTCTTGATCATATCGTAAATAGATTTAGCATTGTGTCAGAGCTCTTTCCTCCCTAATTTGATGGCTCGCCAATGACTCTGATGACTTATTGACGCTTGATCAATACCTTCTGATGGTTAGTAGATGTTTCTTTCAGGAGCGTTGATGGATGGTTGGAAAACAACTCCCTCGTTCTTCCCCTTTTCAAAGTTGGAGCCAAAGTGGAGAGAAAGTTGGAAGGGAAATCAGAAAAAAGGGGGTTTGGTGCAGGGATGAAATGCTCCCGGTTTGGACCGGTTCGCCCGATCCGGTAGCAATCTTGGCTGGTGGTTCGGAGAACCGTTGGCAATCGCGGTGCGAGGCTCCGTCCACCTGCCCGGCTGTCATTACTTCCTGGTTTTAACCAGGAAGAAAGATGTTTTGTACCCTCTGCGCATGCACCGAAAGGTTTTGCGCATGTGCAGAGGGTGCGCACACGTATGTGACACATGCACTTGTGTGAGCGAAGCGAGTGCGCGTGCTTGTTGCATGCACTTCTGAACCGGTAAGAAAGGTAAGCAGATTTTACCCTTGGCTTGGTGGACTGTACAAAAATAGATTTTGTGACGGTCTTGGTGGTGCTTTTTGATCAGGTTCCAAGTGTCACACATCATAGATTCATCTTTTTGTGCCATTTCCCTATTTCTGATGTGACCAATCGCTAAAATCCAGATAAATACGGGGAGAGGAATGTAAATTGAATGAAGCTTAAGACGATTGGGTGGTAATTAATGGTTTGGGATAATACTGTGGTTTTTAAGAGGTATCACAAAGGCAATCTATGGGCCATTACGTCTGGGTGAGGTGTTCCTTTGTGTGCAGCATTTTAGATTTTAGAAGTGAATCTTTGTAACTTAGGGTTGAACTGTGGGGGTCCTTGGTTCTTTCTGAGCTTGGTGGTTTTCTTGCAGATATTTCATGACCCAACTAGGTAACATCATCAGTGCTGAAAGGGAATTGGTTTTGTGGAGAGGAGGAGGAGAATTGTGGGGTCCTTGGTTCTTTCTGAGCTTGGTGGTTTTCTTGCAGATGTTTCATGACCCAACTAGGTAACATCATCAGTGCTGAAAGGGAATTGGTTTTGTGGAGAGGAGGAGGAGGAGGAGAATTGTGGGGTCCTTGGTTCTCTCTGAGCTTGGTGGTTTTCTTGCAGATGTTTCATGACCCAACTAGGTAACATCATCAGTGCTGAAAGGGAATTGGTTTTGTGGAGAGGAGGAGGAGGAGGAGAATTGTGGGGTCCTTGGTTCTCTCTGAGCTTGGTGGTTTTCTTGCAGATATTTCATGACCCAACTAGGTAACATCATCAGTGCTGAAAGGGAATTGGTTTTGTGGAGAGGAGGAGGAGAATTGGGGTCCTTGGTTCTCTCTGAGCTTGGTGGTTTTCTTGCAGATGTTTCATGACCCAACTAGGTAACATCATCAGTGCTGAAAGGGAATTGGTTTTGTGGAGAGGAGGAGGAGGAGGAGAATTGTGGGGTCCTTGGTTCTCTCTGAGCTTGGTGGTTTTCTTGCAGATGTTTCATGACCCAACTAGGTAACATCATCAGTGCTGAAAGGGAATTGGTTTTGTGGAGAGGAGGAGGAGGAGAATTGTGGGGTCCTTGGTTCTCTCTGAGCTTGGTGGTTTTCTTGCAGATATTTCATGACCCAACTAGGTAACATCATCAGTGCTGAAAGGGAATTGGTTTTGTGGAGAGGAGGAGGAGAATTGTGGGGTCCTTGGTTCTCTCTGAGCTTGGTGGTTTTCTTGCAGATGTTTCATGACCCAACTAGGTAACATCATCAGTGCTGAAAGGGAATTGGTTTTGTGGAGAGGAGGAGGAGGAGGAGAATTGTGGGGTCCTTGGTTCTCTCTGAGCTTGGTGGTTTTCTTGCAGATGTTTCATGACCCAACTAGGTAACATCATCAGTGCTGAAAGGGAATTGGTTTTGTGGAGAGGAGGAGGAGAATTGTGGGGTCCTTGGTTCTCTCTGAGCTTGGTAGTTTTCTTGCAGATGTTTCATGACTCAACTAGGTAACATCATCAGTGGAAGAAGGGAGTGGACTGTGTTGAGAAGAGGAGGAGGAGGAGGAGGGGGGGGAATAATGTAGAGTCCTTGGTGCTGTCTGAGCTTGGTGGTTTTCTTGCAGATGTTCCATGACCCAAGTAGGTAACATCATCAGTCTTGGAAGAGAGTGGGCTTTGTGGGGGAGGAGGAGGAGGAGGAGGACTGTGGGATTCTTGGTGGTCTAAGACAGGGGTCACCAACCTTTCGGACCTCAGGGACCACCAAATCCATAATTTTAAATCCTGAGGACCACTAATATGATTTTTAAAAAAAGAGAAATAGTATTTAGTACAATATTTAAAAAATGCAAATAATCTTTCTGCGGACCACCAAAATTTTCTCACGGACCATCAGTGGTCCACGGACCACCACTTGGTGACCACTGGTCTAGGAGTTTGCTGGAGGTTTTTTTGCAGACATTTCATTACCAATGGATAAAGAGTTGGAGCCAATAACAGTTTCCTGTGTTCTCAAGAAAAATCTGTAAGCTTGTCAGTGGGTGGCAAAGCCACGTGCCTTGAATTCAGATGGTCTTGAGTTCAACCTGAAGTATCTCCAGGTGAGACTGAAAGATCCTCTCTCAGAATCCGTGGAAAATCACCGCTGAGAAATGTTGTAAAGGTAAAGATTTCCCCTTGCCCAGTCATGTCCAATTCTAGCGGGTGTTGCTCATCTTTGTTTCTTAGCGGAGAAGTTCCTTAGCTGTCGGAAGATACTTCTGCTGTCATGTGGCCATCATGGCTATACGCCCATGGAATGCTGTTATTACCTTCCCACCAAAGTGGTACCTATTCATCTACTCGCATTTCCATGCTTTTGAAGTGCTAGGTGGACAGGAGCTGGAGCAAGGAACGAGAGCTCACCCCATCATGCGGTGTTTGGGTTTCGAACGCCGGAAAGGTAACAAGCTTTTTACTTTAACCACTGAGCCATTGCACCCCAAAGAAACACAAGACTGGTACTTCTGACCAATATGGACTCCCCTTTTTCTGGAATTACCATGGAGTGGTTAACCCAAGAAAATTTTTAGCTGTGCCCGAAAATAGAACCCATGAACGTAGGAAGAGAGAGATCGAAAAAGAAGCAGCTTAAGACCACTAAGTATAGCAGATGTTCCTGTAAGGTGGGCGTCTTGGCGGTCCACCAGGCAGGTTCTACGTATATTTGCTTCCGCGATGGATTTTAATAACTCCACAAGCAAATTTTGATAGATGGCCAGCCACGCACTGTCAAAAAAAAGGGGGGGGGTGCTTTCTTTTTTCCTTTTTTTAAAAATATGTTTTATTTATAGTGAGTTAATAAGGGAGCAGAGTGGGCTACTTTTGAAATGCCAACCCCGAAATAAATTTGGAAAATGGTTCTTGCAAGAACTACTTCGCAACGCAGCTCCCTTGCTTGGGCTCACATTGGCTCGTGGCTTGTCCACTTCCAGCCGTATCTCTGAGAAGGGGGCCGTTTTTAAATTTAAGCCAGTCGGTGCAGCCCACGCTTCCACACTTTAATGCTTCCAAGTTTGTACGGGTAGTCCTTGACTTACAGTGGTTCACTTAGTGACCATCCCAAGTTGCAATGGCACTGAAAAAAAGGACTTGGGACCAGTAGTGGGTTCCAAATCCCATTGCTACCGGTTTGCTTGTGGGCACACGGGTGACACTTCTGCGCATGTGCAGAGATGTCTGGGCAGGTGGGCAGAGTTGACCACTGTCGCCGCTACCAGTTCGCCTGATCCAGGGTGAACCAGCAGCAACCCACCACTGCTTAGGACTGTTTTTCACAGTTACGACCTTTGGCAGCGTCTCCGTGGTCAAAATTCAGACCTGCTTGGAAACTGGTTCATATTTATGACCGTTGCTGTGTCCCAAGGTCATGTTTTGGTCACCTTTTCACAAGGTGTGGGGTAAGGAGTGTATTTGTGAAGAAGTGTAGGATTAATGGAGCTCGGACAATCATTTTTCTGAAATGGTATAGGGCAGGGGTCTCTAACCTTGGTCCCTTTAAGACTTGTGGACTTCAACTCCCAGAGTTCCTCAGCCAGCTTTGCTGGCTGAGGGACTCTGGGAGTTGAAGTCCACAAGTCTTAAAGGGACCAAGGTTGGAGATCCCTGGTATAGGACAGTGATGGGGAATCTTTTCTGCACTGAGTGCTGAAAAAAGAGTGTGTGTGTCTCTGGGCCGCAACCCAGAAGAGGAATTGCCCAGGGCATCCTTGCACCCCAAGGGTGAGTTCTACTTACCTTTACTACCGGTTCGTATCGCGCACATGCGTGTGCTCTTCTGTTCACCTGTGATGACATCCGGATCAGTGGGCGGAGCCTCCCACTGGTTTTACTACTGGTTCTTGCGAACTGGACCGAACCGGGGGCAACCCACTACTGGTGCGCCCAATAATGAACTTCCGGTTTCAGCTACTGAACTTCCAGTTTCAGCCAGCTACTCTTCCGGGTTTTTGTCGCATATGCGCACGTGATGATCAGCTGGCCTGCGTGCATGCTCACCGAGGAAAACGGAAGACCAGCTCTTCTAGTTTCCAGCACTGAAACATGCCAGAAGGCTAGCTGATTGTCGCACGCTCATGCGCGCTAGAAACCCGGAAGAGGAATGGGCGACACCGCGAGTGCCAGGTGACATGGCTCCATGAGGCCACTTTGGGCATGCGTGCCATAGGTTCGCCATCACGGATATAGGGTTTCCTGCCTGAGCAGGGGGTTGGATAAGCTGACCTTCAAGGTTCCTTCCAACACTGGTATTCTGTAATAGTGTTTTTTTAGTGAATTCCCACAAAAGAAAGCTGTTGACCATGTCTCGCAGCACACACTCGGGCAGACAGCACATTCTAGTAGACAGTGGCATAAATAACCTGGTGTATTGTTGGCACCTTCCTCCTTAACCTGTACTTTTCACTCTCCCAGAGTTCATTCTTTTTTTTAATTTATTTATGATGATGATGATGATTTACAGCTTTCCCAATTACAACGACAAGATGAATTTGTTACTGCTAAAGGCCGCGACGAATTGACATTAAACTGTCTGTAATTCACGAGTGATACAGAGAGGAATTTATGTTAAGGACGAGGCACATGTACTTATTTTATTTTATTTATTTATTTTATTTTATTTTCTTTTCTTTTCTTTTATTATTTTCTTTTCTTTTCTTTTCTTTTCTTTTATTATTTTATTTTATTTTATTTTATTTTATTTATTTTATTTTATTTTATTTTATTTTATTCTATTTATTTATTTTGTCAAACACAACAGTATATATAAGTATAAGCATGAAATAACCATACGAATTGGATACAATCAAAGGGAACATTAGGACAGGAACGGTAGGCACGCTGGTGCTCTTATGCACGCCCCTTACAGACCTCTTAGGAATGGGGTGAGGTCAATGGTAGATAGTTTTTGGTTGAAGCTTTGGGGATTATGGGAAGAGACCACAGAGTCAGGTAGTGCGTTCCAAGTATTAACAACTCTGTTACTGAAGTCATATTTTCTGCAATCAAGATTGAAGTGGTTCACTTTAAGTTTAAATCTATTGTGTGCTCGTGTATTGTTGAGATTGAAGCTGAAGTAGTCTTCGACAGGAAGGACATTGTAGCAGATGATTTTATGAGTTATACTCAGGTCATGCCGAAGGCGGCGGAGTTCTAAATTTTCTAAACCCAGGATTTCAGGTCTGGTGGCATAAGGTATTTTGTTGTGATCAGAGGAGATACTCTCTATCTTCAGCAACCTTTCAGCGATAAAAAAGGGGGAAAAATATGGCAACCCTCCGTTTGCTTTATGAAGGCAATATCACAAAGCAGAGGCACCTCCATCCTTCTTCTCCTTGTCCATTACCCTAAAATTAATGTCCGGATTAGGAAAGGAAAGAATTAAGTCCATCTGGCCTCAAAAACGTGGCTAAATAGGACAGCATAGTGCCGGGGCAGGTGGGCAGGCCCACCCATGATCGCCGCTACCGGTTCACCTGAACCGGCTGAATACCATCACTGATTCCATTCCAGTCCACTCCAGCTTGTGACTATGTAGGGACTCTAAACCAATTCCTTGCTTGACTCCTCCCCCTGGCTCAGGCAGTCCCTCTCCTACACCCTTTGATCAAACAGTGGGATCTTTTTGGACCTAGGAAACGTTCCTTCTTTGTTGTAGCATTTGCCCTCTGGAATGAGGTTCCCCCCCCTGAGATCATGACATCCTATGCTGGTCGAGGCCCATAAAAAAGACTGGATTTGATGTGTGTGTGTATGTGTGTGTGTGTGTGTGTAAGCAGATGATCTCTTGCATGGCTCAGCTCCAAACACCAGGATAACCAATCTGCGAATGGACAAATTTATTATTGACTGCAGCAGTCCAGGGATTCTACTAGCTTAATGGAGGAAAGGAAAGAAATCCTATTTGTTGCTGCTCTTGTAAAATCTCTGGGGATCAAAAGCCGTTCTTGATCTCTGCTACAGGCGTTTCCCCCCACTCCCAAATGATGCTAAGCTTATTTTACAGTCTTGGCCAGAGCTGTTGCTGTTCCCTTCCTCACCACGGCAGAAAGCTTGCCGGCTAGCTTTGTTTATTTATCAAATTTATATAGCCGCCCATCTCATAAATGTGACTCTGGGCGGACCTACAATCAAATCAGAACGATTAAAAATCAAACTTGAAGAACCAGTCAACCGCAAAGTCATCAATAAACAGATGGTCCTCGACTTATGGCCACAATTGAGCCTAAAAACATCTGTTGCTAAGAGAAGCAGGTGTTTAGGGAGTTTTGACCCATTTGGCATCCTCTCTTGCCTCAGTAGTTAAGTGAATTGCTGGCTATTGAGTACTGCAGCTTCCCCATTGATTTTGCTCGGCGGAAGGTGGCAAAAGATGGTCACATGACCCCAGAGACTGCAACCGTCATAAGTACATGCCAGTTGCCAAGCACCTGAATTTTGATCACGTGACCATGGGAATGCTGCAACCGTCATTCTGATAAGAGGCTTTCTGATAAAGAGTTTTGGGATAATGAAACAAATTTTTAAAGCACTGGCTTGCAGAGAGACTTACATGAAAGAGATGGACTGGTGTTTGGAACCATTGCAGTTTGGATATTTTTTTTTACAAAAAAACATTTTTTAACATTTAACATGGACTAGAAGACCTTTAGCATACTAAAAAGCAGAGACATCACCCTGCCAATAAAAGTGCGTATAGTCAAGGCGATGGTTTTCCCAGTTGCAATGGATGGCTGTGAAAGTTGGTCCATAAGGATGGCTGAGCGCCAAAGAATTGAGGCCTTTGAACTCTGGTGCTGGAGAAGACTCCTGCGAGTCCCTTGGACTGCAAGGCGATCCAACCGGTCAGTCCTAGAGGAGGTCAACCCTGACTGCTCTTTAGAAGGCCAGATCCTGAAGAGGAAAGTCAAATACTTTGGCCACCTAATGAGAAGGAAGGACTCACTGGAGAAGAGCCTAATGCTGGGAACGATGGAGGGCAAAAGAAGAAGGGGACAGCAGAGGTGGCTGGCTGGAGTTACTGAAGCAGTCGGCGTGAGCTTCAATGGACTCCAGAGGATGATAGAGAACAGGAAGGCTTGGAGGAACATTTTCCATGGAGTTGCGATGGATCGGACACGACTTTGCAACTAACAACAACAAACATGGACTAGAAGACCTTCAAGGTCCCTTCCAACTCTGTTATTTTGTTTGCGTAAAAATAATTTTAAAACATCTACAGTCTATCCCGATGCCATGCCACCGAGACTAGGTTTAATACCATGTTTGCTTTCTGCAAATGAAATAAATAAATAGTTCTCTGAGAATCTGTCCCCAAGATACAAAATTCCAGTCTTGGATGATTTTCCTGGAGGCGGAAAGATGAATTATGGAACGGAGAGCTTCCTGTGCGTCAGATATGTGGGCATTGAGTAACACCTGGGATATTCTCTGGATTTGTAAATCTTCTTTCGATTTGGCTGTGTCTTCCTCTGTGGAGCCAAAAAAAAAAAAGGAAAAAGAAAGAATGGAGTTGTTTTTCTCACCAAGAAATTGAAAATTTAAAGGCAATGTCCGTGGCAGCGCGGAAGCTTTTGGGGTTTTCTGGAACGCTGACAGTCCGGTTTTCAGCAATTTTTTTTTTTGTCATAACATTATATACGGGAACATATATTGAAAGAAAACAATAGGACAGGAACGGTAGGCACTTTTGTGCACTTATGCACGCCCCTTATAGTCCTCTTAGGAATGGGGTGAGGTCAATGGTAGACAGTTTTTGGTTAAAGCATTTAGGAGTTGGAGAGGAGACCCCAGAGTCAAGTAGTGTATTCCAAGCATTAACAACTCTGTTACTGAAGTCATATTTATTTATTTATTTATTTGTCACAACATCATACAAAAAGATTATGTAGTATATACACATATAAACATATATAGGAAGAAGAAAAGAAAAACAATAGGACAGGAACGGTAGGCACGTTTGTGCGCTTATGCACGCCCCTTATGGTCCTCTTAGGAATGGGGTGAGGTCAATAGTAGAAAGTTTTTGGTTAAAGCTATTAGGATTATGAGAAGAGACCACAGAGTCAGGTAAAGTATTCCAAGCACTGATGATTCTGTTGCAGAAGTCATATTTTCTGCAATCTAGATTAAAGCGGTTTACATTAAGTTTAAATCTATTGGTTGCCCTTGTATTATTGCAATTAAAGCTGAAGTAGTCTTTGACAGGAAGGACATTACAATAGATGATTCTGTGAGTTAAACTTAGGTCTTGTCGAAGGTGACGGAGTTCCAAGTTTTCTAAGCCTAGGATTTCAAGTCTGGTGGGATAAGGTATTTTGTTGTTTTCAGAGGAATGGAGAACTCTTCTTGTAAAATATTTCTGGACACGCTCAATTGTATTGATGTCAGAGATGTGGTGAGGGTTCCAAACAGGTGAGCTGTATTCTAGAATTGGTCTAGCAAATGTTTTATATGCTCTGGTTAGTAGTGTGGTGTTTTTGGAAAAGAAGCTACGCAAAATTAGGTTTACAACTCTTAGAGCTTTTTTTGCTATGTAGTTGCAGTGGGCTTTGGCACTTAGATCATTTGACATGAAAACTCCAAGGTCTTTAACGGGATGGGGGTCGTCTGTAAGGTAATGTCCATCTAGTATGTACTTAGTTTTAGAGTTCTTTTTTCCTATATGTAAGACTGAGCATTTGCTGGTTGAATTTTCTGCAATCAAGATTGAAGCGGTTGACATTAAGTTTGAATCTGTTGTTTGCTCTTGTATTATTGCTATTGAAGCTGAAGAAGTCTTTAACAGGAAGGACATTGTAATAGTAGTTCTAAATTTTCTAATCCCAGGATTTCAAGTCTGGTGGAATAAGGTATTTTGTTGTGTACAGAGGAGTGGAGAACTCTTCTTGTAAAATATTTTTGGACTCGTTCAATTGTATTAATGTCAGAGATGTGATGTGGGTTCGAGACAGATGAGCTGTGTTCAAGAATGGGTCTGGCAAATGTTTTGAATGCTCTAGTGTAGAGTTTTTGGAAAAGAAGCTATGCAGAATTAGGTTTACAACTCTTAGAGCCTTTTCTGCTATGTAGTTGCAGTGGGCTTTGGCACTTAGATCATTTGATATGAAAACTCCAAGGTCCTTAACAGGGTTAAATTCCGGCTTCTCAGCCAGATTCCATCCTCATTGAAGAACATGAAGCATATTGGTGTTGGTTTTTTTTAACAGGCATTCGGGCATACAGCTTTCAAAAACGAAAATTGTAATAAGATAAAGTAGAGATAATCCTCCATGTACAACCACAATTGAGCCCCAAATTTATGTTGCTAAGTGAGAAATTTGTTAAGTGGGTTTTGCCCCATTCTGTGACTTTTCTCACCACGTGAATCACTGGGGTTGTTAAATGAATAACACCGTTGTTAAGCGAATCTGGCTCCCCCATTGATTTTGCTTGTTGGAAGGTCGCCACCCCTGCGACCACTGCGACCGTCATAAATACGAGTCAGCGGACAAGCGTCTGAATTTTAATCGCATCACCGTTGGGATGCTGCAGCAGTCAAAAGTGTGAAAAGCAGTCGCAAGTCCCCCTTTTTTTTCCAGTGCTGTGGTAACTTTGAATGGTCGCTAAATGAGCCATTGTAAGTCCAGGATGACTTGATTTTGTATTGATTTTCCCTCTCTTTCCCCCTGAATTTCCCAAACCGAGATTCCCAGATGTCAGTACTAATTGACTCATTCAATTATGTCAGAATTAAGCTGCCATTTTACACATGGCCAATTTACAACGGAATACAAATTAAATCATTGTGGTTTGATGGCACTGGCTGGCTCACCAGAGGATTAACAGCAAAGGACGTAAAAAGTTGAGGGCAGCGGACGAAGCTCGCGGGGGATGAAAAATCGTTAAATCGATCGGTCTTCCTGCCTTTTCTTTCGGATCGGGAAAAACGGATCCGCTCATTGATTCGACTCCCGGGACCGATTTTAACGATCCGCTCTTGGGGATGGTTCTCAAACCGGAGCGACTCTAAAAGGTCAAAAATTCAATCAGCCGTTATAAATTGATCTTTGTGAGTCTTATCAGTTCTGCTTGCTGATGAAGTATTCCCGTTCCTGTCCTGCAAGTTCTGCTTGCTGATGAAGTATTCCCGTTCCTGTCCTGCAAATCGCTGATGAACTGTATCGGTAATAATAAGAATTTTAAAAAAGCCATCCGAAGTTTTTGCTTCGATACAAAATACAGTTTCTCTAATTACAATATGGATCATAGAATAATAGGGTTGGAAGGGACCTTGGAGGTCTTCTAGTCCAACCCCCTTCTCAAATAGACTCTATACCAGGGGTCACCAACCTTTCAGACCTCAGGGACCACTAAATTCATAATTTTAAATCCTGCGGACCACTAATATGATCTGCCTAATGACTGGCTGGGTGGGCATGGCTAGGTGGTCATGTGACTGGGTGGGCGTGGCCAACTCGATTGTCACTCATGTTGAGGGGTGCCTCACTGGCCTTTACTCGCCCCTTCTCTCCCAGCCACTCCTTCCCTCCGTGCTGGAGTGTGCCGGAAGTGGCACACGGAGCCATTGCCCATTGCTTTTCCAGGTTCTGGTGCATCGGCCTGCTGGTCTTCACACATGCAGTAGTACCGGAAACTGCCCAGTGCGAATGCGCGTGCCGGGGAGATGATCTGATTTCCAGCATGCGCATGCGCATGCTCACTGGCCACCTGGTCTTCTGGTTTCTGGCTCTCATGTGTGTGCTTTCGACTGCCGAAAAGGTTCGCCAACACATGCTATCATGGGTCATCCCAGAGGTATCCACAAGGGCAGTGTCAGCCACAACTCGATGATACTCGAGGCTGTCATTCAGGCGGGACCAGATGACTCACATACGGTCCGACGCCAATTGTAGATTCATCCGGGCCACACTATCACTGGGGCTGTTGCCGCCAAACCAGACATGGCGTGAAGCTCTCACCACTGCTGTGGCTGCAGCCATGTTACCGGAAGCCAATGCTGGCGTCTCCACAGCACAACTGGGAGGCAGGGCTACTGAACAGCCGACAGATCCAAACCGTGGAGGCTTTGCTGAGTCTTGGCTTTATTTATTTATTTATTTATTTATTTATTTATTTATTTATTTATTTATTTATTTATTTATTTATTTATTTATTTATTTATTTATTTATTTAACTTTTATACCGCCCTTCTCCCGAAGGACTCAGGGCGGTTTACAGCCAATAAAAAACATATACAAGACAAAAGTGAAAACATAATTAAAAAACTGATTATAAATGGCCTAATAAAGTTAAAACAATACGAAACCACTCTAAAATCCCCACTTAAAATTTCCCCATCAAGCGAGCCCCGCACGGTGAAATAAAAAAGTCTTGAGCTCGCGTTTAAAAGACCGGAGGTCGGGAAGTTGGCGCAACCCAGGAGGCAACTCATTCCAAAGGGCAGGGGCCTCCACAGAGAAGGCCCTCCCCCTGGGGGCCGCCAGTCTACATTGTTTGACTGATGGCACCCTGAGGAGGCCCTCCCTATGGGAGCGCCCAGGCCGATGGGAGGCTATAGGTGGCAGTAGGCGGTCCCGTAAATAACCTGGTCTTATGCTACTATGCCACAGGCTTGTATAAGGAACTATTTATTTTATTTATTTATTTTATTAGATTTTTATACCGCCCTTCTCCCGAAGGATTCAGGGTGGTGTACAGCCAGATAATAAAAACCCACAATATACACATTAAAACAGAAACTTAAAACCGAGCATATTACAAAGATGGCCGAAATTTAAAAAATTTAAAACCCTAAAATTCATAAATAACCCCAATTAAAATTTAATAAAACTTTTAAGCCAGTCCCGCTTGAATAAATAAATGCGTTTTCAGCTCACGGCAAAAAACTAAGCCGGCCAGCCTGGATTAGGGGTGGTGTATTGGCTGTGTTATAGGCTGAACGCGTGTTGAGGGCGCGGGTAGGGGGTGGAGTCACGGGTGGAGCACGAGAGACATTAAAAGGTGGAGGGGAGCACTGCGCGATAGCGCTGACTATTTTTCGTCATTGTGATTGATTGTTGGAACGTCCCGGAGCGCTGGATAAAGATTGCTACACCCAGAAACCTGGTTTGTCTTTTTTCCAAGCGCCTGTCCGGAACCTGACCGGAAGGACATAAAAAAAGCAAGATGGTGACCATGGGTGCACCATCTGAGTCCCGCCCCTTTTTACACAGGTCATGTTTTTCGGACCCTCCTAGAGTTTTCTTCCCCATCCCCCACCCCAAGAGTACATTTCACAATTGCATTTACCACAACAATACACGAGCACACAATAGATTTAAACTTTAATGTGAACCGCTCCAATCTTGATTGCTGAAAATATGACTTCAGTAACAGAGTTGTTAATGCCTGGAATGCACTACCTGACTCTGTGGTATCTTCCCAAAATCCCCAAAGCTTTAACCAAAGACTATCTACTGTTGACCTCACCCCATTCCTAAGAGGTCTGTAAGGGGCGTGCATAAGAGCACCAGCGTGTCTACCGTTCCTGTCCTAATGTTCCTTTTGATTGTATCCAATTCGTATAGTTATTTCATGCTTATACTTATATATACTCTTGTGTTTGACAAATAAAATAAATAAAAATAAAAATAAATAAAAAATGTGTACGGTGGTGCTGTCTGGCTGCCAGGTGGAGCACAATTGTTATCTCATCTTTTTTATTTTTATTTTATTTATTTATTTATTTATTTATTTTGTCACAACAGTATATATAAGCATAAGCATGAAAGTAACTATATAATATATAAGCATATATATATAAGCATAAGCATGCAATAACTATATTAATTGGATATAATGAAAGAAAACAATAGGACAGGAACAATAGGCACGTTTGTGCTCTTATGCACGCCCCTTACGGACCTCTTAGGAATGGGGTGAGGTCAATAGTAGACAGTTTTTGGTTAAAGCTTTGGGGATTTTGAGAAGAGACCGCAGAGTCAGGTAGTGTGTTCCAAGCATTAACAACTCTGTTACAGAAGTCATATTTTCTACAATCAAGATTGAAGCGGTTAACATTAAGTTTAAATCTGTTGTTTGCTCTTGTATTGTTGCGATTGAAGCTGAAGTAGTCTTTAACAGGAAGGACATTGCAATAGATGATTCTGTGAGTTATACTCAGGTCATGCCGAAGGTGGCGTAATTCTAAATTTTCTAAACTCAGGATTTCAAGTCTGGTGGCATAAGGTATTTTGTTGTATTCAGAGGAGTGGAGAACTCTTCTTGAAAAATATTTCTGGACACGTTTAATTGTATTGATGTCTGAAATGTGGTATGGGTTCCAGACAGGCGAGCTGTATTCAAGAATCGGTCTAGCAAATGTTTTATAAGCTCTGGTAAGTAGTGTAGTGTTTCTGGAGAAGAAGCTATGTAAGATTAGGTTTACAACTCTTTGTAAACTCTTTGGCTGGTCTACCAGTCGCTATAGAACTTCCACAATAACGAGACTTGGTTTATGTTCGCTTATTGCATGAGCATCAAAACAGCAAAAACTGTTCAGAATGGAGGGGAGGGGGGTGTCTCGCGGTTCCCTCATTAATAACTCCTGAAGGTAATAAATAAATAAATATTATTATTTGCAAAAGGGAGAGATTACGACCTCGCGCTAAATGTCCTAGCCGTAAATGTGCCACTCGCTATTGATTTTGATTGGATGTATGCCGAGATAAAATATAATTAGGGTGCTAATTTTAGTTAAGCCTGCCATTTCGGATTCTATCCTTTCTTCATTTAGTTGCAGGGATCGAGCTGGACTCTCTGAGTGATACTAAAAATGCAAGTTGGTTGGCAGAGCGTTAATAAATGATTCATCCGGAGTCTAAAATAAACATATACAGGAGACCCTAGCAGTCAGCTTGGAGGGAAGGGGGCGCTGGCGGCAGACATCGCACTGAAAGCTGAAATAATGGCTAAACCTGAATTGGATGGTTTGCTAAAAGTACAGGGAATACAGGAAGTCTCTTTCTTTTCTTTCTTTCTTTCTTTCTTTCTTTCTTTCTTTCTTTCCTTCTTCCTTCCTTTCTTTTACTTTCTTCCTTCCTTCCCTCCTCTTTCTATCTATCTTTCTATCTATCTATCTATCTATCTATCTATCTATCTATCTATCTATCTATCTATCTATCTATCTATCTTCATGATTCTATCTATCTATCTATCTATCTATCTATCTATCTATCTATCTATCTATCTATCTATCTATCTATCTATCTTCATGACTCTGTCTATCTATCTATCTATCTATCTATCTATCTATCTATCTATCTATCTATCTATTTATCTATCTTCATGTCTATCTATCATCTATCTGTCTGTCTGTCTGTCTATCAATTATCTATTTTCATGTCTGTCTGTCTGTTTATCTATCTATCTATCTATCTATCTATCTATCTATCTATCTATCTATCTATCTATCTATCTATCTATCTATCTATCTATCTATCTATCTATCTATCTATCTATCTATCTATCTATCTACCTACCTACCTACATGTCTATCATCTATCTATCTGTCTATCTATCTATCAATCATCCATCTATCTTCATGTCTGTCTCTGTCTGTCTGTCTATCTGTCTGTCTGTCTATCTATCTATCTACATGTCTATCATCTATCTATCTGTCTATCTATGAATCAATCATCCATCTATCTTCATGTCTGTGTCTGTCTGTCTGTCTGTCTGTCTGTCTGTCTGTCTGTCTGTCTGTCTGTCTGTCTGTCTGTCTATCTATCTATCTATCTATCTATCTATCTATCTATCTATCTATCTATCTATCTATCTATCTATCTATCTATCTAATCTACCCCATTTTATGACAGGGTAACTCTGGGCGGCTGAGATGACCAGGGACTGAATCTTGATCCATAAAGAATCTGTTTTGCAGTTTATTTATTATTTATTTATTAATCATATTTATATACCGCCCTATCTCCCGAAGGACTCAGGGCGGTTTACAGGCACTTAAAAATACATAACACAAATACAATATAAAAACAGTTAAAAAACTTATTCTAAAGCCCGTTATTAAAATATAAAGCCCGTTATTAAAATATAAAAACAGAACCCAATTAAAACCCATAAATTTAAAATCTAGCTCAGTCCTGCACAATTAAATAGGTATGTTTTAAGCCCGCGGCGGAAGGTCCGGAGGTCCGAAAGCTGACGAAGTCCGGGGGGTAGTTCGTTCCAGAGGGTGGGAGCCCCCACAGAGAAGGCCCTTCCCCTGGGCGTCGCCAGACGACATTGCCTCGCTGACGGCACCCTGAGGAGACCCTCTCTATGAGAGCGCACGGGTCGGTGAGAGGTATTCGGTAGCAGTAGGCGGTCCCGTTGAGGGCCTTCCTCGGTGAGCTTCTTCCATCTCTTGCTTGCAATAGGGTGCCACCCCATTCCAGATTGTATTTTGGCAAAGTGAGGTTTTTTTTTTTTTTAGGGAACAGAGCAATGAATTATTAACCCTGCTGTGTATTTTTTCTTTTATTGGCTGTGGAAACGGGTAGATGCATCCAGCCAACTGTACTGGCAATTCAACAAAACATCACACTGGGGAAATATTAAAAGCTTTAAGTTGGCTATAGAGAAGTGAGACCATCCAATTTTGAAAGCCGAGCGTTTGTCTTCTAAATGGAAGAACTTCAACAGAGATAAATTCCTCCAGCTAAGTTTGTTGCTGTCCCCAAATCTTTGGCTATTAATCCTGGCTTGGTTTTGACACTACTGGGGATTTTGGCTGAATCAGATCAATTTATGCCATTGTTGTGTTGCAAAAAAAACAACAACACCCCACTCTGTCCAGTGTGCGTATTGGCTTATGATCTCGGCTGTCTGCTGGAGGAGGAAAAACATTACAGTGATTTATGATCTCTGCTGGTCATAGAGATGGTGGTGACACAACTCCGCTCTCAGGAAGGGTATCAGTTTTGTGAGATTCGTAATTTAAGGTGTACGTGTTAAATACTGAACCTTTCGGTACTGAATCTTGGAAGGAGAAGAAATGAGGACTTGGCTACATGCTAATTCAGTGATGGGCTGCTTCCGCTTCAGACCGGTTTGGGCGAACCGGTAGTTTCAACCTATGAATGGGCCAGCCCCGTCCACCCGCTCCAGCGCTATGCTGTCCTATTTAGCTGCACACTCGCTCACATTTTCAGTGCTGGGCGAACCGGTTGCTATTTCATGTGCCACCCACCTATTTTTAGCTACTGTAGTGTTGAGAAGGAAGGGGAACTGTAACCCAGGATCGGCAGAAGAGGATAATTAACAACAACAAAAAAAGCACTAACTGATTTCTCATAATATATTAGATCAGGGGTGTCAAACGCAAAGCCCACAGGCTGGATCCAGCCTGCGATGTGGTTGGATCCGGCCCACGGGGTCATCCTGGAAAATGTAAGGGGCCGTCCTGCATCGCTTCGGTCCAGTCTACCCAATGCGAAGAGGAAACGTCAGGCCAGCGAGGTTTTGGCCCGATCTAGCCAGTGCGAAGCGGAAACATGCCAGCAGTTTGGGGAGTGGCATCAATCTGGCCACACCCACCCAGTCATTCACACCCGCCTAGCCCCCCAAAGTCAACTACAGCCCTGAGGCGGCCTCAATGAAACTGAGTTTGACACCCATGTATTAGAGCATTGCAGGAACCCAGACATAATAATTAGATTATAGTTTACGGTTCAGCATGTGCTGTTAAGAGTTCTTAAGAACCGGCTGAATCCTATCTTTGATCCTGAGTGGATCTTCTGAAGATCTTCAGCGCAGATCCACTTTCTCTTCTTACCCTCTGTGTTATTCCTGGAAGGTCCCTTGGATCCTCGCTTTGCTGGTTGCCGCACCCGTTGCATCCAAACTAGCATTTGACTTCCAGTGTTGTTTACTCTAGAGGGTGAATGTTGGGCTGCTCTTTGTTGTGACCAAGGCCCAAGTAGTGATTACGAAACACAATTCAGTCTTCAACAAACTTATTTTATTAAAACAGCCGAGAGTTAATTCATTCTCAGCTTAGTCCAAAACAAAATTCTTAATAACCAGTCATTGGCCTTATCGCCAACCTTTGATGTCTTTGGAAACCTGCCAAAGGCTTTTCTTGGCAAAACCCCCACAAAATTCAAGAGATGATGACAAGAAGCATGGAGATCAAGGTTGCTTTTCTACAAAGAACCCAACGGCTCATTGCTGCTCTTTTAAGCCTTATGCGGGGGAGGTATTCATCTTCTGGCCTTACTCCCGAGTCGTCCTCTTTGCTTGAGCTGCTCTTGCCTTCTGGCAGCTCTTTGCACGCGTGCACTAGGAACAGGTTCCTCCTGTTCCTCTGCCTCTCCTCACTGTCTGACTCCGTTGCCAGGTCCGCAGGCTGCTGGCGGACCACAACACTCATCAGCTTCTTGATTTAGTTTGTGCATGGACTTTGTCAGTGTTATTTGGAAATTGAATTTGAGTTAAGCAACAGCATTAGGACTGTTAAATCCTCATGGCTTGGTTCATTAACAGATCATGCTGTTGATGTATTATGTATAGAATGATAGCTTAAGGAACTTGTAATGGTTCACAAGGGAAGAGAAGAGGTCTTTTATGTTAACTCCAAAATAACAACTCCGCAAACTAGACTGGCTGGTTAAATTAGAATGGCTGATTTTGAGCTTGGAAGGTGAACTTGAGCTGGGCTCATTGCAGCTTTACTCCAACAAATGAACCATACACCATATTGGCTCTCCCAATTTATTCAACTGTGATGTATTGGGGTGGGGGGGAATCCTGGAACTGGTTGAGTTCATGTGACACATGAACTCATGGCTAGGCTCCAGAATAATTCCATCCATTCTGGTTGGCCATTGGCTCCTAATACTTGAAGGGTTAACACAGAGAGCAAGGTGTGGATTATTTTTCTGTAGCTCCCAAGAATCATTGGGTGGAAACAGACACAGATCCAAACTTGTAATAAGGAGGAATTTTCTGGCCAGGGGAGGAATGAAGCAACGGAACAGCTTAGCTCCTAGAATTATGAGTGCTCCATCATTGGAGGCTTTCAAGCCAAGGTTGGGTAACATTTGAGTGGGATGATCTGAAGAGTCCTGAATAAACCCAGTTAGAAGACTTCCAAGATCTTTTCTAATGCTCCGATTCCATGGTTGTAAGTACCAAAGACTAACTTTCTCTTTAAGCCCGGAGACTTTCAAGCCAAGGTTGGGTAACATTTGAGTGCGGCGGTCTGAAGATTCCTGAATTAATACAGATAGACTAGAAGACCTCCGAGGTCTCTTCTCATGCTTTCATTCCATGATTGTGAGTAGCACAGACTTTCTCTTCAAGCTGGGAGATTGCCTGCACAATATTTTTTTCCAGTGGCTTATCCATGACACAGAATTACAACAGAATCCCCTTATAAGACCTAAACAGCCTTCTAGATATTTTGGCCTGCAGTTCAAATCCAAGCTGATGATCAAAGGCCTATGGGAGCTGTAGTCTAAACATCTGGAGGGCATCCGCTCTCTTATTTTTGCTCTAAACAGACAAGCCTGTCAAAGACAAGACTGAATAAGAAACACTTGCCTTATGGGTGAGATTATCTGGTAATTAAAAAGTCAACCAATTTGAGTTAAGGGTGTGGATTAATTAGCTCGATCACCAGCAAAACCCATTTGCCTCGTAATTGCTTTTAATCCAGGCTGTGCAGATTTTCATTGTTTCTCTAAAGCTTGTCTGAATGAAATCCCCGTTAATTATCCTCCAGCAGAACAGGCTCCGATTTCTCTGCTTTCCTTGTTATGATTTATCTTATTTGTAAACAAATTAATGTCTTGTTTTGCAGTCCAAGAAGCTGTGGGTTTGGAATATCTGCAAGTCTGAAACAAACAAACACAAAAGACCGAGAAAGACAAATACACCCTATTTCTGAAATCGCTTTTATTTTGGGATGAGAAGCAGGGGTGGGATTCAGCCGGTTCGATCCGGTTCGGGTGAACTGGTTGTTATGATTTTGCGCAGTTTGGACAACCGATAAAATCGACCACTGGCTAGTCCCGCCCACGCTGCGTGGTCCAGCTAATCTCTGTGCCTCGCCTCCATGCCTCAGCTGCTCTGCTCACCAATTTATTTATTTTATTTATTTATTTTATTCAATTTTTATATTGCCCTTCTCCCGAAGGACTCAGGGCGGTGTACAGCCAAGTAAAAAATCACAGTATAAATATTAAAAGAAATTAAAACAAACATATTATAAGGTGGCCAAATTTAAAACGATTTAAAATATTAAAATATAAATAACCCCAATAAAATTTTAGGCCAGTCCCGCTTGAATAAATAGGTGCGTTTTCAGCTCACGGCGAACCAATGGTATGCATGCCGCCCACTCACCCTTCACCTTGGATCAGGGCCTAGGGACACAGCATTCCCTGGCTCCAGCCTTGCCCTGGAGCCGCCGCCCGCTTGCCGCCGCCTACCGGCCTCAAACTACATCTGGGTTCTTCTTACCTAAAGCGCTGCAGCAGAGATTTTGCAGCTGTCCCTTGCTGAGGCTCGCTTATGGAGATGCTCCATGTGATCTCCTGGTCATCAGCTGCTTCTCTCCGCTGCTGCTCTTGCTGGGAGAGAGAGTGTCTCTTGTGCAATTTAGCAGCTGTGAGCCACTGCTTTCCTCTAAATCCCATCCAGAAAACCCGCAGTAAAGAGAAGCAGCATTCAACATGGCAGCATTGTCATTCTGTTGATCGTTCTCACCGTCAGAAAGTTCCTCCTCATTTCTAGGTTGAATCTCTCCTTGGTCAGTTTCCACCCATTATTCCTTGTCTGGCCTTCAGGTGTCTTGGAAAATAGCTTGACTCCTTCCTCTCTGTGGCAGCCCCTTAAGAATTGGAAGATGGCTATCCTGTCTGTCTCCCCTGGTCCTTCTCTTCACTAGACTAGCCACGCCCAGTTCCTGCAACCGTTCTTCATATGTTTTAGCCTCCAGTCCCCTAATCATCCTGGTTGTTCTCCTCTGCACTTTTTCTAGAGTCTTTTTTTTTTTATAATGTGGTGACCAAAACTGGACGCAGCACTCTAGGTGTGGTCTTACTAAGGCTTTATAGAGTAGTATTAGTACCTCCCTTGATCTTGATTATATCCGTCTGTTAATGCAATTTAGAATTGTGTTGGCTTTTTAAGCTGCCCCTGCACACTACTGGCTCATGTTTAGCTGATTGTCCACTAAGACTTCAAGATCCCTCTCACAGTATCCTTCCCCTGGAGTGGGGTGGGAATGGAGATTTTGCAGTATCCTTCCTCTGCCACGCCCACCAAGCCACACCACACCACGCCCACCAAACTATGTCCACAGAACCGGTAGTAAAAAAATTTGAATTCTACCACTGCCTGCAATACTGCATTCTAAACACTGCGCCACCGCAGCTCCTTCCAATACTGATGAAATTGTTCCTAGGAAACATTCTAGTTCATCATCATCTTCATCATCCTCTTTTCTTTGTTCCTTTTATTTCTTCTCGGAATGCTTTGGATGCATTATGAACTGAATTATCTATCGCCACTTACTGTTTCCCTGGGCAAAAATCTCTTCTGGATTCCTTCTTTGGATAAACAAATAAATTTTCTAACTGTTCTCTGCTGAAAGGAGGCTTCCATCTCTCAAGGCTTAAACGAAATAAGCTAATTTTTTTTTTTTTAAAAAAAAGGTTGGCTTTATGAGCGACTTTGACGATCTGGAACAACGTTTGAGCTTCCATCCAAAACCGCTTCTTTCCCCCCCCTTTTTTTAAAAAAAATGTTTGGATCGAGGCTTAAAATTCAGAGGCGACGCTATTTGCTCATGCTAAAATATAGATGAGATGCAAACCTACACGTGCTGGATGGGTGTGTTGAATCGTGAAACGCTTCCAGAAAATGGACAGCCATGAATATTAATAGAGACGATGGCTATAAATATAGAATTGTGGCGGTGGGTCACAGGGTTACGGCACATGGCAAGGGTGAACATAAACAAATCCTTCTCCTCAAACTGCCTTGCTTGAAATGAAGTGCTTGAGCTATTTAAAAAAAGAAAAATGAAGTGCCACTTATTGTAAAGGACCCATTAGAATAGTGGTTTTCTTTTTACAATTGAGCGGGTTGGTTATTTTCGACACCTAGCCAAATCTGATGCTTGATGTTTGCTTAATATGGAAGATAGTACTAGCAATAGCAATAGCACTTAGACTTATAAACTGCTTCATTGTGCTTTTACAGCCCTCTCTAAACAGTTGACAGAGTCAGCCTATTGCCCCCAAACCTTGAGCCAGTCAGGGTCGAACTCCAGACTACGGGCAGAATTAGCCTAGAATACTACATTCTAACAAGGAAGGAAGGAAGGAAGGAAGGAAGGAAGGAAGGAAGGAAGGAAGGAAGGAAGGAAGGAAGGAAGGAAGGAAGGAAGGAAACTTATATACCGCTTTACAGCCCTCTCTAAGCCGTTGACAGAGTCAGCCTCTTGCCCCCAACAATCTGGGTCCTCATTTTACCCACCTTGGAACGATGGAAGGCTAAGTCAACCTGGAGCCGGTGAGATTTGAACTTCCAAACTGCAGCTAGCAATCAGCTGAAGTAGCCTGCAGTGCTGTACTCTAACCACTGTGCCACTTACTGTTAGTGCCACTTTATAACACCTTGGTAAGACCACATTTGGAATATTGCATCCAGTTTTGGTCACCGCGATAGAAAAAAGATGTCGAGACTCTAGAAAGAGTGCAGAGAAGAAGATGATTAGGGGACTGGAGGCTAAAACCTATGAAGAACGGTTGCAGGAACTGTGTATGTCTAGTTTAATGAAAAGAAGGACTAGGGGAGACATGATAGCAGTGTTCCAATATCTGCCACAAAGAAGAGGGAGTCAAACTATTCTCCAAAGCACCTGAGGGTAGAACAAGAAGCAATGAGTGGAAACTAATCAAGGAGAGAAACAACTTAGAACTAAGGAGAAATTTCCTGACAGTGAGAACAATTATTCATTTGAATGACTTGCCTACAGAAGTTGTGGGTGCTCCATCACTGGAGGTTTTTAAGAAGAGATTGGACAGCCATTTGTCTGTCCAAATATCCTGCTTGAGCAAGGGGTTGGATTAGAAGATCTTCAAGGTCTCTTCTGGTATTCAGTTACATAACTCTTCATATTATAGGGTTAAGCCATTGATGTCTTCAAATCCAACCAGTTTCTCCAGGAAGGAATCAAAATGAAAATATTCCCAATTGATGCTTCCCAGCATCTCCATGGATACATCTAACATAGGGGATTTCATTACCTCTTTCAGGTCCAGTGTCCAAAGTTGTTTTCCCGTTAGGATATGTTGTTTTCATGTCCAAAGATGGTTGGGCCTTCTTGTAACTTATAGTATTTCATGACCTTCCCTCTTTCTGAGACAATTGGGACAAAGTCCTCAGAGCTGAAGAAGCTTCTTGGATGAGAAGTGAAATGACTTCAAAGAAAAACAAGAAAGTCTTGAAAAAAGCACCTTTGGGACAACTAAGTCTTTGGTTGACAGGTAGTGTCTAGTTAACGACAGTAAGCAGGACTGGAATTTCCATCATTAAGGCATCTGGTGGTCACATAAGATTTTTCGCTGCTTAGCATTAGTTTCCGAACAAAAATACCATATATTTGTAGCTCGGGGCTCAAACTGTGGGATCCTTGGTGCTCTCTGAGCTTGGTTTTTTTCTTGCAGATGTTTCATGACCCAACTAGGTAACGTTATCAGTAGGGCTACTGATCACTGGGGTTGCTCCCTTCAAGTACTTATGATGTTGTCTAGTTGGGTAATGAAACATTTTCAAGGAAACAACCAAGTTTCCAAGGACCCTACATTTCTCCTCCTCCTCCCCCTCCTCCTCCCTCTCCTCCTCCTCCTCCTCCTCCTCCTCCTCCTCCTCCTCCTCCTCCCATATTCCACTCCCTTCTAGCACTGATGAAGTTACCTAATCAGGGGTAATGAAACACTTGCAAGAAAATAACCAATTTCAAGGACCCCACATTTGTTCTCTTCCTCCTCCTCCTCCTCCTCCTCCTCCTCCTCCTCCTCCTCCTCCTCCTCCTCCTCCTCCTCCTCTTTCTTCTCTTCCTCCCATATTCCACTCCCTTCTAACATTGATGAAGTTACTTAGTCAGGGTAATGACCAATTTCAAGGACCCCACATTTACTGCAGGTTTGAAAGGAAACTACAGCCACCTATCTCCACAATCCCCATCTCAGACACACCAACAACAGCCAAGCCTCCTACAACTGACCCCATTTCATTGGGTTCACAACCCCTAGTGATCACAGAAAAGGAAGTGCAAGACCTATTTCACAGACAAAAGCCAGGAAAAGCTCCAGGCCCAGACAAGATAACTCCTTCTTGCTTAAAAGTCTGTGCTGACCAATTGGCCCCCATCTTCACCCATATTTTCAATAAATCACTAGAGATGTGCTATGTTCCTTCTTGCTTCAAACGCTCTACCATCATCCCAGTGCCGAAGAAGCCCACCATCAAGGAACTGAATGACTACAGACCAGTTGCTCTAACATCTGTAGTCATGAAAACCTTTGAAAGGCTAGTGCTTTCCTACCTGAAAACCATCACGAATCCGCTCTTAGACCCCTTGCAATTTGCATACCGAGCAAATAGATCAACAGATGATGCTGTTAATATGGCTCTGCACTACATCCTACAACATCTTGAGTCTCCAAAGACCTATGCAAGGGTCCTTTTTGTAGACTTTAGTTCAGCATTCAATACCATCATTCCAGACATTCTTCTAACTAAGCTAAACCAGCTACAGGTACCGGAACAGACTTATAAGTGGATCACAAGCTTCCTAACAAACAGGAAGCAGCAGGTGAAGCTAAGCAAGATCACATCAAATACCTGTACAATTAGCACAGGGGCCCCCCAAGGCTGTGTGCTCTCCCCACTTCTCTTCTCTCTGTATACCAATGACTGCATCTCCAATGATCCATCTGTTAAGCTACTGAAGTTCGCAGATGACACAACAGTGATTGGTCTCATTCGAGATAATGACAAATCCGCATATAGACGAGAGGTTGAACGACTAGCCTTGTGGTGCAACCAAAACAATCTGGAACTGAACACACTTAAAACCGTAGAAATGGTGGTAGACTTTAGGAGAAACCCTTCCATACTTCCACCTCTCACAATACTTGACAACACAGTATCAACAGTAGAAACCTTCAAATTTCTAGGTTCTATCATATCGCAAGATCTAAAAAGGACAGCTAACATCAAAAACATCATTAAAAAAGAACAACAAAGAATGTTCTTTCTGCGCCAACTCAGTAAGCTCAAACTGCCCAAGGAGCTGCTGATCCAATTCTACAGAGGAATTATTGAGTCTGTCATTTGCACCTCTATAACTGTCTGGTTCGGTTCTGCAACCCAACAAGAAAAACACAGACTTCAGAGATAATTAGAACTGCAGAAAAAATAATTGCTATCAACCTGCCTTCCATTGAGGACCTGTATACTGCACGAATCAAGGAGAGGGCCGTGAAAATATTTGCAGACCCCTCGCATCCTGGACATAAACTGTTTCAACTCCTACCCTCAAAACGACGCTATAGAGCACTGCACACCAGAACAACTAGACACAAGAACAGTTTTTTCCCGAAGGCCATCACTCTGCTAAACAAATCAACACTGTCAGACTATTTACTGAATCTGCATACTATTAATCTTCTCATCGTTTCCATCTCCAATCTCTTTCCACTTATGACTGTATGACTGTAACTTGTTGCTGGCAATCCTTATGATTTATATTGATATATTGACCATCAATTGTGTTGTAACTGTTGTATCTTGATGAACGTATCTTTTCTTTTATGTACACTGAGAGCATATGCACCAAGACAAATTCCTTGTGTGTCCAATCACACTTGGCCAATAAAATTCTATTCTATTCTATTCTATTCTATTCTATTCTATTCTATTCTATTCTATTCTATTCTATTCTATTCTATTTCTCCTCCTCCTCCTCCTCCTCCTCCTCCTCCTCCTCCTCCCCCTCCTCCCCCTCCCCCTCCTCCTCCTCCCATATTCCACTCCCTTCTAGCCTTGATGAAGTTACCTAGTCAGGGGTAATGAAACACCTGCAAGAAAACAGCCAAGCTGTAAGAAGACTGCATCAGAGAATACAAGTAGACAAACATTGAATCGTCTACACACAATGGAAAGCCCAGGGTTGTGTGCAGATCAGATGGCAAATGGGGATGTTGTGGATGGTCATGTGACTTCAAAGAGGAGCAGCTGCTTTATGAGAAGGTTGACAATAAAACCACAAGTATCCCATTTTGATGTAATTTATTCAATTTCATATGCTCTTTATCCCATTTTGCCATATGCCATGGGATATAAATGTCCTGTGTACGTTCCGTGTGTTTTCCTCTGTTGACAATGTGCTGATCTCACATCCATGCTATAAAATAAATTAAAATCAAGTCCTAGCATTGATGGGGATATTTATAACAGAGCCACTCAACCCTGAAGCGCTTTCTGTTTTTTAGCGGCTCCAATATTTTGTCTCAATTCTCCTGGCTCGAAAAAATCACTTTTGCGGTTTCCCAGCGTGTTTTGAGTCGGGAGAGACGCACACGCCCCCCCCCCAATGTGTTTGCCCTCAAATATGCTGAACGGTGTAAAAGAATATCAATAAAAAACCCTCAAACTCCCACCAAAAATCCCAGGCAGCAAAGAAGCAGAAAATCGTATCCCCCCCCACGAGGGATATATATATATATATATATATGTTTTCTGAGGTTTTCGCGGGTGTTTGTATGTAGGTCTTTGGTTATTCGGGTTTTCTCCCGCGTAGAATTGGAAGTGTCTTGGCGACGTTTCGACGAAGTCTCATTCGTCATCTTCAGGCTTCAGCTTCGTGCTTCTGGGAGCAATGTGTGATTGCAGCTGTTTCTTCCTTTTTAACTGCTAGTGAGGGTTTGAACCAAGCCCCCACCCAAACAGGACACACCCCTATCCAATCAGAGCACAAAAAACCCCCCATCCAATCAGAGCACAGCCAAGCTCCCACCCAATCAGTTCAAACCCTCACTAGCAGTTAAAAAGGAAGAAACAGCTGCAATCACACATTGCTCCCAGAAGCACGAAGCTGAAGCCTGAAGATGACGAATGAGACTTCGTCGAAACGTCGCCAAGACACTTCCAATTCTACGCGGGAGAAAACCCGAATAACCAAAGACCTACATATATATATATATATATATATATTTACACACACACACACACACACACACACACACACACACACACACATATGTAGGTCTTTGGTTATCCGGGTTTTCTCCCGCGTAAAATTGGAAGTGTCTTGGCAACGTTTTGACGAAGTCTCATTCTTTTTTTTCATTCTTTTTTTTTTAATTTACATTTATATCCCACCCTTCTCCGAAGACTCAGGGCGGCTTACAGTGTGTAAGGCAATAGTCTCATTCTATTTGTATATTTACAAAGTCAACTTATTGCCCCCCCCAACAATCTGGGTCCTCATTTTACCTACCTTATAAAGGATGGAAAGCTGAGTCAACCTTGGGCCTGGTGGGACTCGAGCCTGCAGTAATTGCAGGCGGCTGTGTTTTAATAACAGGCTATCTTGCAGCCTGAGCCACCACAGCCCTATTCGTCATCTTCAGGCTTCAGCTTCGTGCTTCTGGGAGCAATGTGTGATCGCAGCTGTTTCTTCCTTTTAACTGCTAGTGGGGGTTTGAACTGATTGGATGGGAGCTTGGCTGTGCTCTGATTGGATGGGTTTTTTTTGTGCTCTGATTGGCTGGGGGTGTGTCCTGTTTGGGTGGGGGCTTGGTTGTGCTCAGTTTAGTCTGTGTTGCAGGGGGATTTGAGCTGGTGAGCTGCATTGCTGTTGTTTGGCTTCGTGGTCGTGCTACATCTTCATAGTGGGTGTCAGTGTGCTGCATGTATGGATTGGAGGGGTTTGAAATGGCTAATGTTGCAGCTTCTGGTCCTTGGTCGTGCTTCATGATCAGTGTGGGTTTGGGTCTGCTTTCTGGGTGGATGTGCGGTGGTGACATCCTGTGTGGACCTCAACCTCAGAAAACCTCAGAAAACATATATATATATATATATATAGGTCTTTGGTTGTTCGGGTTTTCTCCCGTGTAAAATTGGAAAAGTCTTGGCGACGTTTCGACGAAGTCTCATTCGTCATCTTCAGGCTTCAGCTTCGTGCTTCTGGGAGCACGGCTGAAGCCTGAAGATGACGAATGAGACTTCAAACGCCGCCAAGACTTTTCCAAAAAACAAATATATATATATATATATATATATATATATATATATATATATATATATATATATATATATATATATATATATATATATATATATATATATATATATATATATATATGTATGTAGGTCTTTGGTTATATATATATATAATAAATCCCATATTTTATAATATTGCTTGTCTTCTTGCTCTCTAATTTCAAATGTTAATTTACTCATCTCTACACATTCCACCATTTTTCTAATTATTTCATCTTGCAAAGGTAACTTCTCATTTTTCCAATTTTTAGCAGACACACTCCTAGCTGCTGTAATAATGTTCACAATCAAATATTTTACGTCTCTAGTATATATCTCAGGTATAATTCCCAACAGAAAGACTTCTGGCTTGAAGCCAATCGGGCTTTTGAGTGCATGAACTAAAATAAGCCCTCCCCAAAAATATTTACGCGCACGCGCAGCTGGTCCCCGCCATTCACAGGGCCTCTGTGGCTCAGACTGGTAAGACAGCCTGTTATTAACACAGCTGCCTGCAATTACTGCAGGTTCTAATCCCACCAGGCCCAAGGTTGACTCAGCCTTCCATCCTTTATAAGGTAGGTAAAATGAGGTCCCAGATTGTTGGGGGCAATAAGTTGACTTTGTATATAAATATACAAATAGGATGAAGACTATTGCTAACATAGTGTAAGCCGCCCTGAGTCTTCAGAGAAGGGTGGGATATAAATGCAAATAATTAAAAAAAAATTAATTAAATTAATTTCCTTTGATTAGGGTTAGGGAGACAGAGCTGGAAATCAGGTAAAATGGCAACAGGAGCCCTGTCCACGCGCCCCAAAATTATAAGACCTCCTTGAAAATAAGGCCAAGCGCTTATTTCGGGGTTCAAAAAAATATACGGCAGGGTCTTATTTTCTAAGCGCTATTGCTAAACCCAACACTGTCCGACAGATCCAGTCCAGAAAGGCCTACATGAAGATATTAAATTATGATACCCCTGCCAGGGTATTTTCTGTACAGATTTTTTTTTTAATGCTTTAAAACTTTTAAGCTGCTTCTATGAATCTGCACTTCACATTAAGTTGCAAAGGTTTTTTTTTTTTATTGACGGGTTGATGGATCCTTTTGATTGTTTCAATCTGCTGTTTTCCTGTTGGCTGTTTTTCATCACTATATCCTTTTTATTGATGATACATTATTATTATTATTATTTTGGCAAGAACAGCTATGAGATTTAGCCGGGTGTTTAAATGTTAACAATTTTATTATTAGCAGTTTTTTTTAAAGTGCCTTGTTTATATCTTCCGTGTTTACAAGGTGTTTGCTAAAATATTGTTAGTCAACTTGTACGTTCAACCGAGCGATTGGCCTCACGAGACTCGCCCTTTTAACATTATTTTAACAGGCCCATCATATCACCTGAGGATTCATTTGAGAGTCTGATTAATGAATACGAATCTAATTAATTTGATATTTCTCATTTGTGTCTGGTACATTGGAGAAAGGCAGGAGAAAATTATAGTCTCTGAAATGAACAGAGCGGGAGTTAGAAATGCAAGCATCTTTCATCCAAGTCCTGAATCATTTGTGGAAAAGCAAAGAGTGCAATGATGAGCTCAGGAAAGAAGCGGGGAAAAAAAAAACCCCTACGAAATTAAGGAACAAAATGTGAAATAGGAAAGGACAAAGCTTCACAGTTAAATTAAATATCCAATTAAGCTATCTGCTTGGCTGCAAAATATCTTTTTGACAGATGATGAGTTCTAGGCAAGTCAAAAACAGTTCAGTGATACATCCGCACAAGGCAATTAAAGGAAGTCATTTATATTCTTTGCGTGGAAAGTTGAGTATGTGCTGGAAAGTTTTAGGGTTGGTTCCTTCATTCAAATGGAGCTGGCTACATGAACTGGTTGGACGAAGTCAGTTGATTTTTCTTGATGGTCTAAAATTAACTATTAATTTTTTAAAATTAATTAATCATTTTTAATTGATTAATAAAAATGAATTGCCGGGAGAAATATAAACAACCTCAGATATGAAGATGATAACCACTCTAATGGCAGAAAGTGAAGAGGAACTAAAGAGCCTCTTGATGCGGGTGAAGGAGGAGAGTGCAAAAGTTGGCTTGAAATTCAACATTAAGAAAACTAAGATCATGGCATCTGGCCCTTTCAATTCCTGGCAAATAGATGGGGAAGAAATGGAGGTAATGACAGATTTTATTTTCCTGGGCTCCAAGATCACCACAAATGGGGACTGCAGCCAAGAAATTAAAAGACGCTTCCTCCTGGGGAGGAAAGCTATGGCAAATCTAGATAGCTTACTAAAAAGCAGAGACATCACCCTACCAACAAAACTGCGTATAGTCAGGGCGATCGTTTTCCCAGTTGCAATGGATGGCTGTGAAATTCGGACCATAAGGAAGGCTGAGTGTCAAAGAATGGAGGCCTTTGAACTCTGGTGCTGGAGAAGACTCCTGCGAGTCCCTTGGACTGCAAGGTAATCCAACCAATCAGTCCTAGAGGAGATCAACCCTAACTGCTCTTTAGAAGGCCAGATCCTGAAGAGGAAACTCAAATGCTTTGGCCACCTAATGAGAAGGAAGGACTCACTGGAGAAGAGCCTAATAATGCTGGGAAAGATTGAGGGCAAAAGAAGAAGGGGATGAAAGAGAAGGAGTGGGCTGGATAGAGTCACTGAAGCATTCGGTGTGAGCTTAAATGGTCTCCAGAGGATGGTAGAGGACAGGAAGGCCTGGAGGAATGTTGACCATGGGGTCATGATGGATCGGACACGACTTCTCAACTAACAACAACAACAAAAATTAACTTGTGAAACTTTTTCCAGAATCTCTAAATAAAATCTGTAGGAGGAGGACAGGCAGAGCCTGAGGGTGGAGGGTAGAGTCAAGAGAGGTATCAGCCTGACATCATTACATTCCCCCAAACAGTCTTAAGTCCAACCCCACTTGAATTCCGTTGAGTCTTAATGAGCTCCAGTTTAGTGCTCACAGTTGACTAGATTCTTGTGCAATGAGCAATCAATCAGCTTAATGGAGCTTGAAATGCAGTCTTGATTCCTTGCGCCTGACAAAATCTAAAGCCTGGCTAGCATGAAATCAAAATTTAATTTTTATTCAAACTTAAATTTTAATTGACCTGAAACTATCATGGTGTTGTGTCTGCGCCCCCCGAGCCAGCTCTGCTGCCAGAAAGTGACTTGGAAAGTGAGGGGGAAGGGCCGTCAGGACTTACCTCAGGAGCACCGGCTCCCCTGGCTCAGCTCCAGGAGCCAGAAGCAGGCCAGGTGGAAGAAATAATGAGGCCTCCATCCCCTGAATCTTCTGCCCCCCCCAGGCCACGCCTGTAGACCCAGCTGACGGCAATCAGGCTTGGTTGAATCCTAGGTTTCATAGGCAGGAGAGGAGGGAACAACAGAAGCAAGGGTGGGGCAGGCCTAGGAAGTGCTGTGTCATGGAGCCACACCCCACAGGATATAAAAGGCAGCCAGAGCTGGTGTGTCTCTTTGTAACAGGCAAATCCACTGATTGACTAGAGCTGAAGTTTGTGGCTCACCAGCGTCGTGGAAGATAACGAGGACTCTTGGCAGACACTGGCTCTTTTGCCGCCAGAGCTGATAGTGACGGCTAATTAAGCCATCATTCAGACGGAGGCGGAGGAGGACAGAACACATGGGTTCAGCATGGTGATTCTAAATAGGTTGAAGGGTGTTTGCCATCCTCCACGTTAAACATTTAAAGTTGACCATGTGGCTGTGGTGACCGGTTGTGGAAACCATACCTTAGGGGTGCTTGAGATGGGGTGGGGGAGCCACAGGTACTCCTAAATCCCTTGTATATCTTTGGCCTAAATCTATCATCCCCAGCCTGGGGTGGTCTAGTTGCATCATCCCTGCAGAGATACGATTGGCCAACACCTTTATATTTTTCAAAATTTCTGAAGACGTGATTTTGCCAGTGGGCTTGGGGACCCCAGCAGAGGTGGGTTTCAGCAGGTTCTGACCAGTTCTGGAGAACTGGTAGCGGATATTTTGAGTAGTTCGGAGAACCGGTAGTAAAAAATTCTGACTGGCCTCACCCCCCATCTATTCTTTGCCTCCCGAGTCCCAGCTGATTGGGAGGAAATGGGGATTTTGCAGAAACCTTCCCCTGGAGTGGGGTGGGAATGGAGATTTTAAAGTATCCTTCCCCTGCCATGCCCACTAAGCCACGCCCACCAAGCCACGCCCACAGAACTGGTACTAAAAAAAATTGAAACCCACCACCGGACCCCAGGGTGATAGGGAGTCTGTCAAGTGTTTTGTTTGATTGTTATCAATCAAATAAAGAAGAGCTACAGTGGCGCAGTGGTTAGAGTGCAGTACTGCAGGCTACTTCTGCTGATCACCAGCTGCCACCAGTTTGGCAGATCGAATCTCACCAGGCTCAAGGTTGACTCAGCCTTCCATCCTTCTGAGGTGGGTAAAATGACGACCCAGATTGTTGGGGGGCAAATAGGCTGGACTCTATAAACCACTTAGACAGGGCTGTAAAGCACTGTGAAGTGGTATATAAGTCTAAGTGCTATTGCCCTTCCTTCCTTCCTTCCTTCCTTCCTTCCTTCCTTCCTTCCTTCCTTCCTTCTTTCCTTCCTTCCTTCCTTTTTCCTTTCCTTCCTTCCTTCCTTGCCATGGTGATGCAATGATTAGAATATTGCAGGATGACTTTGCTCACTGCCGGGAGTTCAATCCTGACCAGCTCAAGGTTGACTCAGCCTTCCATCCTTCTGAGGTGGGTAAAACGAGGACCCAGATTGTTGGGGGCAAGAGGCTGACTCCGTAAACCGCTTAGAGAGGGCTGTAAAGCACTGTGAAGTGGGATATAAGTCTGAGTGCTATTGCTGTTGCATTGCCAACGGCCTGCGAATTATTGGGTTTTGTATTGGGGGCTTCACTTCTGTAAGTCACCTGCAGTCACTGTGAGTGAATGCAGACATCCTTGTATTCTCTCTCTCTCTCCCCCCCTCCCCTCCCTCTCCCCCTCCCCCTCCCTTTATCTCTCTCTCTTCCTCTCTCCCTCCCTCCCTTTCTCTCTCCCTCTCCTGTCCCCTCCCCTCCCTCCCTTTCTCCCCTCCCCTCCTCCCTCCCTCCTCCCTCCTCTCCCTCTCCCCTTCCTCCTCTCCCTCCCTTTCTGTCTTTTCTCTCTCTCCCCACTCTCCCCTCTCTCCCTCTCCCCTTCCTCCCTCTCCCTCTCCCTCTCCCTCCCTCCCTCTCTCTCTGTAGACAGCACCATGTTCTGCCTGCAAAAGCTGCTGGTTAAGGTTTATGCACATGTTGATTGAAAACAGCACAGATTGCAAAAGGCCTGCCCTACCCTAACAAAAATGAATATATTATTCATGAGCAAGTATTGACTTGTAGACAACTGCTGATGTGTTTTGCCTTCAATTTTGAGAGCTTTCATTTATCTTCCTCACACCTTGACATCTTAAAAGTCTCTCTGGGCCTTAGCAGCTCACACTTTGCTTCTCCTCATTGGAATTTCAGGTGTGTTTGACCTTGCCAGTGAGTCTGCCTGCTTTTATCAATTGGAATCAGCCAGAAAGTGGCAATCTCTAAAAGTTATTCTTTGCTGACTAATGTCCCCGCAGGCGGGAGCACTTCAGGGACCTTGTTGTGGGTTGGAAGCTAAGCAGGGTCAGGTTCGAGTAGTACTTGGATGGGAGGCTTGCCTGGGAATCCCAGGGCCAGAGGTCAGGTTGGGAAATCCAAAAAAGCATTGTGGAAGAACAATATGGTCCCTATTTTTGAGAAGAAGACAGACTCAGCAGGAGACAAGGTCAACTCAGGGGTGAAATCCAGCAAGTTCTGACAGGTTCTGGAGAACCGGTAGCGGAAATTTTGAGCAGTTCGGAGAAACAGTGGGAATGGAGATTTTGCAGTATCTGTTGTGCCTTGCCCACCCTCCTCTCCTCAGCCGGGCCCCTCCGATCTCCTGCTATCTGAGTCAGAGTCTGATAATGAAGAGGAATGGCCTGGCATGCCTCCAGCCCTCAGCCCTGGCACCATGCCCAGACAGAATGTCAGGAATGAGCAAACAAACTTCCCTTCTACAGCGGGTGAGCATGAAGCCAGCCACGTGCTAGAATTGCCGGCAGCAGATCAGGAGGACGGAAAGTCACAGTGGACGGATCCCCGCTTCCGGAGAATGGAGAGGCAACGTCAGCAAAAGGAAGGGAGGGGCAGGCCTGGATAAGTGCTGAGTCATGGAGACCAGCTTGAGTCAAGCAATTTGAGTCAAACAAAGTCTCATCTGGGTTGCTGAAGTCACACCTTGGATTCCTGCCTGCCCTAAGAACTCTGAAAGGAATTTGGCAAAGCTGCAGAGGCTTCGTGGCCACGCTTGATACAGACTTCCCAGACCCGGGAGGGGGAGTGGGACACGACAGTATCCTTCCCCCAGGAATGGGGTGGGAATGGAGATTTTGCAGGATCCTTCCCCTGCCACGCCCACCAAGCCACACCTCCAGAACCGGTAGTAAAAAAATGTGGATTTCACCGCTGGTGAAAGAAGACACCATTACCTTAGAGAAGATGGAGATAGCATAGTAGACTGGAGATTTCCGAGGAGGAATGGTGCTCAGCTAAACTTCCTCTCCATAGATAGAATATTTGTAGCTCAGGGTTGAACCATCCTTGGTGCTTTCTGAGCTCGATGGGTTTCTTGCAGATGTTTCATTACTCAACTAGGTCACATTATCAGTGCACTTCTCTCCGTGTTTTTTTTTTCTTGCTGAATGGTTTTGCACCTCCGATTTCTGATCCTCAACCTACAAAAAATGAAATGTCCTTTGCAGAATATTTTCCAGTGTCATTTCTTATATCTCTGCTGCGTGTCCAATTCAAATGCATTGCAAAAGAGACCTGTTGATCCGAGCTTGCAAGAGTGCAAACCCTTTAGCTGAGGCAAAACATAGCAGAGCTGTGTTGTGGCCCGCCAGCAGCCAGTGGATCTAGCAGCAGATTTGGATAGTGAGGAGGTTGGGGAGGAACATGGGCCAGTCCTGGAGTCTGGGGAAGGCTCTGATGAGGGCTCTGCGTTGGAGGCAGAGAGGGGGCCAGGGACGGATGCCAGTTATCAGCTGCCTTCAGAGTCCGGTAGCAGTGAGGCAGACAAACAGCTGGAGCCTGTTCCCAGTGTGCGCATGCGCAGAGTTGCCAGACAAAGAGAACAGCTAAAGAACAAGGGTCGACTTGGCAGTAAGGCCACAGGTGGACGATGAGTGGCCTCTCCCAAAGGGAATACAAGAGGAGCGAAAGGGGAGTGGAGTTTGCAATTAGTTCATTCCTGCATTTTTGCCAAGTATTGTGGCATCTGAAAGATATCAGCCTGGCAACTCTCCAAGCCTGATAAAGGTCGGTAATGGTGAACAATCTTGAAAGACTGTGGGAGAGGAAAGACTTTGCTAGAGAGGAATTTACTGTAAATTAAATAAAAGAGGTTTATCGGGACGAGGATGAGGCTTCGTGCTGCTGGGGAAGCCTAGGTGAGAACAAGCTGCACAATCTTTTGTCCTCCTTGCGTAAAGACTCTCCCATCTGTTCTGTATAAGCAGCCACCTCACCCCATCCCATCCTGTTACTCAAAGAGCAAGAAAGCTTTCTCTGTTGGCCGGTAGAGCACATCATCCCGAGATGGGCAAGCCATGAAATATGATGCAAAACAAGAATGTCTCGAATCTGAAGGCCTGGTAAAAGAAGCCATCTCTGGTAAAAGAAGCCAACTCGTCTTCTGTATTCATGGAGAGCCCAAAGGAGCTCTTGACCAGTCGAGAAGAGCAAATGTCCCCTTTGACCATTGGCTGGGTCGGGACCACTTTGTTTTCCTAGCCCTTGACCCACCTCCCTTGCCCCACAACTCATCCTTCCCAAAGCAGAAAGAAAAACCAGGTGTCAGGATGATCTATGGAGGCTGCGTTATGCAAACCCGTTTCCCATTTGTATTCTGCTGCCACCCGGCTGGTACATTTCCCGGAGGGTTATCAAGACAATTTAAAAACTGTGCAAACTGCTGTTGGTTTTGATGAGGAACTGAAAGGGAGGTGAATTAAAATGGGGGGTGGGGGGTGGAGGTGGGGAGAACTCCTGAATAATTCAGAACTCGGCATTGGAAACAACTCCGATGCATGTCGGTTTTTTTTTTTTTTCATTCTGGTGTTTGGAGGGAGCCAGGTTTAAAATCCACCGCTTAGAAGCTGATCTTTCTGCAGTGATGAGCAGCTCTTTTCAGGAGTTGTGACAGTCCCTTTCTGAAGCCAGTTGTGCTGCCCTGGGGCAAAAGTCACCCTGCAGGGAGAATAGCTTCCAAATTAATTGGCCTGGATCAAGTTTATGAATAAGTTAATTATTATGACTGCTGAAGAGAAAAAGGAGGAGGCATGGAGGAGAACTGTTGTGGTCTGTCAGCAGACTACGGAGCAGCCAAGAGAGTCGGACAGCAATGAGGCTGAGGTGGGGCCAGGGCCATCGGGAAGTGAGGTGCGGATTCCAGAGCCTCCAGAGACTGATAGTAGTGAGGCAGAGGAACAGGAGGAGCCTGTTCCTAATGCATGCATGAGAAGGGCTGCCAGAAGGCAAGAGCAGCTCAAGCAAAGAGGACAACTCGGGAGTAGGGCCAAGAGATGATGGACCCCTCCCATAAGGCTTAAAACAGACCAGCACCCGTGTTTCAGCTTGCCGGAAAACAACGTTGTAGCTGCGTCTTCTGCTTCGTCCTCTGCTTCATGTACGTCTTTGTTTTTGTGCCTTCTGGACATTTGCCAGGAAGGGCCTTTGGCAGTTTGCCTAATTTGACCAAGGTTTGTGAGATAACTGAGGAATTTGTTTTGGGAGGCATTTGTTTTACTTTTTAAAAAAATTTTTAATTTACATTTATATCCCGCCCTTCTCCGAAGACTCAGGGCGGCTTACAGTGTATAAGGCAATAGTCTCATTCTATTTGTATATTTACAAAGTCAACTTATTGCCCCCCCAACAATCTGGGTCCTCATTTTACCTACCTTATAAAGGATGGAAGGCTGAGTCAACCATGGGCCGAGCTTGAACCTGCAGTAATTGCAGGCTGCTGTGTTCTAATAACAGGCTTCTTACCAGCCTGAGCTACCACGGCCCTTTGAGTTGAACGACGTTGGGAATGAAGTAATTCCCAGCTGTTCGAATAAAGTTTGTTTTTCCACGGACTAAGTTTATTACTACCTACTTGAGCCTGGGTCACAACATGGAGATTTTACAGTATCCTTTCCCTGGAGTGGGGAGGGAATGAAGATTTTAACAGTATCCTTCTCCTGGAATGGAGTGGGAATGGAGATTTTGCAATATCCTTCCCCTGCCACACCCACCAAGCCATGCCACGTCCACCAAGCCAGGCCCACAGAACTGGTAGTAAAAAAAAAAAAAATTGAATCCCAGCATTGGTGTGGTTGCTGGAATCACCCTGTTAGGTGAAGATTTTGTTGTTTAGCGTGAAGTGACAAGGCTTCTTGCAACTTCCGGTGAATTTTCCTGCCCGCATTGATGATATTTGGTTGGGTTTTACAACTTAATCCCGGTCTATTTGTTTGCTCCTTTTGAAGCTAGATAAATTCAGCGGTTGGTAAAGCCGGTACAAAAATCTCACTTGGGAGAATGTGTGTTTGTTTGAGGATGGTTTATTGAAGGAAAACACAAATTGTGCGGGTTCTCAAACCAGGCTTTGCCTTGTCATGGTTAGATTACAGCGATGAGTTATCTGTCGGGTTTGCTTTTGAAGAAGCCTCAGGAGCTTCCTTCAGTTCAAAACGGAGGGACTTGCTAGCTGCAGATTTAGCCGTTTCTGGATCCAATTCAAAGAGTTGGTTTTTTATCTCCTGGGCTCAGCTTCCAGGTATCTTAGAGGAACATCACTCCCACCCATATCCAGCTCTGTCCTATGTGAACTTTGGGAGAGGAGAAATACCCTATGGGAGATGGGAACTCAACCTGTCATCATCCCATCCCACCCTGCCAGGCATCAATTAAAGAATTTTGATGGTAGGATCCAGGAAGAGAACCCGCTCTGCCGTTACTCCACCCTTTGGCACACCTTACCCCCTAAAGATAAGGTGGGCCCCATCTTCGGGCTTTCAAGAAGAGTGTTTGGACTTGGACTTCTGCCAATTGGTGTGTGTGTCAGAGTCATATGCAACCTCGGGGATGTGTCAGGCCTGGAAGCCATATTTTGTACTAGGCCTTCAGACCTGCCACGTTTACTACTGTGGAGAACTCGGAGGGAGGTGGATTGGGTGAGCATGGGTGTTGTATAGTCAAAGTAACATTCCTTTCTCAAGAAGTCAAGGTCAACTTGACCTGCATCTGGGAGGATGGACCTGGGAGGCATCTCCAGCGGGTATGATGCTTGATTGGACCATGTGATGGACATGTGGGTCCTGGGCAGGGACTTGAACATTTCTTTGGGTGGGGAAAACCTGGAAGTTTTCAGATTCAGGTTTCCCCAGATGTGCCAATACGACATCTCTCATAAAATGGAACTTTGAAGAAACTCAAGCCTCGGAGTTTTCTTTCGTTGGAGGGTGTTACTTGGGACCCTGACAGGACGGCTGCCATCTTGAAGATGTTCTCTCTCTCTCCCTTTCTAGCTTCTAATTTTTAACCCCAACCTTTTCAATTCTCTTTTAAACTTTGTTGGTATTCATGCTTTTGTAGTATGGTGTCCTTTTGATGGTAAACCACCCAGAATTATTTGGAAAAGGTGGTGTAGAAATGGGATGAATGAAATAAAGACATTTTTGGGGGGAAATGAAGATGGAAAAAATGAGGAAAATGGAGATGGCCTTGAAGTTGTTCAATGGCCATGGTGTCAAGTTCAGTGGGAATAAGTGATAACGGCACAATTCTTGTAACATTGACACAAACGCAGGCTTGTTTGTATGGTGCTGTGATTTTTAGTGCTGTCTGTATTGTGATTTACCCAACACACTGAACCTGGGGTCTTCGCAACTTTAAGATTTGTGGACTTCAACTCCCAGAATTCCTCAGTCGACATGACAACAAAGTTAAACGACCAAGAAAACAAAGTTGAAATTAAACTGTATTCCCAATCCCTGTGAATCCAGCTGCTAGATCTGGAACAGTTGGTGAAGTATTCTTTATGTATGCATCAACTTTGGAGTGATATATAGGTAGCTCTCGACTTACAGCAATTCATTTAGTGACCATTTACAGTTACGACGTCACTGAAAAAAGAGAGGGAGGCTTCAGTTGATTCAGAACGGAGGCTTCAGTTGGTTCAGAACGCAGCTGCGCGGGTAATAGAGGGAGCCCCTCATGGCTCCCACGTGACACCTCTCCTGCGCAGACTGCACTGGCTACCTGTGGCCTCTCGGGTGCGCTTCAAGGTTTTGGTGACCATCTTCAAAGCGCTCCATGGCATAGGGCCAGGTTACTTACGGGACTGCCTGCTGCCACTGACTACCTCCCACCGACCCGTACGCTCTCACAGGGAGGGACTCCTCAGGGTGCCGTCCGCCAGGCAGTACCGACTGGCGACACCCAGGGGAAGGGCTTTCTCTGTGGGGGCTCCCACCCTCTGGAACAAGTTCCCCCAGGATTACGTCAACTTCCCGACCTCCGAACCTTCTGCCGCGAGCTTAAGACACATCTATTTATCCGTGCAGGGCTGGCCTAGGGTTTGATTTTTTATAAATTTAATTTTAATGGGGTTTTGTATTTTAACTATAGTTTTAAATTTGGCCTAATGGAATAAGTTTTTTAAATGTTGTTTTAACATGTATTTATATTATATTTTATGTTTTATAAGGCTGTAAACCGCCCTGAGTCCTTTGGGAGATAGGGCGGTATAAAAGTTTGAATAATAAATAAATAAATAAAATAAATAAATATATGACCATTTTTCATACTTACAACGGTTGCAGCATCCCCCCTGGTCACATGATCAAAATTTGGATGCTTGGCAACTGGTTCATATTTATGACGGTTCCAAGAGTCATGTGATTCCCCTTTTAATGACAAGCCAAGTCCATGGAGAAGCCAGATTCACATAACAACAGTGTGACTGACTTAACAATTGCAGTTGTTAACAGCTGCGGCAAGAAAGGTCACGGGGGCAAAACTCACTGAACAAATGTTTCATTTAACAACGGAAATTTTGAGCTGAACTGTGGTCATAATTCGAGGACCACCTGAGGTTGAGTACTGATTATTACAATATTAGTTCTACAACTAAGCACCTTTCAGGTAGCATCTCAATGAAAGGCCAACCATATAACCCCTCTCCCTTAACAACAGAAATGTTGGGCTCAATTGTGACCGTAAGTTGAGGACTACCTAGACTGGAAATTAAGTAACTGTGTCTTGCTGTTGGCTTAGACGTACGTATTAAAGTGTAGGCATAGAGATGTATTGCTGGAATCGTTTCCAACCAAGCAGTACGTAATTTCCATCCCCCTCCCCTTTCTGCCTCTAGGATAAAGAAGATCACAAGAGATAGACTAAACTAGAATAGAATAGAATAGAATAACTGAGTTGGAAGGGACCTTGGAGGTCTTCTAGTCCAACCCCCTGCTTAGGCAGGAAAGTCTACACCACTTCAGACAAATGGTTATCCAACCTCTTCTTAAAAACTTCCAGTGTTGGAGCATTCACAACTTCTGGAGGCAAGTAGTTCCACTGATTCATTGTTCTCACTGTCAGGAAATTTCTCCTTAGTTCTAGGTTGCTTCTCTCCTTGATTAATTTCCACCCATTGCTTCTTCTCCTGCCTCCAATTGCTTTGGAGAATAGCTTGACTCCCTCTTCTTTGGGGCAGCCGCTGAGATATTGGAAGGCTGCTATCATGTCTCCCCCAGTCCTTCTTTTCATTAAACTAGACCTACCCAGTTCCTGCAACTGTTTAGCCTTCAGTCCCCTAATCATCTTTGCTGCTCTTCTCTGCACTCTTTCTAGTGTCTCCACTTCTGATGTTGTGGATGATTTTTTATAACTTCTACTGGAGTTTTAAGCACAACAACCAACAACATTTGTCCCCACCGAGGCATTGTACTGGAAGAGAGAGAGAGAGAGAGAGAGAGAGAGAAAATTCATTCTTTGCTTTGCATCTCAGTTAAATATGATTCTGTTTGTTTGACTTTTCCATAATCACCCATCCTTGAAATGAATATGAGTTTTGACAGGCTAACCAGCGTATTATTTTTGCAACGAGTAAAATGCTTCTCCTGTGGATGGTTTTTTGTTGCTGTTGTTGTTGTTCGGTGGAAGTATTTTTATGCTCCTTATCTGGCACGAGGGGGGATCTCCATCTTTCTTTTTCTCCCCCCATATCTTGGGTAAGAAGTAGACTTGTAATCTGGCTTCAGATTACAGATGACCCTGTTTGGCTTCAGAAGCTAAGTGTCAACTCACAAAGCATTCCTGGCCTGCTCTCGAGTTGCCATAGGCAACCGACGAAGCAGCATGGCAGCCAAAGACAGGAGCACATTCCAGACATATTTCTCTCAAGGCTATCTCCCAGGGTTACTCACAGCAGCCGGAGGGGAGTGATCTCTACAACCTGTGAAATTGCTCCAGTGGTGAATGTGAATGATGACACACCCTGGGGAGAGGTGGGGGGGAAACAGGATCATGTAAATTACATGCGGTCAGAGTTGGCTTCATTTGGGAAAGTGCCGACATGGAGCTCCTAATAAATAACTGGATTTCTTGGCATATGAGAGCTGGTGCTGGGCTCGACCTGCTGACTGGAGGGGAGCTGCTATGGGGGACTGATGAGGGGGTGCTTGGGGCTGGGAGTGCTTGGGGCTTGGAGCAGTAAACCGCGTCCAGCAAGCACTACAGCAGAGAGAAGCAGCCAGAGTCAACCCTGGCTTTGTTGTCCATTGCAGATGCTAGATCGGCCCCCTGCAAACTCTCGTCTCTTGAGGAACCCGGCCACTTCAGTGAGCGCTCCTCTCTACATGGGGCTCCCCTTGAGGGGGACCCGGAGGCTTCAACTGGTCCAGAATGCAGCTGCGCGGGTGATAGAGGGAGCACCTCGCGGCTCCCGTGTGATACCTCTCCTGCGCAGTCTGCACTGGCTCTCAGTAATCTTCCGGGTCCAATTCAAGGTGCTTGTTATCACCTTTAAAGCACTCCATGGCTTAGGACCGGGGTATCTACGGGACCGCCTACTGCCACCAGTAGCCTCACACCGACCAGTGCGCTCTCACAGAGAGGGCCTCCTCCGGATATAGTCAGCCAAACAATGTCGGCTGGCGACCTCCAGGGGGAGGGCCTTCTCTGTGGGGGCTCCCGCCCTCTGGAATGAGCTGCCTCCGGGGCTTCGTCAGCTCCCTGACCTCCGGACCTTCCGCCGCGAACTGAAGACGCTGTTGTTTCGACGTGCGGGACTAGCTTGAACATAGTTTTAATTTCAGGGTTTTAATTAGGGTTTTATATGGGGTTTTTAAATTGTATTTAAATTTTTAGGCCGTTATTGAATCAGTTTTTTATATAGTTTTTAATTTGTATTGTATGCATTGTGTTTTTACTGGCTATGAACCGCCCTGAGTCCTTCGGGAGAAGGGTGGTATACAAATATAATAAATAATAATAAATAATAATAATAAGATGAGAGTTTGCAGGGAGCCAATCTAGTGTCTGCAATGGACAGCAAAGCCAGGGATGACTCTGGCTGCTTCTCTCTGCTAACAGGCAGCCAAGCTAAGTGCCTGAAGGACTCCATCCTGTCTATGGGAGTCAAAGCGCTGAAGTGCGAGCGGCACAGGAAACCTTGGCTGGGCTCCTCGAGAGAAATGCAAAGATTTCTCTGCGGACCACCAAAATTTTCTCACGGACCACCAGTGGTCCATGGACCACCGGTTGGTGACCACTGGTTTAGCACATATCAGAGAGATGCGCTCATTCAGGTTCATAACAGCCCTGAGGTAAAATTTTCCCCAAATCTATTTTAAATGATTCCTAACCCTACATCAAAAGGATACTTACCTTAAAAGCACCAGAATAGCATATCTTTGTGACTTTTGGTCCAGATTGAAAAAAGTGTATTATTAGTTCTGTAGGAAGGAGAAAGAAGCTGGCTTGAGACAGCTGTCTTTGAGGCATGAACTCAAAGCATTGAAGTCTACCGATTCAATCTTTGAAGCCAAAGTGTTGCCTGAAATTGGGTCACCGCAGTAGAAGTGACTGTGAAGACAGATCCAGGTGGATATCAACTCATGTATCCATGGGGTCTTCTTAGTGTCATCTCTATATAAAGTAAGTATGGCTTGTTTCTGTGGAGAGCCACCATCTTTACTGTGGTCAACTTGGCCGTAATAATTATTCTACAATCATTAACATTGATCTTTAATTGGTCCCACCCAAAATCGTGGCACAACTGAGACTAATTTGGACTTGGTTCCATGAAAATGACTTCCCTAGATGTCCTGCTAAAGGGAATTAAGTAGAAGTTGAGAGTTGAGCACCTTAACCACAGTTTGTGGAAGAACATGATTCTTCATGTTCTCAAAACATTGGAGATAATCAATGGTTAACTCTTCCCTAACTGCAGATATTGAGATGGGAGCAGGAGGAAGTTCAAAAAATGGGACCCTTCCAATCAACTGGCCTTCAGAACAGGGGTGGGATTCAAAAATTTTAGCAACCGGTTCTCTGCCCTACTGCTGGGTGAGCGTGGCCAGGGGTGGGCATGGCCTACTCAGCTTCCTGCACCACGGCGGGGTGGTGGTGCATTTTCGCCCTCCCCAAGCTCTGGAGGCTTTCCTTGAGCCTCTGGGAGGGCGAATACAGCCTCCTCCGGGCTCCAGAGGCCCTCTGGAGGCCGGAAATGCACCTGTTTTTGGACTTCTGGAACTTCTGGGAGGCCCGTTTTTTGCCACCCCCCGAGAGCCTCCACGTGGGCCCTGCACTTACCTGGCATCCAAAATGGGCTGTGTGGAGATTTCTGGGAGGGGCAGGGCCAACCAGTTCTTGCAACTACCAGTTCGGAGAACCAGATGTAAAATTATTTATTTATTTATTTATTATTTATTTATTTATTCATATTTTTATACCGCCCTTCTCCGAAGATTCAGGGCAGTGTACAGCCAATAAAACAACAAGAATCCTAACAAATTAAAATAAAATATCAAGTTTAAAAAACTGATTCAATCGCTGTATACTTAAAATATTAGCTAAAATTTATCAAAACTAAAACCTTAATAAAACCCTATTAAAAACCCACTAAAACCCCTATACTAAAATCAATCAGGCCAGGCCGCTTGGTGAAAAAAGAAAGTCTTGAGCTCGCGCTTAAAGGTCCGAAGATCAGGGAGGAGACGGAGTCCCACCGGCAGCTCATTCCATAAAGCCGGGGCCCCCACAGAGAATGCCCTTCCCCTGGGGGCCGCCAGCCGACATTGACTAGCCGACGGCACCCTAAGAAGACCCTCCCTGTGGGTGCACACTGGACGTACCGGACAATGAGAGGTAACTGTCGGCAGCAGGCAGTCCCGTAAATATCCCGGTCCAATGCCATGGAGCGCTTTAAAGGTGATAACCAACACCTTGAAGCGCACCCGGAAGACCACCGGCAACCAATGCAGCCGCGCAGGAGAGGTGTTACATGGGAGCTATGAGGAGCTCCCTCAATCCCCCGCGCGGCCGCATTCTGCACCAGTTGGAGCCTCCGGGTGCTCCTCAAGGGGAGCGCCATGTAGAGAGTATTGCAGTAATCCAGACGGGAAGTGACGAGGGCATGAGTGACCGTGCATAATGCATCCGGTTCGCCCGAACCGGTCCAAATTGGCTGAATCCCACCCCTGCATCAGAAGTTGTGGGTGTTCCAACACTGGAGGTGTTTAAGAAGAAATTGGACAACCATTTGTCTGAAATGGTATAGTGTTTCCTGCTTGAGCAGGGGATTGGATCAGAAGACCTACAAGGTCCCTTCCAACTCTTGTTACTACTATCACCTCATCCCTAGCTCCTTCTTTTCGTGAAACTAGATATATCTAGTTCCCCTAACTGTTCATCATACGCTTTAGCCTCCGCCTCCCTAATCATCTTTGTTGCTCTTCTCTGCACTCTTTCTAGAGTCTCAACTTCTTTTTTGCATCATGGTGACCAAAACTGGATGCGGTATTCCAAGTGTGGTTTTAACAAGGTTTTATAAAGCAGTTACTGATATTTCACGTGATCTTGATTCTGTCCCTCTATTAATGCAATTTAAGATTGCTTTTAAGAGAATCTACTAGCGTAAATAGGACCAATTTAAGAGTTACATTTACTTTTTGGTGTGGATAGCAAAGTTATGTTTTGGATACTCCCATAATAGATGAAGGTATTCTTAATTTTATCCTTGGCTATCCCGATTATTTGAAGTCCTCAAGATGATTTACCACCATACCAAATGCTAAATACGAATATGCAGAAAAGAAAAAGAATGGCATTCAAAATAGAACTTGAAGCCCAGCTAGATTTTGCTTGGATTATGACTGATGGTTCTTATATAAATTAGCATAGCTTTACATTCTCATCATGTTTTATGAACCTTTGCGCTACTCCTAATCCTTCACAGTTATCTGTCTTCATTCTCTGTAGCATTCAGCCTATAGATCGAATTCAATAAAATTGACTATCGTTGTATAAAAATGTTTCCCTCGCACATAGGTGCTAGTCGTTCCCGACAAGCTCAACGTCCTAGCCCCTGAGTTACCGCGTCCCCTATCATTGTATAGGTCTCTTAATTCCTGTGCTTTGTAATTTTTCCTTAAATAATTTTAATTCTACCCTACTTGATTCGGTCAATGTGATTTAAAAAATATATATATATATTTTGACTTCTATTTTAGAGCGACATGTGATTAGTTTTATGCTGGTCCCTGACCGAAATCAGCTAAACTATATAAAGCAGGATTGTGCATCTTTCTTGAACTAAGTCAGTTTTGATTTTTTTTTTGAGTCAAGCACAGGAATTCATTCTGATTTAACTGGAATGGAGTGCCAGTTCAGTCAATTACATACAGTTCAGCTGTTCATTCCCCGTGCATTTAGGCATTTTTCTCTTCTGCCACATAAAAAAAAATATAGTTTAGAGGTGGCATGCATCCAAAATGCAAAAGCAATGAAGGAAGTTATTTTTTTAAAAAAAACAAAAAAACAAAATAAGCTTGTGGTTGTAACTACCTTTCATTTTACTCAAGAATTAATCAAGATACGTGTAGTCCTTGACTTACAAAAGTTCATTTAGTGAACGTTGAAAGTTACAACGCCACTGAAAAAGGTGACTTATTACCGTTTTTCACAGTTATGGCCAGAGGTGGGTTTCAGCAAGTTCTGACCAGTTCTGGAGAACTGGGAGCGGAAATTTTGAGTAGTTTAGAATAGAATAGAATAGAATAGAATAGAATAGAATAGAATAGAATAGAATAGAATTTTTTATTGGCCAAGTGTGATTGGACACACAAGGAATTTGTCTTGGTGCATATGCTCTCAGTGTACATAAAAGAAAAGATACGTTCATCAAGGTACAACATTTACAACACAATTGATGATCAATATATCAATATAAATCATAAGGATTGCCAGCAACAAGTTATAGTCATACAGTCATAAGTGGAAAGAGATTGGTGATGGGAACTATGAAACGATTAATAGTAGTGCAGATTCAGTAAATAGTCTGACAGTGTTGAGGGAATTATTTGTTTAGCAGAGTGATGGCCTTCGGGAAAAAACTGTTCTTGTGTCTAGTTGTTCTGGTGTGCAGTGCTCTATAGCGTCGTTTTGCGGGTAGGAGTTGAAACAGTTTATGTCCTGGATGCGAGGAGTCTGTAAATATTTTCACGGCCCTCTTCTTGATTCGTGCAGTATACAGGTCCTCAATGGAAGGCAGGTTGGTAGCAATTATTTTTTCTGCAGTTCTAATTATCCTCTGAAGTCTGAGTTTTTCTTGTTGGGTTGCAGAACCGAACCAGTTGGAGAACCGGTAGGGAAAATTCTAACTGGCCCCACCCCCATCTATTCTCTGCCTCCTGAGTCCCAGCTGATCGGGAGGAAATGGGGATTTTGCAGTATCCTTCCCCTGCCACACCCACCAAGCCACACCCACCAAGCCACACCCACAGAACCGGTAGTAAAAAAATTTGAAACCCACCACTGCTTATGACCATTGCAGCATCCCGTGGTGATGTGATCAAAATTCAAATGCTTGGCAACTGACTCATATTTATGACGGTTGCAGTGTCATAAAAAGGGTCATGTGATCCAGGGGTGAAACTCACTTACCTTCACTACTGGTTTGCAAATGTGAGCGTGCGCTTCTCCTCCACGCATGTGCAGAGGGTCAAAAATGGGACATGATGATATCCGGGTGGGTGGGCGGAGATTCCCATCACCGGCGCTACCGGTTTGCCCCGAGCCGGATAGAACCGGCTAAATTTCACCACTGATCTGATCCCCTTTTGCGACCTTCTGACAAGCAAAAAGGAAGCCTGATTCACTTAACGACCATGTTACTAACTTAATAAATGCGATGACGCACTCAGCTGTGGCAAGAAAAGTCGAAACACGGGGCAAATCCCACTTCACAAATGTTTCACTTAGCGACATAAATTTTGGGCTCACTTGTGGTTGTATCTCGAGGACTACTTATAATCAATGGTGGGATTCAAATAATTGAACAACCGGTTCTCTGCCCTAATGATTCCTTCCGACAACCAGTTCACCAAACGGCTCAGAAAGTTAACAACCGGCTCTTCCGAAGTGGTGCGAACCTGCTGAATCCTATCACTGCCTTTAATGAAATACTGAATTATGAACAGGCCAAAGGATTTCTTGAGACCTGCAGTTCCAAAAATGCCGTCCCAAATTCATGATGGTGTGATTCAGTGGTGAAATTCACATTTTTGTTACTACCGGTTCTGTGGATGTGGCTTGGCGGGCTTGGCAGGGGAAAGATATTGCAATATCCCCATTCCCTCTCCACTCCTGGGGGAAGGATATTGCAAAATCCCCATTCCCTCCCCACTCCTGGGGGGAGGATATTGCAAAATCTCCATTCCCTCCCCACTCCTGGGGGGAGGATATTGCAAAATCTCCATTCCCATCACACTCCAGGGGAAGGATACTACAAAATCTGCATTCCCTCTTCTCTCCTGGGGGAAGGATACTACAAAATCCCGATTCCCTCCCCTCTCCTGGTGGAAGGATATTGCAAAATCCCCACTCCCTCCCCACTCCTGGGGGGAGGATACTACAAAATCTCCATTCCCATCACACTCCAGGGGAAAGATACTACAAAATCTGCATTCCCTCCCCTCTCCTGGGGGAAGGATACTACAAAATCCCCATTCCCTCCCCTCTCCTGGGGGAAGGATACTGCAAAATCTCCATTCCCTCCCCTCTCCTGGGGGAAAGATACTGCAAAATCCCCATTCCCTCCCCACTCCTGGGGGAAGGATACTGCAAAATCTCCATTCCTACCCCACTCTGGGGCCAGCCAGAGGTAGCATTTGCCGGTTCTTCGAACTACTCAAAATTTCCGCTACCGGTTCTCCAGAACCTGTCAGGACCTGCTGAATTTCACCTCTGGTGTGAAATTGTCTCTGCTTATCACTTGACAAATAGCTTTTGGCTGATTTCAGATGCATCAGTTCACAAACACCTAATGCCGATCACAGCTTAGTTTCCCTAAGTTTCTTTTTAACTATTGGTGGCAGCAGGTCTGCGATGGTGACTTTTGTTTTCGTTTTGTTTGCTTGCAGGTTTCCCTTTGATTCAATGCCGTTCATCTGTAAGGCTGGAGTTTGGATGTCTTTTGTTAAAAAATACACACACACACACACACACACAAACACACACACACACAAACTGATGGATTTAGGTTTTAAATGAAATCGGGCTCCATAAACTGTGAAGCCAAGATCTGTAAGTCATTTTCGGCTCCTCACATTTGAACAAAATAATTATCTTTCATGCTTTGTGTCTGTGCCGTATCATCTTACTGAATGTCTCCGTGCCCATTATCCATCAACTCTGCAAAAAAAAAAAAAAAAAGAAAAGAAAAGGGATGAGGGAAAACTCTTTTTGAAAATCCTACAATATAAATTGTGGCTTCAGTTGAGGGCCGCAACCGACAATGTAAGGGTGGTCTTCCTCAAATATATATATATATTAATTTTAGGATGCCTTGGAGTCAAGTCAACTTGGGGTGAAGGCTTGGACTAAGCCAGTGGTGGGTGTGACATTTTTTTACTACCGGTTCTGTGGGTGTGGCTTGGTGGTCGTGGCATGGCTTGGTGGGAGTGGTTTGGTGGGAGTGACAGGGGAAGGATACTGTAAAATCTCCATTCCCTCCCCACTCCAGGGGAAAATTACTGCAAAATCTCCATTTCCTCCCGATCAGCTGGGACTCGGGAGGCAGAGAATAGACGAGGGCGGGGCCAGTCAGAATTTTTACTACCGGTTCTCCGAACTACTCAAAATTTCTGCTACCAGTTCTCCAGAACTGGTCAGAACCTGCTGACTCTTGGGAGGGGCAGGGTGGGGTGGGCGGGACCAGCCAGGAGTGAGATTTGGGGGTTCTCCGAACTGCACAAAATCTTAGCTAGAGGTTCTCCCGAACCCCTGCGAACCCCCAGCAGCCCCACCCCTGCAGTACTTCCTTTGGTTTCATTGCAAGAAACAGGTGGGAGAGCTGAGTAAGAACATAGATTATTTCTACATAGGTTTTCAGAAGATTGCAGTATAGATGAATAATTTAGGGTCTCTAGATCTATAAAGTAAGTCATTCAGGACTAAATTGTGCAAATACTTGCAGCCTCAATGAATTTTAATTGCTCTAACTCCCATATGACCCAATCCTCCTGAGTCAACCGAGAAGGAAGTTGCTCATGATCTCAAAATAATTTGATTAGTAGCTACCATGAAGCATTTTTCTTAGATGTATACATCAGAGCCACCCATTGCCCAATGTAGGGGAAATTGATGCTTAGATACTTATTTATTTATTTATTATTTATTTATTTATTCATATTTTTATACTGCCCTTCTCCGAAGACTCAGGGTGGTGTACAGCCAATAAAACGACAAAAATCCTAACAAATTAAAATACTATATAAAATTTAAAAAACTGATTCAATCGCTGTATACTTAAAATATTAGCTAAAATTTTTATCAAAACTAAAACCCTAATAAAACCCTATTAAAACCCGCTAAAACCCCCCATACTAAAATCAATCAGGCCAGCCCCGCTTGATGAAAAAAGAAAGTCTTGAGCTCACGTTTAAAGGTCCAGAGATCAGGGAGGAGACGGAGTCCCACCAGCAGCTCATTCCATAGAGCCGGGGTCCCTTAGAGTAGTAACCTTACTTAGAGTAACAGAGTTGGAAGGTACTTTGTAAGTCATCTAGCCCAACTCCAAGAAGGAGACCCTACACCATTTCCGACAAATGGTGGTCCAATCTCCCCTTAACATAACATAACATCAGAGTTGGAAGGGACCTTGGAGGCCTTCTAGTCCAACCCCCTGCCCAGGCAGGAAACCCTACACCATCTCAGTCAGATGGTTATCCAACATTTTCTTAAAAATTTCCAGTGTTGGAGCATTCACAACTTCTGCAGGCAAGTCGTTCCACTGATTAATTGTTCTAACTGTCAGGAAATTTCTCCTTAGTTCTAAGTTGCTTCTTTCTTTGATCAGTTTCCACCCATTGCTTCTTGTTCTACCCTCAGGTGCTTTGGTGAACAGCCCGACTCCCTCTTCTTTGTGGCAGCCCCTGAGATATTGAAAGTCTCCAGTGAAGAAGTCCCACAACTTCTGAAGGCAACTTCTGTTCCATGGGTTGATTGTTCTCACTGACAGAAAATTTCTGCTTATTTCTAGGTTGAATCTCTCCTTGATCAGTTTCCATCCATTAGTCCTTGCAATCCCAGAGAGATTTTTTTAGAGATCTGTGGTAGGGCATGTTGGACAACATGATGGACCCATGACATGTATGAGTCAACGAAAAGAGTTAAGAGCCGAGGTGGCACAATGGTTTGAATGCAGTATTGCAGACTAATTCCGCTGACTGCCAGCTGCCAGCAGTTTGGCAGCTTGATTCTCACCATCTCAAGGTTGACTCAGCCTTTCATCCTTCTAAGGTGGGTAAAATGAGGACCCAGATTGTTGGGGGGCAAGAGGCTGACTCTGTAAACCGCTTAGAGAGGGCTGTAAAGCACTGTGAAGCAGTATATAATAATAATAATAATAATAATAATAATAATAATAATAATAATAATAATAATAATAATAATAATAATAATAATAATAATTTAATTTGTATACCGCCCTTCTCCCGAAGGACTCAGGGCAGCCAAATAAAAAACAACAAAGTACATACAATATAAATAAAACAAAACTAAAATACTTATTCAAAATTTGGCCCAAAATTTAAAACATATTTAAAACCCTAAAAATAATTAAAAATTAAAACCCATAAAAACATCTAAAAATTCTATGCCAGTCCTGCGCGGAAAAATAGATAGGTTTTAAGCTCGTGGCGAAAGGTCCGAAGGTCAGGAAGCTGTCGGAGTCCAGGGGGAAGTTCGTTCCATAGAGTAGGGGCCCCCACAGAGAAGGCCCTTCCCCTGGGGGCCGCCAGCCGACATTGCTTGGCTGACGGCACCCTAAGGAGTCCCTCTCTGTGAGAGCGCACGGGTCGGTGGGAGGCAAACGGTGGCAGTAGGCGGTCCCGTAAGTAACCAGGTCCTAAGCCATGGAGCACTTTAAAGGTGGTAACCAACACCACCTTTAAGTCTAAGTGCTGTTGACCAATAAGTCTAAGTACTGTTGCTATCTTCCTCCCTCCCTCCCTCCCTCCCTCCCTCCCTCCCTCCCTCCCTCCCTGCCTTCTGCCTCCCTCCCTCCCTCCCTCCCTCCCTTCCTTCCTTCCTCCCAGTGGTTAGAGTGCAGTATTGCAGCCTTTCATCCTTCTAAGGTGGGTTAAATGAGAACCCAGATTGTTGGGGAAAATAGGCTGACTCTGTAAATCACTTAGAGAGGGCTGTAAAGCACTGTGAAGCAGTATAGAAGTCTAAGTGCTGTTGCTATCTTCCTTCCTTCCTTCCTTCCTTCCTTCCTTCCTTCCTTCCTTCCTTCCTTCCTTCCTTCCCTCCCTCCCTCCCTCCTTCCTTCCTTCCTTCCTTCCTTCCTTCCTTCCTTCCTTCCTTCCTTCCTTCCTTCCTTCCTGTGCAATGCTTAGAATGCAGTATTGCAGGCTAACTCTGCCCATAGCCAGGAGTTCGATCCTGACCAGTTCAAGGTTGACATAGCCTTCCCTTCTTTTGAGGTCAGTAAAATGAGGACCCAAATTGTTGGGGGCAATGTGCTGACTCTGTAAGCCGCTTAGAGAGGGCTGTAAAAGCACTGTGAAGCGGTATATAAGTCTAAGGGCTATTGCTATTGCTACCGCTTCAGATGGAATGTTGCAGCTGAAATGGAAATCGAATTCCTTTATTTAAAGAAAAGCAAATAAGCTTAGAAATCCATCTTGTAAGGCGGGGGGGAATCACCCCTCTTCTTTTCTGTGTTTAGAGAACATTTTTAAGTTTACGGTGCAGGGGATAGTCTCTCTGCACATTACACGCCAAAAGGCACAGCAAAGCAGTTGAGATCAAGCCCTCTCTAAATGAAAAATTCAGCTCTACCCAAAGCTTCCCAGCCCAGCGTGTGCTCTGTAAAATCCCCAGTCTGCATTCCGCAGGGCTATTGTGCAGCCGAAGGAGGCTTTTTCCCAGTAATGGGATGTCAGGAAGACAGAGTTTAACTCCGCCGTCGAAAATAGCAAGAGCAGAAAACAGACACTGACAGATTCGCCTCGTGATCAAAACCAACATCATTTCTGCTCAAGCGGACAATTTTGATTTAGAGGCCTATCTGCTGGTGGTTTGCTTCCCCCCCTCCCACTAGCTGTCAATCAAGGGAAGCCGAGGGCTCTGGAGAACTTGCTTCAGTACATTAGATCTCACCTTTTCGACTGACAACTCTGTCTGTTCCCGTTTGCTTTGGTCTCTCTGGAAACCCCTGCGGGAGAAAGCTTTGAGGTAACGTTTGCAATCTTCCTCAAGGAGAATAAGCCGCCTTGCCTGGCAACAAGACTCGACTTGCAGGATGTCGGAGTCTCAGTCTGGAAAGGCTGGGATGAAAGAGATGGTTGGCCCCAGTCCTTGTGCATTAAAACTGGGGTGTTAGGGTCCCGACTTGATGCCCTAATTAAATCATGAGCCACGAGCCGAACTTCAAAAGAAATCCAGCTATTTAGTAGGGGCTTCATGTCAGTACGGACCAAATGAAGCCACCTCACTTAATTCGCGCCTTGGCTCTGACCCTGTTTACCCCTCCTCCCAAGGGGTGCCATCAGTCACATTCCCCCACCAAGCAATTTTGTGGATTGTAGAAGTCCCTCCCTCCGGCTGTTGTGGGTCACCGTGGAGATGGCCTTGACTTTGGCCGTCTAGGATGTGTTTTGCTTTGACTGAGGCGCGAATTCCTCGATGCAGCTGCGAGACTCGGTTCCCGCATCCTCCTTGCCTATGGCAACTCGAGAGCAGGTCAGGAATGCTTTGAGAGTTGACACCGGGATCTTCAGGACACGAACGGATGTCTGTGACTATACTCTGCGGTCTAAGTTTTGTCTTACGCTAGTTCCCTCTCATTCTGGATGACCATCAGTTTCAAGGGCAAACTCAAGGCCACAGCAAGGATTTTTTAAAAATTCGTTTATCAAAATATAAAATACAGAAGTACAAAGAAAAATGAAAACAAGGGGGGAAAATAAGGGAAGAAAAGGAGAAGAGAGAAAAATGTAGAGGAAAGGGAAAAAGACAAAGACAAACATTCACTTCTGACTCCTTTTGATGCAGTAGAATTAGGTAATAACATAAAACCTCATGTTTTTTACTTTTATATGATAATATATATATACTAGCTATTTCTATAACAACCAGCCTTTTTCAACAGCAAAACCCAAAATCAAAGTTTCAGTTTTTTTCCACCTCAATCATGAGGTCCAGAACTGGTTTCCAAGTAGAAACAAAATTAATTGTGCTCGATTTAACCATCTCTGCTAACTCCATCAACTTTTGCAGCCATTCATTCATCCTTTGTGGGAATCACAGTATCCTTCCATTTTTGTGCATAAAGTATTCTTCCTGCCGTCAACATATATAACATCAAAGTTCCATTCCTCCCTCCCCCCTCAAGTTCTTGATCCATTAAAAATCTCTGGTTAGCAAGGATTGTCAGGGTTCCAAGTAACACCCCCAACCAACGAAGACTCCAAGGCCTGCAGTTCCTCAAAAGTTCCATTTTATGAGAGACATCATATTGGCACATCTGGAGAAAACCCGACTCTGAAAGCTCCTGGGTTTTTCCCACCCAAAGGAAAGTCGAAGTCCTTCCCCTGTACCCACATGTCCATCACATGGTTCAATAAATCCACCGTCCCAATTGGAGAGGCCTCCCAGTCATGCCACTCCAGGTGCAGGCTGAATGTCCTTGACTCTCAGAGAAAAGAATGTTGTTATGGCTAAATACTTCAACCAACTCCATGCAAACTCCCCTTCCCAGTTTCCCACAGACTAAGTGTGGCAGCCCTGAAGATCCAAAAGAAAAGATGGCCTGCAGGGCTGACAAGGATTTTGAGTCAAATTTGGTTAGGAGAACCGGTAGTAAAAATTCTAACTGGCCCCACCCCCATCTATTCTCTGCCTCCCAAGTCCCAGCTGATCGAGAAGAAATGGAGATTTTGCAGTAACCTTCCCCTGGAGTGGGGAGGGAATGGAGATTTTACAGTATCCTTCCCCTGGAGTAGGGAGGGAATGGAGATTTTATGGTATCCTTCCTCTGCCACGCCCACCAAGCCATGCCACGGCCAGCAAGCAATACCCACAGAACTGGTAGTAAAAAATTTTGAAACCCACCACTGGTTATCACGTCCTATATAATCGTTGGTTTTTCGATGTCGCACGCTCAAATTTTCAGTTTTGGGCAAACCAGTTGTTACAGTATGTGATGCCCACTTTTTACTCCAACCCCGCTTTGACAACAGTTGCCAAGGATGAGCAAACCCTTCTTGCAATTGGGTCTTCTCAAAGAGAACTTCCAACTTTGATTGAGATTTAAATCTTGGGTTCCCACACTGGATTTACAAAAGAGACTTGTGGAAGCAACATGTTGTGACTCCAGCCCCCGAACCTGGCCCCATGCCCAAAAGTGACTCCGAGAGTGAGGGGGAAGGGCCGGTAAGGCTTACCTCGAGAGCACCGATTCCTTTGGCCCGGCTCCAGGAGCCAGAACCAGACCAGTCGGAGGACGTAATGAGGCCGTCATCTCCTGATTCCTCCCTCCCCAGGCTACGCCTTCAGACCCAGTTGATAATAATAATAATCAAGCTTGGATTGATCTGCGCTTCAAAAGATTAGAGAGGCGGCGTCATCAAAGGGAATATATAAGGATATATAAGGAGCTTTGGGACTGCTCTCATTCCACAGGAAGCAAAAATTAGCTGAACCATTTCAAAGAGAGCTGAAAGTCTTACTCTGTGAGTCATTTGTTTGAACTTTGGCAGGCAGCTGCGATTTCTCTGCCAGGACTGATAAGAGCCGTGAATCCACTGGCTGAAGGCCAGCTCATTGCTCCGAAGTGGGGAAGGAGACAGAACACAACAGTGAATATGGGCTATGAAACTCCTTTCCCGAGTGAGCCCTACCAAGCTTTGAGGCTGGTCCTGTGATGAATTCCGCATAATTCCAGAAGCTTGCTAAGCGTCAAGCCAACACAAATTGTTCTAAGAAAAGCAAGGGCTTCTATGTCGATTCCGAAGTGTAATTTTAGTCATGCCAAAATAATGCATTTATTTTCGTCCCGTCTCTTCCGATTTGGCTGGCAGATTCGTTGTCTAATATCGGGAGCTTGAAAATCAACATGAATGTTTGGAATTAAAAAGCCAACAGGCGCAGGAGGTTTTTGTTTTGTTTCAGCAATTTTCGAGCCGGCGAATTGCTGCAATCTTTTCTTCCTTTTGCATTACGTGCCTTCTTCAAGGTTGGATTGCCTGTTTGTTAAATGAGTTGCAGGGATCACTCATCTTCGGCTCCGCTTTTCTCTCCCTTTTTTAAATTAGTCTCAGGGTAAAATAAAATACAATACAAAAGTCACAATGGTCTCATTGTCTGGGACGCTGGCAGCATACAGAGTTAGCATCTCTCTTTTCCTGTTCTGACCTAGCTCCCCAAACATGACAAACCCTCTGATGTGAACGCAAAAGATTTCTTTATTAGGAATGCTGGAAGCCCCGGCAAAAAGTTTCTCTCGCAGGCTAACAAGTCCAGCTGGAAGGTGAATAGTTGTCTGCCACATCTATTCATCTCCGTCCCCTGCCTTTTACCCCCAGAGCTAAGGTTGGGCCTCGCTAGCAGCAGCGGATCTTCCATCCCAAGGATCAGCCCATAGGTTTCCACTGCTCTCCTCTCCTCTCAGCATGTCAGGCACTGGACCCAGCTGTTCCTCCTCTTCCTCATCAGCCACCTCCAGACCTGGGGGCTGTTGACTCTCCATCTGAGAGCTGACAAATGGCCCAGGCTTTGCTTCTCTCCCTCTCTCTGATAGCTCCATTCCCTCTCCCCCTTCAGAGCTCTCAGGTTACCTTGATGCTGATCCTGACTCCCACGCCTCCTCCTCCTCTGGTTCGGCTGCTGGAGGGGCCGGCAGCTGACAGACCACAACATTTCCTTCTGTCATCTGGGAAAGCCTTGACTGCAATTTCCCAAGTACTGGAGGAAAAGAGAAGGCAGAGCTGGGTGGTGGAGTTAAGCGTGTCATCAGCTTAGAGTTGTTACATTGCCACAAATAGTCCAAGCCCAACTCCTCCTGAATTCTGTTGACCTTTATCTGACGTCAGTTTAATATTTGTCGTGTCCTCCTCCCCCTCCGACGGCCGGGTCTGGGAAATCTGTATCAAGCGTGACCACGAAGCCTCTGCAGCTTTGCCAAATTCCTTTCAGATTTCTCAGGGCAGGCAGGAATCCAAGGTGTGACTTCAGCAAACCAGATGAGACTTTGCTTGACTCAAATTGCTTGACTCAAGCTGGTCTTTTATATAGGCCATGGGGTGTGGCTCCATGAGTCAGCACTTATCCAGGCCTGCCCCTCCCTTCCTTTTGCTGACGTCGCCTCTCAATTCTCCGGAAGCGGGGATCCGTCCACTGTGAACTCCCTTCCTCCTGATCTGCTGCCGGCAATTCTAGCGCATGGCTGGCTTCGTGCTCACACGCTGTAGGAGTGAGGTTTGTTTGTGCATTCCTGACATTCTGTCCGGGCATGGTGCCAGGGCTGGGGGCTGGAGGCAAGCCAGGCCGTTCCTCTTCATTATCAAACTCTGAATCGGATAGCAGGAGATGGGAGGGGCCCAGCTGAGGAGAGGAGGGCGGGCGAGGCAGAACAATATTGAACCTTAGGTTCTTGGGTATAGGTTTGAGCAATGTATTTTCTGAACTGGTCTTGATTCTTTGCACCTGACAGGTAGCTGGAATACTTCCTGTTCTCCTAGATATCTTTTGAACACCTAAGTAGGAATCCTGCCTTCTCAAAAGAACTGATCTTACAATATGAAGCCCAGTTTTGGAAGGGTTGAATGTCAAAACTCTGATGGAGTTATCCACGCAGGCCCTGCACTTACTTGGCATCCAAAACGGGCAGTTTGAAGACTCCGGGGAGGGGAGGGGAAGGGTGGGTGGGGTCAGCCAATCCTTGCAACTACTGGTTTGGTGAACCAGATTAAAATTAACATCCGGTTTGCCTGAACCGATCCGAACTGGCTGAATTCCACCCCTGGATTGACTCGTTCTTCATAGTACCTGAGAGTAAGACAAGAAGCAATGGGTGGAAGCTTATTAAAGAAAGAACCAACCTAGAATAAAAGAGAAATTTTCTGACAATGAGAACAATTAATCAATGGAATAGCTTGCCTCCTTGAGTTGTAAGTGCTCCATCACTGGAGGTTTTCAAAAGTAGATTGGGTGACCATTTGACCAGGATGGTCTAAGGCTCCTGCCTTGAGGAAGGGATTGGACTAGAAGACCTCTGAGGTCCCTTCCAGCCCTGTGTTGCTATGTTCTGTGTTCTATTTACATGTTGATAGAAGACCCATGGAATGCAGTATTACAATCCTGACCAGCTCAAGGTTGACATAGCCTTACCTCCTTTTGAGGTCAGTAAAGTACTGTGAAGCAGTATATAAATCTAAGCGCTATTGCTATTGCAGGCTAACTCTGCTCACTGTCAGGAGTTTGATTCTGATGGGCTCAAGGTTGACACAGCCTTCCCTCCTTCTGAGGTCAGCAAAATGAGGACCTAGATCAGTGGTAGTCAACCTGGTCCCTACCGCCCACTAGTGGGCGTTCCAGCTTTGATGGTGGGCGGTAGGGGTTTTGTCCGACACTGAAGCACTTTCCTTTTTTTAAATTTAATTGACTTTTAAAAAAATTTTCATAGCATTATTTAAAAACATTTGCATTAAGTTTTCATAAAATTCCCTGTGACAATTTAAATTTCTGAAAATATACTATTTGTATCGCCCGCGCATAAGTTTAGTTTACGTTACGTAAGTGAAACTAAATGGCGCCATAGTGCGACCGCAAACAAAAGAGCCTTGTCCCAGAATAGCTCGTGCATCTCCCCCCACACCACCCAGCTGTAACAGACAAGCAGAGCTGGTAGCCGGTGCCCCCCCCCCAAACACAATCCACGATGCGCAAGAGGCATGAGCAGACGACGACACACGGCACGTTACTGTGGAACCAGTGGGCGGCTAGAAAATTTTACTGCTAACAGAGATACAAAAGTGGGCGGTAGGCAGTGGTGGGATTCAGCCAGTTCGCACCACTTTGGGAGAACCGGTTGTTAACTTTCTGAGCAGTTTGGCAAACTGGTTGTTGGAAGAAACCATTAGGGCAGAGAACCGGTTGTTAAATTACTTGAATCCCACCACTGGTGGTAGGTATAAAAAGGTTGACTATCCCTAACCTAGATTGGTGAGGGCAAATAGGCTGACTCTATAAACCACTCAGAAAGGTGAAGTGGATTATGGTACTGTTAGTCTAAGCGCTGTTGCTATAAGTTCACACTTTCTTGTCATTTCTTCGCTGCTATAAAACTGTGATTGCAACCCTTCCATCAAGGCCTTCTGTATTTTGCTCCATTACAAGATGTGCTTCATCACATTGGACACTATCGCCCAGCGAACAGAATTTTACCTGTGGAGAGCGTGAAGTCTAAGATTAGGTTGTGCAAATTATAGGATATTTATCAAGAGAGCTAAGTGGGACACGCTGAATGAGAGGCGGCCTTGAGTTTGCTTGTTCTATTTTTTTTAAAAAAAAATTATGAAAGATATTTTGAGAAGATATAAGCCTCATATAAACTGAGAAAAAGAAAAGAAAAATAAATTGAAGAGCAATCTCTAAGTGCAAGAAAGGAAGAAAAAAAAGAAAAATAGGAAAGAAAGAAAAAAGATACAAAGGTATCCTTCCTCCCTCCCTCCCTCCCTTCTAATTAAATTCCTTCCTTCCTTGAATACATATAACTAAGTTCCTTCCTTCCTTCCTCCCTCCCTCCCTCCCTGCCTGCCTCCCTCCCTGCCTCCCTGCCTCCGTTCCTTCCTTGAATACATAGAACTAAATTCCTTCCTTCCTTCCTTCCTTCCTTCCTTCCTTCCTTCCTTCCTTCCTTCCTCCCTCCCTCCCTCCCTCCCTCCCTCCCTCCCTCCGTTCCTTCCTTGAATACATAGAACTAAATTCCTTCATTCCTTCCTTCCTTCCTTCCTTCCTCCCTCCCTCCCTCCCTCCCTCCTTCCCTCCCTCCCTGCCTCCGTTCCTTCCTTGAATACATAGAACTAAATTCCTTCCTTCCTTCTTTATAGGTAAATTAATTCCTTCCTTCCTTTCTTCCATCTTTCCCTCCCTCCCTCCCTCCCTCCCTCCCTCCCTCCCTCCTTCCTTCCTTCCTTCCTTCCTTCCTTCCTTCCTTCCTTCCTTTCTTCCTTCCTTCCTTCCTTCCTTCCTTTCTTTCTTTCTTTCTTTCTCTTCATGGGTAAAACATAGCAAGCATTGAGATGTATTCAATAAACTGTGGTTAAATTGTGGCTGAGCACAGCATGAGAACCACGCTAGCGTGTGAAAAGCCTTCCGCAAGATTTAAAGGAGTCCTTGCTACGTGTGTTTGCATTATATAGATACAGATGAAAATGCGTTGAAGTTTATTATACTGCAGACTAGCATCAAAAATCAGATTGGCATATCCAAGAGAAGTGTAAGTGTCAACACTATAAAACATAAAAAGAGGGGAAGATTTAAAATGTTTTATGGGCAGGTAGACAGGCAGGAAGGAAGGAAAGTGAAAGAAGAAAAGGAGGAGGGAGGGAAGGAAGGAAGGAATAAGAGGGATGAAGGAAAGAGCAAATGGGAAAAGGACAGGCAGTCAGGAAAGAAGGAAAGGAAGAGGGAAGGAAAGGAAGGAAGGAAGGAAGGAAGGAAGGAAGGAAGGAAGGAAGGAAGGAAGGAAGGAAGGAAGGAAGGAAGGAAGGAAGAAAGAAGCGGGCAAAGAAATAAAAAGTACTTCATGCCGTTCAGAGAAAATGTGATTTAGTTCATCTTTGCTTGATTTGGACTCTTGATCTAGCATTGCCACATTTTGTCACACTGCAAGGTCGAGCTCCATTTCCGGAGCTTTGCCAAGGACTCAGGATCCATAAACCACCTGTTTTACTCTATGTTTCTTGTCTCCTTGTACTGTCTTGATGCATTTGCTGGCCTGCTTTCAAAGCACGCGTGGGGGGAGGACACAATTTATGGAATGTGACAATGTTGTGACTTCAAGGAGAGTTTTAGCAAAACCATCTCGGTGCAGCAGTGAGGAACCGATGGTCAAGGGACTCTAGAGTAAGCGATTCAGGCAATCCCAGCCAGCATTTAGAATAGAAGAGAATATTCTGTTCTGTTCTGTTCTGTTCTATTCTGGAACTTCCAGAAAAGTGCTCTTTTCTAGCGTCTACATGACAAGCCTGTTCTGTTCTGTTCTGTTCTGTTCTGTTCTATTCCAGAACTTCCAGAAAAGTGCTCTTTTCTAGCGTCTACATGACAAGCCTGTTCTGTTCTGTTCTGTTCTATTCTATTCCGGAACTTCCAGAAAAGTGCTCTTTTCTAGCGTCTACATGACAAGCCTGTTCTGTTCTGTTCTGTTCTGTTCTATTCCAGAACTTCCAGAAAAGTGCTCTTTTCTAGCGTCTACATGACAAGCCTGTTCTGTTCTGTTCTGTTCTGTTCTATTCTATTCTGGAACTTCCAGAAAAGTGCTCTTTTCTAGCGTCTACATGACAAGCCTGTTCTGTTCTGTTCTGTTCTGTTCTGTTCTATTCTATTCTGGAACTTCCAGAAAAGTGCTCTTTTCTAGCATCTACATGACAAGCCCTATTCTATTCTATTCTATTCTATTCTATTCTATTCTATTCTATTCTATTCTATTCTATTCTATTCTATTCTATTCTATTCTATTCTATTCTATTCTAAAATAGTATAGTATAGTATAGTATAGTATAGTATAGTATAGAATAGAATAGAATAGAATAGAATAACAGAGTTGGAAGGGACCTTGGAGGTCTTCTAGTCCAACCCTCTGCTTAGGCGGGATCTTCTCTGCTGCCACTCCCTTTAAAGCAGGGGTGTCAAACTCGAAGTCATTGAGGACCGCACCAGGGCTGTATTTGACTTCCGGGGGGCTGGAATGAGTGGGCGTGGCCAGGGTGGGTGTGGCCAGCTCGATATCATTTGTGTCTGGGGTGCCTGTGGTGACCCAAGTGCTCTGCCAGCGAAAATGGGCCACCGAGCTCCGTTTTCGGCTGTCACGGCCTCCTGCAACCCTCTGCCAACAAAAATAGAGCTCAGGAGGGCCGCGCGCAGCCCTCTTGACCTCCATTTTTGGTGGAAGAAGCACCGCAGGCCAGTCCTTTGGTGTTCCCAGGGCGGCCCCGTGGGCCAGATCCGCCCCCCACCACCGAGTCTTGAGTTTGATGGCTGAGGAACTCTGGGAGTTGAAGTCCACAAGTCTTCAAGAGGCCAAGGTTGGAGACCTCTGCTCTAAAGCAACTTTGGCAACTTTAAGACCTGTGGAACTTCAATTCCCAGCGTGCTCATTGCCTCTGGAAGTCCAAAGAACCAATTGCCTGCTGTGACACTTGGCAAAACAGCAACGCCTTGTCTTATGGCCCCCAATTTTCTGACGTGAGTTCACAGGCATCCGCATTAATAAAACCCGATCAAAACTACACCGATATCTGTCGCACCAAAACCAGTCTTTGCAAGAGAGGAAGACTGAAAGCTGTTGCAATGTCAGTTGGCTTTGCTCCTTTAAAAAAATAAATAAATTATGAGCTTGCTGAAATTGGGAGGTTTTTCCCCCCCCCCTTTCCTTCCTTCAAGGTGTTTTTGGGGGGGGGCAGAAAGTCTCGCCACCACTTGTAATGTGATGGAGTTCCAGACGGTCTTGCTATATTACATTCAATCGCTCCCTCGAGTATGTCAGAAAGTACAGCCGGCCCGAAGCCTCCAGAGAATGTTGTGCTGATACAAGCTGTCGCATGGGTTTAATTTAAAAGGAAAAGAGATGAGAGAGGGAGAGGGAGAGGAGGGGGAACCCCCCCTCCAAAACTACTAGCTGCCTCCTAAAGTTAAGCCAGGCGTAGCCTTCTTTAATATCTAATCATTTCACAGTATAGCTGCTCCCCAAAACGCCTCTCCAAATTCTACTAGCTTGAGAAATCAGATCCTGTGTGCGTGAATCGGGGGTAGGTTCTACTTACCTTTACTGCCGGTTCACATCATGCCCACGCAGAAGCTTCTGCGCAGTTTTGATGACGTTTGGGTCAGTGGGCAGAGCCTCCCGTCGATTTTACTACTGGTTCTATAGAACCGGTGGGCAACCCACCACTGGCGTGAATGGATGAGATAGTAATAGTAATAGTAAGATAGTAATAGTAAGCTCAAACTGCCCAAGGAGCTGCTGATTCAGTTCTACAGAGGAATTATTGAGTCTGTCATTTGCACCTCTATAACTGTCTGGTTCGGTTCTGCAACCCAACAAGAAAAACACAGACTTCAGAGGATAATTAGAACCGCAGAAAAAATAATTGCTACCAACCTGCCTTCCATTGAGGACCTGTATACTGCACGAATCAAGAAGAGGGCCGTGAAAATATTTGCAGATCCCTCGCATCCTGGACATAAACTGTTTCAACTCCTACCCTCAAAACGACGCTATAGAGCACTGCACACCAGAACAACTAGACACAAGAACAGTTTTTTCCCGAAGGCCATCACTCTGCTAAACAAATAATTCCCTCAACACTGTCAGACTATTTACTGAATCTGCACTACTATTAATCGTTTCATAGTTCCCATCACCAATCTCTTTCCATTTATGACTGTATGACTATAACTTGTTGCTGGCAATCCTTATGATTTATATTGATATATTGACCATCATTTGTGTTGTAAATGTTGTACCTTGATGAAGGTATCTTTTCTTTTATGTACACTGAGAGCATATGCACCAAGACAAATTCCTTGTGTGTCCAATCACACTTGGCCAATAAAAATTCTATTCTATTCTATTCTATTCTATTCTATTCTATTCTATTCTATTCTATTCTATTCTATTCTATTCTATTCTATTCTATTCTAATAGCAGAGCCATACAGACTTATATACCTCTTCACGGTGCTTTACAGCCCCTCTCTAAGTGGTTTACAAAGTCAGGATATGGCCCCCAACAATTTGGGTCCTCCGTTTACCGACCTTGGAAGGCTGGAAGGCTGAGTCCACCTGGAGCCTGTCAGGATCGAACTTCTGGCTGTGGGCAGTCAGCCTGCAATACTGCATTCTGACCACTGTGCACCATGGATGGATGGATGGGAGGAAGGAAGGAAGGGCAATAGCAACGGAAATAGCATTTATATTTATATACCACTTTGCAGTGCTTTACAGCCCTAAGTGGTTTACAGAGTCAGCCTATTGCCCCCAATAATAATCTGGGTCCTCATTTTACCCACCTTGGAAGGATGGAAGGCTGAGTCAACCTGGAGCCGGTCAGGATCGAACTGCTGATAGTGGGCAGTGAGTTAGTCTACAATCCTGCATTCTAACCTCTGCGCCACCACCTTAGTCCATTATGGGACAGGTAGTCCTCATTTAGCAACCACCCTTTTGATCAGCAACTTGGTTGTTAAATGAAGTGGTCGCTAATTAGCACAAGCACTTAGACTATATTATTTATGGGCTGCCTATTTGTATATTAAGCAAACATCCTAATCCTAGAAACTCAAAGGAGTTGTGAGGCCTGGAAACCATCTTTTGCATTGGGCCTTCAGGCATGCCACATTTACTACTGTGGGAAACTTGGAGGGGGGATTGTATGGAGCATGGGTGATATGTAGTCATAACAACATTCCTTTCTCAGAGAGTCAAGGACATCTTGCCCTGTACCTGTAGGTTGGAACTGGGAGGCATCTCCAGTTGGGACAATGCCTTGACTGGACCATGTGATGGACATGAGGGTGTTGGGCAGGGACTTGAACTTTAACTCGGGTGGGGAAAACCTGGAAACTTTCAGATTCGGCGTTTCCCAGATGTGCCAATATGACATCTCTCATAAAATGGAACTCAAGGCTCGGAGTTTTCTTTCATTGGGGGTGTTACTTGGAACCCTGACAAGAGTAGTGTCCTTTATGCTGGAATATAAAAAAAAAGAGAACCAGAATTTATTTGTACTAATTTGCCTAAATATAGGTTTCTCGTTTGAAAATCACATCCGTGATGGGAGCATTGTGTTATTCCTTTAAATGTTTTCTTAATCGTTCTTATTAAGCAATAGGGGAGAATTACTATTAGGATTAACCACTTCCAATCCAGATTGGTCTCAGAACAGATTTTTTGGTGACAATTTAATTAAGAAAAGCCACATTTACACATCATCACGTTTTTAGCTTGACACAAACTCTTTTTTTTTTTTTGCTTCACAAAATAGCTCTGGCTGTAAAATACTCAACAGTCTAGAACTTCCCGATGCCCACAGCCACAATCACTAACCAGATTGACTCTAATGAAGCTTAGCAGGGTTGTGAAACTCAACTACAGAGTAAGCCGAGAATGTTAGGCTCCAAAATACGCCTCCTCCCCAAATTTGGTTTGGCATGGTAGTAGTATCTTTTGACTTACGGATAAGCTGAATCGAATCACTGTGAAAAATGCGCCACCCATGGAGAGCCAACTGTGAAAACCTAAAATGGAATCTGTTCTGGAAAACGACATTTATTGATACAAAATAGAAAAACAGATGAAGCCCTTCGAAATATATTGGGGGGGGAAATTGCGGGTTGGCTTATCCACAAAAGAACACCCCTAAATATATATACAGCCGACCTAAGCCACCATATGAGACTCAGACGTTCTCTGCTCAACCATAACAACAATATACCTGTCAGCTTTGGAAGCCATACTAGGCCGAAGGCTTCCACACGCTGCCACTTTCTCCTGTGTGGGAAAGTAAGAGAAGGGGGGCTGGTACAAGGGACTGTTAGACATAATAACATTCTCCCTGCCGGTCAAGGTCAGGCTGAGCCCACATCTGGAGAAGGAGTGACCGGAGTGATGTCTCGAGATGGGACGGTTGGAGATCGGAGCATGTTCTGCAATATCCTTATGATTTATATTGATATATTGACCATCAATTGTGTTGTAAATGTTTTTAACTTTAAAAGTTAAAAATAATGCAAGACGTTAGGGAAAGAGGGGGTTTAAAAATGCCTAATTTGAAATTGTACTATGATGCAGTTGTTTTAACTTTAATTTCTGATTGGATTAATTTAACAGAGGAAAGGATTTTGAATATAGAAGGTTATGGTTTGTTATATGGATGGCACGCATATGTAATATATGACAAGAAAATTGATAAGACATTTAAGAACAATATGGTCAGAAGTGCGTTGTTGAGGATTTGGAAAAAATATCAATATAAGTTAGATGGAAAGATACCAATATGGACCATCCCCAGACATATGATAGAGAATATAAATATATTACAAAAAATGGAAGTTATCACTTACAAAGAGCTTTTGACTATGGAAAAAGGGGAATTACAGTTGAAATCTAGGGAGAAATTGAGGGATGAAGGAAGAAATTATACATGGTTCCAGTATGGACAATTGCAATCTAGATGGAAAATAGATCAGAAAATTGGTATAAGGCAAAGTGATGATAATCTGGTAAAACAAATAAAAGATCAAGGTCAACAGCATATAAAGAGATTATATAATGTATTGGTTGAAATTGATTCAGAAATGGAGTTGGTTAAAGATTGTATGGTAAAATGGGCACAAAATTTTCAACAACCTATAATGTTAGAAACATGGGAAAAATTTGGGTGAGGAATGTTAAATTCATAAGCACAAAATTTAAGAGAAAATTTTTATAAAATGTTTTATAGATGGCATTTAGATCCTAAAAAACTGTCATGTATGTATCCAAATGTGAAAGCAAAATGTTGGAGATGTGATTGTGAGGATGCTACCTATTATCATATATGGTGGACTTGCAAAAAAGTTAAAGCCTTTTGGATTAAAATATGGTGGATTATGCAGAACATTTTGAAAAAGAAGATCAAGTTTGTTCCACAGATCTGTTTATTAGGAATAATCTCAGATTGCACTGTTATAGAGACAAAACTGATTCTGAATTTAATAACTGCTGCAAGATTATTGATTGCACAATATTGGAAGAAAGAAGACTTACCCACAATTGGAGAATGGATTAGTAAAGTATCAAATTTAGCAGAAATGGCAAAAATTTCTGCCTACTTGAAAGACTGTACACAAGAAAAATATATATTGGAATGGAGGAAGTGGATTGATTATATTCAAAATAAGTATCAGATTAAAAAATATCAATTAGTTTTTGAGTGAAGTTAGGAATTATTATGTATTAGTTTAAGAAAGAAGGGAATTGATAGTGTGATGGTGTGAAATGGAATATGTTTTATGTTATATTTTAGATTATGTTTGTTAGTTACAATACCCTGTATTCTGTTCTGGGAAGTCTCGGGGAAGGAGGTGGGAAGGGAAGACTATAAATTGATTGGTTGCCATTGTACAGGAATAATGGTAGAATTAAACAAGTTGGAATGGTGTAATGTCGGGACTGCTCGGCAAACACTCCCGAAGGAAAGGGTAAGGAAAGAGGAGTAAAGAAGGAAGAAAGTAGGTAGGTAGGTGGGTAGGGAGGAAAGAAGGAAGGAGAAGAAAGGATAGGAGGAGGAGAAGAAGGAGATAGAGGGTTAGAAAGGATGGTAGTGAGAAGTGGGAAAGAGGAGGGGAAGTAGGAAAGCGAGGAGAAGGTGGTGGGGGAAGTTTAAGAAGGATGAGAAGGGAAGAAAGGATTAAAGGGGGGAGTGGCAGTCGAGCAGCCCTGACTGAGTATAATTTGAGTATAGGACTGATTGTTGGATAAGTGATTGTATTGTACACTGGTCAAATTGTGGGAATTATTATGGAAAAATAAAAAAATTTTGCAAAAAAAAAATAAAAAAAAAATTGTGTTGTAAATGTTGTACCTTGATGAACGTATCTTTTCTTTTATGTACACTGAGAGCATATGCACCAAGACAAATTCCACGTGTGTCCAATCACACTTGGCCAATAAAAATTCTATTCTATTCTATAACAATAACAACAATAGAGTTGGAAGGGACCTTGGAGGCCTTCTAGTCCAACCCCCTCCCCAGGCAGGAAAACCCTACACCATCTCAGATAGATGGATATCCAACATTTTTTAAAAAATTTCCAGTGTTGGAGCATTCACAACTTCTGCAGGCAAGTCGTTCCACTTATTAATTGTTCTAACTGTCAGGAAATTTCTCCTTAGTTCTAAGTTGCTTCTTTCCTTGATCAGTTTCCACCCATTGCTTCTTGTTCTACCTTCAGGTGCTTTGGAGAACAGCCTGACTCCCTCTTCTTTGTGGCAGCCCCTGAGATATTGGAACACTGTGATCGGCAGAGGGATCATGAGGTTGGGGATTTTGGAGTTTGTATTACTGAGGGAGAAGCTCAGATCCCCAGATTCGGGTTTCATCCAACTGTGCCAGTTTACCTCTGCTAGTAAAAGAACTTTGAAAGATGTTTGCTTCGGAGTCTTTTCTGCAGGAGGGGTTTTCTGGAACGCTGACACTAACATTCCTATTGAGGAATTCCTTTCTTTGCCCTTACGGTGTCCATTGGAATGTCGCCAGTCGTTCTGTTTGGGATCACCTGGTTTGTCCCGGGACAGTGGTCATCTTCACGGATGGTCAATTGTCCCATGGAATGGGACAATTCGCTGCAGCCCAACTCACCATGGCCATTTCGCCTTGGCCAACTCACCCCGGCCAAACCACCGTGGGATGCCATGGCCAATTCGCCATAGGATAACTCACTTCAGAACAATTCAACTATTCAATTTAATCATTTCAAATCATGGTAAAGATATTTTTATTTTTTTGTCATTCCCATTTCGTTTTGTCCCTCCATTTGGCTTTAATGATTCTATTCCACTATTTTTTTTCGATATTAGTGTAATTCTTCTCCCGTGGTGAGTTTTTCCCACAGAGAGTTGACGATGGTGAGTTATCCCATGGCAAGTTGGCTGTGGCAAATTGACCACAGCAAGTGGGCTGCAGTGAGGTGTTGTAGAATTTGTGGAACGTTTATTTATTTATTTTATTTGTCAAACTTGTACAAGAGAGCAGGTATAGGTATAACCATAAACAAAGGAAGTAAGTACAGATAAATGGGGACAGTAGGACAGGAACGGTAGGCACGCTGCTGCGCTTATGCACACACCCCTTTACGGACCTCTTAGGAATGGGGTGAGGTCCACAGTAGACAGATTGAGGTTGAAGCTGTGAGGGTTTGAGGCTGTAACAAAGGAGTCAAGTAGAGCATTCCAGGCGTTGACCACTCAGTTGCTGAAGTCGTATTTTCTGTAATCAAGTTTGGAGCAGTTTACCTTGAGTTTGTATCAATTGTTTGCCCGTGTATTATTGTGGTTGAAGCTGAAGAAGTCATTGACAGGTAGGATGTTGTAGCAGACAATTTTTTACACTATACTTAGGGCAGACCGCAGGTGGCGCAGTTCCAGATTGTCCAAGCCCAGAATTTCAAACCTGGTGGCATAAGGGATTCTATTGTGAGTAGAGGAGTGGAGTACTCTTCTTGTGAAATACCTCTGGACCCGCTCAATCGTGTTAATGTCCAATATACAGTGTGGATTCCAGGTGGATGAACTGTATTCAAGAATTGGTCTGGCAAAGGTTTTGTATGCCCTAATTAGCAATACAGTGTTGCCAGAGAAGAAGGTTCGCAAGATTAGATTAACAACCCTAACTTGATGACATAGTCACTCAGATTTGTTCCCATGTGTGATGCAGGTCCATGTGAGATGTCCAGGAAAAGGTCTAAGCTGGTTATCTGGAAACAGTTAAATTCTGTTGGACCTGATGAAGTGGACAGGGTTCTCGTGTTGCCAGTGCAACCATCGATCAATTAAATCAGGGATCACCAAACTTGTCAACTTTAAGACTTGTGGACTTCAACTCCCAGAATTCCTCAGCTTGAAGTCCACAAGTCTTAAAGCTTGGAGACCCCTGAACCAGGTGGTTTCAAGAAAGTAATAAATTCTTCACTTCGGGAGGAGGACGTTTCTGCAGGGGTGGGCTGCTAGGGGTTCGCAGAGGTTCAGGAGAACCTCTAACTAAGATTGTGTGCAGTTCCCACTCCTGTCTGGCCCCTCCCACCCCACCCTGCTCCTTCCAGGAGTCCCCACATGGCCCGTTTTGGATGCAGGTAAGTGCAGGGCATGTGCAGAGGCTTGGAAGGGCAAAAAACAGGCCTGCCGGAAGTCCGTTTCCGGCCTCCAGAGGGCCTCCGGAGCCCGGGGAGGCTGTTTTCGCCCTCCTGGAGGCTCGAGGAAAACTTCCGGAGGCAGGGAGGGCAAAAATGACCCCCCTGCCATGGTACAGGACGCCAACTAGCCATGCCCACCATGGCCACACCCACCCAGCAACCGGGCAGAGAACCCCTTGCTAAACCCCTTTCTAGACCGGGATGCCCTATGCACGGTCACTCATGCTCTCGTGACATCTCGTCTGGATTACTGCAATGCTCTCTACATGGGGCTCCCCTTGAGGAGCACCCAGAGGCTCCAGTTGGTCCAGAATGCGGCTGCGCGGGTGATAGAGGGAGCCCCTCGTGGTTCCCATGTGACACCTCTCCTGCGCAGACTGCACTGGCTACCTGTGGCCTTCCGGGTGCGCTTCAAGGTTTTGGTAACTATCTTCAAAGCACTCCATGGCATAGGGCTGGGTTACTTACGGGACCGTCTGCTGCCACCGATTTCCTCTCACCGACCTATGCGCTCTCACAGGGAAGGACTCCTCAGGGTGCCGTCGGCCAGGCAGTGCCGACTGGCAACACCCAGGGGAAGGGCCTTTTCTGTGGGGGCTCCCACCCTCTGAAACGAACTTCCCCCAGGACTTCGCCAACTTCCTGACCTTCGAACCTTTCGCCGCGAGCTTAAGACACATCTGTTTATTTGCGCAGGACTGGACTAGAATTTTAAATTTTGAATTTGGTTTTAATTGGGGTTTTATTACTTTTATTGCTATTTTAAATATTCTGCCTTATTTAATAAGGTTTTTAATTGATGTTTTACTCTGTATTTATATGTATGTTTTTTATCAGGCTGTAAACCGCCCTGAGTCCCTTGGGAGATAGGGCGGTATAAAAATGCGAATAAATAAATAAATAAATAAATAAAGTTTTTGAAGCCCACCCCCTGCATTTCTGGGACCTTTTAAAGAAGCCCTGGCTGGCCCACTCCTTAAAAAAAAAACCCATCTCCTGATCCCATCTGTCTGGACAATGCTCAAGATAACATTTCAAGCAAAGAATATTTTCTAATTTCATTTCATAAGTTTATTGTTTGTTTTAATTGGGAAGGAAACCATCAAGCCGCCAAACTGTCCACCAACTTTCTTTAATTAAGAAGGGCTGGTGGAAATCCAATTACCTCTCCTAAATATAAGTTTTAAAAGCCCCTAAATGCTATCCATCAGTCTTCATGGTTTGGTACGGGTGACATTTATTTGCATAGGCCATCTGTACAGCGATGGGTTCATTAAAATGACTTATCAGCCTATGTTATAGCTTGGTGAAGCTGCAGCTCGTATGCAGATAAAAAGCAAACCGCCCAATAGTAAATAATGCACTAGACACAATGTAAGTTTCCCTCTACTGTTGTCACATTACTCACGCTCATACTAATCGCAAGTTGTTCGGTGCAAAAGCTATCAAAGAATTGGACAAAATTCTTTGGACAAAGAAGGGATCAAAATGGATCAATTCAAGACAAGCTGTAGCTGCTGGGTTTTGTCCCCAAATAACAGAGTTGGAAGGGACCTTGGAGGTCTTCTAGTCCAATTCCCTTCTCAAGCAGGAAACCCTATGCCATTGGACAAATGGTTGTCCCATCTCTTCTTAAAAACTTCCAGAGTTGGAGCATTCACAACTTCTGGAGGCAAGTTGTTCCACTGATTAATTGTTCTAACTGTCAGGAAATTTCTCCTTAGTTCTAGGTTGCTTCTCTCCTTGATGAGTTTCCACCCATTGCTTCTTGTCCTGCCCTCAGGTGCTTTGGAGAATAGCTTGACTCTTTCTTCTTTGGGGCAGCCCCTGAGAGATTGGAAGATTGCTATCATGTCTCCGTAGCCCTTCTTTTCATTAATCTAGACATACCCAACTCCTTCTCAGCGTTCGGCCTAGCATGGCTTCCAAAGCTGACACTCCTGCAATCATTCCTATTATGTTTTAGCCTTCAGTCCAATTGCGTTCAGGCTACTTCGGCTGACTGCTGGCTGCCAGCAATTTGGCAGTTTAAGTCTCACTGGATCAAGGCTGATTCAGCCTTCCATCCTTCCGAGGTTGTTAAAATGAGGACCCAAATTTATTTATTTATTTATTTATTTATTCAAATTTATATACCGCCCTATCTCCCGAAGGACTCAGGGCGGTGTACAGGCATTTAAAAGACATATAAATACAATATAAAACAATTAAAAAACTGATTCTAAAAAGCCCGTAAATTTAGAATTAAAATATCAAATAAAACCCAATTTAAAACCAATAATTTAAAATCTAGCTCAGCCCTGCACAATTAAATAAATACGTTTTAAGCCCGCGGCGGAAGGTCCGGAGGTCCGAGAGCTGACGAAGTCCGGGGGGTAGTTCATTCCAGAGGTGGGGGCCCCACAGAAGGCCCTTCCTGGGCGTCGCCAGACGACATTGCCGCTACCGACGGCACCCTGAGAGACCCTCTCTGTGAGAGCGCACGGGTCGGTGAGAGATATTCGGTAGCAGTAGGCGGTCCCGTAAGTAGCCCGGCCCAATGCCATGGGCGCTTTAAAGGTGGTCACCAAAACCTTGAGCGCACCGGAAAGCCACAGGTAGCCAGTGCAGCCTGCGCAGGATGGGTGTTATCACGGGAGCCACGAGGGCTCCATCTATCACCAGCGCAGCCGCATTCTGGACTAACTGCAGCCTCCGGATGCCCTTCAAGGGAGCCCCATGTGAGAGCATTGCAGTAATCCAGGCGAGGCGTCACGAGTGCGTGAGTGACCGTGCATAGGGCATCCCGGTCCAGAAAGGGGCGCAACTGGCGTACCAGGCGAACCTGGTAGAACGCTCTCCTGGAGACGGCCGTCAAATGGTCTTCTAGAGACAGCCGTTCGTCCAGGAGGACGCCTAAGTTGCGGACCCTTTCCATCGGGGCCAATGACTCGCCACCGATGGTCAGCCGCGGATTTAGCTGACTGTATCGGGATGCCGGCATCCACAGCCACTCTGTCTTGGAGGGGCAAATTGTTGGGGGCAAGAGGCTGACTCTGTAAACTGCTTAGAGAGGGCTGTAAAAGCACTATGAAGAGGTATATAAATCTAAGTGCTATTGCTATTGCTCCTCCTTTTCTCCTTCCTTCCTTCCTTCCTTCCTTCCTCCCTCCCTCCCTCCCTCCCTCCCTCCCTCCCTCCCTCCCTTCCATGGCGTGCTGTGGTTAGAATGCAGTATCACAGGCCAGGAGTTCGATCCTGAGTGGTTCAAGGTTGACTCAGCCTTCCTACCTTCTGAGGTTGGTAAAATGAGGACCCAGATTGTTGGAGGCAAGAGGTTGAATCTGTAAACCGCTTAGAGAGGGCTGTAAAACACTGTGAAGCAGTATATAAGTCTAAGGGCTATTGCTATTGCTCCTTCTTTTTTCCTTCCTTCCTTCCTTCCTTCCTTCCTTCCTTCCTTCCTTCCTTCCTTCCTTCCTTCCTTCCTTCCTTCCTTCCTTCTTTCCTTCACAGTGATTAGAATGCAGTATTGCAGGCTATCTCTGCCGACTACAAGCAGTTCGATCCTGACCGGCTCAAGGTTGACTCAGCCCTCCATCCTTCCGAGGTGGGTAAAACGAGGACCCAGATTGTTGGGGGCAAATAGGCTGACTCTGTAAACCGCTTAGAGGGGGCTGTAAAAGCACCGTGAAGCAATACGTAAGTAAGGGCTATGGCTATTGCTATTTGGATTGTTTCCCTCAGCGCTACCACAATATACATTCCTTCATCATCTGAAACTCCCCAAAGCGGCCAAGATAGACTTTTTGGGCTGTTGTCATGGAAACTGTCAAGGAAAAGCATCCTCGGAATAGCCCCATTGCTTTGGCCCAAGAATTCCGGCGTCTTTGTTATCTTTGTTATTTCCCCATCCGGGGTTGCTAAATATAGAAAGTATGGAGGAAGGTGGGAAGTCTGAACAGCCATATGGTAGGAGAAAGAAAAAAAAATAGATGGAGCTCGTTTTGTCTTCCCTGGAGGGGAGAAAAATTATGGGATGGTTTCTTGGAGGAAACTTCAAATCTCCGAGGGCTTCTCATGTAGACGCTAGGAAAGAGCACTTTTCTGGAAGTTCCAGAATAGAATAGAATAGAATAGAATAGAATAGAATAGAATAGAATAGAATAGAATAGAATAGAATAGAATAGAATACCACCTGTAACTAATTCCCACAACACTGTCAAACTACCTAGTAAGACTGTATTAATATCATTCTTTCCACCTTTCCTATTTCCTTTCTCCTTTTCTACTTATGACTGTAACTTTGTTGCTTGTGTCTTTATGATTTATATTGTTTTATTTCATTTCCTAATACGATTTATGTCGATTCTATCACTAAGTGTTGCATCTTATGATTTATGAATTTTTATGATGGCTATGATCATGATTTATCACTTATAGCTTTTATGTACACTGAGAGCTTATGCACCGAAGACAAATTCCTTGTGTGTCCAATCACACTTTGCCAATAAAAAATTGAATTGAATTGAATCTAATTGAATTGAATTCTACTCTACTCTACCTTACTTTATCCTACCCTACCCTACCTTACCTTACCCTATCCTACTCTACCCTACCCTACTCTACCCTACCCTACGCTACCCTACCCTACCCTACCCTATCCTGCCCTACCCTGTCCTGCCTACCCTACCCTGCCTACCCTGTCCTGCTCTGCCTACCCTACCCTATCCTATCCTACTCTATCCTACCCTACCCTATCCTACTCTACCCTACCCTACCCTACCCTATCCTACTCTACGCTACCCTACCCTACCCTACCCTATCCTACTCTATCCTATTCTACCCTACCCTACTCTACTCTACCCTACCCTACCCTATCCTACTCTACCCTACCCTACCCTATTCTACTCTACGCCACCCTACCCTACCCTACCCTACCCTAAACTCTGTTCTGTTCTGTTCTGTTCTGTTCTGTTCTGTTCTGTTTTGTTCTGTTCTACTCTGCGCTACTTTACTCTATTCTACTCTTATGAATATATCTTTTATACTGCAACTTAACGGATGGCCCTGATTTTTTGCACCTGACAGCTGCCAATCAGCAAATCAGTCGACAATGCATAAGTGGTGACAATGAGCTTGGATTGATGCTAGGATTCATTCTGCATTTATTTGTTATTGGTCATAAAACCTGCCCCCCCCCGTTGCCCCCTCTTTAGCCCTTTCCTTCCTCCACGTGCATCTCCTGCCTTCACACCGCTACCGCCTTACCTTGAACTATAATTTAATAATCTCCCTCGCACACGGGGGAAATGCGGAACAGCTGCACATGGCACAATGTTTTGCCAAGTTAATCTCCTCTGATTTACTGCCTACGCCTAATCTGTTTGGAGGCGGCTATGAATACTCAAATGTCGTTTGGAAAGAAGTGATCGGAGTTGTGAGCAACCAGCGAGAGCAGCTCCCCGCCGTTTTGAGAATAGCGCACCTGCCTGGGAAGGAGAAAGCAGGCATGGTGGGTGCATTTATCTTACCAAAAAAAAAAAGAAAAAAAAAAGAATACAATCTTGCTGCAATTTTGTTTTCAGGAATACAAAGAAAACAAAATGCCAACGATTCCAACCGAAAAACTAAAAAAAACCAAACCCCTAAAATACCGCTGCGTGGTTTCTCCTGTTGCTGAAGGAAGCTGTCAGAGGAGACTGCGTAAATGTCACGGGTGAAAAATTAAGGCTGTCAGGAGAGCAAGACAGGTTGAGCATTCAAACAAAACCTCCCGAGTGAGATTTTAATAATAATGGAGTGGAAAGATCAGGAGAGGGTGGCGCGCGCAGCAAAGCGGTCTTGCCATCCTTCCGTTTTCGGTAGCGTTCCCTTGCCACTTCCAATCATGGAGCGTCCAGAAAAATTAAAAAAGGAATTTTTCAAAGTCCCCAAGGATGGGTAGAAAAAGCGAGCCTCTGACTCAGGGGGAAGACATTGCAATTTTGAGGAACTGCGATTTTTGACAATAGTTTGTGTCCATGTAGATCTACCACTCCCAATCCTGTTTTGATCATTTGATCCTCTTCATAAAAAGGACGACATTTCCTACAATGTCTACAAAATCCATTGGATCACCAGCTGTACGAAACAAGTAGAACTAGGAAACATTAATAATAATAATAATAATAATAATAATAATAATAATAATAATAATAATAATAATAATAATAATAATAATAATAATAATAATAATAATAATAATAATAATAATATTTTAATTTGTATACCGCCCTTCTCCCGAAGGACTCAGGGTGGTTAACAGCCAAGTAAAAACAACAATCAGTAAACACAATACAAACAATGTAAGCCGCCCTGAGTCTTCGGAGAAGGGCGGGATATAAATGTAAATAAAAAAATAAAAAATAAAATAAAACAATAACTAAAAAACTTATTCAAATTTGGCCTGAATTTAAAATACATTTAAAACCATAAAAACCAATAGAATGAGACTATTGCCTTATACACTGTAAGCCGCCCTGAGTCTTCGGAGAAGGGCGGGGTATAAATGTAAACAAAAAAAAAATAAAAAATTAAAAATTTAAAACCAGTAATAACATCTAAAAATTCTATGCCAGTCCTGCATGGAAAAATAGGTACGTCTTCAACTCGCGGCGGAAGGTCCGAAGGTCAGGAAGTTGTCGGAGTCCAGGGGGAAGTTCGTTCCATAGGGTAGGAGCCCCCACAGAGAAGGCCCTTCCCCTGGGGGCCACCAGACATTGCTTGGCTGACGGCACCCTAGGGAGTCCCTCTCTGTGAGAGCGCACAGGTTGGTGGGAGGCAAACGGTGGCAGTAGGTGGTCCCGTAAGTAACCAACCGAAGTTTTTGCTTGGGCGGCTCATTAGTGTAACAAATAGACCTGCCTAGATCTCACCTAACTAGCCTTAATCATCTATTTTAATTGGATAGAAGTAGCTTTTGTACATGTGATGTATATCTGAGTGCCTAGAAATTATTATACATGTGCAGATATAACCTGTGTAGGGTTAGATCAAGGGTCAGCAACCTGCAGCTCCCGAGCCGCATGTGGCTCTTTCATCCCTCTGCTGTGGCTCCCTGTCGCCTGTTGGCTCCACCATTGATAGGGCTTTTGGTTAGGATAGGTAGAGGAGGAGACTCTATGGTGGGGGAACCGGACTTCTGGTTGACTCCAGAATTGAACAGGGAGCTTCTGGTTAGGACCTTTGTGGCTCTTTGAGTGTTTAAGGTTGCCGACCCCTGGGTTAGATGTATGTATGTAGTGACCTATGTAGGCAACTAGGGTTGCTAATCTTGTATTTGAATGGGAGACCACCAGGAAACTCAGTTATAGGCAGAAAAATCAAATCTTCCTCTTCCTCTTCCCCTCAATTCTTTCTTCTTCTTCTCCTCCTCCTCCTGCTTCTTCCTCCTCTTCTTCCTCTTCTCCCTCTCCTTCTCCCTCCTCTTCCTCTTCCTCCTCCTTCCACTTTAGGTATCAAGGGAGATGCAAAGTTCTTGCTCTTCTAGTGTTCTCAACCATTATTTGATGCTGCTATTGTGTGTCTTTGATCATCTTCTGGTCAGTATTTAATATTTATTTATTTATTTATTTATTTATTATTTAAATTTATATACCGCCCTATCTCCCGAAGGACTCAGGGTGGTTTACAGGCATTTAAAAATAGATAAATACAGTCTAAAAACAATTAAAAAACTTATTCTAAAAGCCTAAATTAAAAATATGAAAATAAAACCCAATTTAAAACCCGTAAATTAAAATCTAGCTCAGTCCTGCGCAATTAAATAAGTATGTTTTAAGCTCGCGGCGGAAGGTCCGAAGGTCCGGAAGCTGACGAAGTCCTGGGGGTAGTTCGTTCCAGAGGGTGGGAGCCCCCACAGAGAAGGCCCTTCCCCTGGGGGCCACCAGACATTGCTTGGCTGACGGCACCCTAGGGAGTCCCTCTCTGGGGGTGCGCACAGGTTGGTGGGAGGCAAACGGTGGCAGGAGGGGGTCCCGTAAGTAACCAACCGAAGTTTTTGCTTGGGCGGCTCATTAGTGTAACAAATAGACCTGCCTAGATCTCACCTAACTAGCCTTAATCATCTATTTTAATTGGATAGAAGTAGCTTTTGTACATGTGATGTATATCTGGGTGCCTAGAAATTATTATACATGTGCAGATCTAACCTGTGTAGGGTTAGATCAAGGGTCAGCAACCTGCGGCTCCCGAGCCGCATGTGGCTCTTTCATCCCTCTGCTGTGGCTCCCTATCGCCTGTCGGCTCCACCATTGATAGGGCTTTGTCGTGTCCCACTCCTCCGCTGACGGCCGGGTCAGGGAAATCCAAATCAGGCTTGCCTCTGCAGCTCTGCCCAAAGTCCTAGCAAAGTCCTCAGAGCAGGCAGGAGACCAGTAAGTGACTTCAGCAAGATAAGTTCGACTTTGCCTGACTCAGAGACTGCCAGAAAGCAGATCCTTTATATAGGCCATGGGGTGTGGCTCCATGACTCAGCACTCATTAAGGCCTGCCCCTCCCTTCCTTCTGTTGCCTCCGCCTATCCAATCTTCTGATGCGAGGGTCACTCCAATCAGCTGTTGGAAGTAAACTTTCCTCAGGCTCACATGCTGTGGAGGAGGGAGGGTCTAGCTGCTCCGTTTGCCTGGGCATGGAGCCAGGGCTGGGGCCGGGGGATGCTCCCTCCTCTGCAGCCTGCTTGGGCATGGAGCCAGGGCTGGGACCGGGAGGTGCCCCCTCCTCTGCAGCTTGTCTGGACATGGAGCCAGGACTGGGGCCGGGAGGCATACATTCCTCCGTGTTCGGGAGCAGATAAGCAGACCCTGGCTGCGGTGAGAGCGGACAAGACACAACAGGCTTTTGGTTGGGACAGGTAGAGGAGGAGTCTCTATGGTGGGGGAACCGGACTTCCGGTTGACTCCAGAATTGAACAGGGAGCTTCTGGTTAAGACCTTTGTGGCTCTTTGAGTGTTTAAGGTTGCCGACCCCTGGGTTAGATGTATGTATGTATTTGCCTATGTAAGCAACTAGGGTTGCTAATCTTGTATTTGAATGGGAGACCACCAGGAAATCTCAGTTATAGGCAGCAAAATCAAATCCTCCTCATCCTCTTCCCCTCAATTCTTCTCCTCCTCCTCCTCCTGCTTCTTCCTCCTCTTCCTCCTCTTCTCCCTCTCCTTCTCCCTCCTCTTCCTCTTCCTCCTCCTTCCACTTTAGGTATCAAGGGAGCTGCAAAGTTGCTCTTCTAGTGTTCTCAACCATTATTTGATGCTGCTATTGTGTGTCTTTGATCATCTTCTGGTCAGTATTTAATATTGTATCTTAAACAGTATTTAATCATACTGTTAGAGTAGGGGGTCTCCAAACCTGGCCACTTTAAGACTTGCGGACTTCAACTCTCAGAATCCCTCTGTCAGAGTTACCCTGAGGTAAGATGGGTGTGGCATATAACTTTTATAAACAAACAAGTAAATAAAAACTTTGAAGATGGGTGGAGCTCAACTCCCAGAATCCCCCAGCCGGCAATTTGCTAAAGTTTAAGAAACATTGAGAGTGGTGCTATTTAGGATTAGGCTGGGTGGGATGGGCATTTTTGTACTTCAAGACCCCAATTTACCAAAAAAGGGGAACCAACCATCTCATTTTTAAAAAATTGTAATTTTATTGAGCATTACAATTAAAAATATATTTTTTTAATTTGCATTTATATCCCGCCCTTCTCTGAAGACTCAGGGCGTCTTACACTATGTTAGCAATAATGAGCAAAAACTAAACAAAAGAAAAATTGAAATTGCAGAAAATAGATTGTATATGTATGCATGTATATATCCTCCATAGCAATTTTAGTTAGTTTATAACTTCTCTTAAAAATGACAAATTAATGAATAAAATAATAACTTCTTCCCATAACTCATCTCTTACCTATCAACAAATATTTAAAGCCTCATCCTTCAGTTCCAGTCAGCAAAAGTTCATTAAGGGTTACTAGAGATGTCAACATATCTATTTTAGTGCTGATCAAATAAACCAATTTTATATTCCTTCCTTTTACTTTTAACAATCTCGATTCTTTTGGTCCTTTCAAGTAAATTCACTGAAGTTGAATTCTTTTCATTTTTCTTTTGGCCCTTCTCATAAAATTCTTTACAACTTCAACAGGTAAATCCAGTATATTTATTTATTTGTAAAATGTAATGGCTGCCCATCTTATTACAGGATAACTCATAACCGGGTATAAGAAAGTTATCCAGGTCCCTCTTTTGTTTTGGTAAAACATCAACTTGTTTCACTGGTGCCTCCATTGTAGCATCTCCTACATTCTCATGGCCTGTCGTTTCAAGATTCCTTTTTTTTTTTCCAAAACAAACTCAGTTTGATCTGGTAAAGTTTGTTCCTTTCCCATCTCATTTTCCGAACGCAGTCTGTTTATAATGTCAGACATTTTTAAAATTAACTTCTGAGCCATTTCAGATGAATAAATGACCTTAAAAAAAACCACGAGGGTCTTTTGGCCAAGGCATGCAGATTTTGAGATAAGGAATAATTACACAACTGCCATGTTGTCTTTGGAAGATGAAGGAGCCCAGCTTAATCGCCATAGCAACCGAGTGTTTTGTGTGTCTGCATCCAAGTTGCAGGGAAGACTTGCCAAAATGTTAAACTCAATCCTGGTAGGCAGTTAAAGAAACGAAGAAGAATTACGCCTTGAAGAGATGGGTTCAAGGATGTAGTTAACCAGACCTTTCTTAAATACTTTTTTAAAAAAATGCTACTACCTATTTTGGCAGGTGAGAATGTAAACGAAACACATCAGTTGGTTTGTTCTTGATGGTGTGGGCTTCAGCTCTAAAAAAAAAAAAATACCAGAGAGGAAATTATTTGTTCGTTAAGATTTGATTTTCATTTATGAACATATTTTCCACCTCCAAAGATCGGGGGATTCTTGTTCTCTGAAGATTTTGTTTTGAAAGATACCTTCTAGGTTGTCCTTCCACAAGATGCTGTTTTGTTTTGTTTTGTTTTTATTTATCTATTTATTTATTTTGTTTGTCCAACATGTACAAGATAGCAGGTATAAGTATAAACATAAACATAGGAAGTAAGTACAGATAAATAAGGACAGTAAGACAGGAATGGTAGACAAGCTGCTGCACTTATGCACACACCCCTTTACAGACCTCTTAGGAACGGGGTGAGGTCCACGGTAGACAGTTTGAACCTACAAAGTTATCCCTGCATGGCCCCATGGGAGTCTGACAACCAATCAAAATACAAGCTCAAATTCAAAGCCGAATAGAGGGTATAAATCTCTCTCACACACACAACCATGTGCTTCTTTTTTGCCCAGGACCTCAAACCATGTGGTCCTGCTTCTGTCATGGTTCCAGAAAAACCTCTTCTGCATAAAAAAAATTCAGAAGCCATCGTCTTTCAGAGTTCTTTACTAGCAAGAGGAAACTGGCACACGATGAGTGAAATTCCAAAACTGAACTTCCGGATCCTTTTCCCAGTTATACAAACCCCAAGAGTCCCACCCTCCTAACCCCTTTGCTGGTCACATGGTCCCACGTTCTCCCAGTTCATTCAAATATCTTCTCGCCACTCCTCCTGCAGATGTGAACACCATCCGACTTTGACCGCTTGAAGAATGTTACCATACCCCTCAACCCCCCTTCTTCCCCTCAGGGGAAAAAATGTGGCAGCGTCTGGAACCCTAAAGTTTAGTATGGTTTCCAGGCCTGACAGCTTCATCATTAAACCAACTTTCCAAACAGCTTACATGTTTCCAGTGTCTTTCTCCCCACTTGGAACTGAACCCAGATGGACATTTCTTCTAACAGTTGATGACTTTTCTCTATTTTACCTATGTCAAGAGGCGCTTTGTCGGATTCAGCCTAGGTATCAAATTGGCCAAAGTGACCTTCAGCTCTATTGTCCTAGACCAGGAGGCCTCTAAAGTTGGCAACTTGAAGACTTTTGGACTTCAACTCCTCGATGTCTTACAAGGTTGAGAATTCTCCAGCCAGCGATAGTTCACTGGGGAATTCTGGGAGTTGAAGTCCATAAGTCTTTCAAGTTGCCAACTTTGGTGGCCCCTGTCCTAGAGTTCATTGGAAGGTCAGGTAAGGTGACATGGGAGGGGGGCTTTGATTTTCTACCTACACCTCTTTCTCACCTTATTTGATCTGGTGCTTCTCAACCTTGACAAGTTTAAGAGATGTGTGGCCTTCAACTCCTGGAATTCTGGGAGTTGAAGTCCCTATCTCTTAAAGTTGCCAAGGTTGAGAAACACTGATAGAATAGAATAGAATAGAATTCTTTATTGGCCAAGTGTGATTGGACACACAAGGAATTTGTCTTAGTGCATGTGCTCTCAGAATACATAAATGAAAAGATCATCAAGAATTCTAAGGCACAACACTTAATGATAGTCATAGAGTAAAAATAACCAATCAGGAACCAATCAATATAAGTTGTAAGGATACAAGCAACGAAGTTACAGTCATACAGTCATAAGTGGAAGGAAATGGGTGATGGGAACGATGAGAAGAATAATAGTAATACAGTCTTAGTAAATTGTTTGACAGTGTTGAGGGAATTATTTGTTTAGCAGAATGATGGCGTTCCAGAAAAAAATGTTCTTGTGTCTAGTTGTTCTGGTGTGCAGTACTCTATAGCGTCATTTTGAGGGTAGGAGTTGAAACCGTTTATGTCCAGGATGCAAGGGATCTGTAGATATTTTCACAGCCCTCTTTTTGACTCGTGCAATATATAGGTCCTCAATGGAAGGCAGGTTGGTAGCCATGGTTTTTCTGCAGTTCTAATGATCCTCTGAAGTCTGTGTCTGTTTTGTTGGGTTGCAGAACCAAACCAGACAGTTATGGAGGTGCAGATGACAGACTCAATAATTCCCCTGTAGAACTGTATGAGCAGCTCCTTGGGCAGTTTGAGCTTTCTGAGTTGGCGCAGAAAGAACATTCTTTGTTGTGCTTTTTTGATGATGTTTTTGATGTCAGCTGTCCATTTTAGAACTAGCCAATTAAGTCAGTCAGTTAATTAATTTAATTACTGGCCTATCCTCAAGAATAACTCAAGGTAAAGTTTGGGGAGGTTGCCCCAAAAGGATTATTTTTGAGTAGTTAGGCAGCCTACGGTGAATATCAGTTGCTCGGGATGGCTAACAGTAGATCTATCGTTGTTCCTCTGCTGGATTTAATGGTAGCTCATTAAACGTATTTTAGGAGTCTAAAGTGCAGCTCCTTCAGCAACACCAAGGGTGAAAATTGCAGGTACTCTTGTGATTTTATCCTGATTGCCTCCTCCAAATTTTTTTTATTGCTTCCTTTAAACGAAGGGGGAGAAAACTTTTCTAAGTGGAGGAGACGGTCCTCTTGTTGAAACCAGTCACATCTCCATCTCTGCTTCCATTAATTTGTCCCACTTTTATTTATGTACAGCGAAAGTTCGAAGTTTAAAGAGATGATGTTTTTATCAAGGGCACTTATTCCATTTATCTAATCCTTATTTAAGGGGAAAAGACATTTTAAATTCCCCAACAGTCATTGCTGTCCTGCATGTGGTCAATTTAAGTTTATGGATAGAGCGATGGGGGGGGGGAGATTGGTGCTTACGTTGGCCTCCCCAGAGTAAATCCAGAAGATACAGTGCAGTTTGTGATTGGCAGCTCTTCCGTTTTTTTTTTAAATGGAGAATCAGTCTAGAACAGGGGTTTTCGTCTGTTTTTGTGCATGAAGGTCTTCTCTTCCCCTTTGAAGACGCCTTGATTTGATGACATCATCTGTCAGGCGTGAAGAATCGGGACCACGAATTAAGTTCCAGTTAAGATGATTTATTGCTTATGTCTACACACAAAAATCTAGTCAACTAATGGTCAGCGCTAAATTGGCACTAGATCAGAATCAACAGAATTCCAGATGGGGTTGGACTTAGACCATTTGTGGGAACATAATAACTCCAGGCGAATGACTCACTCAACTCCACCCCCAGCTCTGCTTGTCCTTCCTTCCTTCCTTCCTTCCTTCCTTCCTTCCTTCCTTCCTTCCTTCCTTCCTTCCTTCCTTCCTTCCTTCCTTCCTTCCTCCCCCCCCCCTCCCTCCCTCCCATCTATCTATCTATCTATCTATCTATCTATCTATCTATCTATCTATCTATCTATCTATCTATCTATCTATCTATCTATCTATCTATCTATCTATCTATCATCTATCATCTATCATCTATCCAGTGGTGGGATTCAGTCAGTTCGCACCACTTCGGGAGAACCGGTTGTTAACTGTCTGAGCTTGGCAAACTGGTTGTTGGAAGAAATCATTAGGGCAGAGAACCGGTTGTTAAATTACTTGAATCCCACCACTCTATCATCTATCTATCTATCTATCTATCTATCTATCTATCTATCTATCTATCTATCTATCTATCTATCTATCTATCTATCATCTATCATCTATATCATCCATCTATCTATCTATCTATCTATCTATCTATCTATCTATCTATCTATCTATCTATCTATCTATCTATCTATCTATCTATCCAGTGGTGGGATTCAGCCAGTTCGCACCACCTCGGGAGAACCGGTTGTTAACTTTCTGAGCAGTTTAGCAAACTGGTTATTGGAAGAAATCATTAGGGCAGAGAACCGGTTGTTAAATTACTTCAATCCCACCACTGTATCTATCTATCTATCTATCTATCTATCTATCTATCTATCTATCTATCTATCTATCTATCTATCTTTAGATAATTTGTGAGAACAAGGATTCCAAGCTGATTACTCATTTGACTCTGCCCTCAGGCTCTGCCTGATCTTTGACACCATATTTCTTTTTCCAGAAGTACACGGTGGCATAACACTTTAGTCATTTAACTTTATCCTCCCAATATCATGACTGGGTAGGCTGGGTGGGAGGTTTTTACAAAGAAACTGGACTGCCTGAAATGGTGTAAGGTCTCCTGCTCGAGCAGGTTGGTCGGACTAGAAGACCTCCAAGGTCCCTTCCAGCTCTATTCTGATTGATTGAGAATGAAGGCTGGGTTTATTCAAGAAGCTGAAGCGTGATTGTTCCGTTTGCGGCTCCAAGAATTATACAAGCCTAGGTCTGTGGTTGTTTGTTTGCTGGCTGATTTGGCACATTGTGCAAACTCAGGTTATTCGATTAATTAACGAAATCATCTTTAACAAAGCATTTGTTTTGTTTTGTTTTTGTTTTTTACATTTATACCCCGCCCTTCTCCAAAGACTCAGGGCGGCTTACAATGTATAAGGCAATAGTCTCATTCTATTTGTATATTTTTTACAAAGTCAACTTATTGCCCCCCCAACAATCTGGGTCCTCATTTTACCTACCTTATAAAGGGTGGAAGGCTGAGTCAACCTTGGGCCGGGCTCGAACCTGCAGTAATTGCAGGCTTTGTGTTCTAATAACAGGCTTCTCTATTGCCTGAGCTATCCCGGCCCTTGTCACACCAACATAGTCCTCTAACTTGTTCCAGGAAATGTCCTGCTGAAACGTGTGCTTAAAGCAGGATCGCTTATCCTCCTAGTCTAATATTTTGAAATGCAGTTGGTTGTAAATTTGAGAAGGAGCAATGCAACGGTTTAAAAACTCAAATCACAGATCTTTACCCTCCTTACTCCCGAAGCTACCCCACCTACACAAAGCAAGCCATAAATCTGCTAAAACAATAAAGCGCTTTCCCTCCCTCCGAAGTACTTTCCATAATGTCTGGGTAACTCCTTCTTGCTTTTAAATAAATCTCTTCTGGGCACTCAGGATTATTTATGACACTTTTCCTTGCCTTTTGCAAAACTGGCAATCATTTAGAAACAATCCACCAAGCTGGGAGCATCACTGCGACGTAACTATTCATTTAGTTTGATTTCAATGTCTGGAGCTCGATTTAGAAATGAGAAAACAGGCCGTTTTTACAGCTGAGGTCAACAGAGCTCCGATAGCGCCAATCAAATATAATCTAACCTTATCCGGTTTGATCATCAGGTGCTTAAGGTACGTTTATGTGCTCTCGGGAAAATTTGAATTCCCTCTTCCCCAAATAAAACCAAAAATCCAACAATAGAGGAATGACACTCAGTTTGTCTCTGTGCTCTCTCTCTCTCTCTCTCCCTCCCTCCCTCCCCTGACCCTCTCCCTCTCTCCCTCTTCCTTTCCCTCCCTCTCCTTCCCTCTCCCTTTCCCTCCCTCCCTCCCACCCTCTCCCTTCCCTCCCTTCCCTTCCCTTCCTTCCTTCCCTCCTCTCCCCTCTCCCCTCTCCCTTTCCTCCTTCTCCTCTCCCTTTCCTTCCTCCCTCCTCCCTCTCCTCCTCTCTCTTTCCTCCTCTCCCCTCTCCATTTCCCTCCCTTCTTCTCCCTCTCCCTCTCCTTCCCTTCCCTTCCCTTCCCTTCCCTCCCCTCCCTTTACCTCTCTCTCCCTCCCTTTCCCTTTCCCTTTCCCTTTCCCTCCCTCCCTCCTCCATCTCTCTCTGCCTCCCCCTCCCTCTCTCCTTTGATTCTTAACAATATTGGTGTCAGCCACAAAGAACCAGGATGTTAACATGATTTATTGATCCCACCTATTCACAAGAATCTAGTCAACTAAGGTGAAAAGGTGAAGAAGTCAGTGCAGATTTTACTCTGCTAGTCGTTGCTGACTATAAGGGGCACTGCTCATCTCTGTTTCAAGGCCATTGAGCCAGTGCTGTATGGAGACATTTCTATAGTCATGTGGCCAGCATGAGATCATGGAGCACTGTTACCGTCCCACCGAAGTGGTACCTATTTATCTACTCGCATTTGCAGCAGTGGTGGGATTCAAAAAATTTTTACTACTCGTTCTGTGGGCATGGCTTGGTGGGCGTGGCTTGATGGGTGTGGCAGGGGAAGGATATTGTAAAATCTCCATTCCCTCCCAATCAGCTGGGACTTGGGAGGCAGAGAATAGATGGGGGCGGGGCCAGTCAGTATTTACCGGTTCTACTCAAAATTTCTGCTACCAGTTCTCCAGAACTGGTCAGAACCTGCTGAATATCACCTCTGATTTGCATGCTTTCGAATTGCTGGGTTGGCAGGAGCTGGGGTGAAGACGGGAACTCACTCCGTTGCATGGCACTTGAGTCTCAAACCCAGAGTGTTAACTTTCCAACTGAAAAGCTCCACGTCTTTAACCACTGAGCCATCATGCTGCCCTACTGTCAACTAAGGTCAGCACTACATTGACACTAGATAAGAGTCAATAGAATTTAAGGGGGAGGGGATTGGACCTGGATCGTTTGTGGGAATGTAAGGACTCCAGGCTGATGACTTGCTTGACTCCACCCACAGGTTCTTCCTGCTCTTCTGCAACAGTGAAGTTAGAGAACTTTTCATCTGCTCTCTGGTTAATACAAAGATTATCAATGGAAGGGAATATCAGTAATAACCCTACTGTCGTGGCAGCACTGATGATGTTGCCTAGTCTGGTAATGTAATGTTTGCAAGAAAACAACCAAGCTCAGAAACCACCAAAGACCCCACCGATCCAAAGATTGATGGTGCTACATCAGAATTAGGGGCCTCAAAGCCGCATGTACAGAAATATCCAGACATTGCTATTAGACTGATTTTTTTTTAATGACAGGGAGAAATGAAATAAATTGGAGATTCGAAAACAATCATCAGCAGACATGGATTAAGTCGGAACCAGTACAAATTTTCTATTGATTAGATTTCTCAGTCAACATTGTATTTCCGGATTTGTTTATTGAATGCCTGGTTTGGAAAGGCAATTCGTTTTAGGAGAAAAAAGAACTTTCCATTCACAGGCAAAAATTCCATGAATTATCAATTTGATAATTATCAGGCAGAGAATCTGGTTCCACAGTTGGATTTATTGTCCAATTTGGAGATTTGATCCGATTGCCCTCAAAGTGAACTTCCAAGCTGAGCCCTCTTGTAACCCTAGTAATCGAATGACAAAAGATCCGATTTTAATTAAAAATGAAATGGAAGTGAAATCAAATCTAGCTTTTATTCTGACCCATCTTCTTGTAAGGTCTCCAACGATGACTGAACGATGAGATTCGATGTTTTGTCTATTGATAAGAGAAGAGACAGGGGGACAAAGAGATATTTTATTAAAATATTCGCAAAAGCAATAAGTTACTGAAGTTCTTTGTTCTTGCATGGAAGAAAGGAGGAATCGTTTGTGGATGTGTACAAGTACAGTACCTACATACAGGAGTGGGCTTCAAAAATTTTAGCAAGGGGTTCTCTGCCTGATTGCTGGATGGGCGTGGCCATGGTGGGCGTGGTCTAGTCGGCCTCCTGCACCATGGTGTGGGGGGGTGTTTTTGCTCTCCCTAGGCTCCGGAGGCCTTCCTCAAGCCTCTGGGAAGGCAAAAACGGCCTCCCCAGGCTCCGGAGCCCCTCCGGAGGCCTTCCCAAACTTCCAGTAGGCTCATTTTTCACCCTCCCTGAGCCTCCTCACGCGCCCTGCACTTACCTGGATCCAAAATGGGCCACGTGGGAACTCCTGGGAGGGGTGGGGTGAGGCAGGAGGGGCCAGCCAGGAATGGGATTTGGGGGTTCTCCAAACTGCACAGATTCTTAGCTGAAGGTTCTCCTGAACCCCTGCAAACTCCCAGCAGCCCACCCCGCCTACATACATACCTACACACATATACCTACAGACACCTACATATATACCTACAGAATAGAATAGAATTTTATTGGCCAAGTGTGATTGGACACACAAGGAATTTGTCTTGGTGCATATGCTCTCAGTGTACATAAAAGAAAAGATACGTTCATCAAGGTACAACATTTACAACACAATTGATACCTACAGATACCTACATATATCTACAGATAGACAGACATAGATAGCTAAAGAGATTAGAGAGATTACAGAGGGAGAGGGAGGGAGGGAGGGAGGGAGAAAGAAAGAGAGAGAGAAGGAGAGAGACATACAGTATGCAACACATGCCTGTATGTATTCTTTTTCTCTGCATTTTTTATTTTTTACTTTTCATATTCTTCCTAGTTTGTTGTAGTTCTTTATCCTTTTATTGGGAAACTTTAATAAAAATTATTATTAAAAAAAGAAGACTGGGTGGCTGTTGGCTAATAAAAAGTTATGAATTCCAGCTTTATTTTTATTTTATTTTTTTGTATACAGCAGAATCTTTGGGGGGCAAAGACCAGTTGGGTTAATGCAGACAGAAACAATTCAATGAGATGTCCAATGTGCCGAGCAAAACAGAGCAAAAATGTCTTTTGTTCCAAATTTTGTTCCAAATTTGGTGTCAGTGGGGCTGATGATGTCACATTGTCACCAGAGGCGATGGACTTTGGGACTTGATTTCCCTTGCAAAATATCTAAGCCTATTAAACCAATGCGACTTGATATTGCAGTTTTCTTTAGTCCCTAAGCAAAAAAAATGATTGAAAAACAGTCTCCCAGTTTGGTTTATTGTTGAATTTTGGTGTTCTGTTGGTACTGGGACTCCCTCCACATGTTTTTATTATTTTTAAATTATAGAATAGGATAGAGATGGAAGGGACCTTAGAGGTTTTCTAGTCCACTCCAGTGATGACATGTAAAATTTGTTACTACCGGTTCTGTGGGCATGGCTTGGTGTGTAAGTGTGTATTAATGGGACTGGGTGGGCATGGCCAACTTTTTTTTTTTTTTTTTTACTTTTAGAAGCATTTTTTCTACAACCTCTTCGGCCGGAGAGGTTGTAGAAAAAATGCTTTTAAAAGGCTCCTCTGACAATCCCAGCTGAGTTGCCTGATCGTCAGAGGCTTTTCTTTTAAAAGCAATTCTTTTTTTGCCTTTAAAAGAAAAAAAAAAAGCCTTTGACGATCAGGCAACTCAGCTCGGATCGTCAGAGGAGCCTTTTAAATGCATGTTTTCTGCAACCTCTCCGGCCGAAGAGGTTGTAAAAAATGCTTTTAAAAGGCTCTGGCGATCAGGCAACTCAGCTGGGATCGTCAGAGGAGCCTTTTGAATGCATTTTTTTACAACCTCTTCGGGCTGAGCCTTTCATCATCAGA